>NC_079411.1:14333900-14933900 GCF_029220125.1 Pseudoliparis swirei
GGACGCTAATCTTTCTGGTGTCGTGATCTGCCTGCCCCGACCTGCCTGCCTCCGACGGCGAGCCACGGGACTTGCGTCGTGATCTGCTTTCCTCTGTGTCTGACCTCGGGCGGCACACTGCTTTGTCGGGTCTCCAAATATAATCCATTTCCTGATTCTGTCTCCTGTGGTCTGCTTTTGGGTCCTAACCTTTTGCTCCTGTGACATAATATCTTACGCCAAATGCCCATGTTCAGGGACACGTATCTGCTCTTAAATCTGATCTAAAGATAATACATTTAGGGTAAAAGCATTTTAGGAGACAAATGACACAATTCTAAGAAATGGATAATGGCTCATTATATTGCTGGGTGATTATTCTTTGTAATTCAATTTCAGGGAGTTGAGCCCAGGGAGTCATTCAGCTCATAGTTAGTCCTCTGTGTGCAATTGCACTGCCATGCATGATAAGAAAAGAACCTAAATCCAATGAGGTGACCAGAGGATCATACAGGGTCACAACAAGAAAAAAGCATCCGCTGTGTCCACTCAGCCATACACGACAATGGCCTCAGCAGGATGTGCAAGAGAGCATGATCCACTTTCTGTTAATGGTTTTCATCTAGTCCATTGGCCTTGCTAACTAGCTGGATAGCTAAAAGCAAACACAACATCAATTCCCCCTTGAGGCAGCCAGCATGCAGTATTTTGCATGCACTAATGACCAGCTAGAGTGAGACATGACCTTAAGTTATCATGAACGAAGGCTGAGTTGAAAAACATATATTTTCATTATCTGTTGGGAGTTGGCATAGGTTTTAATGATGACCCCAAAGAAGCACCTTCACTTGGAAGTCTAAATTAAAAGGGAATGAGAAACAAAGGCAGGGATGGATGAAGGACAAGATTAAAGTCATACACTTCATTCAAGATTTCATGTATGTATATATGTGCGGCTATATTTTCAACGAGCTAGTCAAAAAAGTAATATCTTGCTCCTAAACAGAGGGGCAGGAAAAAACACTGAACTACCATAGTTCAGAAGATGTAAGTGATGGGTTTATGATGTGCGGATGATAGAGTGAGTGTTACCTGCAAAGCAATGAACCTGAAACTTGTTTCTCCGCTGTGAAAATGCATGCAACGATCTGAGGACTGCATGCAAATGGCACGACTTTGTTCTGAACTTTTCTTTTGAGTTACTAGGATTCTATTTTGGTTAAGAATGAGTGCGTCTGTGAAAAGAATCTCAATGACAATTTTCTTCAAATATACACTAAAAAACAAGCTCAATTAAGATGATCAGCTCTTAGCCATGGTTGATCTTACGTCTACCAATTTTGTGTCTGTGAATATGGAAGTCTTAAGTCTCTCCTCTGGACAAAAAAAACGACTATCATTGAATATGGACTGCTCTTGTTTACCGACCACTCAAAGTGATTTCATACTACATTTCATTCATCCATTCACACCCTTTCATGCACCACTTGCACAGCCTACGTGGGAAAAGTGGGGTTAAGTGTCTTGCCCAAAGACACATCAACATGGACTAGCAAAGCCAGGGATTGGACCACCGATCTTCTGACTGAAGGGGCCTATAGCAATGCGCCACAGTCGACATCTGGAGTTGGTCTTTGGTAGAAAAGGATATAACCGATTTAATTTTCCCCATGACTAATGACTCTGTAGCAGTCTTGGTTATTTATCGGCTCCAGCTCTGATCTGCGGGGGTGGAAACATGTAGCTTGAATAAAAGAAGTAACCTCAGTACCATTTTCACTCGACCCCATCCTGCTGTTAATGAAACTCTGTTTTCTGGCACATTCAAGAGTTTTCAGGGAAGAAACAAATATGAACCACCTGAATGTTACCTGCTCACCTCCAATGACACAAATAAAGTAAGCCACGAACCACTTCACTCAGATGTGTGTGAAGACCAAAGGAGAGCTAAAAGCAGAGTGGATACTTCACTCGTAATTGCGTGACCGGAAATAGATGTAACTCTCGTAACATGACTTTGCAAAAAGTACGTTAGTTAACGGTGTCCTAAAGGAAAAGGTGTCCATGAGTATTTTTCTGATGTACATACGTTACTCTATGAACTGTTAAGCACCTAGCTGGAACGGGAACAAGGTACTTTGTGTTTTATTTGGGCTTTGACTACATGTTTAGTTACTTTATTTTTTAATTGACTTGTAAAATGTATTGTGAGAAGATGCTAATGCTAGATTTTAGCTATATGTTCCCTTTAAAAAAGAGAAAATGTTGTGATTAATGTCCACATTTATATATGAATGTCATCTAATTAATGTTTATACTCGTAAGAGCTCATTTCTGTTTCATTTGTTCCATAGCTCTTATCGTGATTTCTGGAAATTAAATCGAAAAGGAGAAACTCTTAAATCTATGTTCGTCAAGAAGACTCATGGTTGAACATGAATAAAGCCAATTCTGGACAAATCTGTGCGCTTCACTATTGTCCAGCTGGGCTCTGCTACACAAGTGAATGCGGAATTTGCCATAACAACTTCCAAATGGACATGTGAGTGTTTGGTTTACAGCTGGTTCTGCTGCACCCCAAGAGCCAAAAGTCATTTAACCCACATCCTACCAACTACAAGGACTACCAACTGGGGCCCCAGGGAACCTCAAGGTTACACTACCCTCTGAGCAAAATTCTAACTTATCTCGTCTCAAACATAATTTACATCAGTGAACAAAACCATCAGAAGATGGTCTATTTCTATATAGTTATTGGTAATTTTAAGAGCCAAATGCATGATTTCATTTGTTATAATAATTTAGTTTTAAAAGATTTAAAAAGGTAACTGAATATAAATCCTTTCCATTATGATTTGAAAGAATGTTTAGTTTAACATATATAATTTAGTATTGTATTTGAAAGCTTAATAATTTGTCTGAATGTAAGCTTCCAATCAGATGACGTCACGTCAGTATAACAGCTGTGTTGGACTGTCAGTCGTGTTTGAGTTCAGAGAGTTGGAAGCGACGTAGTTTTTTGATCGTGTGACCGTGTACTATACGATTTTTAAGTAAACATAATTTTGTATGAAACCACTTGTGTCACTCGCGTGTCAATTAATAGCTTTTTAAAGACTGATCTCAATAGTGTGGTACAGAAGAACCAGAACTAAACGGAGTGCCACTACAGTAATGCTTGTAGTCGGGGCCACCGGGTTGGATTCTAGTCTAAATCAGATGACATCATACAGGTTTGCCAGAAACTCCTCCAGCAGAGACCAGTCCACCGTGAACAGGCGCAGAACTGGCTTCACTTCAGCTTTGACCTGCAGTATGAAGCTCCGTTTGGAGATGATGGAATAATGCAATAAGTAAACCTCTGAGGTCTGTGGGTGCCCCAGTTGAAAGGCTTATTACTTCTTTAAATGTCCCTTTTCCCAGTTCATTTTCGCTGTTTGATTGGAGGGTTATTCAGTTTAGCTGCTGTTCAGGTTGCAGGAAGTGCTCCTAATGAAGGTCTGAGAGCAGCTTGGTGTGTTTCTCCTGTTGGTACATCGGGGTGAGATGATGCTCTTTCTTTAAGAGAGGTGGAGAACTACACACTCGGGACTATTCTGATCCTTCTTCCACTTTATGCAGACCTCATTTTAACAGATCCTTTTAGCCACAAACTGCTCTGTAGGCCCCTTGGGACTTCTTTGCTGTCTTAACTCGTCTGATTGAGGTGATTTTAAGTTGAGAAACCAGCTGGAGTGAATGTTAAAGATCACCTGTCCACTTGGGACCTGCTTCAGACCGGAGTGCTGTTCCTGCAAGTGCTTGCCTAAAGATAGCCTATCGCTGCATGCTTTAAATATATCTCCTTATTATCAAAGAAATATAATGTAAGAGGCATTTTATTGTTATTTATTTTCATTGTGAAGGCACTTGTTGATGTGTTTCTCTAGCTCATTAACTCTATGTTGTGCAGATGGGAACTGGTTCGTATGCTCCTTTACGATCAGCTGAAATACGGGGACTCTGTATTGCTACAGATTTACTCTTCAACCATCAGAATTAGATTCATGACACAGAAAGGGTTTAAAACCTCAGTTAGAACTTGAGAAATAACTTTTTAATAAAATTTATTATTGAACAGTTAAACAGAATAAAACTAGAACGGGCACTCGGTAGAGCGCATACCTTCGCATATCACAAGATTGGGCATTGCAATATGAAAATGTTGGCATTAGTTGCATGCCAATTGGATAAAAATTTACCGCACTATGGTAAAAAGAAGATGTTGACCTTTTCATGACCTTTACATTGACCTTTGACCCGATCGATCCCAAAATCTAATCAAATGGTCCACGGATAATACCAAATCATCCCACCAAATTTCATGCGATTCAAGAGGATGTTGACCTTTTCATGACCTTGACCTGATCGATCCCAAAATCTAATCAAATGGTCCCCGGATAATAACCAATCATCCCACCAAATTTCATGCGATTCGGTTTTAAACTTTTTTTGTTTTTTGTTATTCGAATAACACGCATACAAATAAATACACGGCGATCAAAACATAACCTTCCGCATTTTCAATGCGAAGGTAATTATGTATTTGTGCATCCTCCAAATGAAAACCAAGCTTTACTGGGACTAAACTAATCCACACAACTGTTACATTATTGCATTTGTATTACCGGAGGATGTGAAGTGTATAATAGCAACATTTTCTAGTGGGGAATATGCAGATGATCTCCTCTAAATACCTTAAAATCACATTCAGCTGAATGACAATTGGCAAAGCTCCTTGAGTGTAATACACCCAGATCAGACTGAATTAGAAAAGGATTTCCCCACAATTCTTTACACCATCACTTTCATCTGCGTCTGTCTTGCACAGTCTGTTTTGAAACTGAAGATATATCTTCAGACTGGAAGCGCACTTTTCCATACTGAGGGACAGACGTTGCCATCTTTGTATCGCCTTAAAGCCAAGAATGCTAATGAGGCTATTCCCATCCCTGGCAAAAAAAGGACATTTTTAAGCTGCTTCCAGGATCACTATATCCTGTCTGAGGGTAACATACTGCTCATTTATCATGGGCAGATTGTGGGAGGACTCTTTTAATTCAAAGGCAACGTGGAATGACAGACATGTCATTCACCAAATGCTGAGTGGCGGTTTGCCATTGTTTTTTTTCCGATGATAATAAATATGACTGATTTAATGCGATTTCAGTTTTAATGCAGTGTTGCAGTAATTTCCTCTGATGGATGTCACATAATACAAAATACATTCAATAATTGATTTAAGCTTAAACAACATAAGCAGCCACGCGGCGAGTCACGCCTTCCAAATCACATCAGGCTGAACGCAGTTACAGACTGGGTGACAAGATGAGAGAGAACACACACTCACTGTGGGATCCAAGGTACAATTAATGAAGTGATGATATTATATATTTATTTACAAGTCATTAGGATTCAGGGCCTGAGGAGTCACATCCTGTCTCTGCCAAGGCTCTCTAAGGAGCATTCATTTTGCTTGGTGTACATAACAAAAATAATAATAAAAGCTGGCAGAGAAGCCCTCCAGCTTAAAGCACACAAAGCCTCAAGTTTGTACAGTTGACAGAGAGAATTAATTGCATAGAGGAAATTTTGTTACTGAATGTTTATAGATTTAATTAAATTAGAAGACGCGGCGAAGAAAGAAAAGAAGCCCAAAGGCCAGGCACTATAGTGTGAACAGAAGCTGGCTAAGGCTATTGTTTGGAATGAACAGCTGGAATTCCTTGATATTCCACATGATATGCTGACTATTAATGGTATCAGTGGGTTTATTAAGTAATGGTTTCACAGAGGAATAATTCTCAACTCTGTGATTGGGGAAAAGCAATGGCAAGCGTAAAGGAAACCGAGGGGTTTTATGCGCTTCATCCATATCCACTTGTTTTTCCTCGTGCATCCCCCGCACCAACCCCCCCTCCTCCCTGCTCTTCAAAGCAGAGGTAATGAACTGGCATTGACGACTGCCATCATTATGTTGTGTCATCATTTAGTCTCATCAATTAAGCTGGTGACATAACATGCCTCCCATCTTGAAGTGCCCTTGCCCATGTGTGTCCCCCTGTGACGACGAGTCCAAAGTGTTGCCGGGCCCTGCTATTGCCATACGGAAGGTCGTGCTAAACCAAGGGGCTCGTCCTAGTGCCGACTCTTTTCACATTTTACAGCACGGTGACATGTAACAGCAGCCTTCTGTTGTTGTTACGTAGCCAAGAGGCTGCTCCTTCTATCTACATGGTAATCTATCTGCACACAATAAGGAGATTGATTGAAGGCATTGTATTAACAGTATTATTAATAGTTGTATATTAATACCAGATTAGGGGCTATATACAATAGGTTACTTGTTAATGTTTAACAGGAGGCATAGACCTGGTTGCTACAGTTCAACCGTTCTTCTCCTCAGATTAGCTTGTTGGAAAGTAGAGTCAGCCCTAGTTGTAACAAAACAAATTTAAGATGGATGTTTAGTTGTTATGTATGGTTAAATACCAGTTTCACATTTAGAGTAGGTATTTTAAACCAGCACCTGGCTGAGCTGAACAGGACTTTTGCCAACACGCTCTGACATTCAAACTTTCTGCACCAGCCAAACGCGACAAAGGAACAACACCAGGAATGATATCATGTCGGTCATGTTTGCCTTTGTGAGAGGAGAACACACATCCCCAACAAATCCACTTGCTGCATGACATGCACACAATGAATAAAACAGCACAAAGCCTGAAACTGATTGGAAAAAAGACCAGAATCCTAATTTGATGATGAACCACATCAAGGCTGGAATATCCTACCGATGGTAAATACAAATCCCCTCCGCTTCATGCATATTTACAGTTTGGAGCATACACTTTGAAATTGGCTGTTTTTTACCTTTATGTAAGAGATGGAAAGACTAGGACAATATTATATTTAAGTAAAGGTAAACTGTACTCAGATAGCAGTAAAAGGTATGCTGGTTAAAGTGTATTGTTCAATAAAAGCACTGACTTCAATACAATTACTAAAGCACAGGTAGACTTCATCAAAATAAAAGTAAAGAAATAGGACTTGGTTGCAGTGATGAATAAATGTAAATAGTTTCTTCCACCTCTGCTAATATATCTTTGCAACATTGTCTTGGATCATCATGTCACAGCATACTACATGCAGCTTTCTCAAAAGCCTCTCACACATAACTCAAGCCATCTCGTGTTTTCCAATATTAGTTTGAACCCTCACTCTTTGTGCAGCTTCCAAGAGCCAGTGGCCAGGTGTTGCGGGGGGTTACTGGGTCAAGTTGACGCTCAGGGGCACAGCAGTGAGTGGGAACCAAGTTAAAAATAGGTCAATGGTGAGAAGAGGATGGCAAATAGAAAATGACACTGAACCCCCAGTGGAGCAGAAAAACATGCGCAAACATGGATGCACTGTATAATTCATGGACTTTCTCCAGCAGCCATTCCAGAAATATGTGAAAAAGTGACATATCCGTTCCTGTTGCGTATAAACAAACAGTTGTATTTGTATCCTGTTGGGAGTCGAGACGTAGCTTTAGCCATTGTCTAGAATATGAATGGAGGAGTTCAACAGTTTAAGGGAGAACTGTATTGAGATGAGCAAGCTCAGGAGCTAGAACCAAAGGCAATGCCCAGCTTGAAACCTCTAGAGCAGTGGTTTCCAACTTCTTATTATCCAACTTCAATAGTGTTTTACATATTCTAAATTGCATTATGCAAAGTTAGTTATGCATGTTACATTATCCTGTCGTTTCGTTGACCCATGACTCGCACTAAAAGTGAATAACAACTCGCACACTTCCCACATTCTCACCTAAAAGCAGATAGTCATGTGAAAAACCACGGAACAAGTTCCCGACCTGCCTCACGTTCTTCCTCTAGGTTTACTCCTACTGGTGTGTGCGGTTGGCTCGTATGTTTTAGTGCCTCAAGCCGTCAACTGATTTGAATGCGGAGTAAACCTGGGGACATTCTAAAGAGCCTGCATGTGGCATAGGATGGGGGGGATCAGAATGGCTTGTGAATCACAGGATTTATTGTCTAAGCAGCCCACAAGTACCCGACTCTCATTTCACAGTTGGAAGGTACTGCAGATACCCAAATGTTTGTCCTGGAAAAGTGAGTTTTTATAATATGAGGTTTTTGGATACCAAAATATACCTAGAGAGTTATATCTCTTGTTTTTACCCTATACAATTTAAATTAAAAAAACAGTTGCTCATCTTCTGTAGTGATTATTCAGGGGGTTGATATGTTGATGCCCATCGAGGCCCTGGAAGGGTCTCCAACAGTTAAACCTAATATTATGAAAATGTATCTGCCTTTTACAACTGTGGACGCCTGAAATAAGGCTAATAATTTATTTAGAAACTCTACTCTAAACCTGATATTTGATAATTCCCTGGATGATCTCTTGGTTCTACATGTATAAGTGTGTAGAAGGTATGAACATGTATGTACGAGAATGTAATTTGAGACTATGTCAAAGAGCCCAGCAACATGTAAGCTGAAGATCTTTATTTAAAAGTGTCGCCTTGTATCCTTTATCAGTCTCCCCAGCACTCAATAAGTAAAAGCGAGAAATATAGAAGGTAGAGAGCAAATTACCATGGACAGAAAGACTTCATAAGGAAGACAGAGGAAGGAGAGGGAAGGGGGGGGGGTGTTTAGATGAGCTGGGAGAGAGGCTTTGTTCAGCGTGAGGGACGCTAATTACCACTACAGTTCAAAACAAGCTTCCTCTCCAGCGGAGTTCTTCCCTTTCCATCTGCCATCAGCCACATGCTCTGTCACATGGTAGCCCCCTCATCAGGTCACGCATCCTCATCTCCCTCTCACCCTGCTCCGAGTCTCCGGTCGCCACATTCAAAGCGCTGCCCTCACTATTGTGTTAAGTGTAACAGCACTCTAATGCACCCCGTGCGATTGCTGTTAGAAATACTGAAACATGGTTGTCATTATTCTCGAGGTACACGTTGGCTAGCCTCATTCCGCCCCTCTGGACAGTGACAATATTTGATCCCGACTTTTGAACTGGATATAAAATGTCCACTTAAATCATCCAGTGTTTTCTTTGCAGTTTTTGATATTTCTTCTAACCTTAGGTCAAATGACAATGTCAGCTCCATCATAAAGAATTCCATTTATTTTCTTTTTTTTACAGGGAAAAAAAGGGAATGCTTTCCCGAAGGTTTTCTATTGCATTCAAAATTGAACGGTACTTTTCCTATAGTGTGGAAAGAATACAAGCTCTGCATACTATCTGTTTACTGGCTACCACCTGTCAAATAACGTGCTCCAACAGAAGCACAAACAATATAAGGTGCACAGATCAGGCTGTTAACCTACCATGTTTGATTAATTTATTAGATCCAGGGTCAATTTTGGATGGATTTAGCAATGACAGCAGTGTTTTCTCTTGCAGAGGAGGCTCATGGGTATTTTAGATTGCTTTGACAAAGTCATGTAAATTTAAGATTTCTCGGGGAGCAATGACTGCAACAATAACTTCCCAGTACATACAAATCTTGAAAGGAAGTAATATAAGTGTTTATTTTAGTTCCAGTGGAGAAAGTGACACGGCAGCAGAGCTCACACAGCGGTTTCATATCTGTGTGGGGGAGGAATGGCAGCCATCTTCTTTGGGACTGACCGTTTTAATGCAGTGCTCTTATTGATCAGCATTCCTCCCTCATCCACAGTGGATTTACGGAAACACAGCCCATGGCTGCCATAGGGATGCCAGACCTAAAGAGAAATGGCCGGGGATCTCTGCCACCCCCATCCTCACTGTGAGGTTTCAGACGCCGTCGCCACACAGGCTGTTTACTGATCAAGATTTACGCCATTTGTTTGTATATACCAATACGTCTGAGTGCATGTGGATGACCATGAATCTAAAACAGGAGTAGATCTCGAATTGCATCCCACAGGGCTGGAGCAAATATATACGAGGGGTTTACCTTCCGGGGTTTAATATTAGACCACCGGGAATGAATGCCTTGTTTTTAATTGTTAAAAACAGTGACTTATGAGGAGATTTCCATTTTTAGTATTGACAGCAACAAGTCAACGTCCTGAGTGCCAGAGGCAAGGCTGTTGAGTCATCAACCTCGTATTTAACTTGATAAAGAACATTTCTAGAAAGAGATGTTTTCAAACAACTGAGCTCAACGCGGCTCCAAAGACAGATTTGCAAAAGTAAAATGGGCCTCGGACGAGGGTGAAATGTCAAATTCCCTGAGGTTAAGCCAGAGTCTTTTTGAGGAGGGTGGAAGGGAATATTATTTGTGTCTAATGGAGAAAGAGATATCCTCCAAAGGTCACAAAGTGAGACCACAATATCTGTAATAGACTGAAGGACCCTTAGAGGAGAGGAGGAGGTGGAGGAGCGGAGGAGATGGTTTAAATTCCTGTCCTCTGGGAAATCTCCATCCATCTGGGGAGTCGCAGAGAGTGCAGCCAATTCACACGCTCTCACAGGCCCTTAATTAAGGGAAGCATATGCCACCGCTTAGGCCTTTTGGAATCTGTGGATGTG
Source organism: Pseudoliparis swirei (assembly GCF_029220125.1). Classification (NCBI taxonomy): domain Eukaryota; kingdom Metazoa; phylum Chordata; class Actinopteri; order Perciformes; family Liparidae; genus Pseudoliparis; species Pseudoliparis swirei. The sequence continues at coordinate 14,344,458 of NC_079411.1, forward strand.
ACAGAAATGTTTGGAAGTTTTGGTGAACATTAGCTGGTCGACCAGATGAGCTATTAATAATGGTATATTACAAGTGATAAAAGTACATTTATGACTCCCTCCTAAATGTGCACTATCTCTTTTAAATCTCACTTTATTTATTTACAGTTTTTCACTTCATTATCTATCTATATATCTGTATATGTATATGTGTATCTCTCTCTCTCTCTATATATATATATATATCTAGATATATATATATATAAATAGATATATAACTGCAGCTTTCCAATAAATGTAACAGAGCACAAGCAAATAATATAAAATGTATATTTATATATGTATATATAAATAATAAAGCAGTGTGAAATGGATGAACTCATGTGAAGAAAAAGTGTCTTCCAGTAAAACGTAGAACATGAACGTAGAACATGAAGCTATGTGTCGTTGGTTGTGGAAGTGTTCCTATCAGGAAAGCAACTCCCAACAAAAATCCTCCCTCTTTGAATAGACATAGTCCCCAGGGGTCCCGGCACGGTCCCCACCTGCCCGGGGTCTGTCTGAGGCTAACTGGCCTTAAAGTGGCAACGTCCTGACACGCCCAGACGCTGCGGCGATAGCGCCTCACTACCACGTTTACAGTTAACTCTATACAGGAGCTCAGGCTTAACTCTATCCTACTGCAACACACTGCGGGGGGGGTGGGCGAGGAGGAAAGTGTCTCTTTCTATTGTGGCAGCCCCGGAGGGGCGCAGAAAATTGTGGAGTGGGCTTTTTCAGTAATTTCGGTCCCAGTCCCCACCATGTGCATCAGAGCCTGAGGAGCAGATATGGTCCGAATTGTGAATCCACCCACACTGTGTCACTCTCTATCAAACAGAAACTGTTAGCATGCTATGCACATACACACACACACACACACACCGACACATTGCCTTGCAATAAAATGTTGCACACGAATTACAGTGGAATGGAAAACTTCAAATAAAAAGATGGAGTCGATTACAGAATCAATATAGTGTGGATAACAACAGTTATTAGATATTCCTAGTTTCCCGATGCACATATTTCAGAGTGCTTCCAGCCACGCTTCTTCTGTAATTATCTATAATCTCATCTCAATGTTGCATCTAAGGTTTGAGTCTGAGCGGGAACTCAGCAAGTTGGCACGCTCTCTGTCTGCCTCCTGATGGAACACTTTCCACTCGGCTGAATTACCCACTCCATGAAGACTCGATGCAACAGAACAAAAAATGATGCTCCCTGGGCTCCCGTGCATTTACATTCTCCCAACTGTATTCCTCAGACCAAGCATCAATTGCAGTATAGCCCGTTCCAGATCAAGGCAACTGATAAGGAAGTATAAACCCTGTCTGGATGCTTTTTAGAGAATGTTGTGTGTGCATGTGCACTACGGTGACTGGGGGTCCTGGTTTGTCAGGATTGTGTCCTGCATCCAAACACATATCGATAAAACAGTCCAATATCGCGCTTGTCAACATTTTCAACAAAATTGTCCCCGTTTTTTACCACAATTGAAGGGACAATGTTAATAAGGAATGTTTCCAGTGCTGATGTCGACATTTGTCATGCTGTGTCCCACTAATTATGACCTAACCCGCCAAAAATACATAAAACAATGTCCCACACGTCTGAATTCAACAGTGATTGGTCGGCCTTTGTGTCAATGTGTGGTTGTCATGGCTGTTGATATGAAAGGTGCAACTCTTCCTGCCGTAACCTGGTATTTTCTCCAGGAGGCTTTGTAGAGTACGGGTCTTGTGTCAAACTTGCATGACACCATTGTTGTCCACACACTGTAAGAGTACATTTCCGGTTGCCCACTGTGCATCGCGTAAAGGCAGCCAGCTAGCGATATAGCCTGCAATATGTGCCCACATGCGTACATGCATGTGCACATGCATGTACTGGCATGCGATAGGCTACACTTCAGGATCCCGGTTTGATAAAAGAGAGCATTTATGCACAGGTGGGTAAACACTGAACACTGAATCTGTACCAAAACCACCATTATCACAAAACGGTTGAGAGCCAGCGACTGGATGCTCATTAGTGTAAAGTGCTGCAATGTGAACCTCCTGGCCGGGTTTTATTCTTGTTCATTCACTGCACATGTTTGTGGACGCGTTGCAGTAATTCAGTCCATTTAATTAACATTCCTGAAATTACATATTAACTGTACTGAGAAATGAAATTGCTCCTTTACTAAATGGGAAAGATTTCAATTTAGATTATTTAAAATGATTTCTGTGCTTGTTTAAACTCCCAGAATCATTAATTAAGCAGTTGTACTTGTGTCATTGATTGGTTTGACCCGTCACCAGTCTCCACTCCTATATCAGACCTCTAATGCTCTGGGTGCCCATCAGTCTGTGTGCAGACGGGAGGGAGGTCACCCCGCTTCCTCCGACCTTTTGACCTTGTGTTGACAAGTCGGCCGCCTCAAGTTGCAGGAGTGACTCATGCGTGTTGATGTTGTCATGGTGATGACATGAGAAGTTATATCACAGGGAACTATTGGAAGGCTTTTCCCACCTCTGTATTGTCATTCTATCCACAGGAGATTAAGACATGACAGACAGGATGCACAATATGCCAATATTATTCTGCTATGATTCGGGCTGAAATGATCTCCCAGATGCAATTGAATAACAAACTTGTGTTGAAGAAGAGTGCGATGCAGCGTTAGCTGTTAGCAGCACAATCGTGCTTGACTAATAAATAAGGGAGTAATGGTTAACATTGACATAGGTCTCATGGTCTCATGAGGCATTTACTGGTTAAATACATTTTAAATAAAAATAAAAATGGGGTTATGCCATTTCGATGTATTGAAGCTCTGTTCAGCAAACATGACTTTTGGGAGACAATAACATTATCATGATGTGTTTAACTATAATCTGAAAATGTTAGTGTTTGGTGAAAAACTTGAATAAATCCAGTTTATCGTTTGAAGGAGATGTCTGGTGGCCACATACATAGATATTTAAGATGAATAATAATCGGTGTAACTTCTGAACATTTAGCTCTAACCAGATTGAAATGTATCATTAAGCTGAGTTATGTATGACAATAAAAAGTAAAATGATAACATTCGGAATTCTGGACTGTTAAAATGATTGCTCTTAATGTTTCTTCTTCTTGCTATTGGTTTTATCGTAATGCTCCATAGAATAATCAGTAGAACAACAAAAAAAATCAATAGCTGCAGGCCGAGCTGTGGTACATTTGTCGTGCAGATAGATGCAGATCAAATGGTTCTATACAAAAAGCAGCACTATTGCATGTTGAGGACTGATCCCAATCATTCTGCACACATGTTCTCACAGTGATAGGAAAGGATCTTCAATCTATAGGATGAAGTCATTGCTACAATAAAACCAGGAAATCATCATGTCATGTGTTTGAATGTCTGATACAACCTTCATCACATCATCCCTTCTCTCTCTCTCCTTTACTGTCACTCATGTGTCAGGAGGCAAAGCACAGAGATCCTACAAATAAAACAGCCCACAGATAGTCAAGTGGTAAATGATAAAAACATCTGGGGCCCCACTGGCCAAGGACCGAATCCCACCCAGGGTTGTCACGATACCAAAATTAGAACTGCGATACGATATCTGCCATAAATATCACGATACCCGATACTTACGATATGATACCAAAATTAAATACGATACCACAAATACGATATGATACTGGTATATTTATCTATAATAGTAATGAATACAACATCTGTATGGTTACCTTTTTACCAGCTTGTTCTTGCCCAGTTTTTTCAAGACTTAAAATGTTTTAAGTCTTAAAAAAGCCACCCTCAGGCTCCACCAGCATGTAGCCATTTTGCATCAATTGTGTTTCATTTAGTACACTTAGTGTGCATTGTGACCTCATGATCATAGAGGCTTGTTGACAAACTCGGCTAAGGCTACCTGTGTTAGGCTGTAGGCTATATGGGTGAGCTTGGTTATACTCACATTTGGTTATCTGTCGTCCTATGAACTCTTTGAAAAGTTCTGAGTGTCTGTCTGAAAGGTGCTTTGTCATGTTTGACATGTTGCCTCCCTGGTCTGAGTGGCTTTGAAAAACATTTTGCAAACGGGTCTCTGTATGTCAGTGGGCTTTCCTTCTCTGTCTGTATGTCAGTGGGCTTTCCTTCTCTGTCTGTAATGTAGCCAAAGTATTTCCAGCTTTCACTTCTTTTATCTTTTTTTTTTACAAAAAGCCGGGGACGGTTGGCAAAGTCTCCGCCATGTTGTCTCCCAGCGATCAGCTGTGAATGCCTGTTGAGTAGCCCGCCCCCTTGCAGTCAACCCGTTCAGAGAGCATGGCAGGGGGCGCAGCAGTGAGTGTACTCTGATCACGCGCACTTTTAATGAAGTATCAGTACTAAAAATATGCAAAACCGTATAGTTTTGAACGTACGGCTGCCGTTGTACCTTTTTAGTATCGGTGCGCTGTGCAACACTACTCCCACCACAATGTGTTCTCCTGTTTGGCTGCTGTAACTGCCTCTATCAAGTCACTCACACTGCCTACTAACATGTTATTAATGGACTGATCATTTTGTCTCTGCTTCTTCTTTTGTTCTACTTTGGTTTATTTGATAAGGGGAAGTGCAGAGGCTGTTAATAAAAATGTGTCTGTAAATTTGCTAGAGTTAGCCAAGAGCCACATCAGCATATTCAAGGTGGGTGAAAAATTAAAGGTATATCCTCTGGGAATCGTGAGTGTGCAGAGAAAAGTTATCTCTATTGCCAAGTCTCTGCTCATTACATACAAAGGTTTTTTTTCTCAAAATAAACATCATACATAAACAGGAAACGTACCGTTTCTACTCGTTACATATATGCAATGCATTATTAAAATACACTTCCAATGTTGGTTAGTTTTAGGAAAAGATTGTGGTTTAACATACTTGACTAAGAGTAAAATGGTAATGATCTCCAATATTTTAAAATAAAAAATTAAAATAAAAAGTTGTTGCTTGTCTGCCATGGGTGGGTTATTTCTTAGAATCACATGCTGTAAAATTGCTTAAAAAGGTGGATTTGGAATTAAGTCCTTCAATCTTTTTCTTTAAGAAAATAACCTGTTGAATATATCAATAGAATGGTATTTATATTATGTTTTGTATTGATAAAATTCACAAATCCATGTGAAAATAAGTCCACGTGGATGTGGTTTGACCCATTTGACTTGTGCTCCCAGTCGCCTTACTCAGACCTTTTCTTTAGTGGTGGCCGGTTGGTTATAAGCGTCTTATACAGCTGCTAAAGCGTGAATCGGTGTCAGAGGGGCAAGGACCGAGTTGGGAGTGAGAACTCTGGGAGTCCTAAATATGGCCATGCAGGCAGAAACCTCAAAACAACTCTCTTTAGCGGAAATGGATGAAACACAATGCAATCAGTGACCTCGGCTTCTCGAGGCACACACAGTGCTGCTCAGATTTGGCTCGACCTAAATTCCCTTTCCAAGTGATAGCTATAGCTAAAGCACCTTAAAAGCAGAGCGAGGCGAGTGAGAAATCTTTACGAGGCGTATTATCTCTCTTGTAGCAGCTTGTTCGACAAATGTTTTTTTTTTTATCTGGTAAACCATGTAGCTTCAAATTCAATTAGCTCCACATAAACATTTCCATGTGTGGCAAGTGGGCTGTGAAAGGGCAGCAAACAGGCTGCAGCTGGGAGAGACAAGCGGGGGGGGGGGGAATTGAGATGCACTGTAATATTTAGCAGAACTAGCTGCTTCGTGTGAGTCCAGGTGTGTCTCTTCATCACTCAGCGATGCATCTCTGTGACTCATGCCCTCCTCATCGCACACAAAAACAGACACAGCGTCAACGCCACACCAGTTCATTTAAAATCACAATCGCACAATCCTTTTATCTGCCGACTCGTGAGAAATTGTTCTTTACGGGATTTGTCCAGTGGCATCCATCCAGCAGCACTATGCATATCCAGAATATTCATCATTTAGTAGCCATGTGCAGTGGAGCTGCACAAGGGCGCACGATGTGGCCGAAAGCTCTGAAGTATGGGTAATGAGTAATCAGTGGTCTCTTCCTCTCGCTCCACTTCTCCCTCTGTCCTCCTGTCCTGCAGCTAATATTACGCCTCATTATTCTTTAGGCTGCCCACTCCCTCTAGTGATGGACAAAGGCACTGCTTAAGGAGCAGCCGGCAGGCACGCGTACACGCGGCAAACCACCACAGGAATGACGGGAAGGGTCGACTTCTGCGGGCTGGATGGCGTGCCGGGCTGCCGGTGGGAAACACGGTGGCGGGCTGCTAGGAACACTTGTTTGACGAGAACACTCGCACACATACACACGCACACACGCACACACACACACAAAATGGTCACTTGTGCATTAAAATGACCGACTGAGTGCTGTGCTGTGTTGCGGAAAAAAAGTGTAAACAGGAAACGCCTTCAGGAACAGGCAGAGGAAGAACAAACACACACACTTGATTAAACTGCTCTCCGCGATGAGAAAGCATGTTGGTTCGTATTTACGTGGTGCTGTGTGTTAATTACCTGGGCCGGATTACTTTAGAGTTGCATGTGACTCTGTGTGTTCCCAACGAGGCCGAGTTGTCTCGGGGCCCTCTCCCCTCATCCATCGCCGAATGTTAATAGTCATACACAGCCTCTACTTTCCTATCTCCATTCCCAGCACTTATCAGAGTGATGTCGTCTATGAATGATAAACGCTGTGAGCAGGGAAACAACCAGGTCAGCTGCTTTAATAACCCCTGGGCTATTATATCAGGTTTTGAATCCATATGTTCTCCGCTGAATGTATAGTTAATGAGTGGTGGGGCTACATGCACAGAACAAACGGTTTGAATTCATTGCACTGGACTAAACATAAATCATACGACACAGTTGCTACAGAGCATTCTTTGTGGAACAAATCACTGCTTCAAGTCGAGTGGCCTCATTTAAATTGCATCATGTCCTCATGCTGACATATTTAAAATCAGATAGGCAGTGGGATGAGATCTAGCCCCTTCAAGATAATTGATACTGTCTGGACAGACCACAGAGGGAAAATGGGACATTATTCATAATTCATCACATTTTATATAACTGACTTACTTCTGGAGATTACATAGTGACGTGCCCGTTGTTAAAAGGGAGAGTGTGTTAGAATCTGGAGTTTGTGTCTCGTTTTGTGTCTTGTTTTGAAGTCCTTGTGTCGTCTGTCTCCCTGTGATTGTCTGCCCTGGCCCTGATTGTTTCCTTCTGTGTGATTGCTGGCCCCGCCCTCATTGTGTCCACCTGTGTCTCGTTCCCCGTTGTCCAATCCTCTCACCTTGCCTGTGTATTTAAACCCTGTTTGTCTCATTCCCGGTGTGGCTTCGTACTGTTTGGTCCGCGTTTTTGTCGTCTGTTCTGGTTTGTTGGATTAAAGATTGGTTTTTGCAGTAATGTCGGCATTTGGGTCCTCTCTCGCTGCGACAACCGTGACTTATCATGACGGAACGAAGCCACCAATAATGGACCCAGCCTTCAGTTTCTGCTGCACGGTTCCTGCCTGGCCAGCTTACGCTCATGTTCTTCTCGAGGAGATGTGGGAGTCCCTCCGGGCCCTGGAGTCAATGTCGCCGGTTCCAGACACCGAGGTCCCAGTCCCCGGTGTTCCGTCGCCGGTTCTAGCCCCTGATGTCCCCGGTGTTCCATCACCGGTTCCAGTCCCCGGTGTTCCGCCTCCGTCCTGCCCGGCCCCGGTTCTCTCCATCCCGCCTCCGTCCCATCCAGCCCCGGTTCCCCGTGATCCGTCCAGTCACAGTTCCCCATGTCTCGTCTCCTGGTCCCAGAGCCCCCATCCCCAGACCCCGGTACCCCTGTGACTTCCTCTCCTGAGTCCGGTCCCCTAGCTCCCCGCTCATGTCCTCCGGCCCGCCCTTCAGAGCGCGCCCCTTGGCCTGGTGATCGTCCTGCGGCCCGCCCCCCGGACTGCTTCTGCAGCCTTGGTCCCTCCTCCAGCTCCCCTCCACCCACCTGTGTGGAACTCTTGGGACGTCTGGAATTCGTCCCTTGATGGTGGGGTACTGTTAGGATCTGGAGTTTGTCTCGTTTTGTGTCATTTGTCTCTCTGTGATTGTCTGCCCTGTTCCTGATTGTTTCCTTCTGTGTGATTGCTGGTCCCGCCCTCATTGTGTCTCGTTCCCTGTTGTCCAATCCTCTCACCTTGCCTATGTATTTAAACCCTGTTTGTCGCATTCCCGGTGTGGCTTCGTACTGTTTGGTCTGCGTTTTTGTCGTCCGTTCTTGTTTGTTGGATTAAAGATTGGTTTTTGCAGTAATGTCGGCATTTGGGTCCTCTCTCGCTGCGACAACCGAGACATATTTCAGAGCGGTGCTCAACCCGGCCTCCGCATGGCATCGTATTGTGAGCCCAGACATGATGAACTGAGGTGAGTTGTGTGTTCTGTCTCGGGCACGTTGGATCCAGGTGTCTTCCAGAGCAAAGATATGCTCATTGTTGTTGGTATTTCAAAGGTTTCATCTGTTTTCTTTTTGTGACAATGAAAAGGTCACGCCGAGGCCAACGCTCCTGCTATTATATTGTTACAGTGCTGGGATAATGTGTCATAATTAAAAGGGCTCTGGCATATGGCTACCGTTGCTACCGTGCTGTGTGAGTCAGTAGGAGCCATGTTTGTCCTGTGTGTTGGGGGGCGTGGGGGTCTAAATGTTAGCAAACAATTGCTTCCTCAGGTCCAGCGAACACAACATTAATCCACTCAATAGGCTTTATAGGCATGACATTTGTTGTTTTACAAAAGACATCTAGCTGGATTATTCTCGCCCTGTGGCTGAATGCTTATATTGACTTATGTTTTGTTCTGTTTTTATTTCTATAACAATAATGCCACAGCGGGTCCAATGCAATCGCATCCCTACTCATCCCTAACTTTTATGACCCACCTTTTTGCGTATAGCAACTCTCGTGCAAACATTTGCCTGTTACATAAGGTTGACGTAGTCGGGGTTTAGGAAAAACATCATGAAAATAATTAAGATTTGACCCGAGCGTCTACCAATGATGCTGATGGGTTGACATTGGAGTTAATTGAAAGCCCAGATTGTAAAGGGTGACTAAAGGGGACGGGTCAAGCGTTGGTGTTGAACGTCCCTGGAGAGACACCAGGCTGCTGGGCCGCCAGCTTGCTGTTTGCTTTGCTTGGCTGCCAACAGGGAATGATGAGAGTGGTGAGAGGGAACCTTTCAATAAAAGTATCGGTTTTAAATCAAATCAAGGAGCTAAAAGTATCTAAAAAGCTCACGTACCTTGATTTCAGCCCGACAACTGGCTCCTGCCAAGTTATCATCATTTGATGCATTGTTCATGAAAAAAAATAAAAATCCTTTTGACAAAATCAGGTTTAAACCGTCTTTGAACCACAAGAAAATACAGGACCCCAAAAAAGTCTGTGTTTGAACTGGTACCTGCCTATTGTCACTATAGCCTGAATGATACTGAGCACCATTGATTGTAAAGGCCCACTATCAGTCTCTCTATAACAGGACTGGGGCAGCACTGTGGCTTCCTGCACAGAATTATTAGGATTTAGAAGGTTTAAGCTTCTACTTTGGGACGAGAAATAGCCCGCAGTACGATGTGCCGGGTTCAGGAAGACCAAATGCACTTCTGATCAACAAAAGACACAGCAATGTGGATGAAGCAGGCTTCATTACAGCTGTGACAAGAAAAGATGACAAAGTGTTACATTAAAAAAGAACAAACCCTCTTTGAAGTGCTGCTCTCAGCACGACGAGCCACACTGCAGACGAACCGCTGGCCTGTTGACGCAGGCAAAAAGAGGCTGGAGCACGTAAAAGGTGCACGACTAAGGGTATTTATTTACTTACACGCCGGTTACCACTCATTACTCTACATTACTGCTTGTATTCACTACAACCTCAAACCTCCTACGCCATGAATACAATGTGGAAACAACCACAGGAAGAGGGAAACCAAGCGGCGAGGGTCGGCGCATCCTGGGGCTGACTTTATTTGTGCAAAGCAGATGAGACATCATCTCTTTACTTTCATCATTGGTCTTTATGATTATGTATTTATTCGGAGCAGGTTTTTATTGTTGCTCCCGTGTTTTTTCATTTGTCAAAATATAAAGTGTGTGTGTGTGTGTCTGTCTGTCTCATACTACTGGACCCTGAGACTTTGCATTTTATGACACAATAAAACAGGATATATCTATATATATATATATATTCTTTTTTAAATTTATTTTTATTGACCATCATTGACTGACTCCTCTCTCCTCTAACCAGCCGAGGCTTAGGGGATCAACAGCTGCTTCAGTGGAAAGCCTCTCCAGTCTCCTGGTTGGTTTCGTTTTGAAGCCGAGCGTCTGCCACTGCAGTCTAGTTTCCAGAGTTGCAGTAACACTGTGCAGCAGACAGGAGTAAGTGCATGTGAATGCAGTCTCCTCCCATCATCTCTGCATAAGCTACACAAACTAGATGGCAGGTGTCAAACAATCGTTGTCAGTTGCTTGAAAGCTGAAACAGCATATGCAAAACCATTTGATGCATATTTGTCATAACCAGAAAACTAGAAACTGCTCTAATGCTATCAGCAGAAACTGCAATGTAATAAATGGTACTTTTATTAAAGTTGTTCTCTTTTTTTAATTTAAGAGAAAGACATTTCTGATCAAGGGCAATAATAACCGGCTGTCCTGGATCCATTTTTAATGAAAGACTTCTCGTCCATCTTGACTTGAAAACCCGATGTAGCTTCACTAACACAGAAGCACACATAGAGAAAGTCATCAAATGAGCAAACTGAAAGTAATATCAGTTACACAGAATAATACATCTTTTACTTGATATAATATCAGCTACCACACGTTACCGCTCACACAGTAATTAATAAATATAAAAGACACAGTTTGCTCAGTGGTGTGGTGTGTCTCTTTAAAAGTTGAACTCAATGTAGACTTTGGCTACTAAAGGTCAACTTAAATCTCATACACTCACATCACCAGGTCACATTAATGATTGATAGAAGTTGACGGTGTCAGAAAGACGTTGGTGACAAAAATCTTTCATTTTAATCCGGGTGTGATTTGTGGAGAAAGCCATGGAACGTTTTGGCTCCATGAAAATAAATCACAGCGGGCCAAGAGAGACGATGAGTTCAGCTGCTGGCAAGGTAACAATTGCAGAATCATTAGAAATTATAATGAAACAGAACTTGATCTTAAGCACTGCATATGTGGCAATCTTTATTAATTTTTACAGAATTCATTCTTGCCCTGTCCTTTCCTCATGCGGACATGGAGGGGATGAGATCATACACAGCCAAACAAAAGGGTCAAATGGCTTAATAATTGAACAAAACTAAATCCTTCAGTTCCAGGGATAGCGCCACTCTTGCAGTTATGCCAGCAGACTCATTTATAAACCTAAATTCAATAATAAAATAAGTCAAGAGAAGAAGGGCCTCATAGACCATTAACCCCCTCCGGCAACTGTAGCCTGATTATAACGCAGCCCAATACATCATCGCCACACCGCTCAGCCTCAATGTGTACCACACAAATGTGTCAACACAAGTCTGAACTAGAAGCATTTAGCATGAGTGCATATCTTTTTATCACGGGGCCTCGGGGGGGAATGAAATGCCAGAGTGTGGCAGTGCGAGTCTCACCTCCATTCAATGAGTAACTAAAAGGATCTCTCGCTAAACCTTTTTTATCTCGGCCTATCATGCACAGTATTTCCCCCCCTGCAATATTATGTTCCAGTGAAAGCTCCACCCACACAGAAAACACGTACAGTATGTATATATATATATATATCCTCTGTACAAGAGGATTAATAATGTATTGATATCCATGACCAATCACAATCTATTTCACAAAGGAGGTTTACATGAGCACCGTACCCATCAAACAATTCAAACAACTCTCAAACGGCGTCATTATAATTTAAAAAGCAGCTCAGCATGGAGGATGAATACATACGAGATGATTAATATGTTTGATAGAGAGTGATTCCCGTTCTAAGGAAGTAAGGGCAAACCTGGGGGGAGGCAAAATTACTTTGAACTGTAGCCTATATACGGTTGAGGGATGATTTATTTAAAGAGCACTTTTCAAGCTGAGTTCCACCACCAGATACGATGGACAGTCAGAAGTTCAGTCACGTACAGCAGCTGCTGGAGTGTTTTGCGCAGAGAGGGATATTAACCGGAAATAGAAATCCCCAAAATCATGAGTGTCTATCTCCCGCCGCCATCGATGCAAGATGCTCACACAATTTGTTTGGTAATGGGGGAGGGGGTGTTTAAGCACATTATTACAATTAAAATCCAAATAGAAATAAAGCAGCGGTTCTGATTGTAAAGTTAATGCGGCGTGGACCTGTTTTACAGTCACTATTAATCCCTCATAGATAAACCAGTAGATCACTTTTATTAGACAATGTGTTAATTGAGTGCAGGTCCCAGGGGTGTACAAGTCAACATTAGTCTCCATCAGTGACAACACCATTCACTCCGACCGAGAGTAAGACGGGATACTGAGAACAGTTGAGTGTGTGTGTGTGTGTGTGTGTGTGTGTGTGTGTGCGCCTGAGAGCGTGTGACCAAGTTTGTCTCTGGGTGCCTGCAATTTTGTGATCTAGTATACGACGTATCAATGCATTAAAGGGAAAGTGTCCTCTGAAGGAGAGGGAGAGCGAGAGAGAGAGAGAGAGACAAACTATCGCTCCCTCTGTGGTCTTTTATTATTACGTGGTCATCACCTCGGCTTGCTGGGCCCGGCTAGTTCAATAAAATCTAAATGTTCCCTAAATCAGTCCACGTGTGTTTAGCATCGGCAGGGAGGCGGCGAGAGGAAGGTCCCTGCATACTCTGATGTACCCCAGATGGGGAAAGTGGCATTTAATGGAATAGAAATGAAACTAAATTAAATTTGACACCGGGGTGTACCAATGTAATTAACAGACACACACACACACACACCCCACACACACACTCACACACACAAACGCACACTCTCCCTCACACTCACAGTTAATGTCAGCACCCTTCCACTGGTGAACAGGATCAGTGGCCAAGCGTATGATTATACTCCGCTCTCTGAAGTCGCAGCGAGGTGGCATCCATCATTGCTCTGCCACCGTGGCAATCACACAGGGAACATAACGAGGCCATTAGGTTTGGCGAACGCAGCCTTGAAGCCCCTTGTCCGACCGGCTGGGCTCCCACTATGCACGCGCCCGGAGCTTCAAAGCTTTTAGCAGCTCGATGTGATCCAAGATCGCCGTTGTGCTGCAGCAGCAGGTGCAAAGCCTCCTGATTGGATGGCTTCCCGAATGGCTTCCTTAATGCGGTGGCGTTTCTGTGCCGAGTGCTGAGGACAGTTTTAACATTATGTGGCATTTTAAGTGCATCTGGTGACCTTTTAACAGGAGTTATAAAACACAGTTTCAGATTGTGCTGACCTAGTTAACTTCCTCTAAAGGAGCTGGATTTTTATGTTTGGAGTGATGCCTGCTTTTGATCTTCTATATGTGTTGGTCTGATAGTAAGTTCTTTATTGTTGCTGTATTGTGTTACAAATGTTGTGGTTAGCTATACTGCTTACCACACAAAATCTTTGTGCAACTGCGGCTTTTCCTTCTGCGAGGCAAAGATCGGCACTCCACCTTACGGTACCGGAGATGAAATGACCTCCCATACTGTATCCGACTCATCCTACACAGGGAATATGAAATCTCAGTCAGCATAAAGTGTCACATATCATGCTTTAAGAAGCAACACTGCATGAAATCAGGAGGTCAAGAGCAAGCTTCAGCCCCAACGCCTCACTGCAGCCAAGGGTTTAGCTCTGGAGGCCGGTCAAGACAGATTCTTCATTCATGTTTTGAGGCACATGGATTCTTGCCATTAAATCATCAAAGATAAAAAATAAATAAAAATACGGGACAGGGAAAAAATCTGTAGACACTAATTAGAGAGAGGAGAGATCGAGGGATAAGGGAGAAACGGCCTACTTGAGGGGTTTCATCATTTATTTGTTCCCTCTTTCTTTTTGCTCCGGAAAAAACGGCTGCCAGGATAGCGAGAGAGAAGAAAAGAAACAACTTTATAATGTATTACCATCAGTAATTTAAGCTGAGGAGTGAGAGGGGTTGATGGAACGGGAGTGGGAACAAGACCTGGCCCGACAGCATAAATTGCGTCCCCTGGTTTCAGACACCATGAGACTGTGCATGGTGCATATGTACCGATGTGTGTGACACATAGCAGCCAGCGGGGTTTATGAAGTATTTGAAAGACATCCTTTTTGCAAGATGTCAGATTTGTTTCAAAATGTATTGGCCGTTTCAAAAGACACCCGAGAGAAAAAAAAGTGAGTTTCATTTGTCCAGGTTGTCAGCTTTAAGTGACGAGAACATGTGTGTTTTGCAAGACATTTTTACAACAAGAAACCGCTGATGAGTCTCCATGTGTTCTTTCGGCCCTCAAAAGGGATTTCAAAACACACACAGCTCTATTGATGACTTGCCACGTATGACTGACCTGTGCCTCCACAAGTTCTCATGAATATAGAACACCACTCAAGTAGAGCTCATACAGGCGCCGTCTTAATTTTCCTCCCCCACTCTCCGAGGACAATACGACGTGCCACGGTACGACCGACTGTGTAAGAAGTGGATGTTGTCACTGCGGCGTTAACCATTGTTTTGTGGACAGATGTTTTTTTTCAGTTCAGTTTTTCGGCTGTCGCTATCTGTTTGGTTTTTTAACCAGAATTGACAATGATATGCTAGCGACCTGTCTATCACCTTGTAGCCCCACCCTAAAGCTTAACCTGCTTTATGGTCTATTTCAGCGGTCCCCAACCTTTTTTGAGCCACGGACCGGTTCCGTGTCAGAAATTATTTTCACGGACCGGCAATATAAATGACGTAATAAATATGACGTCATACAATTATACGAAGGGCATAAAGTGCCAAAACTACAACTCATCATTACGCCGAATTAGTGTGAGCCGTGCGCTTGTTTACCTGCAACGAGCCGCTAATGGAGACGGCGACACAGACGTGTGTTTGGTCCGCTGCTCCTAACCGAGTTCTGGTCGCTGTCATTAGAACACCGGCAGAGTTGTTGTGTGAAATGTCCCTTAAGGCCACCGTCATTTGCATCTCGAACACATTTTCTTCTAGCTCGGACGGGCTCGATTCACCGGGTGGGTTTGTTTACTAATTGGTTGCAGGTCTATTCTTTTGCAGTCGGGTCTTTTGTGGTTGGAGTACCGCTCAAACTCTTTTAAATGCCTCTTCCACCCGGTCAATGTCTGAAACATGTAGAATGTTCCGCTGTTCACTCGCCCACACAGCAGCGACTTTATCGGCCAACTTGAAAACAGTTGTCATTTCCCTGAAGTGACAGAATTCATTGAGCAGGTTGAATATGTTTTAAGATTATTTGTCACTGAAATGTGCCGCCAGCAGAGGGTTCGGCGCGTGAGACTCGCCTGCAGCGATGAACCTGAACTTTAAGACTCCTGAACGCGGCTCAGACGTACACACGGGTGTATCCGGTCCTTAAAAATAATATATTTTTTCGACTGATTAAAAAAAAAAATGTACAACTTTTTTTATTCACTTTTTTTCCGCGGCCCGTTTCCAACCAAGCCGTGGACCGGTACCGGGCCGCGGCCCGGGGGTTGGGGACCCCTGGTCTATTTGAATAAAAATGGACCATCCTTTACTGAATGAAAATTATGCTGTATTGAAGAAGTCTTGAAACTAGAGATAGGGACCATGATATTTCTAAATATTTCTAAATAATGATAGTCTTGACCTATTGACAAAACATGGTGATATTGTTGGCCAATATTTTTATAAGGAAACATCTACATTCATTGTCGATGCTGTTGGGAGGAAATCTCAAGGTCCTGTTATAGAGGAGATGGATGTTTTTATGATCACACTTGAAGTATCCATTTTATATCCAGCTGCCAATCACAGAGCCTTTTTGCTCATGACCACTCAGGGGGTGGTGGGCTAGTTGGACAGATACAGAGAGACAGTGAGAGTGCATTAGCCTTGTGTGCATGCCTCAGAGGACCCCCCCATCCCATGCGGCCCCAAGGGAGCCCATAGCAGCATCAAGTCCTCACAGAACAAGACACAGCCGACCAATCTGACCAAAATAAGGCTGGAAGAATGTTTCTGGACCCAAGAGGTTGTGAATAGGGCTTCAACTAACGGTTATTCTAATAATCGATTAATCTGTTGACAATTTTTTTTTATTAATCGGATTTAAAAAATGATGTAATTTTCAACCCTTTATTAAAAACAGAGTTCATAAGGTCATGGAAAACCTGGAAAAATCATGGAATTTTAAAATGGTTATTTCCAGGCCTGGAAAAGTAATTGAAAAAAGTAAAATTCCAAAAGTTTTGGAAAAGTAATGCAAATGTGTTATATTCATATGTTCATTTACAAAGTGTATATGCTGTGTGGTTTGTTAGTTTAAATACTACATCTTCTCACTTTTTGATATATGCACCAAGTTTTTTAACAAACTGTTTAGTCATGTAAATTTGGTTTAAAGTCTTGGACAACTATTGGTCAACATGAGTATGAAGCATGTCAAAAACAGAACTGACAACGCTTTACTCGCCTGAGTTTACTCGCCCGACTATTTGTGGTTTAATCGTCATTCGCGTTGGTGAGGGGGCGTGGCTTACCTTTGTTGCTTTATTTCCGCCATTAACCACGGAAGAATTAAACACTTTTTCTACGTTATACTTGTTGTTGAAATCCCACACACGTCGTAACATTAACATCCTCGTGTTTGGGTTCATAACATCACCCGTAGGCGCACACAGCTCCGTGAATGTCATCCACTCCGTGGGAATAACTGTCGCTTGCAGCGCTGCTAGAGCAGCAGCAGCCAGTTAGATTCACCAATGGTGGAGCGTCTCAGTGCTGATTGGCTTTCGCAACGCAGCATTATGGTCTTTCCTCTCCCTCCGCTCTGCGCTCAACTCAACTTTTTTTATACTCAAACATCTCCGCGACTTATTGAGTGGCGTAATAAACTTGCAACACAACGAATCGAAAATGAAATTTGTTGCCAACTATTCTAACAATCGATTTTTATCGATTCGTTGTTGCAGCCCTAGTTGTGAGTGTATGGCCAATTTAGTGGCAACCAAACACAAAGCAGTCAGCCCACATCTGAGAGTCATATTCCATGTATGTAATTCAGAAGTATGTAGTCCAGAAGTATGTAGTCCAGAAGAATTGAATGGTTGGGCGTAGTTGTAGTTTGGCATCTTGACTAAAGGTCAGTGGAATATGGCACATAAATAACATCAACATGTAATAGGTCTGTCAATTATTTTCTACCAAAATGAAATGCGATAATAACAACACGTTCAACTAACGCTGTATGTCCTTGTCTTACAAAACAGACCCATTTGAGCAATTTCCAATCCGCAACTATTTAGACGTTGTTGGGTTTAGGCATTAAAACTAATTGGCCTTGGAGAGGGACTAAGGCGGTCAAAACTTTGTTATTTGGCAATAATATTGTTTATTGTAATTATATATATGGACAAATACATTGTTATTATAATTTGCGGTCGACCCGCCGAAGAGGAGTGGCCAGAATTAAATATAAAAATGTGGGTGAATGAGGTGGATTTCACGATTCCGCAATTTTGTGTGCCCCATTTGATAATTTGTGTCTTTGCATTGATTTTGTATGTAATCTACCCGTGTGAACAAATTTTAAATGCTCTGTACACCAAACCAACCCAACTTCTTTCCTTAGGAAAACCTTAATAACCTTAAATGAATTAAGAATGATTATTTTAGGGCATTTTTTTACGTACGTCCTTTAATTATTTGATAAATCATCCTTTTGGTCTTTTGGTGCTCATTTTGGTAAAGAGATGTACAGTCAGACGACCAATGAAGGGAAACACAACGCCTGCAATGGAAAGTCCAGCTGGTCATCTTGTCCAACCAGCTAGTCATCCAGTAGTCAGCCACTCACTTTAACTCCAACAGGACTACTGCTGCAGTTAAGTTAGAGGACTTCAAGCTCAATCTCCCTGAACTCCATTCCTCACCAAGACAAGCACCAACGGCCAATTAAGATTAAGTAGCAGATCTCTCCTTCTTGAGGATGCTCTTGGGGCCTGACTTCCCTCGCTTTGCCATGAAAGAAGAAAATACTTTGAAATAAAGGCCTCAGTCTCAAAGATAATTATTAAAGATTTGAAGCTGAGGGGGCAGCGGTACAAAATAACCTCTTCACCCTCTCTATCCAACACACACTCATGCAGTGTCACACACACACACACACACGCACACACACACACACACACACCAACATGTTCCCCTCGCAGTGCCTCAGTCTTCACTGCAGGATAAAAAAACAAGTTCATGCACCATGTCATAATCAGCTCAGACAAGACTGAATATGTGGGAATTTCTTTTTTTCTCCAAATGGAATAAAGCAAGAGGAGCAAGCCGCAAACAACAAATTAAGCGTGTTAAACCACAAAGAAGAGCTCACCGGCTCCTTGCGATCTTGCATGGTTGTGTAAATGACTTTGATACATTTTGTCTCATTATTCTCCTCCTATAAGGGCCCTCTTGTTTAAGAGGGGAATGATTTTTACCCATTTACATTTGCATAATGGGCCGGCATGTGATCAGTGTCATGTGAGAGATAAGGACGTGCTATATACTGTCAGGATTTATACACAAAGATAACAGGTTGTTACTGCCTTTGACCTGAACTGTTGATTACCTTCTGTACACACACATTTTATATACAGTGTGTGTGTGTGCATATATATATATATAGAGAGAGAGAGAGAGAGGGAGAGAAAGAAAGAGAGATAGAGAGTATATATATATATATATATATATGTATATATATATATAAATATTTATATATGATAAATGAATCATTTTAAAAATGGATTGCTTAAATGGAGACCAATAATTCATGACCTCCTCCTTCCCCAATCAATTAGTTCGGATGAAAACCCTTACATCATTAGGGAGGGATGAATACCGGATTCGCATATTCCAAATCCGGTGCAATTATTTCGGAAATATTTTACTCATTAGCCTTCTACAAAAATATTTATATAATGACCAAAATGAAAGATTTTCAGAGAGTAACAAGTGTCGATGTATATAATGAGATTAAATAGAACAAGAAAGGACATTCTTGGCGAGTGTGTGCGTAATGTTCTGGGAGTCAAACGTCGAGACTGGGATACAATACACAGCCTCTGCTAAAGTCTGGCATGTCGTGCCGTGTGCGTCGGAGCGCATCTCGCTTCCAGTGCACCTGTTAACAGAGGACCACAACTCAGCCGCACCAAGGAGCACAAAGGCTGCGCTCCGTGCGTCACCCACCCGCTCAAATCCCTCTGTCCATTCCAAATGTGGATTCGTACAAAAACAGCAAAATATGAAGAGGGAAAAACAACAAACACAACAACAACAACAACAATAAGTGGGTTACTTACGCTGCTGTTCTGTCCTGACCAGTAAACCACCGCGTGGTTATGCGCAGAGTCCCCCGACAGAGAGAAAGTGCTGCTGGTCAGCTTGGGCTCATCCTGCCGGTTATTCCCTCTCGCTTCATCCCTGTTCCATCTGAACCCGGACTTGCCCTGCTTGTGGCCGTCAAACAATGAGCCCCGATCCTCCGGAGCATCCGCATCCATGCTGGTCCGGCCGGTCCGCCCGTTCTCGCTGAACTCGGAAAACTCAGGACCGCTTCTCTTCGCTCTTCGAAGGGCAGCACCCTCACTCTTCTCGGGTTCCCCTGCCCTCTCACTGCCGCGGGGACTTACTTCACTGGACCCCGATGCGTCTTCCTTTGCGCTAACTCCAATTAAACTGACGTGTTGAGGGAACTGGGGCACATCCTCGACAGAAACGACTGTCTCATGGTCGGCGTCCACTCCAGTATTTTGGTCGGGAACTGCGAGTTCCCGAAACTCTAATCGGATGTGTTTTAGGGTGCCCGGTTCTCCTGTCGGGTCAGTGCTCATAGGCCTACCCAGCTCCAATTCTTCCACGTGAAGTTGAACTGGCGACGCACAAGATGCGCAAGTTATCTCCGCCTTGGCATGTTGGAGGGTTTGAGCGGCTATCAGCAGCCAGATACCCAGAGATAAGTGCAAGCCTGGGCAAAAGCCAGCCCAAGTCTCCATCGCTGACAGAGATTTGGGGGAGTGAAAGACCGCTGGAGACCTTATCCGACACCTTAACTCCTTTCTCTCAGATCGATGTAGAATAACTGACGCCTCGTTTGTCCGTCCGGTTGTTTGGAGGGGAGAAAGTGCTCTTCAGCGAAACTGTTCACGTCCAAGGATCTTTAGTCGGGAAAGCCACCACACAGGAGGGAGGAGCTGTATCGCAGCCAGCTGCCGAGTGTGCGCCCGGAAGAAAGAGAGAGCGAGCGAGAGAGAGAGAGAGAGAGAGAGAGAGAGAGACCGTGGTGCTGAGTCTTCCTCCATCCTTAGGTTTAGATTTTACCAGGACACAATCTATGTATAAAGGATATATATTATATCTTGTTCTACAATAAATAAAATAAAAATAGGCTATGTATTTTTGTTACATATATTCTTATCTAATGCTTTTGTTTGCTCTCTTCAGTGTTTCCAAAGGAATACCTGTTAAAATCAAATGAAATCGTTTTGTAATTTTTCTCTCTCTCTCCGTAGTTACACATTTTTTTAATCTACTAAACTATGTTGAAAAAATATGCTATTTTTTTCTTCATATACATGGCAGACCTGATACTAAAGACAACTCCACCATATTAAGAGTATTTTTTTTATATTGCTCACATGCATTCGTCAAAACTGAAGTGACGTGTGGAGCAAACTTGTAATGTTTTTTTTTCATTGCAATCAAACAAATTACATTCAATGACCACATTTATCAAACCTGCAAAACATTATATCTTTGAAACACTTTTTTTTTTTAAGGAATCACTCTAAAAAACACAATTTCACGGATTTATACAGTGACTATATTAAAATATATTTAAAAAATATTATCCGGAATATTTTCAATAAGATTAAATAATCATTGCACAGCTGATTGATATTTCAGCTGAAAGCCTTCACAAATGTCTTTCAGTCTCGTTACAGGGACGACTTCACAATGTTTTATTTTAAAGACATGGATGAAGCCGACAGGTGTGTGGACAGAAGAGGGAGGAAGACTAAGACTGATGGTCTCTGTCAGTAACCTAGTCTGTAGCTCATCAATGTTATAAACCACAGACTCTTTCTGAGAGATTTTAAATTTCAGGAATTTTATTTAGAATCTTTTCAATTGTATTCTGCAAAAATAAATTATATTAAGATATATAAGACATCAAGTATATTTAAGCTATTTGTTCAATTTCTGGTTCATTCTTGTTACGTATACTGTATAACAGTCAATAGCACATTGTTATTCCTCTTCTTTAATGAAATCCTGTATTTTCTGAAAAGTCATTACAATTTTAAAAGTAAAAGACTGTGAGGAGTTTTGAATAAGTGGCTTCAGTATTAGTAAGCTCGTTAGTAAGGTATACAACTTTCATCTTTGATAACTGTTATAGTTATAGGGCTGGCTCAGGTTCATAGTTAGGTCTGGCTCAGGTTCATAGTTAGGGCTGGCTCAGGTTCATAGTTAGGTCTGGCTCAGATTTATAGTTAGGTCTGGCTCAGGTTCATAGTTAGGTCTGGCCCAGGTTTATAGTTAGGTCTCGCTCAGGTTTATAGTTAGGGCTGGCTCAGGTTTATAGTTAGGTCTGGCTCAGGTTTATAGTTAGGTCTGGCTCAGGTTAATAGTTAGGTCTCGCTCAGGTTCATAGTTAGGTCTCGCTCAGGTTTATAGTTAGGGCTGGCTCAGGTTTATAGTTAGGTCTGTCTCAGGTTCATAGTTAGGTCTCGCTCAGGTTTATAGTTAGGTCTGGCTCAGGTTTATAGTTAGGTCTGTCTCAGGTTCATAGTTAGGTCTCGCTCAGGTTTATAGTTAGGTCTGGCTCAGGTTTATAGTTAGGTCTGGCTCAGATTTATAGTTAGGTCTGGCTCAGGTTAATAGTTAGGTCTCGCTCAGGTTTATAGTTAGGTCTGGCTCAGGTTAATAGTTAGGTCTCGCTCAGGTTCATAGTTAGGGCTGGCTCAAGTTTATAGTTAGGTCTGTCTCAGGTTCATAGTTAGGTCTCGCTCAGGTTTATAGTTAGGTCTGGCTCAGGTTTATAGTTAGGTCTGGCTCAGGTTAATAGTTAGGTCTGGCTCAGATTTATAGTTAGGTCTGGCTCAGGTTAATAGTTAGGTCTCGCTCAGGTTTATAGTTAGGTCTGGCTCAGGTTAATAGTTAGGTCTCGCTCAGGTTTATAGTTAGGTCTGGCTCAGGTTTGCCTTGGACCAGCCCTAGATATACTGCTATAGGCCCAGACTGCTGGAGGACTCTCCCTCCCCTTTCATGTCACAATAAAGCACATTACTAACAAGACTTCTTCATCAATTATTCATCGCTGTGGACTAGTGTACACCCACTAATTTCCGACGCACCCTGAGTCATTATTTTCTGAAACTGTGCCCGTTCTCAGCTCAAGGACAGAGAACTTCCTTGGGAAAATAAAGGCAATGGAGCCCACAGATTGATTTGAAGGGATTTAATTGTGCAAACAGATGTTTCAAAAACCGCTGTGTCTTCATCAGAGTCAACCCAACGATAGGATCATCATTTATAAGTGTTGTTTCTGTCATTGTGCTTTACTCCACCGCTGCAAGAGTTCGTTTTGACAGTGTGAGTGAGATGAAAAACTGGTGCTGCCGCACGTTGTGGTTTGGTTAACACTCCCTGATGGATAAGGAATAATTGGCAAGGAGTTCCACCACTTCTCGGGGAAATAAGGCAGCACCTAGGGACATACAAGAGAGAGGGTCTAGGGAGGGAGTTCTGGGATCTGAAGAGTGCGGATGGCATGGTGATATCAATGCAGGAAGCTGTATTGTGTGTGTGTGTGTGTGTGTGTGTGTGATTGTGTATTGCAGTCCATGCAAGTTATTGATTTGCAGGTAACACATTCATTATTCTTAGTTAAAGTGACCACGATTATATCTTATCATTTGTATCACAGTGAAATGTTTATGTATGATTAACATGAACGTAAAATAATACTTTTTAAAAATAAATAAAGTCTTTGTCGTAAACCAACACTCAATAGGTGGTAGAATGAGTGGAGACAGTATTGTTTCCCGAGGGGGACTTCCATATACTGCTGAGGTAGACTTTATTCAATTATGCAAGTCTGCTTTAGTCAATTTCTTCAAAATAAATTGACCAAACAAACATACATTTTCTGTGAAAGACTTTCAAACTAAACTTTCTATTAAATTTCCGTTTTTACCGGAAAGAGAGATGCACACTTGGCTGGAGTAGTGTGATAGACATAGATTCCCATGTTACCAACTGTTGACTGTGTGTGAGAGACAGAATACAAAGTTGAAATGTAAATTGATCAATGAAATATGGAACGTTTATTTTGACAAAGTCATGTCTGTATTCCAGAATTCTAAAGAGTTTGATGAACTCACAAAATAAAATAGATACCCTACAGAGGAAGCGGATAAAATACCTAAACATTCATAGACATGCCACAACCTGAGGGACATTGGTTATTGAAATGTAGAAGACAAATGTGAATGAGTCTGTATGAGTGAGCGATGCCTAAGTGGAGTTTGAATGTTGTGCCCTCATCTATTAAACTGACTCGTCACCAATCATGGAATACTGAGGCTATGTATCGTATCAGATATCAGGCAGAGGCAATCATCACAGCATTAGTATCCACAGGTGTCTCTGTGTTCCACAACACAGACACTTCAAAAGGGTCTGTTCTGGAACGAGTGTAGAGGAAATGTCCCGGGATATAATTGTATACTTTGTATTATTATCTAAATGATGTATTAAAGCAAAGTGACAATGTTAAAGCGGTGGCCTGACGAACTTCAAGAGGATTATCGTCTGAATCTGAGGCTCTCCTCGATTCTATGGAGCTTCACTTCACTCTCACCGCTCCCAATGTTTTCAGAGTAAAAGCTCTAAGCACACAGACACAGCAGAAATGGAAAGCCAATGCACAGTGGAACCTTTTCCCGCCTTCATGTCAAGCATCGGGGCGATTGTAGTGGGGAATAAATACAGGATCCTGTGCCATGGACAGAAGAAGTAGGGCAGATCTTCATCATTGCCCTCCAGTACGTTCCTACGGACGCGTGCAAACGATTCCTGGATACATCTGATGCGACGGACGCTTTCAGTAATGAGCAAAAATAGGTTTATGATTATCATTGGTGAACTTAAGTCGAGTCACGCTGTGAATGCCCCTGATTTGCATGAAGTAACCTTCATATTGTCATGTGGTTGTAATGAGTACCAATGCTTTTTGAACCTCAGTTAACACAGTGCTGTTCTAGGTGAGCAGTAAAGACCAAAGGTATTCATGTCCGAATAAAAGTGAGTTAATGCTACCTCCACGTCTTCCTCATCACACACTACTTCCTGTATCTCCAAATCGCCACATCGTCTTTTTGATCAGATAGCCAATGAATGGTGAGCGTGGAGATGACCATCGAATAATTAGTGACAAGCTGGTGAACACAGCTAAGCATTTAGCAGCTAAAGAGCCAGACATTGTTTTCTAATAGAGACAAAAACAGCTAAAAGAGAGTTTTGAACTTACATTTATCAGATGGAAAAAAACACATCTCCGAACAAATGATAATGCTGTTTTAACACTGCCGGATGAAAACACAATGATTACTTTGTTAATTAAAGTATATATTTCAACTTTTAAATAACTGATCATTTAGCCATATAGGCAAGTAAAGTATTCAACTAAACAAATATGTGAAGGAATAATTCCTCTTTGGTTGAATTAGTCTCAATGTAAAATGGCCACTAGTCTCTTAATTCGAAAGAAATACACGTATGTGCTTCCCTGCTGATAAATAGAACATGTAAGAGTGATACCACTGTTACATGCGTGCAGTTAACATCAAGCTGGATCCAGCAACTAATTAGCTTGTTTATCTTCGCATAAAGCTGCTGTTCACAGAAATGGAATAAAACATTTTTTACACTAACAATTTTATACAGATTCAACACAAGTGGAATGATATTATTATTCTCATCTAAAGTGGATGGGCGTATTTCCTCAAAGGGACTAGAACGATCAGGCCACACAGGAAAAACTATCAGCAACTTTGATCAACACAGATACTGGGACTTAGCACTGAATTATTTCAGATAGAGACATGGAATGAGCTTTTAATGAAAGTGAATGAAGGTTCTCATCTCTTGTGATGATGCCATTCATCAATTACTGTAGCTTACTAATGAAGTGGAAATTACTAATCCCGTTTAACGATAAAACAGATGGAATTTCTCAAATCAATCCAAGTAAGATGTATTTTGTAAGTTGGCAAAGCCCTGGACCAAAAATGATGTGGTACGTCGACATCTCAGGTACCCACACAGATGTATCTCACAGCTATAAAGAGCAGCTAGAGGATATCACAACGTACTTTTACATCAAAAACTGTTTTTATTTGAAGCACTTTTCATAAGTGGCATAGATGCCTATACCATTAAGTGATTTAAGGGCATGTGGGTGTTAATGATTGTAAAACCAAGAATGAATGATTGATAAGAGAGCCTCAGAATACGAGCTTGTTGGCAAGAAAAACTTTTAACGTTACTTTTTGAAGGCGGGCTGTAGACAAATCATTTAGATTTGTTGTTAATTCATTCTTTCAAAAAAAATTAAAAAGATTAACTGTAAACTGTACATTCTAACCAGAAGGTCTAATAGCTATTTCAAAGCTGTTTTCAAACTGCCACCAGCATTCTAGTACAATAAATAATTTATGTATGTACTTATTTGAAGCCTAAAAGTTGTTCAAACAAAAATAGACTCCTCCCATAAAATACCCAGCTTGTCTGAGAATGCTAAAAGCAAACAAACCAGAAATATTAAACAGGACGTGACCTCAGTGTCAGACGTTACGTGTTGGGTAGTAAACATAACACATGCGCCATTTTATTATATTGTCAAGCTGTTTTAAAGAATAAGATATGGGTAGTTGTTGAACTTGACACGTGGATGGTCTGAAAATGTCAACTGGCAAGGATTATTGAAAAACATACATTTTAAAAAGCATAAAATAACCAATAACCAAGAATTGTAACTTTCACTAGTTAGTTCTGGCCACTTGCCAAAGAAATAAAATGCAGACTAATATTTATATTTGAATACGTTTTTCAATCTAAAGTTTTAGGGCTTATAAAACCACCTGTGTTTCCCTGGTAATGCCCGAGAGTTCTTTATTTACCGCTAAATTCATTTCCATCCCATAAGGTTCTCATGCTATGCAAACTTTGTTCACTGTTCCAGCAAATTGTTCCTTCAATTAGTTTTGGCAATGGAAGATATTCCTCGTCCACTCGGCTCGGAGAAGCCTGTGGCTCAGCTAACGTTATGCGAGCGAGATACAAAGTGAATAACATTGTGCACTGTTGACACACAGTTCATATTATTGTACTGTTTAGCAACAGGACTAGCTAGCTATCCATCCATGTCATTGTTCTCAACTCAATATAAATATGTTCAGTTTAATAGCGAATGGGATGTGAGATGATAGTTTATCTCTTCAGGGCTGCTGCTGCCATCGAAGGTGCCCCGATAACAAACACAAAAATAGACACAGACACATATTTGGTGGTGTACTTATAAGGATATATATATGATAGTAATGTTCAATGTCGCAGATAAAAAAAAACTTGGACTAAACAATGACAGTACATATCACACCATGCATCATTACACCAGCTTGAATATTACGCAGTATACAGCAATAAGTCAGGACCGGTATACTGTTCTCCTTCTTCCCTTTATACATCCATGAAATGAAAAGAGGACATATCTTTTGTTTCATCTTTTGCATCCTCTGGGGGGAAGCTGGTCTCTGGCACATGACAGCATCAATATGTGCCACCACATCATTATGGGAGAGCCATCTCCACAGTGCTGCTCTGGGCCCCTGGAGAGAGCTTCAGCCATGACTGTTTTGCCTGATTCATATATATTATGGCGTTGACGCGCATAAGCCTCAATAACAACCTTTCACATCTGATGGGGACTTTGTCCAAGTCTTTTTTTTGATGGTCATTGACCAGCCTGGAGTCAAAGCCCAAACAAGTACTTATCTAACATTTCACAGGCCCACACAATGGCCAGGCACTCTTTTTCGATTTGGGCGTATTCTGTCTGTGCGTCGCTCAGACGCCTGGAGGCCTCCGCGTGATGCCCAGACTGCTGTTTCAGGCATTTTTCCTTGCCATTATCCCAGATGGGAGGCGGCAGAAGGCGTACCTGCTGTCCTTGTGCAGGAGAATGTGGTGTAACCCGCTTTCTGCATTCAATAATGTGCAGATCTTCTACCTCTCAGCTCGGTTCAGCTTGCTGAGGGCTGCTCAGCAACAAACCTCCCACTCGTGGGGTTTGAGAACCAGCACCATGGCAGTGCACAATTATGTTGGCTGAGTAACCTTCTTAATGATGCCTTCACTTACCAAGCACTGCAGTTTTGTGATTTCTTTCACAGCTTTTGAGCAACATCTTTTCTTATCCAAGTGCTTGGGTTTAACACGTCTCCCACATTCCTGTATTTTGTGGCTGCTGCAAGCTCTTTTTCTTTGGTTAGCCTTGGTCGGGGAAGAACATGATGTTAGCCAGCTGGCTTTCTGGTTGGTGGGTCTGACCTGCTTTCACAACATCTCTGCCCAGCACAACTGTCCGATGACCTGCCACAGCATTAAGTCCACCGTGAGCTGGAACCAACGGGAGAGGACTTTGTCCTGTATGTCCTCCAGAAGGCGATCTCTCATATGCTCGTTTCTTTTGTTCACAAACTCTTCGGTCAGCTGGCATATACAACATCTTAATGTACATCTCTGCCGTTTGGCTCCATTGATAAAAAAACATCCCCACTCGTATATAATGTTGCACCGAGGAATAAAGCAGTCATACATTTTGAGATCAACACCATCATCATTTCCTCATTAGCCATGAATTTTAAGGAACTGAATATATTTTTAGCCTCGCTTGCCATTGGAGAAATGAGTGAACTCGCCTCAATCTACCTTTGTAGCCTTTGTTATATGGACGGGGCTGCAGACATGACCATCTTTCACTTGGCAACAACCATGAGCTTTAAAAGGTAAAAGAAATGTAATGAATAAAAAACAAACTGTTGGATTCTGTGGAGAATGTGTTAAACAGAGGAATATGGTTGCTTGCCAAAGACAGTGCCAACTACTTTCACTGTTACCATGGAATGGTTGTAACAGGCTGTGAAAGGAGCATCAAATGTACTTTCGTGTTCATGATAATATCGGATTGTTCAACGCTTTACAGTCAAACAGACCATAAAGCATAGTATGCTATAGGGTGGGGCTAACTTATGATTGACAGGTCTCTTCCCAATCAGAGCCATATACCGTGTCGCTACGTCACTCCTCCGCCATTCAAAGATGATCATCTGTTGCAAAAGAAGCTCAGAAGGTGACGTAATACAAGATGGCGATGGCCAGAACGCCAAACGCAAGGCTTCAAAGTGGCAGTCCACAACCAATAGGGCGCCACAATGAAAAACGTCCACTTCTTACATGCAGTCACAGACCGTTGGGAATCTGATCCTGAGGGTAAGCCCGACTCCTCGCAGGATCAGCAAACTTGTGTTGCCGATTATTTACACAAATCCAAGAAGTTATTTGTTTTAAAAATGTAAACAGAAGATGCTTAAAGTATAATTGTTCTGCTGCAGACCGATAACAACAAAGCAACCCTCCAGGGTTTGCTTTTCCCAGTTTGAGATGATTAGTCAAATTGAATTTGCCATAATAATAAATACTAAATTATGAGTAAAAGATTTCCAAATAAATCAGGATTGTAAGGGTCTGTTCTGTGTCTGTTCTGTGTCTAGTCTTTCTACTCTGTCTCCTCGGTGTCTACTGTGTCTTCTCTGTTTCCTTGATCGTTTCATCCCCTTCACCTGCCCTCAGCCTCTCCTGTCTCCTTGATCGTTTCATTCCCTGCACCTTTCCTCAGCCACTCTCGTCTCGTTAACGTCTCATGCCGTACACCTGTTTTCCCTCCTATATATTGTGCCACTCTTTCCCTTGTCTGTTGCTGGATTGTTGTCTTTTTTCCGTCGTCCTGTGTGTCGTGCGTTTATCTGATCCTGCCTGTTTCGACCCTGCCTGCCTGCCCTGAACCCCGATTCTCTTCCTGCCCCTTTTCGGTCTTTGTTGTTTTCTGTGTGGAAACGTTTGCCTCATTAAAGAGCGCCTTTTTTTGTTAATCTACACTGACTCCTCAATTCCTCTGCGCATGAGCTCCTGCACCTCGCTACCTGTGGCGTTAGCCCTGACAAGGATATTCACTCAAAGAAACCAACAGGATTTATTTCTTAACCTCTAACCGTCCAAACACATGCATATGGCCAAAGCACTTATTGTAAACAAGTCAGAAGGAGTTGACATGAATCAATGCAGCTGGAGGAGATGGCAAATACTCAAGTGTAGGCAATCAAGCACTGTCAGAAAACATGTGATATTTGGAGTAGGCCCCTGTGGCTTTCCTGACACATTGAGCCGAAAGGTCAGGCTTTAATAGAGATTCCTTGGACACGCAACTGTCATTGACCTTTTCCTTTAATAGCAGGTTATGGCTTGCCATATGCTTCTATAGGGGCCCAAATGTACTCAATGACGTACAAATACAACGAAGTAAGTTGCTTGGGTGGTCATTAGGTAGTGTACGTTTTTAGCTTTGCATGACGTTCAACAATGGTGAAATGCAGTAGCTTTTGTCTTTACTATATTCTATGTTTTTTGTAACAAGACTGTTGCTTGCTTTTGCTTCCAAATGTTAACGATGCAGTCCAAACACATCATGCTGTCAGCTTCTGATATGGGAAGACACTAAAATCAAAAGAAACATTTCACAATTTTCAAGAATTCTATGACTACAAAAATAAAAATCTATTCACAGAGACTTTCAGTCTCACATTATGATTAGCTGACTAGTATTGTAATGAGTGCCAGTATGTCATGATCTTGCATGAGTAGAACTCGCTGAGGAATTATGGGATAGAGCTATTTACAGGCTTCCCATTACTACCTTCAAATGTAAATGACATGTGTGACAGATATCATGGCAACACCTGTGACCTCAGTCATATGTTGGTTCACTTCCCTAAATTGCAAAACGTTTTAGCTTTCAATCTTGAGTCATAGTTACAGTGACATTCGAGCGGTGAACCATTCCAAGAGGAGTTTCAGAAAAATTCTTCATATCTGGACAGTTAAAAAAGCGGGCGGACTTATAGTTCCCCATAACAAGGAACTAGAGGACGGCCTCCCTCCCTTCATGCTCCCAGCCTCTTAGCTCCCAGCATCCCAATTCCCAGCCTCTTAGCTCCCAGCCTCTTAGCTCCCAGCCTCTCAGCTCCCAGCATCCCAATTCCCAGCCTCTTAGCTCCCAGCCTCTTAGCTCCCAGCCTCTCAGCTCCCAGCATCCCAATTCCCAGCCTCTTAGCTCCCAGCCTCCCAGCTCCCAGCCTCTTAGCTCCCAGCATCCCAATTCCCAGCCTCTTAGCTCTCAGCCTCCCAGCTCCCAGCCTCTCAGCTCCCAGCATCCCCGCTCCTAACTATTGGACTCCCATTCACCAGGTTGACAGAAACATAACTCAAGAGCAATGCTCATGTGCCTCCATGTGTACATGGGCATCTCCTTGCCCACACTTAAACCATATGCACTTGATAAGGTAACTAGAAAATGCATTTCCTTCTGAAAATGCGTTGGAATGCTAACATTTGAAAGCTTGAAGCTGAAAAGTAAAAACAAAATTGCTGAAAAAGGTTTGAAAATAGCTGAATATGAAATGAATAACTGAAAATGTCTGAACATAGCTGAAATATGAAATGATTAACTGAAAATGTCTGGAAATAGCTGGAAATGTCTGAAATATCTTTTTTTTAAAGCTGAAAATATCTGAAATATGAAATGAATAACTGAACATGTCTGGAAATAGCTGAAATATGAAATGAATAACTGAAAATGTCTGGAAATAGCTGAAATATGAAATGAATAACTGAAAATGTCTGAATTTAGCTGAAATAAAAAATGTTTTAAAGCTGAACATAGCTTAAAATAGCTGTCAACAGACAATAGGCTGAACATAGCTTAAACATCTGAACATATCAAAAAGGGAAACTTCCTGCTGAAAATGTTGAAGCACAAACATATTGGGTGGAAATGTATAACTGAAAAAGATAAGCAAAACTTTAACTTCTAAATATTCAAAGATATGAATCACAATCCAAGAAATGAGAGAGAGGGGGAAAAGTCAGACGTGAGATCAAGAGAGAGAAAGAAATTGAGAGTCAGAAGGAGAAAGATAAACTAAGAAAGAGAGGGAGAAACCAGAGTGAAGGATAGACGATCTAAACACCGAGTGGATTTTCTACAAAAGCATTTGTTAAACCCTGTAAAAAAAAACATGATCAAATCACCAAAATAGTAGAATCAATAGAGCGGAAAGATTGAGCCGAACGCGCCGATATGTTTGTGGGTTAAATGAGACCTGAAAAACTCAAATGCTGGTTCTCCTCTATCTCTCCATTTAAAGACACACGCGCACGCGGCCACACACGCGCACAAATGTTAGTCTGTGTGTGTGTGTGTGTGTGTGGGGGGGGGTTCAAAATGTATGATGAACAAGACTGTGTGAGATCCGCCACTGATTAGCCTAACATGAAACACCTGTGTGAGTGAGAGACAGCACAGAATCTGATGAAATCAACCTGTTAAACCCTTCGGATTTGACAGAGAACTATAACTCTGATCCTAAAGACGTCTACATTAGGAGATGCTCAAGGCTTTTGTGAACGTTTACATGTCCTTAAATATTTTTTAGGTTAAGAAATGAGAGTTTAATCGCAGTTCAGAAAATGTTCCTGCTTGCTTCAAAAAAGTTGAAAGGTGCTCAGAATTACAATGGAGATGACTGAGGAGAAATGTGGACTTCTCCCCTCGTTAAGGCTTCTCTAGAAAAATCTGGGAAACTGTTGGATTCCATAGTCACATGTCTACGACAAGCACAATATTCCCTACTACTTTATCAACGATATCAAAATGCTGATATTGTAAGCTTTTAAAGTTGAACAAGTTGAAGCGGATTTGAAGATTTCCCCCATTGGATCCCATTCATTATTTATTCCATAAAGAAATTAATAATTTGAAAGTTTGAAAAGATAAAAAATATTTGAAAATATACAGTAATAGCTGAAGGATATCTGAACATTAAACAAATTAAATAGCTGAATTTTCTCAAAATATAAAGATACTGTAAGCTTTTTAAAGTTGAATATTTTCTCCATAGGAACTGATGAATTCAAAATAACATAACAGTATTTAAATATACAAAAATTTGAAACATTTGAAATGTGAAAAGTCATTCCCCTCTATTCCTGAAGAAGCTGAATTTTTTTATATTTGAATGGTTCAAATAGCTGAATATATGAAGGAGAAGAAGAGGGGCAAAAAAGGTACGGAAGAAATAGAATAATAAAAAGTTTAAATAAAGATTACAAGAACAATAGTTGGACTGCTGAAGCATTCCAACTAACTAGACAGGTGCACTCGGGAGAGTGCCAAGCTCAACATCAAGCGTCTGTCGCAGCCACTGCTATAATATTTGATTGAATGAATGCCAACCACTTGCCCCCATTTAGGCCGCGAGCATATGAAGACGTGCTTTTCACTTGAATGTCTTTTTAATCTCTTCATCTGTCTCTGTGCAGTCTCAGCTGCTTCTCACTATAGCGTCACCTGAAGAGCAACATATATTCAATGTATTTTTCCACAGGTGCATGAACACTGCTATGTTGATGCCCATTAAACAGTCACTGAATAACTGAATATATATATATATATATATATATATATTTATCAACATTTTAAATAACTGACCTCTGCGCTGCTCATCAACACCTGTCTCTCTCACTCCGTACACACATAAGCACCAGGTTGAGCTTTACTCCTGCACTGACGTAGGTGGGCAGATATGGACGGGGACAATTCATGATCACTTGTGGCCTCCACTTACCGGTGAGGAAGAGTGAGGACTGAGTCAATAACAGTAAAACAGTCAAAAAAATACCTTTAAAAAAAAAGTGTGAATCAATTCAACCACAAGAGGTCTTCGAGCATACAGTTATAAATATCAGGATGATGGGTCCAACAGTATGGGAGATTAGCCAATGACAGACAGCCAGGAGACACACACACACACACACACAAACACACAATCCTATCAAAGCTTGCGCCCGGCTGAGATAATAAAAACTCAGTGCTTTGTTTACAACTTGCTCCACTTCTTCGAGATTTGCCAAAAATCTGTTCAATGTATTTGGTGATGATGCAGGAGTAAAGTTATATGTGGGTTAGCCAAAATATTATAATTAAACCATTTTGTTTCACAATTAATGTATGAAAGCACACTGTGTTGACGGAGGGATTTTGATTATTAAAAAAAAAAAGTTAGCTCAAATGCAAAACACAATGTATTAAAATGTAAATATATAGTTGTGTGACATGATCTTGTGTGATTAGTATAAAAGTATAATCCCATTTAAGGTTTGATCTACAGTTTATCATTATTTACTGATTAGCATGAGTATTTAAATAAATGTTAGAAGATCAACAATAAATGTGGAATCTGTTAATGGGAGAGAGGAGGTCAACATATGTTCGCTCAGCATTACATATCAATTAAGGGACATATTATTTAGCATCACAATTTAGCTTCCTGTATTTCTTCATTAACAGACTTTTCATGTGCAGGAAACCCGCAAAGTGGTTCTTTAAGACACAGTGCTGTGTGTGTGTGTGTGTGTGTGTGTGTGTGTGTGTGTGTGTGTGTGTGTGTGTGTGTGTGTGTGTGTGTGTGTGTGTGTGTGTGTGTGTGTGTGTGTGTGTGTGTGTGTGTGTGTGTGTGTGTGTGTGTGTGTGTGTGTGTGTGTGTGTGTGTGTGGAATAATGCAGGGTAGGGTTCATAAAACTCCAGCCTGCTACTTGACAAAATGCAATGCTTTTAAATGTCCTTTCAGATTTCAATCAGAAACAATTGATTCATGATCACTATTAGTTCCAATACTACAAGGACGAGTCAATTAATCAATGTAATACAAATACAATGGTAAGTGTGATTTGTGATTTACTGGCCATTCCTTTCACACTACACGCTTGTTGTGCACGTCCACAGACCAGCGTAATTTCTTTTTTTAATTGATTGAGGACGACTAAAGTTAATTAATAATTCAATGTACTGAACAGCTTTAGAGAACACTATCTGCAGCACCAAGATAGACACAACAAAGTTAATGAGTTCAGCCACTACCACTGTAGTGTCTGTGTGTTTGTTAAACAGAGCTGAAACATTTCTGTGAGGATGTACTCCGAATTGTTTCATATTGGTCTTGATTAGATATGCAACATTTTATAATGACGTTTATTTACTGAAATGGTCACTTCTTGAAAGAAGAAAGAAAGACATTTGCACTTTTAAAATTTGTCTCTGCATTTGACCCATCGTTAATTATTAAGGAGCAGTGGCTGCAGTGAAGCGACCGGGGAACAACAGGGGGTTCAATGCCTTGCTCAAGGACACTTCAACAGAGAGCGGGGATTGATCTCGGTACCTTGCAGTTATGGGATGACCTCTCCCCACTGAGCTACAGCTGACCCTCAAGACTGCACTTTAAAGGAGACACAGCGCCCTCAAGGTTCAAACTTGTATTTTGGGTTTCTAGAATATTTTGACATGCAAACATATAAAGAAAACAACAAGTATTTTCTTTAAACTGTTTCTCTGAATGTACCTGTATTCCCCCTCTCTTTGAAACAAATGTTTCTTTAAGCCCCCCTCTGGAAAAAGCTGCTCTCTGATTGGTCCACTCGTTTCCTTTCCTCAGACGCCATCTTCACAGCAACTGTCTGTCAGCTACACAGAGTTTAGCGGTGAGTGAATAGTTGGAACTTCACAACCTTATGGAAGTCCTGTTTGCTCGTTTATCAGGACAATTTGAGAATACGGGCTACTTTCACATTATTTATTTAGCACCTGAACCTGCTTCATAATAAATTCATTTCTACAATATGGGACCTTTTAAGTTGAAACTCAGTGAATCTGAAAGGCAAAGTGAAAGTATTATAAAGCATCTCTGATCTCCAAACATCCAACCTAGCATGCAGAGCTTTGGTTTGAGTTGTGATTCTTATTCCAAATAACTTAAATCCATCACATTGCGTCTCGCCCTTGTTTACGTATCACTTGTTTTTTACCCATCTGGCAGCCTATTTACTTGTATTGCTTTTTTTAGTTACTATTCAAGAGGAGCACAGGTGATAGATCTACCCCTGAACAGTTATTTATGTGACGAATTGTAAAGCCTTGAGGCGTCAATGCAGTGAATACCTTGTGCTGGTGAGTACGGATGTGAGAACTTAACAACGAAGATTTTCAACATAATAAATTCAGCTTTTGTAGATCGTAAGCCTTCTATTTAGTTGCAGACAGCATGTGAGGGGCAGGGGGAATGTTTGCTGAATCGATTACTTCTTTAATTCTAAATAGAGACTGGCAGTTCAGGCAGCTGCTGGGTGTTCCAATGGCCGCACCAGTGCCTTGCCGCTGTCACAGCTGTGCTTGCCGCTGGCAGGTTTGTTCCCCTATCAGTGGATGAGGATATCCATCTTCACACCTCAGGGTTCTCAGAAGGCAGTCGCTCTCCCAAACGGCCAACTTTACTCAATCGGAGCAGGGCATTCCAGGTAACTGGCCCTTTTCTGGATGCATTATGAAGTCATACTTTGGGGACATGGAATCAGGAAACCCCCGCTGATTAGCCTCGAGCAAGGCAGTGATGCGTTGATATATATATGCTGAAGCAGAACTCAGATCATTTGGAACAAGAAGACGGAGAAGTTCTCAAAAGAGGATTGATGGAACATACATCAACAGTAAAGCAAGACTTCATCAGTCTTCAGCACTCACTGCATTACAGCTGCTGAGCCAAACACCTCTGGGCACTTTATTATCCCGTCAGTTTAAAATCAAAGAGGCAACTTTTTTCTTTGTCCAATCATGCAAGCGAACAGTATCAATAGTTTTCACTCAGTCTCAAACCTGTTTAATCAAATTAAGTTCACGCAGAGGTTAATGCCACCATATTCTGATCAGGTATAGACACCAGATCCCAGGTTCCTTTATTGTCCAACATAGGGTTGCAAAACAAAATTGCTGTCCATTCAACATACAAGAAAAACTAAAATAGTACTTCACTTTTTGAGAATTTGCATCGAGCAGAAAGTAAATGGAGTCAAACACTGGGGAATTTTCAATGCAGATAATGTCATTTAACATGGTGAATAAAAACATTTTACATCAACTTTTTATGTTTGATCACAGACACAAAACAGGATCAGCTCGAGTCATTGCATCCATTGCACTGTCCTGGGTAGTGGAACAACGCTCGGGCCAAGCTGAGCCAATCAGCTCACTTCTCTTGAGCTGGCATAGTGGTCCCAAGGGGGTGCTTGGTTTTACTGGTGAAGATGATGCCTAATGGTGGTACACGTCTCAAGGTCTGCTGCACCCCAAGCTTCCTTCTCAGGTGTTGTGTTATCATAGGTGGACAGCAATAACACGACAACCAAATAATAAGAATCAAGAGTATAAGTAACAATTGAGAGGATTTATTTCAAACAAAAAGTTGGGGGAGAGGATGAGACAAAATGGTCGAGCTGGCCTGGTTGACTCATCTCTGAAAACAAAACAGCTTTACTTGATTTTCTAAAAATAGCTTCACCAAAACAAATACAGGCGCGGCACCGGCCAATGATCCAAGGTATCCAGACAAAAGGGAATTACAAGTGTGGAAAATGTAAAGGGTACCTGAACTCACCTTCTGTCCTCAACCTCCCACCACAAACCCATAACGGTTATCAACAAAGTCACAGCTTCAACAGGCACATAACCAAAACCAAGAGCGGGAACTCCTTGAGGCTTCCTCCTTTTATTCGGGGGGCCCCACTCTGCTGGTTGGCCAGTTTGAAGTCCATGGAAACCAAGAAGCAGCATGACTGGCATGGACAGGTGGAAACAAATTAACTTGTTGGAACCTGGAGAGAAAACAAGGGAGGGGGAGGGAAAGAGAAAAAGAAAGGCAGGAGGGGAGAAATCACAGACGTGAGAGCCATGCACAGACACAAAGGTGCACAGTCAGTCACACACTTACACGCACACACATGAATGGCCATCTCATCTACTGTTGGAGATGATTACAGTTATTGACTGCATTAGCCTTATGGGTAGTTTCAGTTTTTTGGCACATGGTGCACAATTACTGAGACTGACACCCAAAGAGCAAAACCTCACCTCAAGTCTTCAAAACTCAAAACACATTTTCTGCTTTGCATTCCAATTTTCAATTCAGCGTGGCACTTTTTGCTAAACTGACAGGATTCTGACGTAACCCTCCAATGACCTGTCTGTCATTTCAAAACGCTGCCGTTTAAAATGTCAACGCCGTGTACCAATTAGTCAATGCACAAAACACCTGATAGCTTAATTGTTGACTCATCTATCAGGATGTAAGCGCTATAAAAACACCACTTTATTCACAACTGTTTTTTGCTGTGTTTATGTAGTATACTCTAATATATTATGTTCTAATGTTCAGTCAAATATGCCACTTTTGGAAGTTCTATGATGTATTTATAGATGTTACATTGTGGAGATACTAAAAAGCAGTGTGCAGTACAAAATACATGTGTGTCGTGTTTTATTAATAAATTAATGTACGCCAATCAAACAAGGACTCTGGAAAGCCAAACACAGACTTTCATTAGAGAGGAAAATATTGTAACATTTCGGTACGTTTCACTCATTCACGGTACGGAGACAGGTTAAGGTTCTTGAAGGAATACTTTATTGTTAGCATTCTCCAACACACTGACGAGGAACTCTTATTCTATAGCACGAACAGTTTCAACAACACACTCGTCTAACACACTTAACTCTGTTCCAAGGACAGGTCAACCCCGCCTCCCCTCTGCTCCACCAATCACACACCTCGACCAGCATGCACACTGCCTCACCATGATTGCTAGAAAAATTGGGTTGATGACCGACCCCTCCAAATACAAAGCCCACTTTACAGGGTCGATATATATGTTGAGCACGGCAACGTGGAACTGGTTCAGAGATGATCAGATCATATGCCCCATGTGTTTCTGCCAAACGCTGAGAGATAACCTGAGGTTTTTATGAATTTTCCAAAAAGATCTGAGGTGTTCTGCTACTGGAGTGTGTTTTGTTTAAACAAATTGAGCCCTGTTTTCAAAATCATGTTTTTGTATAAAAAAAACTGTAAAAGGTTAAAATACAATACATCTTGTTTAAACGTGTTTCACCTACTTCAACAAATATAGTACTTTTAAAAAGTCACTGACATGATAAAACACGCCTATTTCTGTTGTAAACAATGATCACAACATAATCTCCAGTGTTGTCGGAATTTCTGGAACTGAAACCAGAGTTCCCTTCATTCCAGGCCTCCCACCCTCAGAGGGGTCAATAATCCTGCTTTCTAAAGCAAAGCCATAGTCTTGTGTGTTTGCTCATTATATTCTTATATTTTACAATATTCCGGAGGAATCAAACCCAGACTATATCATTAAAAAAGACACAAACTACTTGTGGCACAATCGCTGACAGCACCAATTCATAAAGCACACCTTATTAACAAATAACGACAAGCAGTTATCGCCATTGGACTCATCATTCAACACTAAACGCCTGGGTGTTGTTTGCTAAACACTGCCATTGAAATCCCAAACTCAATTACCCATCACCTGCACCTCCTGTGAAAACACCTGTAACCTATCAGATCAATTCGAAATCAGAGCTCTTAAAATGTAAATAGGAATAAGGTTTCCTCTTTGGTGTGAACAACAATGGAGGCCAATACAATGGATTTAGTTTACAGTACAAGACAGGAACCATGTTTATGGCATCTTCAGAGGAAGTGTGTCTGATGCTGTTATGAGGTTATGAGTACTGAGAATAAACACATTGCATTTGTGTTGTAAATTATCAACAACAGCTGCTGATGAAAATGCCAAAGACTTAAGATAAGTGTGTGGATGTGCACCTGCAGAACGCTAATTATTTGATGCACGTTCGGAAAGTTGTAATGCAGAATTGACAAAGTTTTGATTGCAATGTTTTCTTTTGTTCGAGAAGTGAGCTGTTGAGTAATCTAAATTAAGATTATTATAGTTTGAGAGGGCTGCATGTCGTTGGCGGTGTCTGGTGTTCCAACTCATCTCGAAGCATTATCATTAGAATGAAAGCTATTGTTCCCTTAGTGCCAGTGAAGGACGCTTTAACACCACCTGCTGCATGGATAAGGAGAACATTAATCATTAATTCAAAGGCAAAGTGCAACATGAAGAGGAATAATCCAATTTTTACATCAAATCTTCAGAAAAAGGCCAGGAGACTGTACTGACTGCCTGTGACTTTTTTTTCTTCTCCTTTAAATCTTTTACAAGAGATGTTTTTAATTGCACAATCATTGGAATCTTTACCACTTCTATGCCTTCTCATTTGTAATTCTCTTTCCTCCTTAAGAGATGGAGGAGGCAAACTGCTTTATCTCAGTGCCTCTGAATAATACAAGTGTAATGCTGTTGTGAAGTGGAAAACACCTCATAGTGGCTGCTTGAGCGACCTTCTCAAGCCTCCGCCTTTTGACTCAAGAGCAGAGATGGACGGTGTGGTGGGTAAAATGTTTCAAATTGTGTGCTTCCACAACATATATACATAGGGTGTATTAAACTTTTACATTGTGTTATATTAGGCTTAAATTACATCTACAAAGATGATTGAGAGGGCACACACAGCTCTCTCCCTCAGACAAGGGTCAACAATGCCAGACAGAGATAGACCCAGCGGCCTTGTGCTGCTCCAGTCTTAACCGGTAGAGAGGAGACTGCAGAGCGAGGACCAGGAGGCTCAGACACAATAACGATAAGAGAGACGAGGGGGGAGACATCAGCAAGAAACCTCCACTTTCCTTAAAGTAAGCGGCTTGGACTGGGACAGAGGTCACACTGAGTGACGAGAACTAAAATGTAATGAGGGAGTGAACGGAGGCGGCACATGCATTGAGTGTGAGGTATAAATAATATGTCAATGTGTTTGTTCGGGGCTTGAGAAAGACAGATGTGGAGGAGGTCGTTGTCTTTAATACCGGACCCAGACCAGGTTTATTTGTGAAACTGTTGGTTACAGATAAATCTACGTGAATTGAACTCTGATCCAAACTCTCTGTGTCCTGTGGGTGTTTGATTACTGAGGTCCAGTGGGTGAGTATTCTGTGGTGTCTCACCAGCAGTCAGATAGGAGAGAGAAACAAGTTTATATGCATCAGGTTAAGAGATCAGTCAGAATGGACCAAAAAGGAAGAAATCCAGCCACAACAACGGGCAGACAAAAGAGAGAGGCACCAGAATGAAAGGAAACAGAGACCCTCCTCCATTTCATTGAGATGGTTGGTGGTATCCTTCTGCATGTTTCCACACAAGTTGTTTTGGCAGAGAGCAGAAGAGCGCAGACTGGAACCGGAGTGGTAACAGTCAGTGGAGATCAGAGGCTTCGGCCCGAGTACTTGGAATGAGTCTGGGGTTACGTGTCAATCAGTCCGGCTGCCTGCTGGTTGGACTGGACAGGATAACTGTGACCGGGGGCTACTTAGAAATATTATCACAACTAGTGACGAGGCAGCATCTATTACATTATTCAGCTTTCTGGCATATTCCATGTCCGGGACATATATTTTATCATTCTCATAACATGGCAAAGTTACACACTTGAGATAAAATATCCTGCACCGGGTACTCAAAAACTGAGAATGGAATGATCTAAATGCAGGTGGGCAGCGGATGAGAACAAAAAAAATAGTTGTTAAAATCAGAAATAAAAAGGCAGTATCTTTACATCCTTATAAGCTAATTATATCATGAATAAGCTGCTAGGATTGTTAGCAGCCGTGGTGGGAACGCTGATGTTGTTTTCACCTTGTGAGTCTGTTGTGAGACACCTCCTGTAGCACGAACTACCACAGAGAAGGTTTGTGTTCATATGTCTGTCGGTTTGTTTTTTGTCACCGCAACCGTGTCCGATCATGTCAGGGAAAACAGGAGAGGAGTTGAAGTTGATTTGTTTTCAGCTCTGGCACCCCGATGAACAAGAACAGCATCTTCCATTCCACCTGAGCTCCTTCGCCAGTGTCACCGGATGTTCCTCATGTGAGTCCATCTTGTTTAAATGCTCCGAGCCGTTCGGACCAGCGGGAGGCCTGAGATTAGGAGGAAGATTAAAGCAGCAATCACCGCTGGTCTGAGGAAGTGGCCCGAGCCGGGGAGTGGGAAAAGCCAACTATCAAAAGCCCCCCTCCCCAAGAAGGAAGGAAAGCCTTTGTTTTCTTGCAGTTCTGTGTGCATTCACAGAAGCAATATGTTATTGATCATTAAAAGAATCAGCAAATTGTGAAATTTTGGAAAAGAAAACATAATGATTTACAAACCATGCTATGAAATCTGCTCCTCCTGCTATTCATATGCAAACTATAAATATTAATGCAACTGTGCTGCTAACAAGCTGTTGAAGAAGGTACACCGAGACGTGGCAGGGACTCTGTTCTGTCGTTACTTACTAACACGTTATTAACACTGACTGACTGTAATGTCGGAGCATATTAGCATAACACTGGGCGCTCTAATCTGACGAAATAAAATGATACGACTGGCATGAAAACAAATATAACGTGCATAAAAAATGTAACTAAACTTTATGCCACATATTATGCAGAGCAGGCTTGGTGCATAAGAATCACCTGTAGCGGTACCCGTATTATAAATGCAGCTTTCTTTTTCTTGCTGGGTGTAATAGGCTCTTCTTCTTCTTCTTCTTCATTGTCCTCATTGGGCCATTTTTCCTTTCCAAAGAAGTTCTACAAAAACCTCTGTCTAAAAACAATAATCCTGTTAGCTTCTAGTTTTGGGATAATGTATCACGTGACCGAGACAAGCGTCTTGACATGTGTCATGAGGCACAGACGGATGTATTCTTCAATCTATCTAACTGAAACATCTTTCAGTTCTTGATAGTCAATCATTTTCCTTCACTCTCTCATCGATGTCTTTCTTGTTGGTAGAAATTGGACCAGGATGAGTTAGCCTCCTCCAAAAAACGAGAGATATAAGCTCTGTTTCAACAACATTAAATTAACTAAACTTGTGTGTGTCGCTGCCACAAAATATATTAATTTATATACTTTTAAAACAGTGATTATCCCTCGACTGGTGGTTTGGGACCCAACCAGTCAAGAATATATATATATAGCAACTGTTTTT
Organism: Pseudoliparis swirei; assembly: GCF_029220125.1. NCBI lineage: Eukaryota > Metazoa > Chordata > Actinopteri > Perciformes > Liparidae > Pseudoliparis > Pseudoliparis swirei. The sequence goes on from NC_079411.1 coordinate 14,387,122, forward strand.
ACCTCGACACTTTTTGACCTGCAAATGACCAAAACCAAGCTTACATGGAAAACCAATCCTGAATGTTTCAGTCAGTTGAACACAAACAAGTCATGCTAAAACTGAGATAAACAAAGCTTTAATATTGTCATCAAATGGCGTTCTCTGGAGCACAGTTGATACAAATATATTTCAGACAATCAAGGGGTTCATTTCACGGTAGTACATAACAAGTCATTGTTGAAAAAACAGTGGACAATTGGAAGAACAAATAATTTGGGAAATCAGCAGCCATGACTGTCATCATACAGTATGCTAGAATTACTTTTGTATGTTGAGATTTCAACAAGAGATGCATGTTGTCACCTTCCTAAAATAGTCATTGAACAAATTTTTTTTGTTTTGCCTTAATCATCTCCTAATGATAGTGGCCAGTGGCCACCTCTGGTAAAATCCTCAGTTGAACTCATCATGGGATTCTACCCCTGTAGTATAATATATCACAATATCATGTTATCATATGTGGTCATGTTTATAGTTTTTGTGTTTTCGGAAAAAACTAAGAATTACGTAGGCTATTATTTCAGGAAGCTGATGATGTGGAACAATGATTCGATAATGAATACCAGTCGACACAAAAGGGTGAGGGGTATGTGAACGACGGCAGTATTGTAACAATCTTTTGCCAGATATTGTCTCTATCGTTTATAATTTCAGCATCTTCAAATTCTGCATAATCAGATTTGTGGGAGGAGAAAGATGATCATCATCCCTTTGATATCAATGTTTCAGAATGTTAAAGTGTCGTGAGAGTCTTGGTCGGTGCAGACAGGAGCCCAAACGCTCTGAGCCTTCTGTTCCGCCACCACCTCGTTGGTCCTGCACTCTGCTCTCCGTTACTAAGCAGCTATATGGCTAATTATTGTGGTAAGAAGGTAGGTGTCAAGCAGTGCAGAGGATTTGGCAGGGCCGCTTCCGCCTCACCTTCCTTAGGCAGCTTGTGTAATTAACTGCTTATAGGATTGCACCTCTGTTCTGCCTTTCATTTGGTTTACTCTGTGGTTTGCAGCAGGGCAATTCATGGTGACAAAAGAAAAAAGATCTCTCTGTATCTATGCATACTATACCGCATCCAGATTTTAAATAATCGCTCTTCCTTCAGACAAAAATATGCTAAATCAATATCTAACTTTTTGGGTACATTCATTTATTCTGATTTGGAACATCGTATTAACCAATTTGCAGAACTTTTCATCCAATTTCGTCTTGCATTAATGATTTTAATCTGGTCTTTGATAGCATAGCTCTGAGAGTGCACAGCTGGGATCTCCATTGTGGTTGAAAAGGGATGGATTCATTTTCACAGACGCTCGAGGGATCAGTCTTGATTATCTCAGGTTCTATCTCTTGATCTGCACACGTTTCTGTCTCCTCAGGTGTCTACACAGAATATATTTTAAAGAATGTGTGTGTTCGAGGGTTATGCTGTGCTCGTTTCCTTGGGAGGGAAATTGAGTTCAGGGTTCTTCCCAACCTTTTATGAGCCTCGGACCGGTTTCGTGTCAGACAACATTTTCACGGATCGGCCTTCACAATGTGGGCGATAAACATGACGTGATAAACATGACGTAATAAACATGACGTAATAAAATGATACGGCAGGCAGAGTAGAAAATACATCTCACCATTACGCCGAATTAGTGGGAGCCCTGAGCTTGTATAACTGCAACGAGCAGTTAGGGCCACCATCACTTGTGATCTCCAACTGTTGATTTTCTCCTGGCACGGACAGACTCGATTCACTGGGTTTGTTCACAAATGGGTCGCGGCTTCTTTCGAAGTCCACCTCTCAAGAGGTCACGTTTTAAATAAAATATTTTTCAGACTGATTAAAAAAAAATATTTGACTCTACCCTCATAGTCCTGAAAGTCTGAAAACGAGAAGCATCCAGAACCACTGCTAATGCAGTAAACAAGAGTAGCATCTTAGCCCCTGGGAATAACTTATATAAACGATTCTCAGATGCATGATGCAAACACCAAATTGTTATATTTAATTCACAAATTGAGCACAATGGTAATAACGTACAAATTCCATTCATAGGCATGTTATTACTGTATGAGGCCTCCTGAGCCCTGCTGCAACCCATGCTTTGACTGAAGTGTCGCATGTTTTGAACCGCTCTGTTAACTAAGTAAGTTGATTGGACTTTTGTTTAATCCGTCTGAAGCCAGATCTTACTTTTAAACACTTTGTTTCTCACTTTGTTCAATGTTGCTGTTCTACCATACTTTAATGTAATTGATTGTCTCCTAGTAGGACATTGCAGGTAGTCAGGATTAGGCCCAACGATTTGCCCCAGTCATGTACGAAAGCTCTACTACTATGGCCAAATCTCAACGTTTTTTACTGAAGCCTGAGCCAGCCTCTTGGCTCCCTCCAATCATGTTTAAACAATGTATATGACTTTGTAATGAAGCAGGATGAAGCCTAAGTAATGAGGTGGCAATAAAAGGCCCTTGTATAGCTTTTCCCTAGCCCTCTAACACAGAGCCCTGACCTTTTTAACTAGGAGAATTAATTGGGCCGGGCTAACCTTTTAGAGGCTAGCCGTTAAATATGACCAGCGTTCCCGGGTCGGCTCATTATACCACACTAGCTTTCCTAGTGCTCCTTTCCCCCTTTTAGTTTGGGGCCGCACTGCAGCCAGTCAGTGACTCAGATGGGGAAGACATTTTAGGTCAGTCCAATTGAGCCCTATGTTCTATACCTGGTCATTTAGCCCCTACTAGTCGAAGGGGTAAACTTCTGTGTGCTCACAGGATGTGAGAACCACTATTTTGATGCACCAGAATATTTTTTGTGGGAAACGACAGTACAGGTTTAAGTAATGCCGATATATTTATTCAACCTATTGAAAATGTATTTGGAATTTTCTGAAAGCAAGAGAAAGGAGATCGATATTGTCAGTGTTAGAGCAGTGGTCGCCAACCCGTCGATTGCGATCGACCGGTCGATCTCGGAGACGTTCCCTGTCGATCTCCAAAATAAAATGAAAATAAAATCAGAAACACATTGCTCCTCGTTCTCGAACATTTTCTGAAGTGTCTTCTGAAACGTTTTCTTCCTGACTGGAAGTTCGAGGTCAGAAAAGATCTCCACCTGATTTTAATGAACGCCTGAAAACGTGTTCTCTGACAGCCGTGATCAGCTGTGCTCCCCAAGAGAGGGGAAGGTAGGACTACAGCTGGGGCGCAGAAAGATCTTTATTCATAACTTTACACATGACACAAGGTCAAAGTACACCGACATACAACTACGTCATCAATAAATAAATGTTGTAATGCCTGTACCTTAGTCAAACTATTCTCGACTCTGTTGCCCCCTACAAGATCAAAAAGTTAAACCTAACAGCAGCCCTGGATAAATGAAGCCACCAGAGAACTTAAGAGAGACTCTAGGAGAAAGGAAAGAAAATGGAAAAAAACTGCTCTGCACGTATTTTATCAAATTTGGAAAGATGCATTGAACAACTACCAAAAGGCAGTTAAAGAAGCAAGAACCTTCTTCTCCAATTTAATTCAAGAGAACCATTCAAACCCCAGAGTTTTATTTAAGGTCATAGACACAGTCATGAACCCCCCCTCCTTTCATTTTATTGATGCCTCACAAGAGATGTGTGAGAAATTTTTAATTTATTTTAATAATAAGGTAAAGGAAATAAGACATCAAATTACACCCCCAACCCGTATTTTACATGCCAATAGGGACATTCAAAACTATTTTAGTCATTTTCAACCAGTATCTATAACCTTTTTATCTCAACTTATTTAACAAATGAAATCAGCCACATGCAGCCTTGATTTTATTCCGACAAAATTCCTCAAGGAGGTTTTTTAACACTATTGGGCCAAGTATTTTATTAATTATAAAAAGCTCCCTAGCAAGTGGTACTTTCCCATCAACTTTTAAACATGCTATCGTACAACCGCTTTTAAAGAAACCGAAGCTTGATCAATCTGTTCTTTCGAATTTTAGGCCAATTTCAAAACGTCCTTTTTTATCAAAACTTTTAGAAAAAGTGGTTTCAACGCAACTTTTAGCTTTTATGAATCAGCATAACTTATTTGAGAAATTTCTGTCAGGTTTTAGAGCACTTCACAGTACAGAAACTGCCCTCCTCAAGGTAACGAATGACCTTCTTTTAGCAGCAGACAGGGGGGAGAGCGCAGTTTTAATTATTTTAGACCTTAGTGCAGCTTTCGATACTGTTGATCACGCCATTTTAATCGATCGCCTCAAAAACTGGGTTGGCATCAAAGACACTGCACTTGGCTGGTTTTCCTCGTACCTTTTAAATAGATCTTACTCGGTCACCAGAGGTAATCACTCATCTTCCACTTCTAATATTACCTGTGGTGTACCACAAGGTTCAATTTTAGGTCCACTTTTATTTTCTATCTATATGCTTCCACTTGGTCAAATCCTCCAGCGACACAATGTATCTTTTCATTGCTATGCAGACGACACACAGATATACCTTCCACTGAGACCAGGTGACCCAGAGAGCCTAGCTGCTGTTTTAGATTGTCTCTGATGTTAACTGCTGGATGGCACAACACTTTCTCCAACTCAATAACTCAAAATTAGAAGTGATAGTCTTCAATTCCCCAAACAATAACACCGGTATCGTCGATAGTGAACTTGGTCCCCTTGCTGCCTATTTAACACCTGTTGCAAGAAATCTGGGTGTCATGTTTGATTTGCAATTGAATTTTGAATCACAGATTTTAAAAATTGTCCAGTCCTGCTTTTTTCAGTTGCGATTCATTACAAAAATTAAACCGATACTGTCAGTCAGACCTGGAAAAAATCATTCATGCACTCATTTTCTCAAGACTAGACTACTGCAACTCCCTCCTTTCCGGCATTAATCACAAATCTATCTCCCGCCTCCAACTAGTCCAGAATGCAGCAGCTAGGCTTCTTACTGGTTTTAACAGACGACATCACATTACCCCAGTCCTGGCCTCTCTCCACTGGCTCCCTGTTCGTTTTAGAATTGATTTTAAGATTTTGCTGATCACTTTTACAGCATGTCTAGGTCTGGCTCCAAGCTACATCATTGAGTTGTTAGCCCCTTATGAGCCAGCACGCAATGGTGTGTTCACACCGGACGCGTCGAAATTTCGACCCGCGTCGAGATTACATGCAAAGTCAATGCACAGCTGCGTAGAAGCTGCGTAGCTGCGTATTTTCCAGCGAGCAGCGCGTTAGACGCGTTTGAAGCAGCACGAACAGAGGGTTTGTCGCGGGCCGAACAGAGCGAACAGACGCAGCTCGTCGACGCGCGAGTTGAAATTTCCCAACTCGGGCAGCAAAAACGCGTGAGTCATAGTTGCGTCAGCCAATCAGCATTGAGCAGCTCCGCTCGTCATCGTCCTGCCGGTTGAAAAAATGGAGGAAAAGATTATTGTCGCAGTCTGTGGGCACCCCGAACTTTACGATACAACTCTTATGCTTACCGAAACCGGAGCTATAAAGATAAAGCGTGGAACAAGGTCGGAGAAGCCGTGGGACTACCTGGTAAGTTTTGAATGTATGTATTTGCTTTTATTCTAGCTATTTGTTGTACTTTACTATCAACCAACCGCCGGCATATGTGTTTCATGGCAGAGGAGATCTGCCGCTGTAGGTGGAAAAGTCTCAGAGACACGTATCAAAGAGAGAAGAGAGAGAGAGCAGCGAGAAGCGCAGTGGGAGTGCAGCTCAGTCCACGAAAAAGTGGAAGTACTCTGCGGTCCTGTCGTTCCTCGACCCATTTATTACTCCGCCCCCGACGCGTCCGACGCGTTTGGTGTGAACCCACTTTTTTCGACGTGCGTCGAGACTGCTGCGTCAGACGCGGCGAGAAATTTTCCGACGCGTCCGGTGTGAACGCACCATAGATCCTCTGGTGGGGCCCTTCTGGCCGTTCCAGAGTCGAGGCTTAAATCAAAGGGTGACCGTGCTTTTGCTGTTAGAGCCCCTCGACTTTGGAACGACCTACCGGAGGGGATAAGGCTCGCAGAATCAGTAACTTCTTTTAAATCACTTCTTAAGTGACTTTTTTCCGTCCCGAGCGAGACGGAGATCGGATTTGTGTTTACGCGACACGTAGAGACAGAATGACATGCTGCTGGTTAGAGACGACCAACAACAGACGGATTGGAAGCTCATTCTGCGCATGCGTTAAATGCGTTAAAAAAACTAAACTAATTAATCCTGTAATTTAATTAACTGAGTTAACTCGTTATTTTTCACAGCACTAAAATAAAATTATTATTATTATTAGTGTAAATGTTTACGTTACGGCATTCACAAATCACGCCTGTGCATGCGCAACTGCTGAGATTCTTGGCGACTTGCCAGGTCCTACCTCCGTGAGTTCGGCTTTTCTGCTGTTGTCCTTCAAAACAAAAACTCAACATTGAGCTTTTGTTCTTGTCTGGTGAAGCAATCTGGTTTACTTGAAAGTTATTGCAATTGTATTTATTCTATTATTTGAAAAAGCACAGAATGCAGGAGTCACAAATGGTGATTCTCATATTTATTATTATTATAATTATTTAAATCTGGGGATGTCTGTAGAGCTGATGTGAACGTATTCACCAACGGGCTGACTTCAGAACCAATCCCAGATGAGAAAACTTTTTCTTGTTCATATTGTGTGCGGTGAACAAATATCTTACTTTTTATATTGCACTTAAATTCTGTGTTCCTGGTCTCATCAATTTGAAAGCTGAACCAAAGTGTTTTGATTTCATTCAATTAGAATTAGGCCAAATAAAAAGCCTCAAGTCATAAGTCCAGTCTGGACAGTCGTTTTCTCTCAACGCCTCAATAGGTAGATCTTGCCTGTCATGAAGGCGGAGGTCAGGGATCTTGGGCTCAAAAAGGTTGGTGACCACTGTGTTAGAGGATATAAAAGAAGAAAAAAAACACATTTTACAAAATTGTGCTGCTGTTTTGAACCTGGAATATTGTGGTAGAAACCTTATCTTGCCACTGTATTAGTAAACAGGAGGAGATGCCAGGGAAGACCCAGGACACGCTGGAGGGATTATATCTCCCAGCTGGCCTGGGAATGCCTCAGGATCCTCCAGAATGAGCTGGAAAAAGATGCGGTTGAGAGGGAAGTCTGGGTCAGCCTGCTGGGTCTGCTGCCCCCTTGACCGGATTATAAATTATTAATTATTAAGCTGATGAGAAAGGATGGATGGATGTATCAGTAAAAATGCCAAACATGTTTGTCACTGACTTCAAGAACAGAAGGAGTGGAGGAAGAAGGTCCATCAAGAAGGCAATCCCTGACACCTCCTAGAGATCGCAAAAAATCTCTAGCTCTACTCCTTGACCTCCAGAATGCTAACAGTTCTCTGCTGGATGAAAACCATTTAACCATAGTATGCTATTAAAACAAGTTGCATCTGGTTTGTATCTTATGTCTTTGATGATAGAAAAGACTTGCCAGAATATTAATATATGAATAAATACAGTGTCAGTAGAAGCTCCAACGTGGATTACCGAGCGCCAAAGAAAGAGCAGGCATAATTACATCTCTGCTAATGGGTCCATACAATCTATAAAGATATATATATATTTATATACTTACTAACAGTAGAGCAAGAATACTTAAATCTTCACCAAACTACTCAAACTTTCGAGTGGTATTACAAGACTGTATCTCTGCAACACAATACATCATTAACATCAACACTGTAACCTCTTCACATTCTGTTCATGTTGTTAGGTCATTATTTTAATGTTTTAAACTAAATTATAGCCAGATCTTATACATTGAAGCGCGGATCATGCTGGCTCTTTCCAACATGTTTTCCTGTCATTGTATGTGTCGTGGGGAAAACAAATCCCAGTAATTGCACTTAACGCATAGTTGATGCTGGTTTTATATGTTAAGCTTTCAGCCACTTAACACCCACAGTTTGACAGCAATATGAATGTAATTACTAAATAAGCACGGATGGGAAGACCATTTTGCATGCATAGAAAACTAACTTGAGCCCTTAAATTATATATATTTTAAATAATTTTATATACGTACAATTGAACGGCAAATCTTGGAAGTAAATCAATTTTGTTATCAGTGGGTGTGTTACTTTGTCCCTTGTCACCCATCCTGTTCATGATTTCTGCCAGAAACAATGGATTTCCCCCTTCAGGTTGGAAACAAATAGCTGCCCCAAATGGTTTGAGTTTTTCTAGGTTTTCTAGGCGAGCAGCACAAAGATCAAGCAAATCAGGCACGTTGGTGCATTGTACTTACCTGACATGGTGAGGAAAGATGGAAGAATAACGGCACATCTCTAGCTTTAGTGCACTTCCAGCCCACACCTTTGATCATGAGCTTTGGCTAATGACTGAAAAACTCAGATCATCAATAAAAGTGTCCAAAAGATGTAAAGGTTTTTACCTTTACGGGGATTCAGGGCCCAGTCTAAGGGACAAGGTACACTCAAAAAAATAATTATCCAAAAAACCTTGACTTTAAGTATTTCAATTACATGTAAATTTTCCATGTAATTTCATTACATAAATTCAATGTAAAGCATCTAATTAAACATTATGCTTTTCCATCCCATTGAGTCAGTCTGAATAAATTGAATAATCCTTATGAGATTTGATTACATTAAATTGATGCAAATTCATACATAAACCTTATGTATTATTACATATAAAGTTAAGGGGACATTTTACATAAACCTAATTTGTTTAATCAAGTATTATATATTTGAAACAAATCACTAATGCATACAAGGACAATTCAGAAGGCTTTATTGACGAATACCAAAAAAAAGTGTTAAACAGGTATCCAAACAGTCACAATACGACACCAACAACTTAAAAATTAGAGTTGTGATTATGATCATTATGATGAATAGTAATACAAAATGGATTAATTATTAATAAAACTGATACCAGTATTGGTAAACCTGGGTAATGGAACAATTAGAACACAACATTTTAGTCATGAAGTGTTAAACAGGTATACAATATATCCAGTCTAGCCATGCATTATGACATCAACAACTTAAAAATTAGAGTTGTGATTATGATGAATAATAAAATACAAAATGGATTAATCATTAATAAAATGGATACCAGTATTGATAAACCTGGGCAATGCAACAATTAGAACACATAACAGCTTTTCCAGTGAACCTGACAACAGTACCACAAACTAGTAAGTCACTAGCTTCTTTACAGTCTTACCAGGTCAATATATCAATGTCCAACACGCCAAAATGTGGCTAGCTCAACTCTCCAGTGCTGACCATGTGAGCTCATTGAAGCATCTTGATTTTAAGTGTTTGGACCTTTGGGGACAACTTCTTTCCATTCAAGTTCATCAACACTTTCTGGATGAACTCAAAAGTGAATTTGAGTTCTCGGGGATAGCTCAGGTTGAGAGTGTAAATTAGGCCAAAGAGCATGGCACGTCCAAAGGCAACGCCTCTCAGATTGCATAGCAGCTCCACACCTTCGATCACCACTCCAACGTCCTTTGGCTCGTCCTCTTTATCAGCACCTTCTTTGATAATCCTGTAAAGGCCCATGGTGGTCTGCGCGATCTCTCGCTCAGCTTCCTCACTGTTGACGTTCTGATGGTGAAAAACAAAGTGACCATTTTGAAAGAAAACATTGCAAGTTTAACACTGAAAGCTCACTGTAAAACTCACCAAGTACTCCTTGATGAGAGTGTTGCTGTCCTCATTGAGGGAGACACACAGAGGACACACTCCCTCTTGAGATCAATGTCCTCACTCTGCAAAAGAAGCCACAATACAATTTTGAGTATCCACTTTAAGATATTTTTCAGGACATTGCTCATAACCATTTTATTCTCACCCAAGGGATTACTATGACACTTGAAAGAAGGCATTTGTCCTTATGACATGTTCTGGCAAATTAAAAAGTATCCTACACTTGCCTTTGTCAGCGTCACAGCGCTAAATCCAACTTGTATTTCATTAGTAATAAGCTATGACAAAATGATTAAAATAATATTCTGTTTGTTTATAACCAGACTAACAAAGCCACTAGTGTCAGACTGGACTGTGCGCAATGTACTCCTGAGCCAAGGTCGATGTTGCTTCGAATACCGTTTTCCCGTCGATACGAGTGAAATGTGAGTTTTCCCCCTCGTAAGACTATTAAAAAAAATGCAATTATGGATATCTAAAAATAAAAAGCCCATAACACATGAATGGCAAAAGCGAGGTAATTCTTCCTAGGAAGAATGTCAGTGGATATCTGAAATGTTCTTTTTGACCAGAAAATAATTAACTTACGGACATCTGCAATATATATCCAGTTTAGCTTTTAAGATTCAAGATTCAAGATTCAAGATGTTTTATTTGTCACCTACACACACAGGGTGTGCAGTGAAATGAAAGTGGCAATGCTCAGCAGGAATGTGCAAGGGCAACAAGTACACACTATTTACAATAAAAAACAACACAATATTTACAGTAAGTGTGTGTGTGTGTGTGTGTGTGTGTGTGTGTGCCTAAGAGGGCAGTTGTGTGGGTCTATGTGGGGTCCTGGTGAGGTCGGAGTTCACAATCCTGATGGCCTGAGGAAAGAAACTCCGTCTCAGTCTCTCTGTTCTTGCAGCGTGACTACGGAGGCGCCTGCCTGACCGCAGCAGCTGAAACAGTCTGTTGTTGGGGTGGTGAGGATCCTTCATGATCCTGCCGGCTCTGGTTCTGCACCTCCTGGTGTACAAGTCCTGCAGGGTGGAGAGTGTAGTTCCAATAGTGCGCTCAGCCGAACGCACTACTCTCTGCAGAGCCTTCCTGTCCTGAGCGGAGCAGTTGCCAAACCAGGCTGTGATGCTTCCTGTCAGGACGCTCTCTACAGCTCCAGAGTAGAAGGACTGAAGGATCCTCTGGGAAACTTTAAATTTCCTCAGCTGCCTGAGGTGGTAGAGGCGCTGCCTTGCCTTTCTCACCAGAGTGTCTGTGTTCGTTGACCATGTCAGATCCTCGGTGATGTGGACTCCCAGGTATTTATACCCGCTCACCCTCTCCACAGTAGTCCCGTTAATCCCCAGTGGTGAGTATGTCCTCTGTTGTTGTACCCTCCTAAAGTCCACAATCAGCTCCTTAGTTTTGGTGACATTCATGATGAGGCTGTTGTCCTGGCACCAGAGTGACAGATCAGCAACTTCCTCCAGGTAGGCCTTCTCGTCGTAAATGTTAAAACAAAGAGAAGTCAGCAGTAAAGTTATAGCAGTGAACATAACAGTGTAGTGTGTAGTTTATTTGCCAGTAAATAAATGCTACTACTCCTCAAGACCCAAGCCTTGAGAAAGAGAAGACATATTGCCCACTTGTCTGATGTGTATGACCTATTAGAAGTCAAAAGTCCTTGAGACTTTATACTTATCCCGGGGCAAAACATGTTTCCAACTAGGAACTTACAATCTAGAATATTTCCACTTTTAGGTCAAGGTTTCTTAAACCCCACTCCAGAGCAATTGTACAGACTGCATAAATACAATTCTAGGTTTTCAAGGATGCGGGAACTCTGTTAAAACCAGTGTTAAAATGGATTTTATCACAAGATTTGACTTTGCTTAACAACGTAACCAGTCAATGCACTTGCCTTAGCTGTTGGAGCCATGAGGAGTCAGATCTTCCTTCCAGCAGCTCCTCCTCTGTTGCTGACGACCTTAGTTATGTTGGCTGTGTATTTGACATCCTCCACCTAAAAGAGCAAAAAAAGAAAACACTGTCAAGATAAAGCCAACATTTATGCAGAAAACTATGGCTTATTAAGATGTAACTTATCAATATCATCATATGTTACATTACTCACCTAAAATGAGAGGTTGCCACAGGATGAAAGATGCTTTGTGGATTTGGCTTGAATGGTGTACCTGAAAGTAATGGAAAATATTCCAAGGTAAGTTTTCAACCAGGATGAGAATAAGCCAACTGCAGAGGTGTGTGTGTGTGTGAGAGAGAGAGAGTGAGAGAGCTCTCAACTGCATTGTTCTTCCTTTTTTTATATCGTATTGCATATTATTCTATATATATATTTGTCTTTTGTTATAAAATCATATTCCTTGCATGTGAACACCCTAACATTAATTGTCAATGAACAGGATTCTGATCTTAAGTTAACATTGTATTTATATATTTAAGCCACCGCAGTTTGAACGTAGTTCAGCTTGTTGCCCGCAGTGTAAAGAGGAAGCGAGTGACGCATTTTAGCTCGTGCCGAGCGCGAGCAGCAGGTGCCAGCAGTTTAGACATAGCTTTCGGTAGCCTGTGTTAGCAAATGACGCAGCCTAACCGGCTGTAGCCTGACCATGAGCAGCAGAACGGCGCTCCGCCTCTGGGCTTCAGGAAGACGAGGCCTATACGGACGCGGGTCTCGACGTGTACTACAACCAGTGTCGTTACCTTTCACGCGGTCAAGCGAGTCAGCATGTAAAACTGCGTTGCTAGCTAGTGCTAAGCCAGATAGCAAGTGCTAGTGAACACGTGGGACTAGCCAGATAGTGGAAGTTAAGCTAACTGTCGACACACGCAGCCCGAGCTGCAGCAGCTTGGCAAGCAGAATATTCTCCACCGCTTTGGAAGCTAGCTTAACTGTTAAAAAGCAGAAGGTTCTCCACCGAAGTCAGACCTATTTCCCAATCAGTGAAACTATGCTAATGTTGAAGCTGCTAGCTCGTGCTAAATTACATAGCAAGCCTTTTTGCTAACCTAAATTCACCAACCTTCGTAAAAATAATACTTATAAAATAACATTACACTTAAGATGGAAAAGGATTGGACTTACCTTATAACTTTGTCACGCTCGGTCGCTCTGTCGGTCAGAATGACAAGTCCACTCTCAAGAGGTCACGTGGTGAAGTGTTTCCTGCACGCACATATGCTCCTTCTGTGATCCAATCAAGTAACGTTTACTTGATTTGTTTATGTTCAGGTTATACGAAGCATATTTACATTGTGTTTAAGTGGTTTTAATAAATACACTTTAGATTTTATATATTTCAGTTACGTTTTACTTAAAAATATTGTTTAATGTTTATGAGGGCCAAGAATCAGTTTTTTGAGTGTAGGAGCTTAAAGTTCACTGGTCCTCAACATTGAAATGAGCCATCTAAGGCGGTTTGGGAATTGGAATACGAATGTTCAGATATCTTTGTACTGAGCTTCCAAGCACGTCAAGGATATCAGCAGCCAGTATATTATAGCAGGAGCCCTTCGGCAGACTCGGAGCACGCTGGAGGGATTGACCTGGGAGAACCTTGTGATCCCCCCCGGCGAAGGAAGTAGCAAGGGAGAGTGAAGTTTTGCTTTGCCTGCTACCACCGCGTCAGGGAATGGATAGAACATGTTTAACCCTTCAGCATTCACAAATGTATTTCAGTTGGGGAAACATATATACTCTGCCGAGGTAGGATTGAAAAGTGGCTCTTTAAAGTTACTTCTATCCAACTTCACAGAGAACAGCGGTTAGACCCATACTTTACAATGTCAAATATGTCATAGGATTACATTCTTTTCTGGTGAAATGGAATCAAACTGTCCGTAAAAAGACTTTAAGGCAAACAACACAGTTAGTTGTACTCGTTGATGTGTTCAGCGGAAAAAAAACAAAAAGACATCACAAGAACTGAAGAGAAAATGTTTCTTTGACCTTTCAACATATCACAGAGATGAAAGAGCTGTCGGGTAAGAGAGGAAATGCACCTGTGTGTGTGACCTGCATGCGCTGACCGAAGTGGCACAAACATTTCAAACACAGGCCTCCCACATCGTGTCCTGCTCAGTAAGATTGTTATTGTTAAAGGCAAAAGAATGTATAAAAAGAGGGTTTCACAGACATCCATGAATTGCAATTCAGGCTAAACTGGCATGAATATGTGTGATATACTCGGTGGCTAACTATTTAATGCATTCAAAGGTTATTTTAGAAACCAGATCAGTTATATCAGCTATTATGTACAGAGGTATAAAAGGAATTAATAACAGAAGTGCATAAACATTGTTTGACACCATGTATTCTCTGACTTACCCATCCAACATGTACGTTATATTATCTGCACTGATGAAGTCCGCTGAGAGCACGCCAACCCAAACAAGCGGCATCTGCTCTGTCGGGTGCGACACATTTTGGTGCCGGACCGGAACGTGTGGTAGCTTCTGTGTGTTGAACATCTATTTTTATATTCCGCCGGACATTTAATGCTTCTCTGCCCGTGAGTGGTTGGTTTTTGACCCAGAAAAAAGAACCGCGCAGTTTCAGTCAGGAGTGCTAAGTTGACAACTGGAAATAACTGGATCAATCTGTGGTTCTTAGGTTGCATTGCGACTTCGAAAGACATGTGAAAAAAAACTTGTAATTCTAGTGTCCGGTCTAGCTGTTGAAACTGGTTCTTTCCCGGTCCTGTTTGCTGTGCCAGACGCTCAGCTCACAGACTAGATGTCGAGGGGCTGTGTTTAAACTATTCCTGACAGTTAAGTCAGAGAAAGGCTCTCCAAGCAGTCTGCAGAAATGTTGACTTTTACTTTTCTCTGTGACATCTTGAAACGACAAAACAACAATGTCACTTCAGCTGTTTTTATTTTACAACTCTTTCTTGCAACAACAAGTTTATTTTATGTGCGTTATAATCGTAATCCGAAAAGACCTACTATGTTTAACATTGAGGGAGAATATAATGCACACAGTATGTTAAATATGTGTTTCCTGCTGGCCCAGTCAGCTGTCACTGGCCCTCTGTCTATCACCTGCAGAACACACCATGTCAACTCTTTTTTTCTGAACATATGCAGTGACATTTTTTCACAAATCGTTCTCACTGCCAACTCACCAAATACCGTCGCCTGGTTTGTGATACGACACCGACACAGTGAGGTTTTCTCAGCGGGAACTTTCACAAAAATACAACTATTGCAACCCAAGGAAATGCTTCTTTTTGTAGGGAGCACACAGCCATGTTTGGTTCAACACACCTTACTACTGAGGCAGAATGTGTATCTTCATCACCAGTTTGAACTCAGAGTGCACACACACGAAGCCTCTTGACAAGGTGTTATCAAGGTAAAAGAGTAATGTCCAAAAGAGTCTAGATGGAGCTAGGTGTTTGTGGAAGAAATCTCAACACTAGGATGCATTTAAGAGTATTTATTTGACATTCATTTCTGGTTGCTTTAAAGCCCAGCTGTGGCCATCATTCAGACGTCTCCTCATATCTTCAACCCACAGTCTGCCTCCAACAGTTTCTGTCGACCTCCAATAATCAGACAGCCAATCTAACGTCTCACGAATAAGATTAGTACTTAGTCTCCATTTAGTGAGCTTAAAGCTCCCAGTTAGTGTGTTGTTCTCACTCCCCGCCCCGATGGCATGTTCTCCCCTGCTCAGCATTTGAAAAGAGACTGAGCTTCGCGCCAAGAGAGATAACAGCTGCTTTCCGCCTCCGGTTTAGAGCCCTACCCCCGGTTTTAGACTTCAGAATAAGAGGCTAAACAGGAAACCAGCTAGGATCTCAAGGGAAACGCACCTCGACCATAATAAAGCCAATCTCATTCATACCATCCACATCCTACAGTTATGATAACAAAAAAACTCATGAAATCAACATTACAGTAACAAATATAACACAGTGATCATACTTGTCTATGCTTCTTAATACATTAATCTGAAGATTCCTCCCTAATATCCACTATGTAAATTATCTTTCTATATGCATTATTTAAAACAAAAGACTTCCTTATTTACATGTGCAAGTGTACATAAAATCCACTCCAACCTAACAAAGGTCAGTATATTACTACAGCCATGTTAAATGTGTTCGACCCTGACAACATACCTGAAAAAAAGATAAACCGTGGAGTGATATTTTATTAGCAAGAACTTTACATTAATAAGGAAAACACTCTGGCTTTAAATGGGGACAGAAATAATAAATCTAACGACTTTAAGACCATCTTGTAAAATCAAACAATAAATAATAAGTAATAAGTATAAAATGTAAAGTTTACTAGTTTTTAACCATTTATAAACATGTGACAGGTATTACATGACTGGTTTTAGTGAATGACCACAATCACGCATGACCGTATCGACCACATGACCTTCTTGATCACATGGCTTTCTTTCACAATCAAGCGATAAGTAATACAACTACACAGAAAAATAGGATTTTCTACATTTGTGTGTGGTCCAATCTAAGAGTCAATCAGCGAGGCTTTGCCCATCATGCATTGGGTTATGCAGTCAGGTGGAAGCAAATGCTGCGCCTGGCTCTAAAAAGCCGCAAGTCGGGATACAATCTAACCGGCATGCATTGTGCGTCGATTGATTCTATGCAGGGGTGGCTCATCTCCAATGTGTAAGGCCCTGTTCTGTGTCTCCTATTTCTTCTCTGTGTCTCCTTTGTTTCATTCCCTTCATCTGCTCTCAGCCACTCCTGTCTCCTTGATTGGTTTATTCCCTGCACCTGCCCTCAGCCCGTCTCATTACTGTCTCATGTCGTACACCTGTTTCTCCCCCTATATATTGTGCCAGTCTTTCCCTTGTCTCCTGCTGGATTGTTGTCTTTAGTTCTGTCTTCCTTGTGCCCTGTGTATTCCTGACCTGCCTGTTCTGACCTTGCCTGCCTGCCTTGACCACTGATTCTCTTCCTGCCCCTCTTTGGACTTGTTGCTTTTTGGAACCTTTTGCCTCAGTAAAGAGAGTTTTGGTTATTCACACTGAGTCCTGTGCGAATGAGCTCTTGTCCTTCGCCACCCTGTGACACAATGAGCCTTTCCATATGACAGTATCAATCTCATGACTCTAAATACCACACAAATATCGATCACATGACTAGATTGGACCCATTGGACTTAGTTGTCTGGTGCTCCCATTAGACGATGAAGGGTTTTTTGTGCGTCGGTATCAAGACACCCTGGGCTACGGCCTAAACATACATATTTGGCGCCCTGGGAGGGTGAAGTGTTAATTGTAGTGTATTTGAATAACACTTTAATCCGTACAGTAAGGTGAAAAGTATTTTAAACAGCTGTCCTGTATTTTGAAACTGTCAGGAAAATTCATTAAATAAAGCTTAGTTGTCTTTCCATCCCTTTTTATCTGTATGTTCTGGATATACAAATGTCAATTAGATGGTAATCTGCGGTAATGATAAATAAAGTGAAAGGAGAGAATATCCGGCTGTGTTTGACATTCATGGAAACGGTTTCATTTTATAATACTCATGACGTTCATTTATATTCTTCATTCCTTGAAGCAGACTGTGCAGTACTTTGTAGGACATGCTCTACTCCTGCTGAAAAGATACAAGTACACATTCCAGTTCCTTGAGAGTTTCACTTGGTTGCAATGTCCTGGTCCCTAGCAGCGGGGGAAATGGCAGTGTGCATTGTTTGGTTCACAGGGTATCAACCAGGCTTATCCCTGCTTTCTCTGATCAGCTCCTCGACCCTACTAACACACTCAGTGATTTTTATATATAAAGGGCAGTTCCCGTTTCAATAAGACCTGACAAAAAGCTAAACAAGCAGTATCAAACAGAGACATGTATTTAGCTAAATATAGGCCTGGCTGCGACTAAAAATCTGAACTTCAATAATAATAACATTTAGATGTTCACTGAGTTCCTTTCAGCATGTGAACCAATTCTTCCTCTGCGTGTGCTTATTACTTTATTAAATGATTCATGCATGATTCATTCTGGAACAGTGGTGTATATGGGTTGAATTCAGCCCGAGGTAATTGCACAGTAGACATTGTCTTTGTTTCAAACAGAGAAAATGCACACTTTAGGCATCCTCTTTAAGGCCTAATGAGTATTTGTCATTTGAAATTACATCCTCAAGTGGCACGCTGACATTCTTGCCGTCAGTAAATTCCGAATGCCACCTAAACCTTCCATTCAATTCATCCTCAAATTGTATGCCAGATTTTGTCAGTACAATTCAGCTTGAAGAAAAAGAAGGAAAAAAAACAAAGTATAATTCTACTTTGTATGCTAAAGATTTAGTCTAGGTAAGAATCCTTATCTATATGCAAATGTTAAGTTATCAACTTCAATAACTGTTGAACGAGGTGTCTCTAAACATGGTATTGCCTTCATTTGTCAGGCTGCCACAGCGGCCCAGTTTTTAATGCAGAGCATTCCATCTTGAGAGCGATGGCAGCAAACAGACAAATAGCCCGGGGAAAAGGGAGAGGAGGGTCCGGAGCACGACATGCCCGTGATGATAATGAGTTTCTTTTTGTGTTGCCCACTTCATCTTTATAGCAAATGATAAACCAACAAGTCCAAAGGAAATGAAAACACATCTCTAATGCTAAGTGAAACATTTTCCTGGCCAGCATGTTGAATTGAGGCGTTTTACAAGAGAAGAGAAAGTGTGTCCTTGAGAGGATCCGGAGACGTGAAACCTCATCAAGCAGCCGTGAAAAAAAAGAAAAAAGGTGTAATTTTAAAAAAAAAGTCCACCATGTTCTTGGCCCACTTCATACTGTACAGAAGTTATGTCATATGGCACCGTGCATCTCCCTTAATAAGACTCATTATTTGAATAACTTTTTCTTTTTTGCATGTGTTGTGGTAATTGACATTTTGTCACGTATTTCAGTGTTTTGACATATTCATGCTTTTTCGTATTTGTAGCATTGTGTTCTATTACCAGTACTTCTCTTTCACTTTTTTGTCTTGAACTTTACAATATATGTTTTCCGATTTGTAGGATTTTCTTTTCTAATATTGAGTTTGTCGTGTGTTAATAGTGTTATTTTGTCGCTCACACTGGATTGCCCTTGAATTGTTTGCTGGATGTTTCTGTGAAGACATAATAAACGACTGAGTGACAAATCAGAGAAAGTTGAGGTGGCATAAAAAAGGTTTGACCAAATGTCCTGTTCAAATGAGTTAGCACATTAAAGGAGTGCAATAAACATTAATACAAAAAGTAAATTATACAGTGCTCCCAATATATCCCAGTAATTCACCAATTAATCTTTACCTACTCTTCCTTTTTTCTGATGGAATGGAAGTGTCCTTAAAGCTCGGGTTGGTAATCTCGAGAAACTAGCAATACACTAAACCCCAAATTGCTCTTCAGGCCGTGTGATGTGATGTTGTATGAGTGTGTGTGCATGGGCTAGTTCACAGAGTGCATCGTAGCCCCCTGCCATCATTATGAGTGTGTGTGTGTGAATGGGTAAATGATGACATGTAGCTTAAAGCTCTTTGAGTGGTCCATGTGTTATGCAGCTGGTTACAGTCCTGCTCCAACAGATTGTTTTGTCTTTCTTTTTGTCAAAGCATTTGATTTATTGATTACTCTTTGAATGCAGAGATAATCTCATTATAGAAGATAGCAGAAGATAACCAACCCTACCTTTTTAATTGTAGCAATGAAAAAGCAGATAAGCATTTAAACATGTTTAAAGTGATATAAGACGCAGTATTCCCACCCTACTATGGGCTCCTATCACCTTGTGTTGCACATACAGGTTCAATGAGAGGGTGTGGACCAGCATACACCTGCTGGCAAGGGCCTGGCTGCATATTCTTCCATCTGTCTGCCTGCAGAAACTCCATCCATAAAGGCAAATTGTCAGAGAAATCCAAAAAGGGGATGAGACTCTCAATTCTAGCCTCTTTGAATGTCAGTTGCAAATATCTAATACACTCGAAGACAAAACTGTTGAGATCCAACAAGTCTGAGGCAGACGAGTTGAGCCTTGGATGCCTTGAGAGCTATAGCCCTTATCTGGTCCTGTCTGGCCCAGCAGACGGTGACTGTGTGAACGTCTCCTCCAATCGTCTGCGCCACAAACACTCTTATCTCTTGCGCACTGCACACCTCCCCCTGCACTCACAAAATTGAGTCACAATTCATTTGACTGCCCGTTAACGGTTTCATCCAGAAACGCGATATGTGATACATCCATTTGGAAGAAAGGGGACTTCAGAGTTTACCTATTAACGCGTATCGCTTGGGAATAGTATTAGGTTGTACTTGAAGGTTAAAGGATGGCTGACGACATAAGGAATGATTCCAAATGACCTTTTTCTCTCTTCATTCAATTTGTAATAAGAGGTGCATTTCACCAACTCCTTTTGAACCCCTTAATATAATGAATGATCACACAGAGTTTTGCCATTACAAAGCCCTTCAGAAATGTTGTAAGAGCTCAAACAACAACAAAAATCAATAGCATCAGAAGATTCATGCTTCAAAAGTTTTGCAGCAGCTTAAACAATCATTTTGTTCCAGTTGAGTACCAACTTAAATCCCTCGCCTGCTTCCTGCACTGGTTATTAACAAAGGTAGTGTTTATCATGGTGCTAAATAAAAGGTAGAAAAGTGTTTGTGCTTGTATCAGTGTAACACACTACATCATTGTAGTTGAGTGGGGTCAACACGGTTTAGTGTGTGTGTGTGTGTGTAGAGAAGGTAATGATGTTAGTCGTGGTGCTTGTGTGAAACACATCAACTTTAGACGTGTGCAGCGTACACATGCACGGCATGCTCGTGATATGAAAACCGTCCGACTCTGTTCTTCTCATTTTGAGCAGATGTTTCCTTCTCACTGGAATCCGGTTCTCAAACTGCAGCGGGCATTCTTACGTGAGCTGTAGGTCGTGGAGAAAATAAACTGCACAACGCTGTGTGTCAAAATGTCAGCGTCAATGTCAGCTTAGCTCATTGTAATGTAAAACTGTAGAATACTAAACATGTATGTGTATCGTCAACAATATTATTTGCCAGCTGAAATATTATTAATACACACTGACAATGATATGTTTCTGAGACCTTAGTCTGAGAGTTAATCAGCACCCACATTAATAATATGTAATAATGTATTGTAACACAACTGCTCCATAAACAATGTATCAATCCACAATATGCAGGCCTCATTAAAACCACAGGGAATAGAACCTGGAGAATGTATTTACTGCTAAATGTTATTATTTGGTTCAAGGTTTAACAATTTATATATATTGATATATTTCTCAAACAGCAAACGGCTTCCTGTGACATGGAGAACAATTGCCAAATGTGATACATAAAAAACAAATGTAATCTGGGAGAAAATACATTTTCCTTACGTCAACGTAATCGACAATGCAGATTAATTATCTAGTAACTCTTCCTCAGTCTGCATTTTTCCTATTAAATAGATATTGTCACTTATCTCATATTGGCGACGATATTGTTCTTGTGAGACCAGGAAAATACAGCGTGACCAAATATGTACCAGATAAATTAGCCAGATACCCCGGTGGTTTCCATAAGAAGAATAGAGTGCATTTTAGTGTTGTTTACTCCTTTCCTTCAATATCCATACGCTGCGTTGGATAGGTTCACCGCTCGGAGTATAACATGCGTCTTGAGAGATACCATCAAAGTGGCAATAACTGCATCAGGAGCAGAAAGGGGCTCTTTTTACCTGAGACACGTCCCCTTCATTCTACGGAGCAAGGCCCTGGAGGACTCAAGGTTAGACACTCTGTCAGCAGCAGAAATCATTAACGGTGAGATGGGGAGACGCAGCTAGAGAGGCCGGCCGCTCCCCTGCTCCAGCTAACCGTTTTGGGTTGATATTATCTCTCTCTCTCTCTCTGGCATCTCCCAGGTGGTTGCTGACAGGCGGCATACCGCAACGAGGCGATGTCCGTGACGACGCTCGTCTGCGTCTCAGCACATAAGTTTCACATGTGCTCAATAATAATAATAAAAAAGCAAAATCAACAAAATAGAATGGACAAAGACATAAATACTTGACTCAGTCTGCGTGTAGATTGAGCTGCAGCCTCCGTCGCTGCATCATTTAGTAAAGAACGGAAAAGAAGGCTGGTTCATTTTCGAACGCTTTATTGACTTCTTTAACTTGATCTTTTCTCCGGTACCGAAAGCCTTTGCAATTAACTTCATTTGTATTTCTTTCTTGTCGACTTGGCAGCAGCCCGAAGTCTGTTCATTTCCTCCTGAGCCGTGGCTCCGCTCCCTCTGACGCCTCCATTGATTAGAGAGGCTGATAGGACGCGGCGCCCTGTTTGTTCCCCCGTGTGCTCCTCGGCTCGGCTCTGGAAGGTTATGAGCGTGGTGCTTTTGGACATGGAGTCAGACAGCACGAGGTAGGAGGGAACCCAGTCGAGGAAAAAGGTGAAAGACAGACTGCAGAAGGGTGAAATAAAGAGGCAATATGAATAAAAAAACTGCAAGGCTGCTTCTTCAGCGTGAAGCTGCCACCTCCACTGTTGGGTGTCAGCTCCTTAGGCAAACATTTCTCCTTTCTCTTTTTCTCGCATCTTCCACTCTTTCTTTACTATCCTTTTTTCTTTTTTACGCCCTCCATCTGCTTCTGTTCCCCTGATCTTCCTCCCGTCCTCCTTTTAGCCTCAGTTTCCCCCTCTATTGCTCGCAGTCCCTCTCTCATCTTGTATCCTCTTTCATGCTATTATTACCAGCCACATTAATACCAGGTGTGTAATTGTAATGATTCTCCTTTGTTTGGTGTCACAGTCGGCTCCTCATTATTAAGTGCGGTGAGAGATGTGTCAGATTCAGGTCAGCTGTGCTCGCGGGGAAAGAGAGCGCGGCGGTTTGGTTTCGTGAGCAACATATACTCAGAATAACAGAAATAAACTCAGTACATCGTTGTTTTTCTCATCAATTGTCACTTGTTGGCTCAAAGTAAACATTTAATGCGGAATCTGTTCAAAGTAAGTAAGTGCACATCTAATGTAATGTAAAAGTGCAGTGCTCAGATACTGTGAAGGCCAAACAATCTCTGGTGCGTTGACAGAACTGCATTCACGATGCGGCCAACTCCACTCGTGCTTGTTGAAAGATACATAATCTTGGGGTAAAGTTACATTACATTACATGTCATTTAGCAGACACTTTTATCCAAAGCGACTTACAATAAGTGCATTTCAACCTAGAGTATAAACTAAGAACAAGAATACAGGAAGTAACATTTCCTCAACATAGTCGAACTACAAAAGTACCATAAGTAAGTGCTATTTAAGTGCCACTGAAGTGCAAATCTGTGTTTTAGGTGCAACAGGCAAAGGTTTGTACGAAGTCTCTTAATTGTGCACAGACAGGAGCGGGCACATTGGTAAAATGTGGCTGCTCCATGACATGTAATGTAATGTAAAATGACTCCTGCCAGGCACGTGCACAGACATTTTGGGGGGCAGGTGCTCAAACCCAAAAAAAGGGCACCCAATGCCACAAAAAGAATTCTGACAGAGTTGAAGCATAAGCAGCAATACACTGATGATGCAATACATCCTCGACCTGCATTTCCTCTGGGCAGCATCAGACCGCTAGCTTACATTTTCTTTATGAATAAAGATGAATTATTATATTGCAACAACAGTAGGCCTACAAGCGTTCTGATTGGCTAATGGGTTGTTATGCCAGCCACATATTGCCCTCCTCGCTTGTCTGATACAGATCAGTATTGCCCTCTTACGTCATTTTCAAAATGAGCGATATTGATAGACATCAACAGACATCCCTCTGAACAATACCAGAGAGGCCTTATGATTTTTTTTCAGTCTGGCCACGCAAATCCTAGACTAGCCCCTGTTAAATAGAACGGAATAAGAATGCACTCTCTCTCTCTTCTCTCTTCTCTCTCCTCTCTCTATTCTCTAAACATAACGTCAGTAAACAGCTACAAGGCTTTGAAATAACGGATTTCGTGAGTTTTTGTTTGTTTATTTTTTTAGGAAACGACGGACCAGTTGTGACGTCATGTTTTCAGCAGCGCTAATGTTGTGGTTGATTTATCACAAAACAACGTCAGGGGACAAACACCGTCATGACCTGTGTGTCTGATGCTGCGGGTCAGAGGAGAAGGAGGTGCAGCCGTTTGGTGGCGCGAGGAGCACTGCGCGGAGGAGGAAGTGGAGGAGGGTGGGGCACGTGAGCTCGTGAGCTCGTGAGCGCCGCGGAGCATGTCGGGGCGAAGTTCTCAGATAAATGCCCCGTCGGATATTAAAACACATTTGGGGGGACTTGATGACAGAAAGAGTAACTTTTATTCTTAAATACTGATGAATAAAAAAAGTGGGCTCCAGCAAAAAGGGCACTTTTCTCATCCAGGGCAAAAGGGCTGGTGCTTGAGCACCACTAGGGCTCTATCTGTGCACGTGCCTGACTCCTGTGACATCCTCAGCTCAGCGAAACAAAAACAAGATCATGAAGAAAAGAAATCGAACACGATAACATTCAGAAACAACAACAACAGGGTAAGTGTTTGGAGTCTTGCCTCGTTGCCATAGTGGTATGGATTGAATATATTTGACCATAACGTGAATTGTTGGTGAGTAATGCCAATTACCTTGGCCAGACATTATTTATTACAGAGCACTGTAGTTCAGTATATGAGTGAAATGAGAGTAAATGGCACAATAACGCATTCAGCCACATTGTGAATAGGTTTCTGCTCAAAGTGAATGCAGGTCAGTCCCAGTCCAGCTTCAGCAGAGGTTGGGAGGTCTCGTTCTCTCTCCGTTGCCGAAGGGATTGAGCAGCGCTTCAGTTGTTCATCTCCGGAGTTGGTCCGCTGCACAGCTCCATTTGTAGCCTCCACTGTCTGAATGCACAGCTTGTTAGCGGCTCCAGGCCAGCGAGCTCGCTGCAGTGCAGGGAGGCAGCAGGCCCACCGGCACCGCCGGCTCAGCTCTAATGACCATCACGGCAGACAGGTCGGGTACTGGTCGGAGCGAGAGGGAGGAAAGGGAAGAAATTGTGAGACAGAGGTTAGAGCTGGATAGAGAAACACAGCTAGATGCCTATTTTGATGACATCTATAAAAGAAAGAAAGAAATTGCAGATGTTACGTGGTTTTGTGCCGATCAAAATAGAAAACAGGAGAACTGAGAGGTCATCTGAAAAGGTTGTGTAGATCTTTGGACCAATTGCGGAAGAAGAGAACTCTGAACCAGCCAATAATAAGTGGAATTTCAAGAGTCAGAACCACAGAATGAATTAAAGATAACTTTCTTCTGGTCAGCAGTGAAAACCGTTTTATTATTATATATTGTAAATAAATAGAGAAGCTTGAAAGGGCGTAAGAAGAGAAGTGTGGAGGTGGATAACGTGCACTTTATCACACAATCTGACATTCAAAATGTGTATTGTCTGTAATAGATGCACCACAGCATCTTTTATTCCATTCTCACACAGTGTGACATGTAATAAACCTGCAGGTCTGCTCCCATCGCACTGTGTATATCAGCACGTGTCAGGTATTGAAGAGGTCTGATTATGTGATTGATATGAAACGTCTGTCATTGTCTCCAGTTCAGTGTAAATATAAACACACTTTATTTGTTATTTTCCAACTTAATATTCATTTTTTCCTCTTTTCTACCCGCTCCAGTGGTATTGAAGCTGGATGTGCGCCCCGTGCCCCCACCGCAAGGGATTCCATCTCTGAGGAATAAATGAATGGGAAGAAAAACATATTAAGGAGCCAGTGTCAGGATGTTTGAAAGACTTTGCAAAGGAAGAGATGATGCTGTTTACAGTCTCTTGGCTGGATAACATCCACCTCCAGCAGCAATGTAACAAACACTAATGAGTAAATAGAAATTAAGTGTTGGAAAGGAATTCATACAGCCTGCGGAGAGCGCAAAAAAAGCTTTTTGTGACGGTGTAATTAAAATAAAAGCTACTCGGCCATGCTGAAGTCTAAACAGTGCATTAGAGGAGAGGGCACAGTATTTGCCAGTGTGTGTTTTGCGAGGACGGGGAAGACGAAGACTAAAACAAACAGCAGCTGGTAACAAAGGCAGACTCTACGACCCACTAAGAACCGGGCTCTGAATGTCTCCTCCTCGACGTTCTGTGCTCGCTGCAGTTCAAAGTTGCTCCCTCATTACTCGCATTTGAACCCGGCCGGCTCTGCACTCCAGCTCGGCTTTTTTTTGTGCCGCCCCGCTAGTGCCGCTCCGTGTCCAGATGGAGCAGAGCGTGTGCCCCTCTGTAAGGGTTCAGACATCTGTGCCGGGCTTTGTGTTCTCTTTGGGCGCGCTTAAACCTAGTGAAAGTAGCAGGCACAGAGCCAGGGCTACCAAGAGATGTATGTAGAGCAAGAACAATGGCACATTGGTCAAATCAAGCAATTAGCACGTAAACGGAATCAGGACGACAGTTACCCCTAATGGTTCTAACTGGGTGGAACCATTTTAAAACGACCCACCTGGAGACGTTAGCAGCATCCAGGTGGAGCCACGACTCCACAGAAAAGTCAAACTAATGGAGTCCTATTTAAAGAGACTGAGCAGGAGGGAGGGAGGGAGAGATGTGAAATGGATCTACTCCCACGGGCATGAGCATTCTTATTAGCAGGAACCAACAGAAATGTAACCAGGGATTGTTGAAGAAATACAACAACCCGTTAGCTGAGCACAGAGGGACAGTTGGCGATGACTAAACAATTTTCCCTCAACGTGTGACTGTCCCACAAAAGAATGAGCCCTGTGAAGGAAGCGGGGTCAGGGGAGGAGGATGTGTGGGTCATGGAGAAGTTACAAACTGAAGAGGAGGTCCTCAGCTCTGGTCAGTTGTTTGGCCTCCGGGCACACAGCGAAACGAGGAGCAGTAACAGGCACCGAGTCGATCCAGTGCCTTGCGCCCCAGGCCCGGTCTGCTGTGGCCGACCAACAAATGACAGGTTTCTTATCAAATGCAAGTTCCGGAACGCAATTCTAAAAAATACAAAATAAAGTATTTGCCGGCTGTGGGAAATGTGCTAAAATGACCAAGCAAAAGTAAACGTTTGAGAAGTGAAAAAGCCCAGCCTGCTCAGCCTCTAAACATTGTGTGATGTATTTGCAGATCTTCGGCCTGAATCACAAGATGGATTTCATTCCAAGTCGCCCGGCATCGATTCATCTTTGTGTAATAAGGCCCGTGTACGGTGTACCCAAGAGACGAATAAGGCGCGGTAGCTAAACAGGTAAACAAGGCTCAAGGCCACACATAACACAATGTTTAATCACAGCTGTCTAATGCATGCCATTTATTTAAAAAAACAATGAGCCACAATAAAAAGCCTCTACTCTATTAATTAACGGAGCCGTGCTCAAATGTTTCAGTAAATATATTAAGCACAAATGTAGAGATTCTGTCCTCAGAAAGATGCAAGAGCGCTTTAGTTTTAAACAGTCTGGATGTAAAGCAAGGACGATGCGAGTCATACAACGTCAGTCATGTGTTTCCATGAGATGGTTAATGCAATTATTTATTTATTTTTGTAACATTGTCATCTTGTTGGTTCCTTGTATTGAAACAATGTTGGAGGTGTTACAGAAATGTTAAGAAAACTAAAACCAATAAATCCACCTCGTCTGAAGGGCTTGATGAAGAGTTCAAAAGCACAAAGTGCAAAGAAAAAGCCCTGCCTCGGGTTCCGAATGAGACGTCGTCCTCCAGAGACCAGGGTTAGGGTTCACACACATGAAGGTATTTGTTCATCTTTGGTGTTTGATGGTAAACATTCGTGCAGCCAAGTTTCTGCTGAGAAGAAAAATGGTTGCATTATTTTGCCAGTTTGTGTCATATTGCGCAAACGTCAGTGAACACTCGTTAGACAAAGTTTGTCACCTGCTGATGGACAGATTGAAGCAGATGTCTTTCCTTTGAATTCCAGTTTATATTTCTTTAAAAAAAAATTATGACACAAAACACCCTTAAATTCGCCTCGCTAATGTGTCCCTCAAATATTCACGTAAGTATTTAAGGTTTTCTGATTTTCCTGGTCTTTAATTTAAGGACTCCGTAGCACTGAGATATTCAGAGCAGCACTGGGAAGAAGCAAAAGTTTCCTGACAACCAGTTAGTATAACAACCCGTCACGATCGCATTTATATGACACCTCCGCTACAGTTAGCTCACGATGAACAGTTACCTTTACCTTTCAGCTCGGTGTGTCTGTTTGATTGTTTGGACACACATTACATTATATTATACTTCTATTAACATTGAGGGATTCGTGTGTGGAATATCTAAATACAATTAGTTTCATATGGGAAAATAAATAAAATAAAGAGAAATAGACAGCGAAAGAGAGAGAGGATGATGAGGTTGGATGTTGAATTACATTTTAGTATAGCCCAAAATCACAAATGTGCCTCAGAGGGTTTTACATTCTGTACACACATGACACCAGCCCCATGGGATGCTGCTATAGACGTATAGGCTGCTAGGGGACATGCTAGGATACACTGAGCTCCTCTCTCCTCTTCTCTCGCTCTCTCTTTATCGATGCATTTACATCTCTCCATCACACATTATGAACTCTACTTCTTCCACCAGAGTCTTTGTGCCTTCTCAGCTCACAGGGTCCATTGGACCTGGTTGTGTCTGAAGCCGGTCCTAGCTCCTTGTCACTGTCAGAATGTGAGTTACCTCTTATTAAGATGAAGCACATTTTTAAGTCATTGTTAGAACTCTAACGGTTTTGTGAAGTACTCATATCGGTACTCTGTATTGGCAGAAGTCCAGTTTAGCTGCTGCAAAGCCTAAATCGGAGAGGTCTGAATTATTTTAGCTTTGAGAATGTCTCTTTACGAATATATGTTATTTAGTTTTGTAGATGAGAACAGTTTTTCAGTGTCAAGAGTTTCACAATAAAAGCAACACGCTGGAATGAACTTTAGCAAATCTCTTCTTCAGACGTCACAACAGAAATAGGAGTTTAATCCAGGGGTAGCACTGAATACCGGCTGAACTATTAACTTTAAATAGGCTTTTGTTACTGACTCTAAAGCATCAATGACTCAAGAGTCATTAGTCGGTTCCCGTCATCAACAGCAGGCTCTCTCCACGGTCCAGGCTCGACATCTGTGGCCCAGGTGAGGACAATCACTGCCCGTCACTCTCTTGGTCTCCAGATTGGGAGCGGGCAGGCAATTCCTTTAGCGCTGACAGGCGACAGAAGTCCGTCTGAAGAGGAAGAATTACACTTTGTAATGAGCTACCTGCCCCCAAATAGGCTCTGTAGTACTGGGCAGAGGAGGTAGCGGTGATGGGAGCCAACAAAAGGGTATTATAGAAATTATAATAGCCTGCGTACGAGAGGAACATCACAAGTATGATAATGCTCCTCGCACTTCAATGTTCTCTTGCCACAGAGATATTCAACTCGGTGTTGAATTTGAATGGGATTCTGATGTCAGCGCCTCCTCTGTGATTTAATCTGGATGCTGCACCTATTTTATTCCGTTTCCACTGAACAACCCATCCTCGACGCACTTGATGTGAAAATTATAGTTCAGTTGATTGAGTGGATAAAAATAAGACAATAAGCAATGAATTAGACATGTTACATGCCCCTGAGTTAATTAGATCATGCTCACCAAAAACCCACACAGCAGTGCTTAAAAATGCTCTAATTAATTGTTGGCAAACACTATGAGGTCCTCTGAAGTGGTCCAGCAATTAGTTGTTCCGATGAGGAGAGAGAGAGAGAGAGAGAGAGAAGCGGTTACGTCCTAAAGCACAAATAAACACATCTGCACCGCCTAACAGCTCCCTGTGGGAAGGTGCCGTGTTTCCGTATTTGGAATGAATGTGGCCGCAGGACAGGCTGCTACATCCGGCCCTTCCTGTCCTGGGGGTCAAAAGTATGCATCAGCAATGGAAGGGAAATCCAAATATAACCAGTTGTGACGCATCAAATGGTAATATTGACCAGTGATAGGTTCTTCCACTTGCATGTGTTTGTTTCTTTCTGGAGACAGATGATTGAGTGGTTGTGAGATTTTTTTTTGTAAAAGGGTAATTTGGTATCATTGGTGAGTAAAATACAACCCACGGCACTTTGAAAGAAAAGCAGCTCTGAGGTTAAGGACCAACTGGAGGATTCCTTTTGGTAAGAACCATGATTAAAGATGTGAAGGAGAGCACACCGACAGAACACCTCTTCCTATATGCAATTTTCAATCAGGACATGACTGTTCATTATAATGGCAATCCAAATTCAACATGTTAATCTTTTCTTTCAAATCATGCAGCAATTAGTGTCATTGAGTGCACAATGAGTGCTTGGCTAAATCCAATGAATAGTGCATGTTTTCCCTTTAACCTGATTGCGCACATTCCTATTTTGGGCTCTATAAAAACACTAATCACTAATAAATAAATAAATAAATACACGGCGATCAAAACATAACCTTCCGCATTTTCAATGCGAAGGTAATGATATAAAACATAGAAAGGATGCAGGACTTCAAATTGCCAAAGCTATGAAAAAACTATGTTGCCTTATCTCTCGGGGAACAACAGAGTTCACTGTCTTTGCAGTTGGAAGATACATCATTGATGAAAGTATCCTTGAGGTCTATTAAAAAAAGTATTCTACCTAAAGTGCTTACACTTGGCAGCTTACATGCCCAACTGGGAATTACACAACTTGGTAAAAGCCTATAAGTAAGGAGTCTGTTTGATTACGTTATTGGAGGCTATTTTCTTTCTGCCGTAGAAAGATACGACTACCTTCATGTGGCATGTTGTCTGCATCCTGTCTATCTCACAGCTCACTCACAAAGGTCAATGGTCTTTTCTTCCCTATCGGGCTCAGCGGGATCTATGACATCCAAATACTGGACCCGTAACACGTTTAACGACAAATACAAAGAAAACACTTCCGTTATCACCTGATTTAAACACAGATGGTTATGGAGCCCATATGATATGGGAAGGAAATACAAAAAAAAACCTTCATTATAATCACTGCTGAGAAGGAAAGAAAGGGAAAGTGCTGAACGCTGCATTAGTTGGTCAGAATAGTCATCAGCAACCTGACCCGCAGCAGGATCCTCTTTTAGATTTCCACCAGCCACTTGAAGAGAAATCAGTGCATAAAAGTTCCACTTTGTCCATTCTTTAATTGCGAGTCACTTTAGAGTATTATTGTATATGTTATGTTCACTCCAAAGTCTACTGTCTTGGGCAGCGTGTAAGTAGACAATATATTGTTACAGCTGTAAATGAAATACTGTTAAAACCAGGCACACTGGACTGCATCATACTGTTAATAAACGCCTTTTGTGTCTTCCCTTGACTTTTGAAATGATGATGATGATGATGATACTTGATTGATGCAATATACTTGCACTTAGAGTAGCCTACAACACATCCTTAGCTTGATAGTTTTAGGCTGACATGTGACATGTTTGTCTTTTCTTCTTCTCTTCGTTTTAACTAGAACTTGGTTTAGAGCAGGGGTCGGGAACCTATGGCTCTTCCGGTGACGGCATATGGCTCCCAGACAATTTTGAGTTGAAAAAAAAAGAATCTCCGCCCGCCACCCTGTAATTTTCTCTATCGCGCCAGATTACAGCAGAAGTAATGTAAGGTCCTTTTCTTAAAGACGTCTTTGTTCTTGTATTAAACTAAACGTCACAACAGCATGTCATTTCTGTCTCTACATGTCGCGTTAACACTTCTCGGCGCACCGCAGAGCTCCGATGTCGGCGTGTGCGCACGCATCGGGTGGAGTAAAGAAAGTCACCTGCAACCCCCCCCCCCCCCCCGTAGCATCATGCAGCACCAGGAGTCGCATTAAAAGCAAGACATATTTAATTTATGATACGTTAAAAATAATATATGGCTCTCAATGAAATATATTTAGAAATATTTTGCTTTTATGGCTCTCCCAGTCTCAAAGGTTCCTGACCCCTGGTTTAGAGGGTTTTACTTTTTTTGCTGGCAGTCTACATAATCTATTTATTATACATTTACAAAAATGTACCATTGCCTTCATTGTTTTTATCTCTTAATGCAAAGTCTCCTTTCCCTAAAACTTAGAAATGTGTTTTCTCTATAAGAATCCACCACAATGAAACAGCTTAAATGCCATTGGAAATGCTTGGCTTTTAGGACCACCCACAACTTTGACCATTATGTTTAAAGTAAAGTGTTGGATTGAATCACCAAACTTAAAAATGTTTATCTTCTGAGTAGCCTACACGTACCGAACACATGTCATAACAATAACTGTATTACATCATGCCATACATTACGTTCAAGTAGAAATGTTGGTGCAAGTAGGCATTTACAGTAAATTCAATTGTATTTTGGTCAAAATTGACAAATAAACCACTCCTCTTTATGTCGGCCGGTTGCTGTCTGAAGTGGCCATGCTTCTTGTCAAGATACTGTACATTTTCATGCATCCACATGTTGGCCAATGGGAACATTTGATATGAAAAAGGCAAAAGACAAAAATGTTAGGGGGTCAACAAAATAATTATTTGGGGCCAATATCCTATATATAGTCAGTTCAATCAGGAGAGACGGGTATTTAGAGTTTAACAATCATTTATTACAATAGTATATTGCAATAGTGCAAAGTCTTTTTGGCGATTGGACTCCATTCTGAAGTGGGATAAACCAGGGCTAGAGATGCTGATATCTGCGCAGGCAGAATCCCCCCATGGAGTCCAGACACTGGTGATGGTGTCGAAGAAGCGTCGTCGTAATGCCGATTGGAGGAGCCTGGGGTGGAGGAGAGTCGCAATGACGCGAGCTGAAACGACAACTGACAGCAGCAGAGAACACAACTTTAAAGTGTTTCCAACGACGCTGTGATAGGCTTATACAACTGGGCTGCCTCTAAATGGTTGGTCTCAAGATGAAATAAGATGGATGATGTTAACACACACACACACACACAAACATCTTGAATCTTGAATCTTGAATTCATCGGGCCCGCCCCCAATCAGCTAATGGCGTAATCGCTGCAAGACTAAGACTGCTTGTGAATGAACCAGCTGTATCCAATGTCTTCCTGTCTGAACTTTCGCTGAGCTACATATTAGTAGTTATAGAGATAACAATAATTTGTCATGGTCTGGGCTGGGCTCTTCCCACTAATTAACCAGTACAGCTGGAAGTCATAACCCCAATCAAGCTCCAGGCTTGATATTCTCCAGCCCTGCACTCATTCCTTGCCAGATCGCCAGTTCACAACCAGGAACTAGGTGCGCTTAAGAGTTAAAATATTCTCAACTTTACATCAATGTCACAGTGGGCTTTCCTTCCTGTTTTCCGACGAGACAGCGGTATTTAATTACGAAGAGCTTTATAATTCTCAATCAACTGACTCCTGCTTCATCGGAAGTGCAACTGAAAGCGCATCAAGATACAATTTGAATAGATGGTGGTATTTGATGTAAAAAATATCATGAACCCAAAATCATATACACATATGTATATTTTGTAATATACATTTTCAAACCATTGATGTCTTGTTAGAATCAACCTTCACCCGCCCCCAATCAGCTAATGGCGTAATCGCTGCAAGACTAAGACTGCTTGTGAATGAACCAGCTGTATCCAATGTCTTCCTGTCTGAACTTTCGCTGAGCTACATATTAGTAGTTATAGAGATAACAATAATTTGTCATGGTCTGGGCTGGGCTCTTCCCACTAATTAACCAGTACAGCTGGAAGTCATAACCCCAATCAAGCTCCAGGCTTGATATTCTCCAGCCCTGCACTCATTCCTTGCCAGATCGCCAGTTCACAACCAGGAACTAAGGGCTCGATCACACCAGACGCGACTATCCAAAATGCGTCGCTAGCAAAACCATAGATTCCCTATGATACGGCGTGCCTTTCAGACGCGCCTTTTAAATGCCGCGCGTCATGTTTTTCATACGTTTTTCAGGTGCGCTTAAGAGTTAAAATATTCTCAACTTTAAGTGCGAGGCGCGGAGGCGCACCGCTCATCAATGTCACACTCGGTCAAGGTAGCCAATCGGATCAAGCAGGAGGTGGGCTTTCCTTCCTGTTTTCCCGACGAGACAGCGGTATTTAATTACGAAGAGCTTTATAATTCTCAATCGAAACACGACTCCAACTGACTCCTGCTTCGTCGGAAGTGCAACTGAAAGCGCTCGTCATCAAGATACAATTTGCGGAATAGATGGTGGTATTTGATGTACTCTTTCCGTTCTTTTTTAAAAAAATATCATGAACCCAAAATCATATACACATATGTATATTTTTTTCTTTTCTTTTCCTCTTTTCTTTTTGTAATATACATTTTCTACGTAATTAATTTTCTATATTAATGTATTTGAACATTCAATCATTATTGATTGTTTGCTAACCTCAAAACCATTGATGTCTTGTTAGAATCAACCTAATTAGGTTCTCACCTTGAATGCACTTGTGTCAATTATCCAGTGCTACCCTGATTGTATTCGCCTGGCTTCTGATACAAGAGGCAGCATGTGTGCCTCCTTGTCTCCTGACTCCTAACTCCTCACTTCTCCGTCCTCCGGCTTGTGACATTGGAAATCGTTGTCAGCGATCCATCTTTTGTACATTCCAATTCCTAAAGTGCCTCTTGAGGTTTGCAGGAGGAGCTCGAAACAGGGTAACATTGTGTATCTTGGAGGAAGTCTTTTCAACATCTGGAATAATCCCAACCATGGCAGGACTCTACCAATGTAACAGTTCCTTATAGTTCATAAGGTGTAGTTATGCGATGACACCTGCTGCCCTTTACAGTTGGTGTAGCTCCTCCTCAGGCTCTGTTCTCACACATTTCACCTGCTAGTAGTTCTGTTTATATTCAGAATGTCGGCCACATTTAACTGATATCATCCTGCTATGATGTTAACAAGTGCAAACAGATGTTAAGGTCACAATAATATAGGAAAATGTTATTGCATTAAGCTCTAATTTGCCTTTGTCACTTGTTTTTACAAGCCCTGCAGAAGGCAGTGAGTTGATAAGTGTAGGCGCTAAGCCCATTTATTAATGTCAATTTCATTTTTGCAAAACAGTGGGCTTTGGGGGGGAGGGGGGGGGGGTGATGACTTGTTGATCACAAAGCTTAGTACAAGTCTAATATTTTTTCTTTTGCTCTAATGAGTTGCAGATGTGTTGTTGTTCAGCGTTGGTCAGGCAGTGGTACAAACAAACACAGAGACTCACTAACCAGCATTACCGTCCTCGGGGACTGCTGCTGGAGGGCAAAAGAGTACATATACTGTTGTGGGTAAAGAATATATTGTCTAGGCTCCCATGGAAATAACCATTTGATCACACACACACTGTAAGCAAAATGTACACATACACACACAACAAATGTCTACACAATGCTGCAGATTCCTGCAGATATAAACATCTACAAGGGAACACAACAACGTGCAGGCTGATCTCCGAGCAGCTGGGCTGCCAGAGACAGCTCTTTCAACTCATCCCATCAGAGATGGAACTGTCTGCATGGCTGTCCAATGGGTGACCTGTTGGAACCTTTCTCCTCATCTCGCTGGTGCAATTTGGGAAAGACTTGAATACAAAATGTTGTTATGGCATCAACAAATCACACTGAGCATTACTAATACTGCATCACACACAGGACAAGGCCACGTGTTTAATCTGGTTGAGCAGAGGTCTGGATGTAAAGTTCACCCTCTTTAAAGCCCCACTATGTAGTTTTTCCCTTTTAGCGCCCCCTTCAGGTTTTTAGGTATTTAACGTTTACTTCAGTGTCGTAAATACCCAGTTACGATAGATGCAGTTACATAGTGTTGCTTTAATTTCTAAGGGTACGGGACATTTAAAAAGAGCACTTAATGTCAAGTCCATATTTTTCATCTGAAATTGCTACACGTTTAAAAAAAATCCAACCTGGTACTGTGTCAATCACGTTTGCACGTTTCTTTGCATCTGTCAATTGTTACTCCGCTAGAGCCGCCACGAATGCAAACGTCAGCATCCAAAATGGCTTCTGATATGCTGATTCGCTTGGTTCACTCATGATGCAGACACGCTCTCCAGAAAAAGATGCTGAAGGAAGTGAAGGAAGGCCAAGTGGCGGATGATTGGGGAGCTGCTAGGAAAGTGTCTTGGTGCACCATTTGTCTTTGGATGGTGGATTAAAATGAATAATATGACAAATATAGATTTTGGGCAAAGTAAGGTGCCATTTGTGAGGATGGCTAAAGTTGGCTAAATGAGGTTAGTGGGGTTTCTACATTGGTGCCAAGTGTGTAGGTCATACACTATTTCACATGGTTGGATCCAAGGGTGGAGGTGGAACACAAATCAAAAAATATAGTGCAATCTGGTACATCAGCGCGAGGCTGAACCTGATGCAATCCTCCTGTGTGGCAGATCAATTCTGTGCCTTCAGTCCATTTGTCTTATGTGCAAACTTGTGGCTTGAGACAGACACTGAAAACCCCCACACACACACACACATACCTGATAGCGCTGATTTGTTGGGTAAAAGGTGGTAACAGTTGGCGAAAGACAAGCAGCCACACTAACTAACGACACTACAATTAATGCTGTCTTATCTAAATTATATCACCTCAAAGATCCAAAATGAATGTCTTGATTATGCCAAAAAGGAAACAAACAGCTGCAATTATGTCTTGGGTTGTAAAAGGTAGCATAGAACGTAAATACAGCCGACACGTTGACACAACTGTGAGTGTGCATGCACACTACCAAGACCCTTCAGAAGGCATATTCATGAAATGCAGACATTGTCAGCAGTCAACATGTCCACCTCTCCAATTGAGGCCTGAGAACTCCGCACGGCAAACATGATGTTTGTAAATCAAAGCGTTTGCTGATTTGAAGGATTGTGTTCAGTGCAGTACATAAGAATGTTGTCATTGATTATGTATTTTAGAAACCCTATACACCAACACAGGTGTTACCATTTAATTTCAGCCAGTACTAAGTTCAGTCTTTTAATTTTTTTAAATATTTCATTCAATTCAATTCAGTTTATTTTTTATAGCACATTATCACAAATTGCCAATTTCCCTCAGAGGGCTTTAGAATGTACACATACGACATCCCTGTTCCAGGACCTCTCATCGGATCAGGAGAAACTCCCAAAAAATAGAAAAGCCCTTTCACTAGGAAAAAAAGGGAAGAAACCTTCTGGAGAGGAATATAGGAGGATCCCTGTCCCCAGATGGACAGATAAAATAGATCTCATGTGTACAGAAGGAATCATTACAGAGTTACAACACATTCAGTGAGTATGACAGAGTGTATGAATAGTTGGTAATTCAGGTCAGTACAACACTTGGCATATGCTGTTCAAAGCCACATATTCATAGTTTCTTTGTATGATAGAGTGATGGAATAAGTATTGCTGCACTTTCAGTCACATTGGAGGGGTCCAGTCATTACAACTTCAGATTAAATCTGCTCCAGAGTAAAAAAGATAACCACCCAAGTGTAAATGCAATCAAGTAAGAGGAGGAGGATTTGAATCCAATTGTGAACTACAGATGTGCTTCAAGGTGCGATCTAGCGAGATGTGAAAAAGGTGTACAAGCATCCTTCAGACCCATATGGCTCCATTTACACACACATTTCAAGTGTCTGGTATCCAGCAAAATCCCCAAACTTCCCCACATGTATAAGTTACTGTTGGCCAGATGGCACATTTGATTGCATGCCATCTTGACAAGAAAATAGGGGTCAGCACTATTCCAGTCCGGAAGCTATTTGGTAACAGAAGAAGAAGAAGAAGAAGAAGAAGAGCTGTTGCACATATATTTGTGTTACATTATCTGTTTGCCTATTTGTATCCTACTCTGGCTCTGATTTGCTAATACTCGATGCCTCTGTTTGTTGGTTGGGCTGATTAGGTTTAGACATGAAGAGTGAGTTAGGGTTAGGGTAAAAATATTGTGAAAAGTCAATTTGAGTAAGGCCTTCAACATCCCCGGGAAAACAACAACTAACCATACACTTATACAAACATGGATACATTGTCTTTACAAACTATGAGCAAAATGTCTCTCACGCGATATGTCTCTCACGCGCTTTCATTAATGCCCCTCGCTCGCCGATCCAGACTAATGCTCTCTCACTCGCAGAGAACAGTCAGGCCAATTGAACTGACCAGGGATCAGATGAACCGCTAAATCCTCTTTTTGCGATTAAATCAGACCGTTATTACGTCAAACCCCCCTCGCGAGTTGGAATTTTTAAAGATGGCTCCCGTAAACAGATTATACTCATGGATTTCATAGATTACAAGAGATTTACATCCTTAGTAGTCTCTGGATCCAATACAGATGAGATATAAAATCCATTCCTTTGAAAGATCGTCGTAACCAAAGCATGTTTAATCCCAACTGTGTTATCCGTAGAGGCCTCAGGGAGACGCTGACTGATGCATTCACACCTCCTGAGGTAGTTAACAATCAGATTCCAATGCGTCTCTAATGCTGCTTGGTGATGTGGAATACCTTATCTGCTGCTTGAAGTGGTTCAGTGGGCAAGAGTCATCATTGACTACGTTTACATGCACACTACTCGCCCAGCTAGTTGCACTCAAACCAACTGGCAAACAGTTTGCAACATCCCACATTCCAGTATGCAAAGCTGCATGTCAAAGGGAATATTAATGTAAGATTAATTATCAAAAAAAATGTATTATTGCTTTTTGTTGGGGGGAATAAGGACAAAACCAAATGAATATGGTGTGCATGTAACAAAGTCAATGTGAGTGACTGAATCAGAATCACTTTTCAGAGTTCCCCTCAAAGGTGGCTGACATTTCTCCGCCATGATATGAAAGTGTAAATGTTTGACGACGAGTTTGTTGTGTGATAAACTCCTTGAGTGTTTGGTAGGGAACCGGACTTCAATTGGACGAAACAGGATGTATAACCGGGCAAAGATTTAAACCCACAACCTTGGTGCTGGGGGTGCAGAAATCGCTTCTGCCCCCTTAACATTTAAACAATTATATATCTGATAATTGACTTAATTTCAATAGATTTTTTGACATTGAATGCTGTGCATTTCTGCACTAGTTTTTGTTACTGTTGCTGCTGTTTGAAGATTACTTGAAGCCATTTTGCTCTCAAAGCATCATAGATACTAAACAGGGCAATGCGACCACGGCAGAGAAGATTAAGCTAATAATTTATTCCTTGGGGTTTATACCATTACAAACAAGGTTAATTCTCTCAATAAAATGCAGTGACATAATCGACAAAGATCATGTCTTTGATTAGCAAACAGGAGTCCCATTGCTTTATTCCAATTAAAAACATGATAAATGGCGTGTGACAATCTGCTGGCTCTGCTCACTATGTCTACACAGGAACCCTCTGAACCCCCTTTAAAAATCACAGTTTAGCAAGTGACATACAGTATAAGTCAAAGGCTTTACAAGTGACAATAAAGTAATGGCTCATAAATCATTATGTCACGCGGCAGCTGTTCTGCTGTGTGCCGTGATAATGACTTATATTCTGACGGCAGGCAAAAAAGAAAAATGAATAAATAAATGTTGTCCATTTACTGAGTATTCATTAACATCCGAAAATGTAGTCAACCCACCAGATCAAATGATCCGTCAGTCAGCATTTGTCAGGGGAGACCGGAGACACATGCAGTGGAGGAGGGTACCTCGATGTCACACACTTCCCCCGCCTCCTGAAGTCATTAGCATCGGTTTGTGATGACACACCTGACAGGCAAAGGCCTTCGCCGCCGTTCATCCTAGGAGAGCACATCTGTCGGCCTGCTGACTTAACGGGCCCGCTCACTCATGCGCTGACAAACCGGCTGACAGATGATCCTGCAGTCGAGGCTGTGGCGCTACGCAGATGATAAGCATAGAGGACAAACAAGCTGCCGAGTTGAAGTGGAGAGCGAAGTGAAAGAAACTGGCTATGACCGATCCGTTCGTTTGGACAGTAGCCTTCGCTGACCCTCCGCTCCACCGCAATCCCCCCCCCCCACCCCACCCTCTCCAAACTTGGAAAGTCCGAAATAGCATCGAAGCATCGACCATCAAAAACTCAGTGGCGCTCCCCGCTAGCCTGCCAAGTGGCACAGTTGCTGCTGCGCAGGGGGTTAGGTGCCAAAGCTTGTCAAACACAGGGCATCCATCCAGTCCAATCCAGCG
This sequence comes from Pseudoliparis swirei, assembly GCF_029220125.1. Lineage (NCBI taxonomy): Eukaryota > Metazoa > Chordata > Actinopteri > Perciformes > Liparidae > Pseudoliparis > Pseudoliparis swirei. The sequence goes on from NC_079411.1 coordinate 14,427,095, forward strand.
GCAGAGGGGAATGCTGGCTGCCACTGATGTCAACTCTATAAATGCCGTCACCACACGCCGCTGCCAGCGCATAAAGGCACCTGCTATCGCAAAAGGGCCCTTTGTGGTCTGAAGACACCCATCTCAGCTGCTGTTCACATCGAGGGTAGGAGTACATTAGATTACACTCAGACTGGAAGAAGAGGGCCATCTGTTCTGTAAATACTCCGAGAAATGAGTGCTGAACTTTCAACTTTCCTCAAAATTCCTTCCGAACAAAACCAATACATCAAGACTGCTGCAAGTGTTAGTGCTATAAATAAAAGGAGGCTTTGTGTTGAACCAGTACATTTCATGATGCACAAGGTTTATATGACAAATGTGTCTCGTGATTGTAATTGGGGTCGGCTTACGAGGCACTCTGGGTATTTACTTGGAAAAAGCCCCTGAGGGATAAAAAAGAAGTGCCTTCTCAGTCGTGCACAGAGTGTGTGCATGTGTGTGTGTGTGCGTGTCTGTGCACTTACCTTTCTATCGAACAGTGGACTGTGCGTCGTTAAAGGGGACTCCATCACAAACTGTTGGTATGTATGTATGTGTGTGTGTGTGTGTGCACATTTCTTGACAGGGTTCAAATTGGGTCTACCTGGACATGCTGTGTGTCTTGATTGGGTGTGTGCTTAATTGCATGTATTTGCTTAATCATCTTCAGCAATGTTTCTCATTGTCAAAGCGAAAGACTATTAACATTTCCCACATTAACGCCCCCCAGATAAATAAGTGAGATGTCCAAGAGAGATCATTATTGGAGAGGCTCTCAATCGATCCATCCTAATTAATTACCTGCTTGATAGATAGAAGTGAGGCGCTTCACACTCCAACAGCCCTAGAGAGCAGGACCGACAGTTAAAATTCCACTTATGATACAAACAGACAACTAAAACCTCGACAAAAAAACTCATAACATCATTTACGCTGACGTACACAGTGGTGGTGCGTGTCTGTGGCGTGTATGTGGGAAATCTTGTTTTTCTTCTGTGAAAAACTGCAAACAAATTAATGAAAAATTAACGAAACAGGTTTTAGGCTGTCTTAAAATATAATCCTGACCAAGTAAAAATGTGGTCAAGTCTGAAACAAGACCTTCAAATAGTGGACTGGAGTTCTCCCACACTGAGTAAGGGAGAGCTGCCTGCTGTGGCAGTGCATAGATGGTGCAAGAACAACACACGGTCACATTTTTCTAAGAATATTGAATGTACATGCTTGTCATTCAGAGCTCTCTATACCTTTGGAGTAGGTTCAGACAGAGATGTATCACTGTTGTCTGTATTTAGATGCCCAGGCTGCTGCAGATGTAATAAACAACAATCTGGTACAAGGTTACTCAACATTGCCCCTACATTTCTGCTGAAGGATTTCAATGGCTGTTCCATAAAACATGTCTCACTTGCATCAGTGTGTTACCTGTCCCAATCGAGCAAAGAGCACAATGGATTGAATACATAGGTGTATTATGACCCCCTGGCCCTTGCCTATAAACTGCTGCTTAGAATCAGCGGTACGCCTGCATCTATCCCATATCTGCCTGTTCTGACCCTGCTTATTGTCAACTACGGATTCTCTGCCTCCCTTTTTTGGATTGGTTTGCCAAGCCTGAATTTGAGTAAACCAAACTGTCCTTGTCAATGGCCCTGCCTCCTTCTTTGTGCCTCCTGCCTCAAGGGCCTGGCCTCATTGGTCCGGCCTCTTTCACGATGCCTCCTGCCATTGCCCTGCTGATGCCCCCACCCCCTCTTCTCTCTGTCTCCTTCTGTTTCATGGATTGTGGAGGTCTGGATCGTGGTCATGCCTACTACTCATTATTCATAATCTCTGTCATATTAATTGAATCTGTATATGTAACTCTGCGGGCTGGACCAGGTGAAACTGATTCAGCCCTAACTATAAGCTCTGTCAAAGAGGAAAGTCTTAAGTCTACTCTTAAATGAGGTGACTGTGTCTGCCTCCCGGACTGAAGGTGGAAGCTGGTTCCATAAAAGAGGAGCTTGATAACTAAAGGCTCCGGCTCCCATCCTACTTTTTAAGACTCTATGAACCATAAGTAGCCCCGCATTTAGTGAGCGCAGCTCTCTAGTGGGGCAATGTGGTACTACAAGCTCATTAAGGTATGATGGAGCATCACCAATTAAGGCTTTGTAGGTTAGGAGAAGTTTAAATGTGATTTTTGATTTTACAGAGAGCAGTATGAATGTAACATGATTGTAAGTCGCTTTGGATAAAAGTGTCAGATAAATGACATGTAATGTTATGTAATGTAATGCTTCATTCCGTACACATGACATATATTGCTTGTGTCCATCCGTGGAGAGGGATCCTTCTCTGTTGCTCTCGAAGATTTCTTTACTTTTTTCTCCCTGAAAAATTATTTTGGGGAGTTTTTCCTGAACCTTTTGAGGATAATTTGTAATGTTGGGCTATAGAAAATGAATTGAATTGAATTTTAGCCACGTGGAATAACCTTGACCCAAAAAGACCAAAGATTACAACAGTTTTAGTTTTTTTGTTTTGTTTCCTGCATTATTTTGGGAACCACTTTACTCACGTGTCGTGTCTTGTTTAACTTCCTGTCTTTTGTCACTCCTGTTTCATTATCTAATTATTCCCTTGTGGAAGCAACTGTGTGCATTCCCTCTCTGTTTCAGATATGCATGAGTGGCTTGTGCTCCTGCTCTGTGTTTATATTTCTCCTTTCTTCTCGGTTTTGCATTTATCTGCACCCTCAGTTTTGTCGCCTGACTCTTTTGTGAACCAGCTTTGTGTTTTTAAAATCTTGCCTGCTGTTCACTTGACCAGCCTGCCTGGTATTCCTGAATTTGGGTCCAACTCTGAACTAAAAGGAAACAGATATGGATTACATAGTAAAAACGATAGCATTAAGAAATGAGTATGTGTTTGCAGCAGTGGCGGGTCTGCTGGCCTAAACATCATCAGAATATATATTTTTCTAAATATATTTCACAAATATGTATTCAATTATTTCCCAGGGTAAGAGTTATTCTCTTAATTTCGTTGAGATTTGGAGGGCTGGTCTTTTGTTAGATCTTTTATCCAATCATATTCAGCCATCGTGTGTTGCCAGGGGCTAAAATCTTCCCTTAGGCCTTCAGAATCAACATTGTAGCTTCAAGTGAATGGGAATGACAATGTTGTGTCAACCAATCAGCTTTAGAGTTGGCTTTGATTGGATTACCAATATTAAACCTCAGAACTAGGAAACTGAATTTGATAAAGGAATTAATTTGCGGACTACAAAGCTGTTTTTTCAACCAACAATGAGGAAAGAAAGAAGGATGGATTTTGTGTTCAAATAATCAGTCTTTGGTGAGTCGGCATACAATGCATTCTATTTTTTATTAAATGTGTATGTATGTTTGGCACAAAATAAAATGGCAAATAGCCTATGTTGCAAATTATTTGTTTTCTTTCTTTTATTTTCAGTGAATAGTTATGTGTCTTCATCATCACGGTGAAACTGCTTTGGGTGCGACAATGCCCTGTTTAGTGAACAAACTAGTGCAAGTGACTTTTTTTCTTCTTTTTCTCCGTCGCATTCTGCAGCAAATGACATGCTGTTGTGTAGATACGATCAACATCAGATGGCTGTTTAGTTGAATAAATGGACAAAGAGAAAATGGGCGGGCCAATTTTTTAAATGTCATGCGATCTACCAATACTACGCGATTGAGCAGCCCTGGTATCATAATGATAGTAATAAGAGGTGGATTAATTCGGGTGGGACTGTGTAGGACCTCACTGAAGGCCCAGGCCCCAGGCCCACGGCCCACCACTGGTTTGCAGGCAGTGGGGAAAATCCACAAGTCTCCCCCAAAGAACTAATAATTCATAACCTTGATTTTAAGTTGAAACAAGGTGTCCAAATTAGTTTCACGTATGACCATGGTAGACGATACGCTATCCAAAGAAATGCAGCTAAGCAGAGGCTCAGCTGGCTATGTGGCCGAGCAATGACACATGAAACCCTAATAAACTCTAATTACATAGTGTATTGGAGAGTGCCGGATGAAATATGACTGTACATATAGTACAGTCATATTTCTACTGCTGAATTGGAACACAACGTCAGCCAGAAGAAGTGTGTGTGAGTGCAAATGTGAAACATAAACCAGCTGAAATTGGTTAAGTGCTGCTGGAAAACGGTGTGTGTGTGCGCGTGTGTGTGCGTGTGTGAGTGTGAGTGTCTTTTCTCGGTTTCTATCTTCTCAACCCGATAAGCTAAAATGTTGCCAACAGTGTCAACAGTATTTTCCACTCAAAGGCTATTTTTTTTACACTTGGGTAGACTTTTTGGGTCTTTTTCTTTGGGATGATTTACAAACATTTGAAGTGGAATTTTAATTCTTGATTGATTTTATGTACATTTTCAAAACGTTTTCTTCGAGGCCACATAGTGTGCATAAAAGACAACCAGGATCAACCAATCACCATCTATCCGGTAATTGCATTTAACGACTTCAAACGCATCCTATGCACTGTATTGAATACAAAAAAGAATACAAAGAAAGAAAGACACAAATACATCATGAAAGTGGGTGTTGATTTGATCCAAAATCTCAATCTATTTCTACTGTAAATCATGCAGATTTGAATCCGACTAGCTCCACCAGCTCCACCCACGGCTTGAGAACTACCTTTGTAAAGGTGCACCGTATTCTTGTCGGCAAGCCAATCCGAGCAGACTGCTTTTCATGGGGTGGGGTGGGGGTGGGGGGGGCTCAATTCTTATTACAGCTGCGCTCGCACCTGAACACTCACCAGCCGACAGGAGAACCTGTTGTCTCATTTGCATACTGTGGCAGCTGTCTCCAATTAGACCTTGGCTGCTGGTGATTGGCAATCAGTCAGCAGCCGAGGCCGCCCTCATAAAAGTTCTCAGGTGAGAGTGGAGCAGGAGGGTGAGCAGAGGCGCAGTCTTGCGGTCTGCTGTGTGGTGTGTGATACAAATAAAAGATGTTACCGAACGGAACCTCGTCGTTGTGGTCTGGTAATCCTTGGTGCTTTTGGGGGAAACCCACGGGTGATGGCCGAGAGCCGTCACACATACAGTTTATTGCAGACGTGTCAGCCTTATGCCCCACAACTCCTACCTCGCCGTGATAATCGGTGTCAAGCTGCGATCGTCATCGCACTTTATCAGAGTCCCAGGAATTACCAAAAACACACGCACATAATTGTAGACACAGAGAAACCAAGGACAAATGAGGCAGAGATTTTTTTCAATGTAGGAATGAGAAGTTAAAAAAAAAGTATTGCTTTCATGATCCAAAGTCTTGTGTAGTAAACGCTCCATAATCTAAATGATTTTATCATGCGTCTTTTGTCATATTCCATATCTTCTCAAAATTCATCGTGTTTCTCTGATGAGGATACATGCTCCACCGAGACCAATATCTAATCTTGGTCCTCGGCTGATGTAGTTTAAAATGTCAATTGGCACCCGTTATCAAGATCAATGCAGAGCGTGCAGTATCGTTAAATGATTACATTTCATGGTCTAATCAGTGTGGATTTCATGGAACACTCCAGATCTGTATCTGAACACATCTCGGTGCAGGCTACCTGCTCGGATCAGAAGCTTACTGCTTGAATAGTTGTTGATTGATTTAAATGATAATCAGATTGTCATTAGCTGATCGACATGTGTGAGCCCTGAAAATGGACAACCTACATTTTGAAGGGACACACTATTTTGGAATAGAGGGAAACAAATAGAGGTGAGACTTGCTATATCTCCTGGGGCGGCTTTAGCTCAGTGGGGTAAGAGGGCCGTCCTGCAACCGCAGGGTTGTGGGTTTGATCCCCGCTCTCCCCATTAGTTGCAAGTCGAAGTGTCCTTGAGCAAGGCACTGAACCCCTAGTAGTTGCTTCCCGGGTGCTTCACCGCAGCCCACTGCTCCTTAATAACTAAGGATGGGTTAAATGCAGAGAACTAATTTCCCCTTGGGGATTAATAAAAGTGTATATTCATTCATTACCAACAATCTGTACATGTTATACATGTAATGAAAGTGATGGAGGATCATTACTGACAAGAGTTGAAGGTGGAGCAGAAAGACAAGATAATCCAAACTTGCATCTCTCATTGCTTGAGGGTGAGTGTAAAATATCTTTCCTGGTGGCGCTTTTTGATGTGAGCATTAGCATTCAGGTGCTGAAGCTGCGATTATGTCAAAGGTCTCCATCTGAACTGCATGACTAATTTAACAGCGGTGTGACTTTACTAAAAGAGATTGATGGGTCATAATAGCTTCCAGACAGTTTCTCAAAAAAGTGACATTGATCTACATTTAAACTACACTGCTGGCGGCCCCACAGATTTTATTCCTCAATCACTTTGCGTCGATGAATTGCCTAATTGTGTCCTTGTTGACCCCAGACTCTATTAAAAGACATCTGACCCCAGCATTGAACAGACACAGCCTCCCCCAGAGGGAAACAGAAGCTAAAAATCAAAATGGCAATCATCCCAGGGGAGATCATCAGAAAGCTATCGGAGCACTCTGAAAACTGAAACTGGAAACACACTCCCGCCGCAGTGCTGCAGTGTGTCACATGACACGTGCCTATAGGAAGCGTTTTGCAGCAGCATTTAAATGGAAAATGTTGGCGACGTGAGAAATGCTACGGGGCTTTATTTTCTCACCTTTTATTTACTCTACAAAATACCATGGATAGGTTGCCTATTGTCTTTATCATGCTGGTTGTATAGTTCAGGATAGCTGGTGACCTCAACAACTGGTCTCTCCTCATCCATTCTTCTATGCACAAGAGGGCGACTGTGGCTCAGTGTTAGAGCACTTCGCCTTTTACTCCATCCCTGGTTGTAAATGTCAGTGTTTTTTGTTGGTTAGTTAGTCCTCATGGGCAGGTGGCATCTTGCATGGTAGCTTCCTGCCATCAGTGTGTGAATGAGTGAATGATGACATGCAGTGATAAAGCACTGAGCTATCCAAGTATCCATAAAGGGTCCACCAGCATTGGTTGTCTTAACACGCGACTTTCTGAGATGGTATATGTTGGTCTTGAGAAACTGCAGTTAGAGGTGTTACTTTCTCTTTTCAGGATTGAGATCTTCAACTCTGGAGTTTCCCATATGAACAAGTGGAGAGACACACACAGACTTCACTGTCAGAACACATGCACACACACACACACACACACACACACACACACACACACACACACACACACACACACACACACACACACACCACTGTCAAAGCCGAAGCATGGGGGACAAGAGACGAGACAAGAGGGGTAATGGAGGGATTGATGAAAACGGAGAGCAGAGGGCAGGTGGCAGATGGAAAAGGAGGGCGAGGGAGAAACTGTCAGTCAAGAATGCGTGAGGTAGGATGAGAGAAAAATAAGGCGGGACATGGAAAAAGAGTTCTTATGGTACATTTTATTTTTCCTGCAATGTAGGAATTGGGCACATCATGCCCTGGATCATCAAGTTACAACACCTCCAAGAGTCAAAAGAGGGCCAGTCATTTGAAAATGTTGGGCATTTCAAACACTCCAGAATGCTCGGCCTGAAGGTCACTGCATGACTTTTGCTCCAGCTAATTTGCTACAGTGTTTGCCTCCACAATGGATTTCAAATTTAAATCGGCACCTGGTCTACATGACCAACAGTTCTCAGAGCAATATTGTTTTATCCATCTCCTGTGGGAACATGATCCTGAAGATATTTGTTCTGCTTCTCAGTGGGTGAACAAATTCAAAGGTCAATTATGGACATATGTAAACCGAACATTTGTATAAATGCTGATTTGAAATAGTAAAGGTGTTAATTCGGACTAAAATAGAAGAAACATCCGTCAGACCTTCAATTACCTGACAAATGATCCTCTGATAGACTTCACACTTGACTGGTGTGTTGTTTAAGGACCAAAGGAGTAGTGTAGCTCTTGAGTAGTATAGGTGTTTTCTAGTGTATCAACAGTGGACCCTTAGCTGGAGCTCCCTACAGGGTTGATTGAACCTTACACAGTAAATTCCCCAGTGTTAACAATTCAGTGTCAAAGTATATTAACTCTTTCAGAGTTATTACAACACTAGCAAGAGTAAATAGCCCCCAGTGTTAGTGTAATTTTTCAGAGTTAATTCCCCAGTGTTAAAGTGAATTGACTCTCTCAGTCATAACAACAAGAGCAAGAGTAAAAACCCCAGTGGTGACAACGTTCACTGTTACTCTGGAAAGCTCCGCCCCCTCCTTTCAAATTGAGTTTTATCATGCGCGTTTTAATTCTGGAAAGACTTCAGTAAGTTTCTCTAAATCACTTTTTTAAATCAAATGATATTGATTATGATTTTTCAAATAATAATTAAAATATCATAATCATAATTTTGTCAGGAGTCGGCCCACTCAGAACGTTTCCGGAACTAGCAACACGTAGCTTTGTGCTATCATAAAAAACGAGATGTTAGAAAGCAGGAGATGTTAGAAAACAAGAGGACTTCACACAGATTTCAAATATCTTCACAGAATCCTTGTGGACCAAAGTATCACGGATATATGAGCTAAAGAACACAGAACTATTAATCGCTTCATAGCTTTACAGCCAGCAAATTCAACTTACTTTTGTTCTTGAGAAGAAGAAAAAACGACTTTCTCCCATGGAATCAAGCTGGCATTTCTTCCGTGTGTGTGTATGTCCCTTTAAAAACCAGGCGGACTTTTTGGGAAGCAATAGTCAGCTGTCAGGAAGTTCAATTTCAGTGAATCAGATTTCACATTTCAAATATGGCGACGCCTTTCTGTCTCTTATTGGCTCACAGTGCTGTCAATCTAGACCAATCGATTCTATTGGCTCTAAGGATTCCATTGACGTGTTCTTTAAAATTCGCCCTTCCCTGGCGGAGATATCTGGGCGCGCAACAGCTGTGCTGCGATGGACCCAAAAACCGGCTTTACGCGCAGCACGCACGCGCACAGCACCACTTTGTTTGATCGTTTTTTATCTTTGGTTTACCGTTTTAAAGCCACAGAATAATTTGTATTTGGATGTATTGAACACCAAAAGCAAAAAGTGAAAGTGAAATAAATGGTTTGGTACATGAGAAAAGTCAAATGGCACAGATGGTGCTCCAATGTGCCCAAATGCACATTTTAGAGACCTTGCCTAAATTCACTTCACTAAAAACTCTCCAACTATTGTTCTGCTTTATTTTTTCTGAGTCATACTTTGCAGAGAGTCTGTTCACAAGTTGTGTTATTATCTGGGTGATTTTAGGCCTTTGCTGTGCATCCATTCAGGAGATATTCATCCTGAAAGTGCTTTTTTCCCTAATCGAACCTGAAACTTCTATTTTCATCGAAGTTTCATCTTTATATACTCTTAACCAGTAACATATATACTACTATTTACACATCTGAACAAAAGCTTACATGTGTTGCCTTTATTATAACACCAACATTGTTCAAATAGCTTTTGTGGTTGCAGAGCGACACCCTTTTTAGTTTGGGTATATCATTTCGAGCAGAAACCTAAAAATCGTGTGGGGTTCAAGAGGTTAAGTGTTATTTTAACACTGCAAGATTTACTGTGTAGCCTCCAATACATAATAACATGGTGGCAGGTAAGAGTTTAGAATCCACAAAGCTAATTTCTGACACTCATTGCTGAAACAGCATGCTGTGTGCAACCTGCTCTTCATGTTTGTGTAAGCTTCTGCAGCCAACGGACACACCATTGCCAGATGATGTAACTACGTCATGGCAGCGGAGTTGCTCAGGACCCAAGGGGGTGCAGTGTCGAGTTGTTTCTGTGAGGATGGTTAGGCAGTCGGAGGTCAAGCAATCGGCCCGTTTTAAAAACGGGCCTCTTCTGAACGGTTGTTCCAACTCAGTATTCAATATTAAGACATGCTGTAGTTATGTACTGTATATATGTGCAATAAGGCCACTGAGACCCTAACCCTTACATGCATACATTAACTAAAAAACACAGGAAAAGATCCAACTGTGTGTTCTGACAGTGAATGAAGGAGCCGGTGCGATTACATGCACAAGAAAATTGAAATGCTCAATTAGAAATAAAATAATCTTGGACAGTGTGAGTTGAAAATGTTGAGCGAAAGATTCATTCTTGGGGCTAAATGAATCTGCTTCTGAAGTGTACAGAGATGAGAAGAAAAAACAAGAGAGACTGCAGGGAAATAACAGAAAGAAACTGAGTTTCAGGTGAGCTGAGTTGAACACAGACTGGCAGGCACACTCCCACACACAGGGTCGGTACATCCTTTGAAAGCTGCTGCCTAATGTCTCTCTAGTTGGTTGGCTGACTCTCAGGCATGTAGGAAGACGAATGCTCCAATGGTCCAATTTTCACCCTTGTCTTTCACCACCTGGAGGCAACCAAATACACCGAAAATAGAGAATTCTCATAACGTGGAGCTGTTGTTCTGGCATGTAAAACAAATGTAATCCGAGATTTTCTTTTCCCTCTGTTTTGCCCTCCACCAACACCTAAGAAAAGGCTCCATAATGTTCAGCAGTTGGTCCCCAACTGTGGCTGTTGTTCGGGCCTGGGTACACTGCAGTTTTATCAAAGGAGAAAATAGCTGCCAGCTCAGGCGGGAAACCAGGAGAACCAGAAATGTTCAGTTATTAGAGGGAAGATCTTTGTCAGGTGCGTCTCCTTCTCCTTTCTCAAGCAAAGGACAATTGAATCTCATTCAGTCATTGTCCCCACTGGCTCTCAGACAGATGTATTATCTGGCATTGTGGCTAACTATATTGGACGGCAATGTATTGGGTATCCCTGAGTGACACCCTTAATAATAACATTACATATGATCATTTATCTATTGTTATACATTTTTTTAAAGTATGACTGTCTGTATTTCTTTAAAATGATTGGTTTCTACCAATAATCTGTGTCATCATCATTATTATATGATGACATTATATGATACAATGAGGATGCTATAGGACCAAAAGCAAGCCGCCAGTAGAAGACTAAGGCCACGTTTACACATAGCCGGGTATTTACAGAAACGAAGATTTCTGCCCCTCCGTTTTCAAAAATAACGTTTCTGTTTATATGAACCTCAAATACGCCGGCGCATTCCATAACTATGCCAAACCTGTAGTCGGCAGTGTAACGAGAAGGATAAAGACATGCAAACCAATCAGAATTCTCAAGACTCGAGACATCCGAGGAGTATCCTCTTGTCAAGGAGGAAATAACTGTTCGGCGCACCTGACAACGAAAATGAAGGAGCTCGACACTGGACGAGGGATAGGCCAGTGTTGCCAGATCTGCGGTTTTCCAGCGGAATTGGGCTACTTTTGAAGCGCAGTGTTGCATACCTATTTTGCATGCAAATTACATGAATATCTTTAAATAAAATCCATATTTGAAAAATTTATTTATACACAAATCCTGAAACTGACTCCAGATCAGCACGTACACATGGACATTGGACACGCCCACATACACACTTTAAAAGCAGTGTATATGGTTTGGCACGGGCATATTTTGAGTTCTGATATTGGGCTGGTACACACAGACCTGGCAACCCTGGTAGGCGGCCAAACTAACTGTAAACATAGGACGCTCATGACGTGGAGTATTTTTGACATACTACGTTGAACAACCTAAAACTCCGACTAGTTCAACGCAAACCACAAACTGAGTTTTTAAATCTGACTGGAGTTTTAGAAATGATTTTTCAATAATCCGTCATTGTGTAAATGATCCGTTTTGTGTAAATGAAGAAGATATATGACCAAAAGCAAACGGGCCTCAGTCACATTTAGAAACCTAACAGCAAAGGACACCTACATTAAACAAACGCTACTATGGACGAACCAAAAGGTAATGTCTGTTCTCTCACATGCAATTGAGTGGTTCAACACTTGACCTCACATCTGAGCAGGTGCAGTGAGTCAGCAATATTCATCTTTATTGTGATCACTTCTTCATCTACTGACTGGTGAGCTGATCAGAAATGAATTCATTGCCATTCAAACTTAAAATTTAAAAAAAATACTTGAGTTAATAATACAAAATAAAGCACCGTACTTTGCTTTAATTGTCTTTGTGTTTGGATTCTGAGGCTTGGGGTTAGGAGCAGTGTATAACACATTTTATAATATAGTTTTTATGAAGAGGATGGATGATTTTGACCATGTGTTAAAACTAGGAAATGTATTTAAGAATAATTTCAGTTTTTCTCTTGATTGATTTTAGGAATGTAATGAGCCTGTCCAATGGGGCTACCTGCTGGCACTCATTGAGCCTTCCACAAGCTGCCATCTTAACAGCCATGATTACGAACTGTAGCCATGTTTGTTTTTTACGTTCACTATGATCATTTTAGGGGGGAGGGGACTGAAACTATTGGAGACTCACTGGATTTAGTGCTTTTTGGCGCTACTGCTGCCTACTTTCACTGAGCACCGATCTCCTCTTCTCTCTCTACTTGTGGATGAATTTTCATCTTTCCATTGCACATTATTAACTCTGCTTCCTCCCCGGAGTCTTTGTCACTTCACGTCTCATCGGGTCCATCGGACCTGGCTGGGTCTGATGCCATGGCCCTACTGATTTGCCCCCCTCCTCTCTACCTCCATCTGTCTGATGGATTGGACTCTATTTGGATGGACCACGATCCAAACCTCCAGGTTTGGATCGTGGTCCATGACTACTATGAACTATTCATACACTGTCATACTCATTGAATGTGTTGTAACTCTGTAATGATTCCTTCATGACATCTATTGCATCTGTCCATCCTGGAGAGGGATCCTCCTCTGTTGCTCTCCTGAAGGTTTCTTCCCTTTTTTCCCCCTGAAAGGTTTTTTCTATTTATTGGGAGTTTTTCCTGATCCGGTATGAGGTCCTGGGACAGGGATGTGTTACGGTTTCGAACCCACCACGGGGTTCGAACCCGCCACCTTTGCGTTCTGCTGCTGGAGTTCCTGTGTGCTATCCACTGCGCCGTCCACACTCTACCATCTAAACACTCAGGCTCATCTGAGCCTTCCTCCCTGGTGACGAGCTGACTGGGCGTTGGCACTGCACACCTGCTCTCAGTTACAATCAACTCCAGAGACTACAATAACCCGGTCTTCACTCCTGCTCCTCGCCAGATCATCCCATAGAATCACCTGGCAAGTACCAGGAGAAGCTTTGAGCTACATTGTTGCTGTCCGTACTTTGTAGAGCTGTTTTCAGTGCTTTGCTGCATTCCTTCTGACACCTTTTTTCACTCCAGACCTGCCGTGCCACAACCCCCTGCCTGGACTCTGACTACTCTTCCGAATGCCCCTAAATATATGTTATATTTTATAGATCTACCTAAATACGTATGCTTAACAACAGCCTGTGAGTTTTATGTATTCAGGTATATTTCTAGATATATACATCTAGTTGCCTTGTTGGACATTAAAACGCCTCGTTAGGCATTAACTCATTCCCTGCCTTCGGAGTACTGCATTTTAGGTTCAAACACCACTCAGTCCTAACAGGATGTCTATGTGTACAGATTGTAAAGTCCTCTGAGGCAAATTTGAGATATTGGGCTATACAAAATAAACAGAATTGAAATGAAATTGGATGAGAACTAGCAACACTGGCTGGGTTTATCAAATGGATAACTTTTCAACAGACACGTGTTGCCGACCCAAGCTTTGAAAGTGTAGTAGGTGATATTACCGAAAGCGGAATTGCATACAGCATAGCTCCCTTGGCATCAATTGAGACGGAGTAGGGACAAAGGAAATGCTTTTTCTCACTGACAGAAAAGACATCATACACTTCATGAGCACAGCCGACAGACCGAGAATGGAGTAGAGCCATGAAAATAATCTAGCTCATTTTTTTCTTTCTTAAAATTTCAGTCAAAGGCATACTCGAGGTGTGAAAATAAACAAATGCTTATGTGAGATATATTGTCTCTCTGCTTGTTATTTCACACCTCTCGTCTCTAATGATCCCAGCTGTTCAAATAGAGCGGTGGAGACACGTCGGCACATCGAGGAGGGATCGGTATCCAGTGCACTGCACAGGTTAACGTCAGATAAGAGATTCAGGTGCATGCAAGTGCTGTCTGTGGGTTGTTCTCGGAGCCACGCTGAGGCCAGCTGGGGTGAACGGCCTGACATCGGCCCGGCTGGATCCAGGTGGATCAAACCTCCGTGGCTCAGCGATGGAGACAGCGCCCTGGTCTGCGTGCAGCGTCCAGAGAGGAAGCGCTCTCCAACGGAAGCGCTGGCTTTTGGATGCCATTAATTTGCAGTGACAGTCTTTCGTGGACCACAGTGCTGAATAAGAGAGGTCGACCTTAATCTGGCGGTCAGCCTCTTTATTTTATGTGCTCTGAAAAGGAGGTGAGGGAACTGTCTCTCTTTACATACATTTGGTTAAACAGCAGCTGGCAGTCAGCCGTAATTATACACCTTAGCCTGTGCATTATTTATGCCATCTTTTAAAATCCATTAAAAGTCATTTGGTCTCCTCTAAAACCGGTCATTATCGATTGACTTTACTGTAATTGCTGCTTTAGGTCCTCAAAGATTTTCTGCCGGGTGATTAAGGATGCAGCCTCGCCTGCAAGAGTTTGCAGCTAGCATGCGCTAATCAAGTCACTGTAAAACTGACCGGGTAGTATTTCAGCCGGTGGTCAGCAGCTGAGGCAGAGGCCTAGATTCACGGCGTTTCTCAATTCAAAGTACACTGAGTACAGACTTATGTTCTTTTGGAGTCTGGACTTGGGATTCTGGTCTTGGGAGTCCAGACTCGGGAGGAAGGTCTTTCTGCGATTGGAACAGCAGCTTACTTGATGACGTCACCACATCAACTGTTCTTGCTCCTGAGTTTACTCTAATTATTCACTGTAAATTATTTTTTACAGTCAAAAAAAATATGACAACCCTGCTTTTTTCATTATTCTTTAAATATAATTATTTTATTTTGAATTATGTATGTATATTAGGGCTGGGCAACGATTACATTTTTTAATCGCGATTAATCGCATGATTTCCCTGATTAAGTTTAAACATCTCTCTTGTTCTGCCTGTTTTGTGATATACATGCCTAAAAGGTGCCTAATATTTCTAGACTGAAATAATATCGGCATTATAATTATTAGAACTATGAGGATTTTTTTAGTTGCCTATTTTGTGGAGCCCCCTCAGGACGTGGTGCCCTGCGCGTTATGGGAGTGGCGGCGCTGGTAGGAGTTTATAGCACAAACAACAATGAACTAGTGGAGGCGGCAAGGTGCTCAGTGTTGCCAGATTGGAAACGGTGAAGTATCGTACCAAAGGCTCAAAATGGTTGTATTTGGGGGATAATTATCGTGTATCTGGCAACCCTGAGATCGGTCGACCAATGACTGTCCTTCTATACCGTCAGAGCTCGCGCAAGAAGGTGGAACGTAAGGGAGATACCATTTCCAAAACTTGTAAGGGGTAAATCCTAGTTCATGAAAACCCAGAGAAAAACAAATATCCGACGAAGCAAAATCCCGACGTTTTTGGAATCCCTGCCGGACGCATTTTTTAGGTCTCAAAAGCAGGACATGTCCGGGGAAAACCGGACGTCTGGTCAGCCTATGTCCAGTCGTCCCCAGTGAGAGCAACAGGGTGCACGTTGTGAAGCTGTCGCTTTTGCAGTCCTCTCCTTTTCATCCAACTCGTGTATTCTCCGTGTGATGTGTGTCTTGAGGGCGTCTCATACCTGCCGTCATTTGTTGAGATTCTCCATGTTTGTTAAACCGCGAATGACTTTCTTTTCCGGCTCCGCAGCAAGCAGTAGCACACTTTTACAAAATAAAAGCCTGTGAGCAACACACTTTAACAATAATAAAACATAAAACCTGCGTTAACGCGCGATAAAATAATTGTCGGCGTTAATTAATTGATGCGTTAACGCAAGATTAACGCGTTAACGTGCCCAGCCCTAACGTATATATATATATACACACACAATTAAAAATAAAATAATCAAACACATATAATTGTATTCATATTCTGTACAAAATAAAAACATTTATTTATATTGTTTATACCAGGGGTCCTCAACCCGGCATGCGATCCACGGCTTGGTTGGAACCGGGCCGCAGAAAAAAAGTGAATAAAAAAAGTTTTAATTTTTTTTTTAATCAGTCGGAAAAATATATTATTTTGAAAAAGGACCGGATACACCCGTGTGTACATCTGAACCGCGTTCAGGAGTCTTAAAGTTCGGGTTTATCGCTGCAGGCGAGTCTCACGCGCCGAACCCTCTGCTGGCGGCACAGTGACAAAGAATCTTAAAACATATTCAACCTGCTCAATGAATTCTGTCACTTCAGGGAAATGACAACTGTTTTCAAGTTGGCCGATAAAGTCGCTGCTGTGTGGGCGAGTGAACAGCGGAACATTCTCCATGTTTCAGACGTTGACCGGGTGGAAGAGGCTTTTAAAAGAGTTTGAGCGGTACTCCAACCACAAAAGACCCGACTGCAAAAGAATAGACCTGCAACCCATTTGTAAACAAACCCACCCGGTGCATCGAGCCCGTCCGAGCTAGAAGAAAATGTGTTCGAGATGCAAATGACGGTGGCCTTAAGGGACATTTCACACAACAACTCTGCCGGTGTTCTAATGACAGCGACCAGAACTCGGTTAGGAGCAGCGGACCAAACACACGTCTGTGTCGCCGTCTCCATTAGCGGCTCGTTGCAGGTAAACAAGCGCACGGCTCACACTTATTCGGCGTAATGATGAGTTGTAGTTTTAATATTGTAAAAACAAAGCTTTATTTCAAGAACACAGCGTCAACATGAGCAGGGTTGCCAGGTCTGTGTGTGAAAACCAATGGCCAATCAGAGGGGCGGCGCACTAGCGCCCCCTATGGACGAGCCGCCACTGGTTTTGGCACTTTATGCCCTTTGTATAATTGTATGACGTCATATTTATTACGTCATTTATATTGCCGGTCCGTGAAAATAATTCTGACACGGAACCGGTCCGTGGCTCAAAAAAGGTTGGGGACCGCTGGTTTATACATATGTATATATAATAAATATGTTATATACATACATATATATTTATTTATATATATATTTGTATGTATATAGTTATATTACACATGTAATTGCAAACAATTCGGTCAAAAGTAAAAAGACCATGAGTTCAACGTTAAAATGTAATTAACATATTAAGTTATGAATCTTAACCATCAGTCAAACTGATGTAACGTTATCTGTGAATAAATAATAAACTCTTTGTGCTCGTTTGATCCTCAAAACAGAATTATATCTCATGTTTAACCGCTACGGAGACATCAGAGCCAGCGGAGCATTTAAAAAAGTCCTGCCGAGATCAGGCTGTTGGCGGCCACACAGCGCGCTGACCGCCCGGCGCTGCAGAGCTCAGTGGTCCCGCGAGCAGAACCTCAAATCTACGGCGCAGATCTTTATTAGGCTGAAGCATAACAAACCGACCACAGATTTGATTTTTAAACTACTAACTTCTTGCCTGAAAACATCGTAAAATTACATTCCGTGACTCAACAACAGTAGTATTTATAAAAAGTCAACTGTCAGTAGTTTATTTTCTCTTCCTCTACTGTTTCCGGTTGCTGGTGAAATGCATTCTGGGATATCGGCTGGCCAGAGTACGCACAAGTCTCCTCTGATGCATCCTCTGGAAAGTGGGAGGATCAAGTCACATCCGGGCATTTTGACCGTGCTTTGCGAGAAGCGGACTTTGAATTGGAACATGTACTCGGGCTGAGACTGATGACATTTCACGAGTCCACAAGTAGAGAAAATTACGGACATGAACGCATATTGAGAAACGTCTTCAGTCTCTGACTGGAGCAGATGGATGGAGCTTTTCCAGTCTGGGGTCCTCCCCGGCTGATGATTTGTACACTAATAATGCAGTGCTTTTCTTGCATAGTCACAGCTACTAAATTTAAATCGCATTAATCACATGCATTGAAAGAAGAAAAGAAAAAATACAGTGCTAACTTCACACTTCTTTTGCAAAAATCACAATTAGCCGCGTAGATCCCTCTCTTTATTAATAGAGATTGAGTGAGATAGAGAGTAATCAATACTGACATCATTAGGGCAGCTGTGTCAACGCTCTGTGTTTATCATTTAACGCCTTGAGCTGCTGGAAATGCTGCCTGGGGGGAGGACTGGGAGGGGGGGCTTGTTCATTTAAAAGCAAGTTCAGCAGTGTGAGGCGAGGCCACCCAGCAGCTCAGTGATCTACAGCTCAGAGGCTCTTCGTACCTTTGCTGTGCAGGGACGTAGAGGACAGCTGTATGTGTAACATTGATGATAACTGATATGACAACTTTTATTGCATGTGTAGTATTATATTCACTGTACCACTGTAATATACTATAAATTGGTTGCAATCAGGAAATATAATAATATAACTCATTCTGCTCCTGGGAACTGTCTCATGGTCATTAGAGCAGGTGTGTGAGGATGCAATGCTCATTGCAAATAACACCCAAACCAAAAAGTAAAAGAATGTTTCTGGTCCTTTGCTGTCGTAGAAGGAAATGTGAGAACTGTCCAGACAGTAGTCACTGAAAGAGGTATTTGGTCGAATCTATCAAAAGGATTTGAAATATTAGTATGACGGCTATGTGGCAGTATTACAGAACTGCCACATAAACAAAAATTGTTGGTTTGAAATTAACTGAAAATATATAAAAAATTTACATTCCTTTGTAACATTTAAAAAAAGTGTGCTCCAATGCACAACATTTATTATGAAATATTGTCTAGTTTATCTCTTCAGATCTGTAAAAATGACAAGGGTGGACATTGGTTTGCTTCAAAGAGTCCCAAACTAAAACAATGGAAAGCTCTAGAGCTCTAGAGCTATACGAATTGTATAGCCGAATGTCGTCTTTCAACCGCTGGCTGTCGAGGTGGTGCCCAGCGAATAATGTGGGCTACGTAGACAACTGGAAGACTTTCTGGGGAAAACCTGATCTGATGAGGAGAGACGGCATTCATCCCACGTTGGACGGAGCGAGTCTCATTTCTGCGAATATGACCAAGTTGATCACCGGACTTAATCCATGACAACCCAGGGTTCAGATCAGGAACTGGGAGCAGAGTTGTAGTTTAACACCCTTCTCTGCTCTTCCATTCGAGCAGTTACCCACCCATGACTTTAGAGTAGAGACTGTGTCTGTCCCACGGCCACTTCAATTAAATAAATTAAAAGTAAGCAGAAGAGGAGTCGTACACAATAACCTTATACAAGTTAACACCATTATTTCAGCAGTGCAACAAAATAGGTCTATTAAATGTGGTCTCCTAAATATTCGATCTCTGTCATCTAAAGCTGTGTTACTAAATGATTTAATATCAGATAATCACATTGATTTATGTTGCCTAACTGAAACCTGGCTGAGCCATGAAGAATATGTCTGCCTGAATGAATCGACTCCTCCAAGTCATATTAATACTCACATTCCTCGAGGCACCGGTCGAGGAGGTGGAGTAGCAGCCATCTTTGAATCGAGCCTATTAATTAATCCTCAACCAAAATTACACTACACCTCATTTGAAAGCCTTGTTCTTAGTCTTTCACATCCAACCTGGAAAACACTACAGCCAATTCGATTTGTGATTCTGTACCGCCACCAGGTCCATATTCAGAGTTTATATCTGAATTCTCAGAATTTATATCAAGTTTGGTTCTTAAAACCGATAAAGTTATTATTGTTGGAGATTTTAATATCCATGTGGATGTTGATAATGATTGCCTTAGTGCTGCCTTCATCTCCTTGTTGGACTCGATTGGCTTCTGTCAGAGAGTACAGAAACCCACTCACAGCTTTGGCCACACGCTTGATCTTGTTCTTACTTATGGCGTTGACATTGAGCATTTGAACGTCTTCCCACAGAATCCTCTTCTGTCAGACCACAACCTCATAACTTTTGAATTTATACTACCGGAGTGTACTCCGTTAGTCAAAAGTTTCTACACCAGATGTCTAACTGACAGTGCTGTAGCTAAATTTAAAGAAGCGATTCCTTCTGTATTTGATTCGATACCACGTCTCAATATAACAGAGGACTCCTGGTCTAACTTTAGTCCGTCCCAGATTGATCATCTTGTTGACAGTGCCACAGGCTCTTTGAGAATGACACTGGACTCGATAGCCCCTCTGAAGAAGAAGACAGTGAGGAAGAGGAGGTTTGCTCCCTGGTATAACCCTCAGACCCGCAAACTAAAGCAAACGTCACGAAAGCTTGAACGCATATGGCGTTCAACTAATCTCGAAGAATCCCGCTTAGTTTGGCGAGATAGTCTTAAAACATATAAGAAGGCCCTCCGTAATGCCAGAGCAGCCTATTACTCATCAGTAATAGAAAAATAAACACAACCCCAGGTTTCTCTTCAGCACTGTAGCCAGGCTGACAGAGAGTCACAGCTCTGTGGAGCCGAGCATTCCTATAAACCTTAGTGGTAATGACTTTATGAACTTCTTTAATGAAAAGATTTTAACTATTAGGACAAGATTAATATTCTCTAGCCCATAACCAGTGCCAGTCTGTACTCAAGTGGAATGGCCTTGGTAACCGATGTATGCTCTGGTGGATATTTGGAGGCTTTTCTCCCATCAACCGTGACCAATTATCTTCAACGGTTTCTACTTCTAACCCGTCTACCTGTCTCTTGGACCCCATCCCGACGAGGCTGCTTAAAGACGTGTTGCCTTTAATTGGCGGCTCTCTATTAGATATTATCAATGTGTCTCTGCTAACAGGCCACGTACCACACTCCTTCAAGGTGGCTGTTATTAAACCTCTCCTGAAGAAGCCCACTCTGGATCCAGAGGTGTTGGCTAACTACAGACCGATCTCTAACCTCCCCTTCCTCTCCAAGATCCTTGAGAAAGTGGTCGCAAATCAGTTGTGCGACTTTCTACATCATAATAGTTTATTTGAGAAATTTCAATCAGGATTTAGAAAACACCACAGCACTGAGACAGCACTGGTGAAAATTACAAATGACCTCTTAATGGCAGCAGATAAAGGACTCCTCTCTGTCCTGGTCTTGTTAGACCTTAGTGCTGCATTCGACACCATTGACCATGACATCCTGTTACAGAGACTGGAGCAGTCGATTGGCATTTCAGGCACGGCACTAATTTGGTTTAAATCCTATTTATCAGATCGATCTCAGTTTGTATTTGTAAACGATGACGCCTCGATAACCACCAACGTTAATCACAGAGTTCCACAAGGTTCTGTGCTTGGACCAATTTTATTTACCTTATACATGCTTCCTTTGGGCAATATTATCAGGAAACACTCCATAAACTTTCATTGTTATGCAGATGATACTCAACTATATTTATCGATAAAACCAGAGGAGAGCAACCAACTCTGTAAAATTCAAGCATGTCTTAAAGACATAAAAACATGGATGACCTGCAACTTCTTGATGTTAAACTCAGACAAAACCGAAGTAATTTTAATCGGCCCTGAGCACCTCAGAGATCAATTATCTGGTGATGTGGATTCTGTAGACGGCATTGCCCTGGCATCCAACACCACTGTAAAGAATCTTGGCGTTATCTTTGATCGGGACTTGTCCTTTAACTCCCACGTAAAGCAAATCTCAAGGACTGCATTCTTTCATCTACGTAATATTTCAAAATTCAGGCACATCTTGTCTCAAAAAGATGCAGAAAAATTGGTTCACGTTCGTTACTTCGAGACTGGATTACTGCAACTCCTTATTATCAGGCTGCTCTAATAAATCTCTTAGGTCCCTCTAGTTGATCCAGAATGCTGCAGCTCGTGTTCTCACTAAAACTAAGAAAAGAGATCACATCACTCCTGCACTAGCTGCCCTGCACTGGCTCCCAGTAAAATCAAGAATCACTTTTAAAATTCTTCTCTTAACCTACAAAGCCTTGATTGGTGATGCTCCATCATATCTTAAGGAGCTTGTAGTACCATATTGCCCCACTAGAGAGCTGCGCTCACTAAATGCGGGACTACTTGTAGTTCCTAGAGTCTTAAAAAGTAGAATGGGAGCCAGAGCCTTTAGTTATCAAGCTCCTCTTTTATGGAACCAGCTTCCAATTTCAGTCCGGGAGGCAGACACAGTCACCTCGTTTAAGAGTAGACTTAAGACCTTCCTCTTTGACAGAGCTTATAGTTAGGGCTGAATCAGGTTTGCCCTGGTCCAGCCCCTTGATATGCTGCTATAGGCTTATAGCTGCCGGGGACGTTTTAGGATGCACTGAGTACCTATCTCCTCTTTTTCTCTCCTTAAGGATGAATTTTCATCTCTCAATCACACCTTACTAACTCTGCTTTCTCCCGGAGTCCTTTTGACTTCACGTCTCATGGGGTCATCGGACCCTATGAGACGGCATAGATCCTATCTGCCTGACGGATCGTCTGGGTCGTGGAATTCCTGCTCATGACTACGCCACTGTCCTGTTGAGACTCCGCCCACTGTTGAGACTCCGCTCCCTCCTCCTCCCCACCGCCATCTGCCTGATGGATCGTGGAGGTCTCCATCGTGGAATATGCCTACTATGAACTATTCATACACTCTGTCATATTCATTGAATGTATTTTAACTAAATCTGTCCTTCTGTACACATTACATCTATTGCATCTGTCCATCCTGGAGAGGGATCCTCCTCTGTTGCTCTCCTCCAGGTTTCTTCCCTTTTTTCCCCCTGAAGGGTTATTTGGGAGTTTTTCCTGGTCCGATGTGAGGACTTGGGGCAGGGATGTCTATGTGTACAGATTGTAAAGCACTCCGAGACAAATTTGTAATTTGTGAAATTGGGCTATACAAATAAACTGAATTGAATTGAATTGAATAGAGTCACGTGTGACCTCCTCCCAGGTCTAATACGTTCATTAACATCCTTCGCTCTGGTTTCCTGGTTCAGTTCAAGCTGCAGTGTTCCACATCTGTGAATCAAACTGTGCTTTGTTTCAGCAACACAGCAAACACACATCACTGGTCCAGATATGGCCACTGGTTTAGAGTGGACAGCATATGTAGCAGCCACCTGAAAAGGGGCCGGGGCCTGGGCTGGGCACTGGTACAGTTGGGGGTCTTTCACCAGACTCCCTTGGTACCAGCAGATGGCTGAGAGGCTGACCAAGTATGGCGATTCAATCTGCTGCTATTATTCAAGGTGGGCCAACTTCCTCCCGCCAGCAGGTTGTCCCTTTCATCATGGGCTCGCTCTCCAAAACTAATGTCTCCTGTGTGTATCAGCTGTGATGTTGTATGGCTGCTGTGGGTGGAGGAATATGAGAATTTCTGAGTCAAGCTCGCATTTTTTTGGAAAAGCCTTTCATTGCAAATTAATAAGACAAGAAAGTAAATCTTGAAATGATGGAGAGCACTTGGGAGACCAGCAAAACGGGCTAATTCCTCCCAATATCTTTGTTTGGAGGGGGCTGACGAAGTGGAATGTTGCAAGTATGATAAATCATATCCATGTATGCGATAGCGTGTGTGAGGGGGGTCTGTATAACTATTGTGTGTCTGCAAAATGTGGTGAGAAAATTGGAGAAAGATAACAGAAAAATATTGCAGTTGCTTTCCACACGCCAACAGTTGAAGTGTCCTGGCGATGGTGTCCCAGATATATGAATCAATATTTGGGGAAACAACTATCTGCAAAATCCCTCCTGCCAGACAATGGCCATGAAAAAAACACACACAGGGGCTGTGGAGGTTAGCCTTCAGTTTCATGACTCAAAAAGTGATTAGAGAGATATTCCCATGGAGGCCGCCTCACACGCACAGCTCAACAGGACATCTCCAGCGGGCCGTTTGCCTCTGTAAGGGCCAGCCACATATCACTGTGTAATCTCCCACGGCACGCGTTCTATTAGGACCCAAGCAAACGATGTAGGGAAAGGTCAGTCGAGTGTCTGGCTCATTGATCGTCTGACTTTCTACCTAAATTGCCTTTATGTCCCCTCGTCTGATTTTATGATCTGTAAGTATTGTTCGCCACATGAGCCTACGCTGACAGCTGCTGCCCACCAAGGTTGTCTGCATTAAAACGTGTGCACGGCGAGACAGAGCGCTCCGAAGTAATATAAAACACTGCATGGTCGGTTTCTACTCACCGGAGTCCTTCCCACTCAGTCGTCTCAGTCATTGCCCTGTTGAGACTCCGCCCACTGTTGAGACTCCGCCCACTCCTCTCTACCTCAATCTGCCTGATGGATCGTGGAGGTCTCCATCGTGGAATATGCCTACTACGAACTATTCATACACTCTGTCATATTCATTGAATGTGTTTTAACTCTAAAGCTGTCCTTGACACATGACATCTATTGCATCTGTCCATCCTGGAGAGGGATCCTCCTCTGTTGCTCTCCTGAAGGTTTCTTGCCTATTTTTTCCCAGTGAAGGGTTGTTTGGGAGTTTTTCCTGATCCGATGTGAGGTTTTGGGACAGGGATGTCTATGTTTTTCAGATTGTAAAGCACTCCGAGACAAATTTATAATTTGTGAAAATGGGCTATACAAATAAACTGAATTGAAAATTGAATTGAATATGATATTCCTTTATTTTTCCCACAGTAGGGAAATTTCAAAAATCACAGCAGCGGTGCACATCAGAGCATCAATGAAAATAAATATAAAACACAATACTAAAAATACAATTTTACAATCTCAATGTCCAGTCCCTGGATGCTCACTGGTACCGGAGGAGTGCGTTTACCACGGCGGAAGTCCACCACCAGCTCCTTGGTCTTACTGGAGTTGATGTGGAGGCGGTTCCGCTGGCACCATTCCAAAAAGTCCTGGATCAGTTCTCTGTACTCCCTATCCTCGTCGGCAGCGATGAGGCTGATGATTGCAGAGAACTTTTGCAGTTAGACGTTGTCAGAGTTGTGCTTGAAGTCCGAGGTGTAGATGGTGAAGAGGAATGGAGCCAGAACGGTTCCTTGTGGAGCCCCTGTGCTGCAGGAGACCCGCTCTGACTCACACCCACGTATCCCCACATACTGTGGACAGTTGGTGAGGTAGTCCAGGATCCATGCAGTGAGGTGGTGGTCCACCCCAGTCTGCACCAGCTTGTCCCTCAGAAGCAAAGGCTGGATGGTGTTGAAGGCACTGGAGAAGTCGAAGAACATGACTCTTAAGGTGCGTTCACACCAAAAGCGATGTGATTTTTGCACGCAACCGAATCCCATGAAAAGTCAAAGTACAGATGCGTGCGGCTGCGATAGATGAAAAATTTTTTCCTGGCGTTTCGGGCGACGCAATGTGGGCGACGCATTTTCAGCGGCGCAATTTTCGCCCCGAGTTGAAATATTTCAACTTTGAGGCCAATCTGCTCTCGAGTTGCTCCGCGAGTCATTTTTGTTCCGCCGCTGTTGAATCAGAACAAGATGGACAATAATGTTATGAACACAATAACACACGTTTAGATGTTCTGCTCCCGTATCGCTGGAAGCGGAAGTCTTTTAGACGTAACAGTTAACTTTACCGGTGAAAGTGACTGCGCTGTGTGAGTCTACGGGTGATGTCATCAACCCAAACACGAGGGCGTTAGATGTTCCGACGTGTGTGGGATGTCCACAACAAGTATAAAGCAGAACTAGTGGTTAGTTATTCCGTGGTGGATGAAGGAAATGATAATGGTCATTACGGACACGAGACACGGAGATAAGCCCCGCCCCTCGCTGAGCGTCGCGACGCTTCTGGCGAGAACACGGCAAATGGTCGAGCGAGTAAACACACGCGTTTTGGGCGACGGGATAAATCGCGTCGCTTTGGGTGTGAATGCACCTTTACAGTGCTTCCAGCCTTTTCCAGCTAAGAGAGGCATCGCTGCAGCAGGAAGATGATGGCGTCATCCACCCCGATGCCAGGTTGGTAGGTGAACTGAAGCAGGTCCAGGGATGAGCTCACCAGGGGGCGAAGCTGGACAAGGACCAACCTCTCCAGGGTCTTCATCGGGTGTGATGGTAATGCCCCCGGCCTGAAGCTGTTGAGGTCCTTGGGCCGTGGGGTCTTTGGTACTGGTACCACGCAGGAGGTCTTCCATAGCTGTGGTACTTTCCCCAGCCTCAAGCTCAAGTTGAAGACGTGCTCCACTATCCCACACAGCTGGTCTGCGCAGGCTTTGAGGAGCCTTGAGCTGATGCCGTCTGGACCCGTGGCCTTCCTCACTTTGATCCTCCTCAGTTCCTTCCTCACCTGGATAAGGGACACTCTGGGGGGTGGAGTGCTGTGAGGTGTTGGAGTGGGGGTGGGTTGCTCGTAGAGTGAGTATGAGAGAGGTGGAGGGGGGGGAGTAATCCAAAAGGGGTGCAGATGATGGGGGTTGCAGCAGCAGGGAGGGAGGGGGGGTCTGAGTGGACCGAGTGTGGGGGAGGTGGAGGAGGGAGTAATCCACAAGGGGTGCGCAGCCTTTTGACAAATCTGTTGGCAACCTCGACATAATCTTCTCATATGTTGCACATTAATGTTGAAGAAGTCTCCACAATGGAAGCTCAGTAGCCATAATCTTAATATAGTTTTATTATATTCTAATTATCTTGGCAAAGACAATTCCGAAACTACCAATAAAGAAAGCATTGCTAAAAGACGGGCGGTGATCCAGACCCTGAGGAGGCAAGCACATGCACCTCAAACCAGCTTTCTAAAAACACAGCTAAGAGAACTGTGTAGAGTTAAAAGTGTGTTACTCACAGCGGTGGGAAATAATTATTCATATGAACAGCAGACGTATACTCAGAAAGACCAGTCTGGATCTGGCTTTTGTTTTCCTGGTTTTTGAAATTGTTGAGAGCAAAATGAACTTTACATGTTATTATGTCTGTCTCTTTTAATTACAGCGCTGTCGATTGTCTTCTGCTGTTCTGAATCATCTTTTTGATATACATCACATTGTTAAAGGGACATTCCGTCCCCGATAAGTGCTGACGGTCTCTGTAGCCCACAGAAATATTAACCCTCATTGGTGCCATTAGTATTGACAGGGAAATCACTGCTTTGCAGACAGAGCCCCCATGCTCCTTTATAGCACTGTGAGGACTGCTGGTTGTGCACCGCTGGTCTGGCCAAAGGAACACACATGTGGCTTTGCATGTTTTGTTCCAAAGCCAGCTGGTAAAACACATAACAGCTACAACGCTTACAGTCAGCAGCCATTAATAGTCCATTGCGAGCCATATGAAATGTACAGAAACATCCAGTTATCAACGACCCTCTTCCTCATATCGGCACTCTTTGCTCTATTTCATACATGCTTATGTATGTATGTATGTAGGATATTAGTGGCACCTCCCCTTCGTCCTGCCTTGATCAGAGAGATGACAGGCTGCAGTGGGCTGCCAGGCATTCCCTACAGACAGACTGTTGTATAGCAATATCATTTGTTTTCCAGCACTAAAGGATAGCTATAAGAACTATATTTGCATTTTTCTTTTGTTTACTTTCAGCAACATTTGTTGTAACTCCATTGTGTGTGCTTGCTTGTGGATGCATGGGGGTTATTCTGAGACGTCGTGGTATTTGTAGGCTGCTCATGAAAGGGACTTCATTTTCTTTAACGTTTGTTTTTAACTCGAATACATTGAGGTGAGACTCCCTTTACAATATAGGGGGAAATAATCTGAGGCACTGAGAAACAAAATAGGCAAATGGTGATAGAATTAATAAATACCAAATTTGTAAATAATACATTTTTAAAAAGCAATTAAAATGTGAAGCTAGTGAAATAGTATTGATCTAAAATGCAACATGATTGTACTCTGTGACTCCTTCAATATTTGCACCATACTTAAGAGATGATGAGATTATCATAATCAATATTTGTGGACAGATTTTTCGGGGAGAGTGGCCGGTTTCAGCGCAAAGCCGGCTCCAAACATGATCCTGTGATAATCAAACCATATTCAGTATAGTAGTGTAATATGATCATCTTTTCTTTGTCTCAATATTAGTGAGCAGTTTCATTAAACATTCCCTTCAGCACCAGAATCTGTCACCATAGAACCATTGTGGAACTTGACGTGGGTTCAGGAGCACAAGAGCTGCCATTGGCTCTAGCTCCCAAAGATGGGCGCTGCTGTTCTATGCTGCTGTATGTTGGGGTATTCTTGAAGTTTTGATGTAAACGGGGAGAGAAATAGAGATCCACCCCACACTGGACAATTATTATTAACAACCATATCTCCGACAAAATGACATTCACATTTAACTAAACTCTTCTCCCGGATTATGGTCGCAGTTTAAAACCATGGCGTCAACACTGTTTCTGAAGAGTGAAGCCAATGCTGAACTTACTTACACCTGCATTATTTCTAATGTCCAGTGTGACTCCTCTGGTTGTATAGAAGTCTATGAGAAAATGACTACTTTACTTTTGATTTATTCCCTCAGTAAACATTTTAAACAGGAGTGTATGGTCAAATAGACCATAAAGCAAAGTATGCTTTACGGCGGGGCTAAAGGTGTAACACCCTGTTTTGTTTCTCCTGTTTTCCGTGTCTCTGTCTCCTCTGTGTCTTTGTCTTAATTCCCTGCACCTGCCCACAGCCACTCTTGTCTCGTTACTGTCTGATGTCGTACACCTGTTTCCCCCCCTAAATATTGTGTCAGTCTTTCCCTTGTCTCCTGTCGGATTGTCGTATATGGTTCCGTGTCCTTTTCCTGTCCGTGTTCCTGGTGCTGCCTGTTGACCCTGCCTGCCCTGAACCTGGATTATCTGCCTGTCCCTTTTGGACCTTGTTTTTTTGGAAACTGTTTTGCCTCATTAAAGAGTGCTTTTTTTGGGTTATTCATATTGTGTCCAGCCTGTCACTCTGCGCCTGAGCCTCACCCCGTCACAATAACCTGACAAAAGGGGGATTGACCATTCTCCACCAAGCCGTTGTTTGGTCTGGGAGTTACAACTTTTGTCCTTTCACATTGTGTTTTCACATCATGAAAATGTATTGTACCTGTTTTGGGTCTCTTAAAAACAGGTTTTTCACCATTTAGTTGAACTTGGCTCTCCTTCCTCTCGTATAACTTCTGGTTTAAAGAGCAAATGGGTGTTATCACTGTGATGTTACATCACACTCAATATCTCGATTAAATATTGTAAATTTAAAATGTAAATGTTTGACTCGTCCATCCACCTGGACCTCCTTCCTATGTGGACTTTTTAACTGTCTATTTAGTTACAGGCAGTATGCATTCGCCCTGTTAGCTCTCCATCTATGCAACCATTAGTGTAGCTACAATGTTGCATGAGTACCACAGTCTCTAGCACTATACAGATGATGTTGTATAAAGTAAAAGTCAAGAAGTCTGGTAGAGAATGGTAAATAAAAATAAATGTGCAGACTTTAATGATTAGGCTTTTAGGGTCTGCAATACCAAGTTATCGTAGTGTGGAGCTCATTAAATCAGGCCCCCAACCAGTTACTTTCACTTGATAACAAATAGTTTGTTTTCCCTGTTTTTTTTCTCCCAATGATTGTGTAAAGGAGTGTCCCAGCTGTTGCTGGCAGCTCCTGTTTCACAACATAACAATGGACCTGAGAAGCAAAGGAAAATGTCTTTGAGTCTTAAAGTGCTACTTTATCTAATTCTTTCTCTGGCCATGACAGCCATTTATTCACATGTATGTGCCTAACCCAAAGTCTGTGTGTCTCCATTGGGAGATAAAGACTTCAATCTGTGTCGATCACTCTAATTCCAGTGACAGCAAACTTGAAGAGCACTGTTTTCTAGTTGGTGTTGTATTATTTAAATGACCACATCACAACAAACCAAATACGGCGGTAGTAATCAGCAGAATTACAAATAAGGAAACCAGTTTGTTTCGTGTTTATATATTTCTGAAATACAGATTCTAGAGTTTTGGCTTACTCGAGGCCTGAACTCGGCTTACTCCATATTAGCACTGCGATTACCTCGATGCAAGCTTGTTTAGCTAAACCGTCGCTAACAGTGCCGGGGCTCCACATTTAATTAAGCTTAGTGATGAATTATCAAATAGTTCAGTGCAGAATGTGTCAATCTCTGGGCATGGGCGGGTTGTATTCAGCCCTGCAGCTAATACTTCACAAGTCGTTCTGCACACCAGCAGTATGTGGGGGGAAAAGATCCTCTTAAACATAAGGCAGATTTGTTTCACACCTTCCCAATGACCACTGTGAGATCACATACAGCATTACTGAGACAGGTAATATGCTAGTGACTATTTAAAATGTATTTATCCAAATGTTTTCATGATATCTGAATTAGAAGTTTCAAAGAAGTAAAAGGAACAAAAGAGGTAGAAAATGGAGGGGGCATCAAACAACCTAAAGGTGGGTTGCAAATGTAGTCACCACAATTATTTTTGGTCCGGCTCTTAATAAGGTGATGGTGAGGGGGAGGGATAGTTATTAATTTAAGTAAACTGGCCCGAACTCTGTGGGAGAAATGATTTATGGGAGCCCAGAAAAGCCCTCTGAGGGACGGCTGATGGAGGCGAGTGGAGAGGCAGGGCTGATGGACAATGGTGGCAGCGGTACTGCGAGGACAACAGAAGGCTCAGACAGACAGACAGGGGAAGTAAAAAACAGGCCCTTTGGGGGTGATGGGAAATACTGCTGACTTAACATGCTACTATATATACCCTGGACCTGCTGCGCTTCCAGTACCAGTGCTGTGCCAGTGGTCAGAGATAGTATAACAAAAAAGACAAAGTGCAAGAAAAGAAAAATACCCTAGAGAGGGGTGAACAGAGGTGTGACAAAAAGAAGTGGAGAAGTCTAAAACATGCAGGACTACAAGAAAAATTATTAAAGGTTAGAAAAACAGAAAAAAGTAGATGGCTGTGTAACGGAGTGAGAGAGATGCTTTGAGGGGAGAACAAGTAAAAGGAGGGAATGA
This sequence comes from Pseudoliparis swirei, assembly GCF_029220125.1. Classification (NCBI taxonomy): domain Eukaryota; kingdom Metazoa; phylum Chordata; class Actinopteri; order Perciformes; family Liparidae; genus Pseudoliparis; species Pseudoliparis swirei. Next base: position 14,458,025 of record NC_079411.1, read on the forward strand.
TAAAACAGAAGAAGACCTTCAGCTTTTTGTTCCTCGCCCTAATGGCACTCTGACACAGCTGGAGCTGCTCGGCTGCGGCTGGAATCTCTCAGCAGCTCTGAAATGTTTGCCAGCTCCACGAACGTCTTCTCCTGCTCGGAGTGGGAGGGTTGCAGAGTGCAGAGAGAAAGATTGATAAAACGAGTTTGCCACACATCCTGCCCGGCTGCTTCACTATCAGCTCCAGACTCACGCATTTACCCTTCAGGTCTGAGCAGACGTGGAAACGGAGGTAGACGACATCTAAGAGATAGGGCTGAAATGACAACTGTCGTGGCAGATTTCATCGGCTGCTTTGCTAGTTTATTTAGATAATATTGGAAATGTAATGTTAAAAATGTTGGCCTTTTCTGGGTTTTTTAAACCTTTGATCAAGTCCCTGGTTATTGTGCGCATCTATTTAACACTATATGCAAAAAGAAGATACAAGAAAGTATCTTTGTATCTGCATATCAAAATCCAGTCCTCTTTTCTCTCTGAAAACCAGAAAAGAATGTGTGCTTACAAAAGCTAGTACTAACCAATTTCAACCAGTAATATCACGTAAATTCATCCGTCAATCAATCTGCAACCTTTACCAACAAGGGCGGTGTGTGTGGAGCCACAGCCCTCTGTAGCAGCGACACCACGAGTCCTTTAACCAGAGGGGGCAGCTGAGAGACTCTAAGTGGCAAGAGAAGAGGAGCAATGGCAGTGTTCAGGTCCAGGTGGAGAAGACAAAAAAAATCAATTAAAAGTTTAAATTCAACTTGTCAAAGTAGAGCAAGAAAGGGACAGACAGATGGAGAATGAAAATCAGCAGATGCTTAAGAGGTCACACACTCAAAATATGTATCTCAATATATATATTTAAAGAACCAATATTAGAATGTTCACTTTTCTTAATACTATTATATCATATTTATAGATGCATACATGTTTATTACTTTAATGTTACAGCTGGCGAAGGTGGAACGCATTATCATAACTTTAAATGCAACTGGGTAGATACATCTATAATAACAAGTCTTTTTTAATCTGAGTCTTCCAAAGTTGTCAGACAGTAAATATCTAAAAGTTTAAAGTAGCATGAAATGGAAATACTTTAACATTGTACTAAGAGCAGTCATTTAGTAAATATACTGAGTTAAATTATATCACTGTAAAATTAAAAAAATGTAATAACTGTTTTCCTAACTCAGTCGATAAATGTGATAGCAGTTGTGAAGTTTTCCTTTTCATGCTCAACAATATTTTTAACACACTCAAAATCGCAATTCATATTTAATCTGCCAAGTAAACAAAAGTTTTTTAGATAATTACATGTATCAATGATGAAGACATGCACTGTGAATGTGAATAAGGTGCCAAAGAAATATTTAGGCCCATTAAAGATTTATTTCAATTGCATGTAAAATGTCCATCCATTTGGATTGCATAGTTTAAACAAACCAATGTGATCTGCCAGTCAAAAATAAATGAAACAAGAATGAAATGTCTAATAATTCCAATGCATTATAAAAAGGTTCATGCATGACCATAAACATATCTAATTGGTTTCCTATACATAACCAGTTCTATATTAAAACATTTGTTTGATATTCACAATCAGGTTTATGCAATAAACTCAATTTACCTCAAATACATAATATATATTTATTTTTTATTAATTAACCAAATGTATATCTACATCTTTTAAATTAAAAAATAATAATATTCACAACAATATCTAACAACTTAACTAAATAATTATTTAAAAGGCTCGAATATTTTTTTTAATTAGTTGTCTGGAATCCCGTTTCCTCAAACCATTTAAGTGTTTGCACATGGAGAAACTAAACCAGTCAAGTTGTGTTCAACCTTCAATGGATGCAGTAGACATGTTTAAATCCACAAAACTCCTTACTCAAAATCATTAGTTCACTAAAGGTATTTATTTCCTGTAGTCTATGTTAAATGATATAACTATTTTAAGTTCAACAAAACGTGCCAATATAAAAAAAAAATCGTAGGTCATTATCTATTGAATACAAAACACAAGTAAAAACAGGCATAAAACTGCTTGGTCAAAATTCCAACTCGTCCATCTAGAAATATCAACTCTACTGGTAAAGAACAGATAAACTGGGTTTACCACAAAAAATCGATTGAACACTGATATGCACTGTATATCCATGCAATACAACATCCGGCAATGGAGAACACAAGTGGTTGAACATTGCTGCTCCTCATTCAATTCAGTTTATGTTCTATAGTCCATAATCACAAACTACTATTCACCTCAGAGGGCTTTACGGTCTGGACACATACGACATCCGTGTCCCAGGACCGCAAGTCGGATCAGGAACAACTCCCCCCAAAAAAGGGGAAGAAACCTTTAGAAGGTCAGAGGAGGATCCCTCTCCCCGGATGGACAGAAGTAATAGATGTCATGTGTAGAGATGAACACCGTTACAGAGTTACAACACAATCAATGAATATGATAGAAATGTATGAATTAGTAGGCATAGACCATGATCCATGTAAACCGAAAGAGAAAGGGAAATAGGGAGGCAGGCATGAGGCAGGAGGCTGGGCCAAGGGCAAGGCCGAGGGGCAGACGGGCCGGGCCAATGCCCAGGAGGCCGGACCGGTTCCATGGAAACCCCATTTAACATACATCACTTCTTGTTAGGATCCCTGTCTGACACACATTGTGTTTACCTCCATTTCCCAAGTCTCCTTTCCTCATGGGTCTGTCATCCCCTTGTTGGTTTTGTTTGTGCTATGTGTTCGTTGTGTGTTTTTGTCCTACCTCCATACGCTGCCCCTGGCCACACCCCCGAGCGGTGCACAGCTGCCGCTGGTTGGAATCACCACCAGCTGTATTTCAACCCTGGTCCTGCAGGCCTGGGTCAGTCTGTTATGACTTCTGCCCCGGTAGTCTCCACTACAGCTCTGAGATTCTCCGTAGCTTGTATGCATTCGGTAATTCTCTCTCAACTCGTTTGTAGAGTACGTGTTTTATTCTGCCTGCCTCCGGTGTCGAGCCCCGGGACTCACGTTTGGATCTGCTGTGCCTTTTGTGTCGGACTTAGGGATATGGAGAGATCGGGAGGAACAACGTTTCTAAAAAAAAACCTTATCTGATTCTGCCTCCTGTGGTCTACTCTTGGGTCCTAACCTTGTGCTCCAGTGACACGTCTAACATTATACGTCTCACCTATGCGCGCGGATGTGTCTTTAGCATGATTTGGAAGTGGCTATTAGGGTTCTCCACCAAAGCAGCAGCTGTGGCAGACTGACCTTAACAACAGAAAGCTTAAGGGTGCCGCTGATGTTCTGTCCTGTGAACGAGTAAAAATGAAGTTGGCTGATAGCTGGGTGAAAAACCTATAAACTGTTGGGTGTACTGTGGAAAAAAGCAAGACAACAGGATCAGGAACTGTGCACAAGACTAGGAGAAAATGGTCCACAACAATTGTATAATGCCTATGACCTTCTTGCCTTTTCCGACTGAGAATATGGTGGTTCCTGTGGCAGTGGAGCTACGGACGATTCTCTGCTGGGTGATGGTCTGGGCTTTGTGGCACTACCTTACTGTGCACCTGAGGACAAGACTTTGTCATTGATCGCTCTAGACTCCCAGTCTCCACTAGAGATCAGCTGACTGCTTCGATGTTGATGACCTGGAAGAGACGAATGAGAGACTGATTAACTCTTTCTTGTGACCTGCTTGTTGACATGGATTGTCCTGCTGACCTGAATGAATCTTGATCTCCACTTGACACGTAGCCTTCTGACGTCTTGTCAGTTCGAGAGCGGAGTGTACTCGACTTGACACCACTTGCATTGAGGGAACACCGGGGGCTTTTCTAGTCTTCTGAACTAGAAAAAGTGCTCAACACTACTTGTCATCATCCACTCAGACGTTCACATAGTCACACAATGATGACAGGGACTACCATGCAAGGTGCCACCTGCTCATCAGGACAACATTCACACACCGTAGGCAGAGAGCTACGGGAGCGATTTGGGGTTAAGTGTCTGAAGGACACATTGACATGGACTAGCGGAGCAATGGATTAAAGCAGCGGTCCCCAACCTTTTTTGAGCCACGGACCGGTTCCGTGTCAGAATTATTTTCACAGACCGGCAATATAAATGACGTAATAAATATGACGTCATACAATTATACGAAGGGCATAAAGTGCCAAAACTACAACTCATCATTACGGCGAATTAGTGTGAGCCGTGCGCTTGTTTACCTGCAACGAGCCGCTAATGGAGACGGCGACACAGACGTGTGTTTGGTCCGCTGCTCCTAACCGAGTTCTGGTCGCTGTCATTAGAACACCGGCAGAGTTGTTGTGTGAAATGTCCCTTAAGGCCACCGTCATTTGCATCTCGAACACATTTTCTTCTAGCTCGGACGGGCTCGATGCACCGGGTGGGTTTGTTGCAGGTCTATTCTTTTGCAGTCGGGTCTTTTGTGGTTAGAGTACCGCTCAAACTCTTTTAAAAGCCTCTTCCACCCGGTCAACGTCTGAAACATGGAGAATGTTCCGCTGTTCACTCGCCCACACAGCAGCGACTTTATCGGCCAACTTGAAAACAGTTGTCATTTCCCTGAAGTGACAGAATTCATTGAGCAGGTTGAATATGTTTTAAGATTCTTTGTCACTGAAATGTGCCGCCAGCAGAGGGTTCGGCGCATGAGACTCGCCTGCAGAGATAAACCCGAACTTTAAGACTCCTGAACGCGGTTCAGATGTACACACGGGTGTATCCGGTCCTTTTTCAAAATAATATATTTTTCCGACTGATTTAAAAAAAAATTACAACTTTTTTTTATTCACTTTTTTTCTGCGGCCCGGTTCCAACCAAGCCGTGGACCGGTACCGGGCCGCGGCCCGGGGGTTGAGGACCCCTGGATTAAACCATCGATCCTCTGATTGAAGGATGACCCTGCTCTACCAGTGACAGGGGGATGTAGCAGAGTTAATGATTCCACTTGCCATCACTGGTCATTATTTGCAATTATTACTGTGAGTACAAATTATTACTAATCCATACCATTTTCATATTATTTCCTCTTATTTTTTTCATTATCATTTACAATGTATTATCATTTATTTCCCTGTGGGACATGCGTGATGTGTGGCTTTACCTTCCCCTGTTGGGCCCCTGCAGATGTGAGTCTGCTAAACTCTGTCTCCATGGGTTCATCTGTAACAAGCTAACGTTATAATATCTAAATAAGTTCAATTTTGTTTCGTAGAATTGTGTTTCCTGCTGGTTAGGCTATGATGTAAAATATGGAAGGTAATAACTTGTGGTAATTTGTTGAGTTCAGCACATTGTCTGTAACTTGCTATCTTAAATCTCCGAGGAATATCTTGTAACCTACGGCGAGCTAAAGGAATAGTTCCCGGAGCTTGTTGAGAACCCGAATGTGATTCTGTTTTATTACCATAATAAACGGCTAGTTGGAGCCAAAATGTGTGCCTGGATCATAACACAAAGCCATTAAAAGTATACAACTGCTACATCTGAAACAAATCTAAAAACTAAGTATACTTAATGAACAACACAAAGTGAGTAAAATAAACAAATGACTATCAAACTAAAAGTATTGTGTAATATGTAAATAAAAATCAGACCTAAATAAGCACTACAAGACTACAAAAGACTAAAATAACTATATTGAACATCAAACAAACAGCTCCTAAAAAAGAATATGTATTTAAAAATGTTTTCATCCCCCTACAGAAGCCAGGAATAAGCCATTTTGTCTACATATACCGGAACCGGGGAGAGTGCCGCTTAAAAAATCTCAACCAATGACCGACTCATACCAGTGAGTCAGACTACAGCCACATGAACCAGTAAAGTGTGTGGATAAATCCCAAATCCCAAGGCCTAGGCCTTGCTTTGTCTGAATGACTCGACAATCACAGTGATTGACGGATTTAACGGGAAATAAACCAGTTACATCTGAACACCTACAAAAGCAGACAGACTTATTTTAAAGTATCAATAACATATAATACAAACAAACATATGTTTGGACACCAAACGTTTAGAGGACAGAGAAGAAAATGTAAGCAACAGTGTATTAAAAGTGTAATTGGGCACAGTATGGCGGCACTGCAGGCCTAGTTTGACCCCATAAAGTCGTAATGAGGTCCACCGAGACGTTAAATCGCTCATTTAAATCACATGTATCAAGATGAATAGGTTATTAATGACTCAACGCAATTATGTGTACAGTGAACTGGACAAAGTGGGAGGTGGAAAAAATTTGTCTCCATAATGTACTTATTAATAAAGCACTTATTGCATCAATAGAGTGCTGTCATACTCAGCAATCGAAGGTGTCATGGTTCTCTAAGTGTTTTTTCTCAACAAACAAAACACACTAAGAGGTTAGTTTGACAAATGCAAATATGGCTTTACCCACCTCCAATAAAAAGCACCAAACATTTAATTGGACGTGTTCCCCCCTCTACACACAATTATGTTGTTGCATTTGCTGCATGTCGCTTTGTTAAAATCTATTTTTGAGAAATACAGCCACACTTTTGACCTTTTGCCATATTGGCACCCGTTTTCGGTACCCATCCCTACTCATGACTGGGGGGCAAACAGCGATGAGCCCATTCATATGCAGCGCCTTCACAGAAAGGTCTACTCTAGCGGAAGTGAAAATGGCTTGTGTGTGGCCGTTTATGTCTTCACAACACGGAGGTGAATGCTTGCCTCAGATCAGCACAAGTCCAGAAGTTTCACAGGAGGGTGAGGAGCTCTGCAGCAAAAAAAAATCAAAAGCTAGAAAAGCTGGTCCTAAGCAAAGGCATAATCCTTTCATGGGGGCCTCTTTTCATGTTGTGAGTGACAGATGCGTGTGAACACATCTTTATTTACAGGTTGCCAATCTGCAGCATCAAAGCCAAAATATTTGAAAGCGGCAGCACATTGCTAAATCCAGGAGAATAAATCTAAGTGACAATTCAGAGTAGGAAGTAACCTTTAAGAGCAGTTTTGAAGTGAACGGCCGATCAGACACAGGATTTAACCGACATTTTCTACAATGATCCAAAAGCCTGTGTTATTTAAATGGCATTAACTCGATGAGGGCTTAACACATGAAATGAACAAGCCACCAACTTTATAAATAGGAATGAATTATAGGATGAAACAGAAAATCAAACTGGACTGACTTCAACAGTCTACAGGTTAGCAAAAGTTTGGCCTGCCCACCAACCAGCAATCAGCACATGGAGGCAATTATGGTACTTAAAACCCTTTGTGCTTGATTGAGGCACTTGGCATATATAATAAGTTTACTACAACAATATCAATTATTTGATGACTTTCTCTTCTGTCGAGCTGGCCTTGTTTCAGGTAACACTGCTGCCTCTCTTGAACTATATCCTCCCACTAAGCAAATGGCAATACAGCCCACGGTTGGTCCTGGACAGCATTAACCGATAAAATGACATAACAATTTAGTAATAGAATTAATAATATAAATTAATTTGTTGCTAGCAGTAAAATAAAACACATCTTTTAGACTCTTTGACCATGTTGTTTTTACATTACAGTTTAAAGCTCAAGAACACACTGGAATCGGAAGACTTCCAATCTCTGGAAAAGGTAATATCCTTGGAGCACCTGAATGCACCATTTTCTGTGATCCCATAGTGTCATTTTAGTTTATTAATAATTTGCTGATGAATTGTTCCACTGTTGGTGTGTTTTTGTCTGGCACAGACCTGGAAGTTTTTTAAGCCTTTCCAAAACTGTTTTGTTGAACTACTGCTGGCATGTGTCTGCTTCTACTGCAGCTGAATGGCTTATGTTGGTGCAATAGTTTTTGCTTTAGTACACAAAAGTAAGTTGTGATGTTTCATGATGTACATTTTAATTCCACCAACATGGTCAGCAGGTCAAACAAGCTGCTGCTTCTGTATCTCTGCTGGCATAACGCTGTGCTCGTCTTTACTTCTTCAACAATCTTTATTTCTGCAATCTATTATTCTGTTGAATAGTTATTTCGTAATGATCCTCAAATTTAGAACGAAACAAATTGTTAGGATGATGATTTGTCAACATCATACTGCAGCACTAAATGTTAACTTTCGTATTATTATTACTTTTTCAAGAAAGTAACAGGTAATGTGCATAAAGTGTGTCCCTTCCCCCTGATATGGACCTGTACAGCGCTTTTCTAGTCTTCCGACCACTGAAAGCACTTGATTATTTGGATTGCATGGGCTGCAATTGAGTTGCTTTGACTTGGGTGGGAACCCAATATACCGATTTTTAAATAATTCTTCAAAAGTAACTCATAACAGAAACTATACGATACAAGGTCATTAGGAACAAAAGAGAAATGAAAAACATTGGAATCAGCTGTGAGATACGACATGTAAACCTATGTGATCTGCAGGGACCCCCCAATAGGATGAGGGTTAAAAAAAATTTAAAAAAGGATAAATAGATAATTAGATAGATACTTTATTAATCCTGCAATGGTAAATGTTTTAGATTTGTTATGTAACCAAACAAAAAACAATAGTGTGTTATAGTAATTGCAGTTGGCAGGAATGTTCTGTGTCAGTCCTTGTGACGTCTGATGAGTCTGTTGGAACAAGTGGTCCACTGTCCTTGCATTAAGTGGTGGAGAGGGTAGTCCAGGTTATCCATTATGGATATTAATTAGTGTCCTCCTCCCCACCAACTTCTCCATATTGTCCAGTTTGGAGAGCCGGTCTTCATGACCAGTTTAAGTCTATTGCCTCCAATGCTGCTCCTCTAGCAGGGATAAAGTGCAAGAGACAGAGTAAAAACATCAACAAAAATAGGTAATATAAATTTCAAACAGTAAAAACAGTGAGAAAATACGTAAAGAATCCACAATAACTGAATATTATATATACAGACAGAATAAATATAAATATGCTGCACACATTGGAGGATCAAAGTTTGTTGTCAATGATGGAAGAGTCCTTTCATGTTGGGAACTTCAATGTTAATGGATTCTAATGTCTTTTTTACTGTCAAATCCAGCACAAAATTGAGCATCAGAAATGCTTGGGAGTACGTAGCTGAGTGAACGCTTCCTCACTACTTGATAAAAGACGTAAGCTACGGAGTGGGGGAGGAGCACATCTTACCCAAATTGTCAATGAATATTGTCTGTCCAGGTGGTGCCCACAGCTAAGAAGCTTAGAGAATAACCCCCATTTTGAAGTAAGACAAATAACTGGAGTTACAAGAGGGGCTGCTGTAATCCAACATAGGAGCCATTACAACACTCAAAAGTAGGTCTGAGGTTTAGGAAATTACAAGTAAAATAGCCATTACCTTATTTTTCGGGAATATGTGTAAAGGATATATAGTTCAATCTGTACTCCAGCGTTTTAGTTCTAAAAGTTGGAGGACCAACTAAAAGATGAAATGACTTTTAGTCCCCTGTTTGGGTTGAGCTCTAAACACGCTGGACCCAACACCTTCCATAACGGGACTGGCTGCCCGGTTAACACCATGCAATCATCCAGGTGATACGCATCAGTCCACCGAACTTCACTTGTATAGTTCCTTTTGTTCAAGTCAGTGCAGTTCAAAGGGCTTTACAGATACCGTGGACCTTGAAAACAACAGAAAATATGTCAATGTTAAGTTATACTTCATGTTATGTTTCATGTCAATATGGAATCTGACGACCAATATAAGGACTTTGATAACAGGTGTAATGTGCTTTCTTCTTCCGGTGCTTGTGAGCGCTCGGGCCGCAGAATCTCTCTTCAAGACTCTAAATGTGAATTTATCACATTTAGAGTCTTGATGAGAGAACATGAAGCACAATTTAGGTATATTTTGAAAAACAGGAAAAAGAGAGGAATGCATTTTAAAAATTAGATGCAAAACATGTCCGGAATACAGTATGTTAGAGCTCTGTGTTTAGGATTAGAGGACCATGGCACTCTTTGAATATGCCATGAAAGCATAAATCTCTACCTCCGTGGTGAGTTTCCTCTGCTGAGTCCAGATGTTAATTGTTACAGCGAGCAACAATTACAACAATCAAAGCCCTTGGGTTGTAGCAGCCTTTTCCTGGACATACATATGAAAACGGTCGCTGCATTTCCCACTTCAGACGGAACTTTGTGGATCCCCAGCACATGCAAAGGAACATATGGTCCTTGCAGATTTACTCTCATATATGAGCGAGAGAGAGAGAAAAAATCCAGTCAATTATCTCATCTCACATGCCCGCCGGACACAAAGGAAGAAGGTTTCATGAGTGAAGGTCCAGCAAAGGGGCAAAGACGCGGCACCTGAAATGCCTCCGATGTGTTTGTGAAGGACGGCTCACAGAAAGTGACACCGCGTTAATGTGAGTGTAACGACCGAGAAGCAATGCAGCGTGAGTAATGCGCTGTGTGGGGGTGCTGAGACGAATGCTGCATCAGTGACTGTGATCGATATGCAAGTTATCAAGTCAAGTGTCCGCAGTATTAATGGCATCGTTATCTGCCTACGAAGAACAATATTCTCAGAGCAGTTATTCTGGGCACAATGACTTGCTCTTTATTGGAGCCTCGTGAAAAGCTAAGCTATCATACTGTCAAAAGGAGGCGAGCTTTTTACTAATGTATTTGAAACTGACTGACTGACTGCAGTACTGCTGCTGCAGTAACTGAGCTAATGTAACCCCTGATATTGACTGCCAGTTAGCAAGAGAATAAAAAGAGCACATGAAAAAAAAGGAGAACAATTTTATTGCAGCATTGTAAACTTGCTGGAACACTAACAAATGCAATCTCAAGATGAGAGAAGCAAATACCACGGACAAAGCATGGGACCCTGAGGGACTAAAGGGCCAAGCGAAGCAATCACAATTATGGCTGTTTATAATCAGCATAATGCATCTCAATGCTTCTGCACACCCGGCAGGGGCGAGCGACATCTACAGGTTGCCAATTTGATTGATAATCCAAGGGATGGGCTCACAGTAACCCAGGCAACAGTTGCATAGCATGCGTGATGCCCTCTGTCCTTTAATAGCATGCTAATGATCGGCCTGACGTAGAGTCAGCGGCGACAAAGACCATTACTGCAGACTGAAATAACCTCCGCTACAGAACATGCATTCAGACTTAGAGCATCTTGGTAACAGTAGCTGTCACTCAACCACGGTGCCATCATCATGCTAGCAATATAAACTATGCAACCAGTCTAAACCACTGGAAGACAGACTTGGCCGGGCACCAGCGTGTGTGGGAGAGGGGTAGAGGAGCGAGGCTGCTCGAAATAATAGTTACAGGAGACACAGCAGAGAAAAGACAAATTAGAAATTATCTCGTATCTCTAATTATCAAAAATCCAAACCTATTCGTGCTGCTGATGAAAAGCCAACAGACACGTTTAGGACGTCAGAGGGATGCTTTGTGATCAGTTGTCATGAGAAAGAAACCGAAAAATAACTGAAAAAAGTTATTTCAAATTTACCACAGGTTTTTAAACATTACTTGCAGGCCGAATAGATCCTGTAGGTCAGTCAGAAATTGATTCTAGTCTCTAGTTCACTGGTTAATTTGCCGAAAATTAAAACCACAATTCTTATCCCGCCGTACCTCTTTAGAGACCTGCTTAATGCTGCACGATAGTGGAAAGAACTGACTCACAATGTTCTTTTCTCCTGCAATATATGTATATTGCCCTATAAAATGTAGCCTACCAAATGGATACTGAATACTCCTGTATTAAAGTTAAATGCATCAATCTGATGCAATTTAGGGGCAAAAAAAGGGGCTCGGTAAAGATGTGTGTTTTTTAAACAATTTCATCATGAAACACATTGGTTGTATGGATATAAATAGTCACGTCCGCACAGTGCTGAAGAAAGCGAGATAGGGTCCGTGTTTCAGGACGGGTCTGGTGGGCAGCCGATAGTGCTGCATGCAGACCGCTCATACTGGACTGAGGGGTTTGTGTGTGTGTGTGTGTGTGTGTGTGTGTGTGTGTGTGAGTAAATTACCTGCAGGCGATGGCTGTCAGCACACCCCCAGTTTGAAGAAGCAGACTGGGGTACCAGCATGGGAGCTGAGTGATGTTGGCCTCCTGCTGGGCAGCAGAAAAACATATTGTAGCCACCGAAAGGGAAGGCCCACCGAAAATATCAATATCACTTTAAAGGCATTATTGCTAATTCTTCAAAAACATTTTTGTTGAAATCTCTACAGCGATCAATAATCAAATGCTCTGGAAAAAAAAAGGGAAAGAATCCTGTATCTTGTGCCGCGTTCACACTTTACTCGCGTGAGTTTACTCGCTCGATCATTTGCCGTGTTCACAACAAAAGCATTGCAAAGCTCCCCGAGGGGCGTGGCTTTACTTCGTGAAAAGTTAGCTTTTCCGGCATCAACCATGGATGAACTAACCACTATAGTTCTGCTTTATAGTTGTTGTGGACATCATACAATTGCGGAACATCTAACGCCCTTGTGTTTGATTTCAAAAATCACAGCAGCGGTGCACATCAGAGCATTAATAAAAATAATTATAAAACACAAAACTAAATACTAAAAAACTAAATACTAATACTAAATATACAAGGGGAAAACAAAGTAAAGTGCTGAGTAAAGTGTTGAGTTTGCCAGGATCTCCAGCAATCTACTGCAGTTTGTTTTTGCTTATAGATTATATGTGTGACCAGTGCTTGACATGTTACTTAAAAACGGTATAGATGAATCATTACCGTACATATTACGCATTGAAAAGGTAATTACATTGTATTTACGAATTGCTCAGCCCATCTCCGTCTTTTGAAGATCTGGACGATGGGACTTCTGATGTGGTGAATGGGGAGGAGGAGGGCAGAGTTTGTCCGGTCAAAAATCACAGCCGAAAGCAGAGAGTAGAACAGTTTTTATTTGAAGTTTGACAGCATCGATACGATTGGCTTAAGGGGACGATAGTAAGATCTGGTTTGTTTAACCTCAGAGTGAACGCCTGTAATTGACTGATGGATTAGAGGGCAGTGAGAGAGAGACTTGTGGATGAGGGAGTGCATAAAGAGAGTCTCCCCGGCCAAACTTCTGCTGAGCTTCATAGAGTTCTACAGGAATGAGTCCTTAAACAAGGAAAGGAGTCCACATTGTTGCAACTTGTGGTTACCTCCTCTGGAGGTCCATGCGATTTCTAAATGTGTGTTTTTGGTTTGATTTCCGAGTTAAGAAGCTTTTACGTGTCTTAATGAGATGACATGAGACAACTCAACTTCCTCACTAAAACACTAGTCCTCCTTTTAACTCATTGTCGGAGACGTGAGGTCATGTGACCACGGTTAATTTCCTTCATAGAGTATTGTTACGAATCAGAAAAGTGGTGAATTTCCATTGCTTTCCTTTTAAATCTTTAGCTTTTACCCGACAGCCAAACCGAGGAACGCTAGGTTGATGTCAAAGGAAGTGTTTATTCAAAGGAGCACATGACCTCTGTCACGACTCAAGAAGCAGGACCCAAGAGCACGACTCCAAAGTTCAGGGGTGTCAAAAAGGGTTTATAAGAAAAACAGAAAATCACACCTATGCTGGAAAATGACTTTGAACAAAGTACAAAACAAAATCACAACTATGTTGGAAAAGCAAACTAGGACAAAAAACTACACTATAAAGAACGATCATGACGAGACAAGAGACAAGACGATCTGACACAAGACACAGGTAGACACAGGCTTAAATACATGAGGAAACGGGGAACAGGTGGACACAATCAGGGGTGGAGCAGACTATCACACTAACGAGGAAACACCAGTGCAGGAAATAAAGTTTCTGAAATGAGAGAGGACAGTTACTACAAAATAAAAGCAGACATGGAAAACAGGACTTAAACCTAAAACTTAACACAATCGACGAGACATAACAACCTCCTACGCCACCAAAGGATGGGATCATATCCACTAATTTAAGTTCACCACGTAGATCCTCTGACTCTCCACACAGTGAATTAATGATAAACCTCAAATGTACGTCATCAACAAGTGATCAAAAGAGGACACGGTTCATCTAGGCCTAAACACTCCTGTGAAGTCAGATTTTGAAGTGTCAAGTTCATACAGAATGGGATATTTTTTTTCTTCGATATTTCACTTCATGTGAAATACAGACACTATTTTCTTTGATGTTGGAATCATCAGGTAATTAATGCATGGATGTTAAAAAAATACAATTATATTTACTGTAATCCGGGACATACAGCCCTCTTCTGGCATTTGTTTTCTCATGACCCACCAAAAAGCGCACGTGAACATGAAAACTTACTGTATGGTGAAATCAATTACTAATTGCCTAATACCTCGTTGTTCTAGACAATATTTTTGTATAAATTACTTTTAAATTATGATCCAAAGAATGTGGATGTTTAAAATATACGACCATTTAAACTTCAAATGACTGTTGTATAGAAGTCTATGCTTCATGTGTTAAAGCTGCATTCTCTCGACTGACTTCTAAGGGGCGATGCTGAAGTCGATACATCCATATCCGGTCAAATGCGATCACCTTGGACCAAGTTGCAGTGCTTTCTGAAATACTTGACAAAGTCAGTGGGATCATTTTGATTTTTGACTGACAATTTCATTATTTTGTACTGTCCCCATGCAGGAACCCTCATTCATGTGCCTTCATAGAATCTACCAGCGAGTCAAACTACTAGGGACAGCCCTATAATAATCAAGTTCTCAAATATGTTCTTGAGATTATTAATAAATCACATGAAAGACCAAAACCAACAATTGATTTTTCTGCCAACCGATATTGCCTATGTGCTCTGAGCCTGATAGCTTATGATTTGGTATAAATTCAAAGTGCGATATGGAAGACTTCTACTTAGATGAATATAAGAATTACTCAAAGAGCCTCAGCTGTCCGTAACTGTAAAATATGATTTCCTCAAAATACAACTCCGATCGGAGACATACCAAAAGGTTGAAGCCAAATGATTTTCCCTCAGCCTTATGAAGTCTGTCCCACATCATACAGAATCAAATAATCATGCCTCTTCCAGGATGCTTAGTACATACCACATTATCTAAGTTCTACCTCGCAGAACATGCAGGTGTCTGGTCTACCACTGCCACGGTTGGAAAGTTCAATCTTTTTACCACCTGCAGTCAACAGCATTGCGTTGGAATATTGCGTACCATAGCTGAGGCTATTTCACTTCATAGGATGTGATGGCCACAGGGACATCAGCTGAGCAGCTCTGACTGACAATGTTATCTCAGACGGACGGCACATAATTCACCGCTCGACTGAGAAACAAGTGACGACTGAAAACCAGGCCATTAACTGCAATCTAGCACAAGACTGAACCAGTAAAATAACCTAAACTACAGTTCATCCAGTCGACTCACTTCCTGCGGGCATTGTATCCATTCCGTACGACTCATTCTTACCAGAGTGCAATCCGCTTTGCACAAAGAGGACCAAGTGAAATGGAGTTTGTGTCGGTCGCATCCTTTCTGTGGCACGGTCTCAATAACAGCAAACATGATGGAGGGCAGCACTGGGGAGCGCATGTGTGTGCGCTCACGTAAGGCAGGAGAGGAGGATGATGGGGGCTTCATGATCTGGTTATAATAACTTTCCCTTTTCATTATTATTTTTCCCTAAGGGAGTCATAATTTGACTTCACTGCAATTCATACAGCACAAAAACAGCCTGTCCATGGGTCCATGTTGCATCACAGACATCTCATACAGGATTTCCATCCCTATAGACTGCGTTGTCGGTATCTAATCAAGGCCTAATCTCACCAGGATTTATGACGGGGATGTTGCTGCATCGGTTTTCCAATCCCAGCACTGAACATTTACATGATTAAATTCCATCGATATATCAGATATGGGCCAGGCTCTCGTGTCAACTTTCTTATTGGTAGGGGGTAGCGGAAGGGTCGAGATAATTAGGCCTCATGCAAGAACTACTTGTAGAAACTGCTTTGTTCTTATGCAAGGCTTGTGCGAGTGTTATAGAAGTTGCTGCATTTATCAACTTGTTCTTATACCTGGAATTTTCTCCTGCAGGTATAACTCTGCAGGAGTCTTGTGCAGTTGGTCTGCTGTAATCAGAGTGTTTCACTCATGGATTGTATATTTAATTCACTTTGAAGCGATTTTATGTGAGAAAGACTAATATGAAATATACTTCCTAATTATGTTGACATTATACTGTTTGGCTCTGACATCTGAATTATCGTCTGGTATCATTTAAAAGTTATTATAGCCGAACAATGACAACATTAATGTCAACTCTCTATTGCTGTTATTGTACGACAATATACTTCTGATATCTCTCCTGCTGAAGTCACCGCGGAGAGACGTGTTCCACGTGGATCCCCCCTTCTTCTTTCCTTCAGTGAAAGTACGATGCTCAGGTGACGCATCATTAACATCCACTTTATTAACATTGACCTCATAACCATTCACGTCATGATCATTCACATTATTTGTCACCAGTCCTGGTCTTCAGCAGGTCCCTTAATTCTCCTGCTGACGCTGTTACAATGAGAGACTTCACTCTTTGGATCTCTCAAAGCAGGACTTCAACACAGGACATGTGGGATAGGAAGTGGAGCCGTATATGGAATAATGGTGTTGTTAGCTTGTTAGCTATATGTAAATAATTCACAGTCCTTATGGACACACACCTTACATTACCGTGTTAACGCTGGTCATTCACACCAATGTGATTTGAGTGTGGGCAAAGCCAAATTACAACTGACAAACAGAACAATGGTTTTGGCACAAGGGGCTGTTTAGGCATTGATGCAATATGCTGCAAGTCTGGCAACAGGGCGAGCAAAGCTGCGTCTGTGAAATGATGATGGAGAGGGGCTATGACCTCAAACATGACATTATGGGGATGAACTTGCTTTGTTTGATGAACAACTACCCTGTCATTGTATGTTACCAAGCACGGACAAAACGTCTAGTTCATGAAGATCACTTTACATCTTTTAGCCAGACTGCTCCGCCATCTCTACAAAGTAAAACAAAACGTTCAGTTCCACCTTGTTCATCCCAAGTGAGTTACTTCTCCGAACCAGTGGCTCTGAGGCAAAACTCAGGACACAACTCCTGTTTGAGGCCAGGGCCCTGGACAATGTTATTGATAGATGTTTTCACCAACTCTTTTCATTAATGATTAAGATGTCTCATCAATACTTCTATGTGAACAATGGATCAACAAATCATTATGTTTCATGTGAATGGTGTTGTTTGTTATGACAAACCCTCAGAGAGACATCCCTTGACTCTCTCTCTCTCTCTTTTAGTTTCTTTCAGCTCATTGGTTTGGTTTAGCTTATTGTCACCTCACCTTTTGGTTCCGTCTCTCTAAGTCTTGGTGACCAATGTTTATTTCTCCTCCGTTTCGGATCAGAAGCGACTAGAATGTGTGCTGTATGAAAGATGAAAGAGGATTGGGGAGGAATAGACCAGACAAGACCACCGAGCCCTCAATCCTGAAAATATTTGTGTAATGTCATTGTCTGTAAAGAAGCAGCGCAAGTAAGAAGAGCGCTGTGGACCAGAAACCTGAGCCTACAGCAGTTTCTTCCCAAAGGGAAATAGTATGAGTCAGACCCTAAAGGCTCTCTGTAAAAGTGTGTGTGTGTGTGTGTGTGTGTGTGGGAGGGTGCAATTACTTTGAGAGAAGGCCTTCTTTTTTCCAGTTCTTCGGCCTTAGAAACAGGCATCTTTATAATCTTCAAAAGTAGCTTATCCTGGATCTCCAGGGTTCATGAAAGATATAAAAAGCTGCTACTGACATCACACGTAACCTTTTCTTTTCACATGGCTCCTATTTATTCTGCTGAGCCTGTCAGGGTTGGAACACTTTATTTTTTTAGAAGTAGCTTTGAACCTAGGTGACCAAATCCAAACATTACAAATGCTGGGCTTCATGTAGATGTCTTCTTTTCCCAGGATATTGCAGTACTGTGAGAAAATATTATCCATGTTTTAACTCTGACATAAAGATACACATATACAGCATTAAGAGTATCCACTTCAGTTAAAACTTGGTATTGTGAAACTCACATGTCTTTTCCTCTGTATTCATAATCTGTTTAATTCTGTTCTTTGATCTCCCTAAACAAAATCAGCCCTGACATTTGAGAAATTGGTCACCCTCGTTGAAAGCTGTTGCACCTGTAGAGAAAGAATTAAAAAGTCCTGTTGTAGTCGGCATAGCAATGCCTCCAGCATGCAACAGACTTATGTACAACAGAAATATAGTTAACCTCAGATCTACTAAAGCTATGAGAGGCAAGTGTGAAAAAGAAATCTGGGGACCCAAGTATGATCCAAATAGAGTGATCTTCTTTGTTGTGTTTGACTTTCAAAAAGGTGACAAAAAAACTTATTTTAATGGATAACATTTCTATGGACAATTATTTGTTGTTGCAATACTCATTTAGGCCACAAGAGGCTAAAGTCCACCACTAGCTCATGTATTAAATTGGACAAGTTTTTCCAGGAGAGTTCCCAGTCCTGACAACAACAACAATTGCACCTGCCAAAACTCAGTTTTTGACACTGTAGGACCTTAAAGGATAACCAAGGGAAAGCCCTCCCCTTGTTCTTAAATCATAAACACAGGAAAGACACAATTTAGATCAATCTTGGAAAATGGATCACCAGAGTTTGTTTTCTTATTTAGTTCTTTGGGCTTTCACAGTTATTAGTACCAATGTGAATATTAGGGGGAAAAACTAAGATATGTAATGAACAGTGTTGGGAGAAACGGTAACGAGCGTGTAACGAAGTATTTTTTAAATCAACTAACGCAGTTACAGTTACTGAAATTTAAATGAGTTCGTTACTCGCGTTACTCTCTTTTGTGAAAAATGAACACTTGCAAACAAGAAGACAAGCTAGGCTACTTTAGCTGCTTCTGATCTGACATCGCAGGACCTTGGTGGCGCAATGATATTGTAACGTCTCGGACGTTATGGACTGATGACACGGAGACGGGACGACGTTATTATTCCTCCCTTTATTGGGCATTCACCAACACAGACAGCGTGCTCCTCTCAGCTCAGCAGCTCGAACGTCATCAACAACAACGGTTCCCGTCAACCACCCGTAACTTCCGTTTTCCGACAGGTTAACCCCGCCTCCCCTCTACTCCGCCAATCACAGGCACGCCTCCCCTCTCCTCTGCCAATCACAGGCACGCCCCCTCGACCAGCACTCACGGTGCCACACTGTGATTGACAGCCACTTCCAGTGTTGCCAGGTCCGCGGTTTTTGCCGCTGGTTGAATTTTGTGTCCGCTGGTTCGGGTAGACCTATTTTGCATGCAAATTACATGAATACAATACAATACAATACATCTATTGCATCTGTCCATCCTGGAGAGGGATCCTCCTCTGTTGCTCTCCTGCAGGTTTCTTCCCTTTTTTTCCCCCTGAAGGGTTATTTGGGAGTTTTTCCTGGTCCGATGTGAGGTTTTGGGGCAGGGATGTCTATGTGTACAGATTGTAAAGCACTCCGAGACAAATTTGTAATTTGTGAAATTGGGCTATACAAATGAACTGAATTGAATATCTTTAAATAAAAATCCATATTTTAAATGAAATAATTTATTTATACCCAAATCCTATCAAACTGACTCCAGATCAGCATGTACACGCCTCACTAGCACCCCCCCCCCCCCCTCAATTATATGCAGCACCTCAAGGCACCTTTGTTTTCTCTTTTAATTAGTGTTAATACTGTGTAGGCCAATCACTTTTATTTCATTGGGCCTAATGTGGTTTAAAAAAACACTGTTAAATCACTGAGACAGTTATTTTGTATTAAGTTAACTAAAAAAGGGACTTTTGTACTCCTGCTTGATTTGAAGGCCTGTTGCCCTGTTGATTGCAATAAATAGGTCTACATATGTTTATTGTGTTTGACTGTTCAGTACTGTTCATGACATTAAAAAAGCAGACATAAAAGTAACTTAAAAGTTACTTTCCCGAGTAACTAATTACTTTTGATATACAGTAACTAGTAAAGTAATTCAATTACTTTTAAAAGAAGTAACTAGTAACTATAACTAATTACTAATTTTCAGTAACTTGCCCAACACTGGTAATGAATTAGGATGAATTAATAACAAACCCTCAAATTTGAGAAACACTAAGTGTAATTGTAACACCCTGTTCCGTTTCTCCTGTGTTCCGTGTCTCCTATGTCTCCTCTGTCTTAATTGTTTAATTTCCTGCACCTGCCCTCAGCCACTCTTGTCTCGTTAGTCTGATGTCGTACACCTGTTTCCCCCCCTATATATTGTGTCAGTCTTTCCCTTGTCTGCTGTCCGATTGTCGTCTATGGTTCCGTGTCCTTTTCCTGTCGTCCTGTCCGTGTTCCTGATCCTGCCTGCTTCGACCCTGCCTGCCTGCCTTCCCTGACCGACGATCCTCTGCCTGCCCCTTTTGGACCTTGTTTATTTTGCAACTGTTTTGCCTCATTAAAGAGTGCTTTTTGTTATTTATATTTCGTCCAGCCTGTCTCTCTGCGCCTGAGCCTCACCCCGTTACACTCCTCGTGACAGTAATGGGAGTTAGGGAAGTATGTAAATGGGGCAGTTTGAAATGGAAGAGGTGAGGCAGAGTAATGTGTTCAAGACCTCACCACTCTCCAACTGTTCCCTGTCTTCATCATCATGTCCCGGGCCTGAATCGGAGGTTAATAAATGAAATTGCCATTCAGACAGCAGTGGTGGTCCAATCAGTTGCTTCCCAGATATTGCATTATTGTCCAGGCATTTTAAACACTCGTCTGTGCCCCCATGCAATTCTTTTTCACCAATAGAAGATGCTTCTGCCGAACCTCCTCCTTCTTTCAAATGATGCATTGAGGCTGTCAAGCCAGCCATATGCCGACCGATTGAGAGGCATAGAGCAGACGTATACAAGCGCTTAAATTCGATTACACCAGAGACTTTACATTTTTATGAAGAGGAGCAAATGTTGATCATAAACAGCTCATTAGGTAAATACAGACAGACAATCAAGCTGTTACCCCTCGGGCATCTACTCCACTAGCTCAGAAATATCAAATCATATACGTCCTTGAATGAAGCTCCAACTTTGACATTGTTCTTGATGCACTAAATCTTTATCAAGGTCACAGACGTCATGCAGGCAGAGGACTAGAGAGAAGACCAAGTCACGATGGGGTTGATTTGCAAAAGGTGTATGGAGGAGCCTGTTTAGGATGTCAACATGTCTACAAGACATCTTTCAACTTTTCTTGGTCCTGCCAATTGTAAGAGAGCTGACCATGTGTGTGTGTGTGTATGTCTGTTTGGAAACCGAGAGTGGATGGTTGCCGAATGGCAGAATCACTTGGAGGTAACGTGTTCAATTCAGTTTATTTTATTAATTTTTAAAAATGGAAATGTCACTCCTCCAACGGCTGACCGCGCCTTCAACGCTAAAAAAAAGGAAGAAACAAAACAAAAAGAAACAAAACAATAACTAGAAATGAACTACTTTGTCACAAGAGTTTAAAGTATAATAAGTCAGCGCTCTGTTTTAAAGAGTTTAATTTGAAAGAGTTTAATTTATTCATTGTAGCAATATACCACTATATTCTAATATATTTCCATGCGGCTGCGATGTTTATGACAAAGTTTAATGTCATGTATATGTTGCACACTTGGACACATATGACATCCATGCATGTATGGGTTTGATAACTGTTTTTACCAACTGAAAGCACAGAAACACATCACAGGGCTCTCAAGTTTCGAAGACAGGCAAGCGTGACATTTCCATCAGCACCCGATGCTCACCTGTGCGCGCATCGCAGCTGAGCGTTGCGCGCGCCGGCATGACTATTTTTTTGCTCCGTCCCAATGCGCGCAGACCGGCGTCGGAGCTCTGCAGCGACCGCGATCGACCTATCGATCGGCGTGTTGAGCACCCCTGCATTCAAGCATTAAATAGCCAAGAGTTTTTTTCAGCGTGAGAAATACGATGTGTGGCGGGAGTGCGTGAGTTAAGACCGAAATGCGTGAGTCTCACGCTCAATGCGTGAGACTTGAGAGCCCTGACATCACACTCAGCAACTCCACCGCAGACTGTTGGTCTATAATTAGCTAATTACTAGCATAGCGTTTTCTTATACATATACATAGAACATATCTGCTTATACTATCACTCAAACTACTTCATTCACCCGGGCGACAGACTGCATATTCACACAACTCTTATTCTCACAGGTTACAGGTGGTTACTACACTGTTTCTCATTCGCTGGCAGTGACGCACAATATCCCTGGCCTTCAACACATCGTAACATTACATTCGCGCAACTCCGACATACATTCACATTCACATATTACATATTCGGATTACTGACGGTGATGATCCATGTCGTTACTTTTAGACAGTTTATCACTTTTACAGGGCTCTCAAGTTTTGAAGACAGGCAAGCGTGACATTTCCAACAGCACCCGATGCTCCCGCCGGCATCGGGCCGAGAAGAGTTGTTGACGGACGGATGGACGGGGGGGGTGCTAGTGACTATTTTTTTGCTCCGTCCCGATGCGCGCAGACCGGCGTCGGAGCTCTGCAGCGACCGCGATCGACCTATCGATCGGCGTATTGAGCACCACTGCATTCAAGCATTAAATAGCCGAGAGTTCTTTTCAGCGTGAGAAATACGATGTGTGGCGGGAGTGCGTGAGTTAAGACCGAAATGCGTGAGTCTCACGCTCAATGCGTGAGACTTGAGAGCCCTGCTTTTACCCACTTGAAAGCACAGAAACACATCACACTCAGCAACTCCACCGCAGGCTGCAGGCTGTTGGTCTATAACAAGCTAAATACTCGCGTAGCGTTTTCCCTCGCTTTCTTCCTGAAGGACCCCTGAGCTGACCTAAGTGCCTGTATGAGCTTTACTCATCCTAACCATTATTTACACTTCACACAATTGCAGATACACACATACCAGGAGAATAAGTGAAACAATTAACAATCAAAAGAAATACATGAAAATATTGGGGGGTCATTGTCCAGTTCGTGATATTGTGTCCATTGTTACTGAGGGCCCCACATATAGATTTCTTATGTCATATGCAGAATATCTATGTTGTATGAATATGCTGTGACTTTAATTCAATAAAGTGAATTTGATGACTATCTGGGAAGTCCATTCAGCCTTTAGGATCCTGGTAGTACATTTAAAATATGTTATTGGACAATAGTATGATGTGTACAAAGTAATATAGCATAGTAATAATAAATGGTGCTTTCTTGGAAATTAGAACAAGCCAAATGTGCAACTTCTGGCTTATTTCATTTGCTTTTTCCAATTACTGCATTCAACAGTTTAAAGAGTATTTCCTTTAAGAGTTTGGCCCAAAACGGAGCTCAAAGAGTGAATGTAGGACAAAGGAATGAAAATCTCACTCTCTTCTGGATGTATAAAGAGCCAACTGTTTGTTTACAAGATCACTACAACAATTTATATTGGTGCTGATATGTTAATATTGGTTTCACATTTTAATACATTAAAGATATGTATAGTATGTGTATATATGGATTGGCTGTTAAATATCTGTTGTTTGTGTCCACAATGCAGATATTCTACAAGTATTATTGTTCTTGTCAAAGAATTGAGTCAGATATCATGGAACTAAAATGTGTGAGTAAAGGGTTGCATCCACCAAGTCTGGCTTATGACACAATGAATATCATAAGACCCTTTTAGTCGGCCATTTTCATTCATTCGGAGCCAAATTTACTATCAAAGACGAGTTTAGAATGTGGTGCTGTGAAACGGAACCATAGAACGGAATGTGGAACGCCCAAGCTGGAAAGACCCAATATCGATATTTTACCTCAACCTCAAAACCATCCTTTTCGAACTTTGCATCTTCAACCAACTCGCATCCGTCCGAACTTGTGATATACATGCATTTATTTCCCAACATTTGGCGGAGAAAATCCCACAAGATCCCATACAAAGTCCAAGTGACAACATCTGCCGAACTCGGTAAGTACCTTTTACTTTGACGGTTGTTCTCGCCTCATAACCTTCATCGGAATCTTACCGTTGTGGCGTTACATTGTAACTAAATGTTCCGTCCACATCTGCACTCCTCTCAGCTTTTAGTTCCTGGCAGCAGGTGTCACATCTGGTGACTTTAAAACATGGCTGTCCAATCAAAACCAGGTGTTCATTGGAGACTTGCTCAGTTCGGGTACCTCCAGGTACCTGGTGGAGTCTGTCCTTGGGCAGGGTACCTTTGGCACGGTTGCCAAGTGCAGGAATATCGCCGACAACAAGACGTTAGCCATCGAAATGATGTGGGACAAGGGCTCTTTAGTCGAGCAGGCCAGAGCAGAGGTAGGAGACGAAATGTTTACGATACAATACGACATAAGATGGTTTGTTCCTGTGGGTCGAGGCAATATAATATCCGTCTGTGACCTGTTGTGTATCACCAGGTGGATGTCCTGTTTAAAGGGTTAGGGTTAGTCTTTACGACTCCATGGAGGAAAGATCCTTCTAACCTCTCCATCTGAAGGAAATCAGACCCATTGTCAAGCAGGTAACTTTCTACTGCAGTTATTCATTATTAAGCACATGGAACGTCGTTGCCCTTATTAGGAAATGACTGACTTTAATAACCTTTTGCAGCCCGCGAATGCATACTTGATCACTTGAAAACTGCTTGGCTAATACACTGTGGGGTTTTTACCTTAAAGATAAAGCCCCGCTAGTTCAATTATCAGACCAAGTCCAATGACCACAGATGACAGACTCGAGCTCGTAGTTTTACTTGCCGCAAGGAGAGAGTTGAGCTGTGCATCTGCACGTCTTCAAAACACTCTGGCTCAATTCTCCCCCGACAGTCCTTTTATTGAAGCAAGTGGTTACACAAAACGGGATGAGTTTTATGACCCTGAGTCCTGTGTGGTGTGGGTGAGTTATGTGGGGAGACCTGAAACAAAACCTTGTTCCTGTGTCTGCTCATTAACCAGATGTGACCCTGGAACCTTTTGCTCTCAGGGTGACCGGTATAGAATAAACAACACAGCAATAATATGATTGACATATTAATCTTCTTCTAATAATTACAGCCCTAAAAGGGGTAAACTATAATTCATAGGGCGTACATTCTTTAATACAAATTGAAAACACATGCTCTAAATCCTAACATACATGCAGATATCAAGTTAGAACATATTATGTTGGTGAACCATGCACAGTAGCCTTACAAGCTTAAAGTCATCGACTTCGGCCTGGCCCATGAGGTGTCTGCTGCAACCAAGGGCACCTGCATTCAGACCCGTTCGTGCAGGTGAGTGACTGAAACCGTGTTGAATCTGTCGGGGTCGTAGTGAAGGTCATATGCTTCAAATTAGTGGACATTGTCATCATGGCGAGTGTGATCATGGTTGTTTTTCCTCTCAGGTCTCCAGAGGTTATTTTGGGTCTACCATATCCCGAGGCCACAGATATGTGGGCTGTGGGCTGCATCGCTGCTTCCCTCTACCCCGGCTCGAATGAATATGACATAGTAAGTACTACGAGAAGCTTAATCATCAGATTTACTGTTGTTGCTAAAGGTTATGTTGTTTGAATTGGAGCAATTGCTCTGGTGGTCATTAACATGTATATAGAAATGAACGGGTTGTGTTGTGGCTGGATTTCTTCCTTTTTGGTCTATTCTAACTAATCTCTTAACCTGATGCATATAAACTCGTTTCTCTCTCCTATCTGACTGCTGGTGAGACGCCAAAGAATACTCAACCTCTGGACCTTAGTAATCTTACACCCACAGGACACAGAGTTCAATTCACGTAGATTTATTTGTAAACAACAGTTTCACAAATAAACCTGAGCTGGGTCCGGTATTAAAGACAACAACCTCCTCCACATCTGTCTTTCCCGACCCCCAAACAAACATATTCACATATTATGTATTCCATCACACTCAATGCAGGTGCCGCCTCCGTCCACTCCCTCATTACATATTAGTTCTCGTCACTCAGTGTGACCCCTGTCCCAGTCCAGGCCGGTTACTTTAAGGAAAGTGGAGGTTTCTTGCTGATGTCTCCCCCTCATTACTTCTCTTATCGTTATTGTATCTGAGCCTCCTGGTCCTCGCTCTGCAGTCTCCTCTCTACCGGTTAAGACTGGACCAGCACAAGGCCGCTGTGTCTATTTATGTCTGGCGTTGTTGAACCTTGTCTGAGGGGAGAGAGCTGTGTGTGCCCTCTCAATCATCTTTGTAGATGTAATTTAAGCCTAATATAACACAATGGAAAAGATTACTGCACACTATGTATATATGTTGTGGAAGCACACAATTTGAAACATTTTAACCACCACAGTTGAAAATCGCTGACCCCGTTGTGACTTGACGTTGTGTTTTATCTTCAGATGAGGTACATAGTGGAGACTCAGGGTTATCCAGCGGACACCCTGCTCACCTCCGGAGACAAAACTGCCAGTTTTTTCCAACAAGACGGCAACTCCAAGAACATTTCCTGGAACCTCAAGGTACCTTCACCACTGACCTCGCTGACTCTCGGTATCGGGTTAATTCGGTCTATATTGCATGTGACAACTCCATGGCCGTCACCTGTGGGTTTCCCCCCAAAGCACCAGAGATTAGCAGACAACGAGGTATTCGGGAACATGCTTTATTCACTTCAGCAGACCGCACGACGACGCCTCTGCTTACTCTACCCCCTCTTTACACTCTCTGCTGCACTTTTATGGGCGCAGCGTCGGCTGCTGACAAATTGCTAATCAGCCAGAGCAGCTGGCAGCCGAGGCCAAATTGGAGACTCCACCCCCAAAGCTGCCACACACCCCCACCGCCCGATTTAGGCCGGGGCTCCGTCCGGCCTAACGTACTCACCCTCCCCCCTATGAGAGCTTGGGCTCAGGACGAGGGGGCTCTGGGGTCAGCCGGGACGGCAAAGGGGGACGGGGAACTGGAGCCGGCGACTGGACACAGGGATCAGGGGTCTGCAGCTCCGATGAGTCACGGGGATCGGGGATCTGCAGAGCCGACGGGTCCGGGGTTCAGGGGTCGGCAGCGCTGATGGGTCACAGCGATCAGGGGTCTGCAGCGGCAACGGTTCAAGGGGATCAGGGGTCTGCAGCTCCGACGGGTCGCCGGGTTCAGGGGTCGGCGACGGGGAGCAAGGGCCAGCCTCAGCCGCAGGTCTGCCTCGCAGCCAGGTTCTGGAGGCCCTCCAGGAGCTGGCGGTTAGCCTCCGCCTGGTCCCGCCGCATCGCTGCGACCCACTCCAGTATCTGCCCCCACCCGGTGAATGTCTCCTTTCCTTCCATCTGCTTTTTCCCAGGGGGCCCCCACGTTGGCCTCCAGTGTGACAACTCCATGGCCGTCACCCGTGGGTTTCCCCCCAAAAGCACCAGAGATTAGCAGACAACGAGGTATTCGCCTCTGCTCACTCTACCCCCTCTTCACACTCTCTGCTGCACTTCTATAGGTGCAGCGTCGGCTGCTGACTGATTACCAAGCAGCCAGCAGCCGAGGCCAAATTGGAGACTCCACCCCCACAGCTGCCACATTGCATTTCTAACATACTGTAGAATATGTATGTCTGTCTGGCCACGTTGACTGCACTCCAAATGTCATTGCTAACAATAATACAATCTCTTCAGACACCGGAACAGTTCTATCGTGAGTCTGAGATTCGGTCGTTGGAGACCCGGTGCAAGAAATTCAGCTCGCTGTATGATCTCTTAAATGTAAGTGTTGTTGTTTTTGTATTATTAATTTCTGGTGGTTAATTAAAATATTCCTGACCGCTGTTATTGCTTCTTCATTTTACAGATCCAGCTCCTCGGGAGAACAACGACTGCTGATAAAGTTTCAGAATCGAATGACAGGCTTTTCTTTGGGGACATCCTCTGTGGGATGCTTGAGCTCAATGTGTCCAAGAGACTTAAACCCCGTCAGGTACTCTAGCATTAATTCACCAGCATGCACCACATGGTCAGCAGATTTCATCTCAGCCCCTAGTAATTCAACGTTGAGATTTCAGTTCACTTGTATTGGTGTGTGTAGAAAAGAACACTTCGTCGATCTTGCTATATGAATGTGGAAGTTTATTCATGTAATTCATCATTTGTTTGCAGTGTACGGTCCTGTTTTGAGACAATGGACCTCTGTGAGAACCGGACTACTGACAGTGGGAAAGCTGTGGTTGGGTCATCCTCAGGGACCGCCCATAGCGTCCAGCAGAACCTTCCTTCTGCTTCTGCCCTTAGCCAGCCACAAGGCATCAACCCTCATCCCTGCTCTACCCGGTCCTCAGGTTCTCTCAAAAGTTGATGAAGAAAATGAGACGATGAGCGAAACCGCTCATCCGTCAAAAAGGGTCCAGTGTGGATGGCTCAAGTAACCTGGCCTCCATCACTCACATCATTATCAGTCAGTATTTTTGCATCATGATGTAATGTTAACCTCCTATTCATTCAATTATAGAGCACGATGTGCTTGTCATCAAATGATGACAGCAACAGGATCCGGAGAGACTTTCCAGCTCTGTCCACCTCAAGCAGCAGTTGCTTAACACGAAGCATCAAAAGAAAGATGGCTGATTGTGACAACCAACTGTTGACCAATCCTAAGATAAAGACGGTTAGAAAAGTCTCTGCAGCTCCGTCCACCTCAAGCAGCAGTTGCTGAACATGAAACGTCAAAAGAAAAAGATGGCTGATTGTGATGACTCTTTTCCTTTTAGAAATAAATGTATACACTACCGTTTAAAAGTTTGGGGTCACCAAGACAGTTTTGTGTTTTCCATGAAAATTCACACTTTTATTTATCGAATGAATCGCAAAATGAATAGAAAATATAATCAAGACATTGACAAGGTTAGAAATAATGATTTTTATTTGAAATATTAATTTTGTTCTTCAAACTTCGAGTTCAAAGGAAGCCATTTGTATCGCTTCTTTTAGCAGCATAACTGTTTTCAGCTGGGCTAACATAAAAAGAGTTTTCAAGTGACCCGCGACTCCTCGTCCTCTACTCGATGTCGGCGACCTCTGCCTGCTGCTTCTTGGCCTCCGCCGCCGTTGTTGCCTGCATTGTCTTGTGATACTTCACCTCAATTTCTATTTGAATAGCAACAGAAGGGAAAGCGTTAAATTA
This sequence comes from Pseudoliparis swirei, assembly GCF_029220125.1. NCBI lineage: Eukaryota > Metazoa > Chordata > Actinopteri > Perciformes > Liparidae > Pseudoliparis > Pseudoliparis swirei. Next base: position 14,487,246 of record NC_079411.1, read on the forward strand.
CAGTTGACGACGTGAGTTTGGGGATTAAAAAGAGAGAGTGAGAGAGAGACTGTATTTTTGAGAGACTGTGCGTGTGTGTGATTGATTCAATGAAGTAAACTAAAAAGTTCAATCACTACCTCAGACTGGAAGCCAGAGATTTAGTTCAGCTTCCAACATTCCCATTCGTCTATATCAATTGTACTTGAGCAAGATCATGTACAACTGGTGGTCACGGCATGCTGTGCACATGGCAGTGTAGACGGAGGTGTCTGTTGTGAAATTTTCTATCCCCGATCTGATCTGTTCATCAGGCGAGGAAACCAACAGGAAAAAGAAAACTATTTGGGGACAATCTGTTTTGTGTTTGAAATCCATTTCTCTGGCGGATATAGAATTGACACAGCCCGTGGTCACAGTTGTCTTACTCTGAGAGAAAATGTTTAAATCTATCATCATTTCTTACACAAACACAAAGATAGGAAGCTCTGAGGAAGCGCTGAGCCATTATTAACTCAGCACAGGGTACGAGGTAATACGAGGCGTAAGAAGTATTACAATGAGAGCTGGGCTTTATACATTATTCACTTTTGAGGGATGCCGATGTTTGCATTAAAAAGGAATATTTCAGCATATTGCAAATGTTACCGACCCTGTATCCACTTCTCTTTATTCAGCCAGGGCTTTAACCAGTTTTGTTCTCAGTGTAAAAATGTACTTTTAAGGTAGTGTAAGCGATGTGGGTGTATGAATAGGTTACAGTAGTGTGACAACACTCGTTTCTAGGTCTTTGAATCTGCATCAAGGCACGCTTCCTTTTTTGCCTTCCAGACAACCGAAGAGCCATCACAACAGATCACTCCGAACCCCTTTGAAAAATCTGACATGTGTATAATGGAAGCAATGGAACAAAGCAATGGACAGGAGGCTGGGGCCTAACGTAAAGGTGCACATCACTCTGGGGGATGAAGTGGTGTGAATCAGAGACTGACAAAGTAATATGGTAATTATGGACCAAGAGACCAGGCGACGCTTAATGCATGCAATAGTGTACTGCAACTATGTGCAAGTGCATCCAGTGTGTGTCCAGCAGATTGTGTTTGTTTGTACGCGTCTGGTACAGGATGCATCTGGCTTTCTTCAATATTTTGCATTTCCATTCAGGCAGAGACTAAGTAGGCTGGCACCTAATGAGCCGATTACTGGGAGCAGCATATGGCGTGTTCTGTATGGTTCTCCTGGCTCCACCATTAGCGCTGATGAGAGCTTGGAGAGATGTGGAGGGTGGGTGTGTCAGCTCAGGGATAAAAAGCACAGAAGTGCATCTACTAAGACACTCAAAGCTGCTTTATGATTACACAGATATCTCCAGGGTGGAATGTACAAAGACAGTGAACGCAGAAAGGGCTGCAGGGCTCAAGAACTTCCACCATTCAGCTCACATCATTATGAAATTCCGAGAAGTCCAGTTCAGATGACGGCCGAATGGGCCACCGTGTTTAAAAAAGCTGTTTGTTTCTTAAGTAATGAAGAAATGATTCTGGCAGATGAGATTCATTTATTTTCAGGATGAAATAAAATCATGAAAATTGTGTCATCAACTTAAATTAAAATGTAGACCTTGCTCATCAAACACTGTTAAACACAACTTTTTTAAAGAAATAGATGCCTGCCAGCCTCTCCCACACGCTGGGAATTAAAAGTATGACACAATTACACAATAATTAAATAGAATGCATTATGTGCCATCAAGGTATCAAAGTAAAGCAGCCTTTAGTTATGCAGACAATGTTGTACCTGGACCTGAGAGAAGCCGTCTGCTTTCCTTGCCCCATTCTTGTTTGAACAGGAAAAGTGATTCAGAATTACCAGATAGCCTTTCGACTTATATTTTTGCAAAGAACTGTTTTGTTGCAAGGAAGACAGTGTCTGAGAGTTTGTTTTGCAACTTTTTATCTACTTTCTGGTCTGGCCATAACATCTCACCCGAGTGCCCAAGAACACTTTGAAATATCCTAACTTTAATTTTAAAATAATCCAAAATGAGAAGCCTTTTTATTAGTGCATTATTCAAGCTCATTGATTATTTATTGAAGCAGCTGGGGTCTGACAGCAGTCTAAAAGGTTATACAGCAATATCCCTGCTCTAGAAATAACCCAGAAGTAGTTTTTGATTTAAATAAATCCACCATGTGGTTGGGTCTGACACCTTTGTCTCTGTCTTATTTATGTGTCTAATGCTGAAGACAAATCTGGTTTTCTCTTCAGTTTGTCTTTCCCTCACTCAACCTCCGTATCTTTATCTTTGTCTAAATCCTTTTTACTGCCCTCCCACTCCCATTATCTTACTTTGTCTTTGTCATTACTATGAGACATGGAACTCCTAGAAATGATGTACGTATGTAGTGTATTGCTGTTAATTTAACGATAAGAACGAATAAAACAAATGAAAATGTGTTATCTTAAAAAAATCCTTAGAAATACTATGTATTACTATTACAAATTGACTGGTACAGTAACAGGTCAAAGACAGAGTCCTTATAGTTGTATTGAGTTGAAAAGATGGTGATTTCAAGAGAAGGTGATGCAATGAATGAACTTCCCCCTTAAATATAAGAATATATTTATCATATAATATAAGAATATTTAAATATTTTGAAACTGAATGTGCCTTAATTTGTAGATATCCCACAAATTGATTTTGTATGTGTAACCCCCGGCCCATGTAGCTCTGTACAATATATGATGGGCGGGTTCCTGGGTTGTGTTTAACAGAGGGACGGTGCAGCCAACGGTTTCATAATGCACGCCACAGCATATTTATTCACAAAACAAAAAGTAAACTAAACACCAATCCCCATACAACGAAAACCCACAAAATGTATATAACTCGCTCTCTCTTCCTAAGAACCTCTACAATACAACAAATACAACCACAACAAATATAACAAATCCACTCACACCACACTAGCACACACACACCAACAACACCCCCGTTGCAGGCCCGAGTCGTTGCTGGAGATCGTAGTGGCCTGAAACGGTCGTGACCGTTTCACTTGTCCACACAAGCCTAAACAAAAGGGGTAGTGAAATGTCTGTGAGTACTCACGATGTGTTGGGAAAGGGAAGTGAAAAGCGGGAAAGATTGTCTGACGGAATAAGAAACAGCAGGTCTGTAGCAGCAGCCTCGGGAACCAGCTCAGCTTCCTCGGTTGTCGTCTCCTGACTCACAGGAGCTCCAATGTGGCTCATGCGGCTTTCCTGGTGTAGATCAACATGTGTGAAGCTAAATGATAATCGCAAGTAGCGATTAGCAACACTACTATAACATTTAGTCACTGGGCAGCATACATTCAACACACTGATCGTTACCTAGATCCTACAGGCATAACTATTGGTCAGCCCTTCGTCGTCCCACCATGACTTTGACGCAGCTCAACAGCTGTTGCTGTCACCTATTTCACCACCATACCTCTGTTTAGGCCACGCCCCTCTAACTGATAGTGAAGCTAGTGATAGTGATTGGCGGTTGGTCTCCCACACCAGAAAACAATGACCACCGATCACCAACTCAGTTAGAAATTTAAATGAGCAAAACAAATTAGAAAACTCAAATATTATTATATATACACCTTATGATTATTAGTAGTAGTATTATCTAACTTTATAAAAATATATTATCAGGGCTACATATGTTATCCATGTATGTCCCCTGCCTTCGCCCTATGTCAGCTGGGATCGGCTCCAGCGCCCCCGCGACCCTAATGAGGATGAAGCGGTCCTAACATCCACATGCCTAACTACATTTAATTGCTTTTTTTGTTTGTTTCAAGGTTCAAGGTTTTTTATTTGCCATCTGTGCCTAGACCAGCAGTCCAGACACATCGGAATTATTTTTGCAGGGTTCTCCGAGTCAACAGAGGTACAAAACAAACACACTATAATAATAATAATAGTAACCGTAATAATAATATAAATATGAAACATATTTTAAAAAACACTGAGTCATGCAACACCTAAACCATGCCCATAGCTGTCAGTAGCTCCTCACAGGACACTGATTAGTCTGCGACAAAAAAGTGCAATAATTTCAGGATCACAAGATCACATGAAAATCTATCTTGTAAGGCTTGAAGCGACATCTTGGGAGAATCCAAACTGCTGTGCAAGATAAGTATCATGTTAATTGCACAACTCACATTCATACTAGATATTACTTCCTGACAGGTCTGTGGGTAACAATTTTTCACTCTGTCATTCACATTCATAGATTTGGCCGGCTGACTTTCTTTTGAAAGAGCAAGGAAAGGAAGAAGCAGGAAAGGGAGGGGACTCCGTGTTAGGTGGTCTATTCGTTCTGTTAGGTAGGGCAAGGTTTGTACAGTCCTGTATTGTTTGCCCATTTGCCATCATCAAGCCAGGCACTGCGTCTCCTTGACCCCGCACTACTTCACCACAGTCCGTTAGCTGGTGGGCCCAGTGTACCGTATTCCTGCGCAGTCTTCTACTTTGTAACCCACATGGTTTTGTACCGATCCACAGCGAAACAGTCACCCAAATAACACACCATCCTGAGTCCATTAAATGCCGACCGCCGACAGCTTTTCCGAAAAAACCCTTGCTCTCCTCGCCCCCTGTCAACTTTTATACCAAATTACAAATACAAATAATACAAATAATAAAAATGACAATAATACATTTCTATTTAACCCTGAGCTCACGCTTCATGCCACTGATAATCTTACCGGTTCGGCACTTTAAGTGTGCAAAGAAAATTAAACAAACATGTTTACCCTTTACTGCCGTACAGAGACAAATATATGTGATCATTACAACACTACCTGCATGTCTGAGCTCATTGCGACCTCTGTTCCATGTATGACGTTTTAGAGACACAGCTCTGCTGTAAACTCGTGTTTACGTAAGTGTCTATTGCTTTTGTCCGTCTCTCGAGAGGGAACCACAGCTAATAAAGCAGCAGCAGGAAGTTCCAAGGCCACAAGGCAGAGGAGCCAAACTGTGCAAGATCGTAGCCGACGCTGACGCCGAGCGGTTCCGACAGAAGACTCAACGAGACAAGGTAAAAAAAATAGACCGTGAGAAATTCAAAGACAGAGACTTGTAAATGAAAGGGCACTGTGTGGGTGGTGGTAAGGTTGTTTTAAGGGGTATTTCCTTGCTTCGTTGAGCTAATGTGCTGCTCCGACCGCTACGGGGATGAATGGAACCAAAGTATGGGTCCGCTTTAAGCTCATTAAACGAAGAGCCTTTCCCACTGAAGCCGAAAGGCCTGTGCAGCCTTGTTAAACGTGCACCAAGTGATATGCAGCTGTCTGAACAAAGCTCTCAAGTTCCACTGCAGTGACACTGAAGCATTTGTTTAGCAGAATGCTTGCAACTCCAGGTGCAACCCTGTATCCCGAAAATGACGTTCCCCCAGAACTAAAATGTAATTTGCAATCATGTTTGACTGAAACGTATTTCTCCCCCAATTACATTTGTATTTGACGTATAAAAAATATGCCTCTAATCAACGTATCTTTGACGTTTGTTGTCTCGATTTTCTACAATCCTGTTATTAATTGGAAAAAGCGTACTCTTGCTCATTTATGATTATTTTATATGTTGTATTATGACAGCAATAGGCTTGTTTATTTCTCAAAAATAAAAAAGGCAGGTATCCTGTAAAAAGGCAAAAAATCTGGGAAATAATTAGGAAATTGTTAATAAAACATGATTTAAAACATGATTTAAAAAGAAATAATCGAGGTATGAACTTGTTTCTCGGTCCATCTATTGTCCCGTTCCTGGGACATGTGAGCCTTGTCCATGGCACAGTCTCCCTGCAATGGTAATATCTACCCGAAAATATGTTAACCTCTATCACTAACGTCAGGGGGAAATCACCCAATGACGTGTCTGTTGAAAAAAACAGGAATTGGATCAGAGAGACGCGCCTAACTACGTCAGTGGGCGGTCTCAAGCTTCACACACGCAGCAACGCAATACAAATTACTTGACCACAAGTGGGTAAAAATTACCCGACGTTACTGTTTTAAAGTCATGTATTGGGAAAAGCCTCGTCGCTGGATCGCTAATTTTGTCTTGGTCTTCAGTGTGCTCTCTTTCTGCTCTCTACAAAGTACTAATGTCTTCTAAGAGAAGGTTTTCTGTCCATGAGGTGTGGTCAGAACTCTTTGACCATGACGGTGACATGGATAAGAATGTGTCGGAGACAGAGGATGATGTTGAGGAGGACCTGATTATGAGACATGCTCCTCTGATGAGTCAGTGATCAGTGTTGACCTTCAGTGTTGACCCTCCTGTCTCTCAACCACAAGCAAACATACTGCCTTCCAAAAATGGAAAGTTGGTCTGTCTCCACACTTGAACCACAGGGCAGACTTAGTGCTGCTAATGTTATCAAAATGGTTCCAGGCCCCACCAGATACGCTGTCAGCCATGTCCAAGACATACAATCAGCATTGAAGCTCTTCATAACACCGTCAATAGAAAAGGATATACTTGAGATGACAAATTTAGAGGGGAGGCGTGTGTATGGGGACAGTTGCGACTTGGATGAGACCCACTTGCAAGCCTACATTGCGTTGCTCATTGTGGCCGGAGTGTACAAGTCAAAAGGTGAAGCAGCAGCAACCTTTGGGCTGCTGAGACTGGAGGGGCAATATGTCCAGCCACCATGTCTCTAAACACATTCCATGTGTCTGGTGTCTTTGATGACAGAGAAACAAGGCGGGGCCGACGAGTGGACAGTCGTGCAGATAACAGGCTGGAAGATAATACTATGTTCATATTCTGTCAAACTCATTTTAGTGACTTTGTTTTCACTATCGCATACAAACATATTCACATAAATAGCACTTAGTGTAGCAGAGACCAATCATTGGCACAATGCTAACATTTTTACTTTTTAAATATTTGTTGGGAAATAGATACCTGTTATGTGTTCCTTACTGATGTTCTGATGATGAGGATGTTCTGTTTTACAAATAACATCCTTTCCGGACGTAAATAAGTTTTTTAATGCAAGTATTACATTTAATTTAAAAAAAAAAAGAATGCAGTTTTTCCACAATAAGAAAAAACGTATCCTTGGCCAGGCAGTGTTGGATTTAATATTTGAATCTGCTTCCAACATGTCTTCTTTGCTGTGTTTACTAAAAAAAGATACTGTAGCAACAAATATAATGAAAATCATGTGGGGACAAAGGTAGCTGAGGGCAATTCTTTGGTGTGTGGGGACAGAGGTGGCTGAAGGCTTTTTTGTGTTAAAAAAATGTCTCTTTCCTGCAGCATGTTATGTCAATGTACTACAAATGATCCCAAATTCGAAACCCTGTACTGGAGATGGCATTTAGTATTCTATGGCAAGACTTTTATTTCGAGCCAACATTACAGATGGTAGAGCTTGTGGTACAAGTGTTGTGATATAATTAACGTTAGTTATATGATTCCTCACCTCATTTAAGAGTAGACTTAAGACTTTCCTCTTTGATAGTGTTTATAGTTAGGGCTGAATCAGGTTTGCCCTGGTCCCCTGAAAGGCATTTTTCTATTTCTCGGGAGTTTTTCCTGATACGATGTGAGGTCCTGGGACAGGGATGCCGTATGTGTACAGATTGTAAAGCCCTTTGAGGCAAATTTTTAATTTGGGCTATATAAAACAAACTGAATTGAATTTAACTGAATGATTCCAAGTTAAGTTCAATTAGATCAGACACGTTTTATGCTACTCAGTTAGGTTGAGACAACGTAAGTACAGTTACCTCTGATAAAGATTGTCATTTGGCCTCAAATAACTAGTGCTGTAACAATATCAAAAATCGATATTGAATTCTTGTTTCACATGTGGTCTCCAGTGTCTCCAGTTTGAAAGATTGCTGGTTGTTGGACGCATCATCCCCATGATGTTCATTTAGTAAATTATGGTATATTAAGAGCAGGGGTCACAATATCGTCGACAATATTTTGTGGCCCCCTACTTGACGTCAAAGTTTAGTGTTAGTGCGGCCCGCACGGTCACATGCACAATTTTCAGACACTTTCAACAGATTGTAGTCCGTGAAACCCCCTCTGGAGAACGGCCGCTCAACGCAGAAATACCACATCTGAATGCCGAGCAGCCGTTAGACGGAGGGTTTGTCGGACGCGGATTAAAGTGTCTGCATCCAGCCCCCCATAATTCGGCGGGCATGGTGTAAGTGCAGCGTTGCAGGAGAACGGCCGCTCAACGCGGAAGTACCGCATGCGAATGTCGAACCCTTTCTTCGGCTAAAGTGGTTTACTGGTGCGCGTTTGAGTACTTTCTCCAGCTGAAATGCGGTACATCCAGTCGTCCATAATGTGGCGTTCATGGCGTAAGTGCAGCGTTCGATTTTTGAACACTTTCATCAGATTATACCCAAATTCCAGTGGCGGGCTGTCAGGGCCAGCAAGGCCTTCTCTGCTGGCCTAAACATCATCAGAATATATATATTTTTTTAAATAAATGTTCCCACAAATATGTATTAAATTATTCCCCAGAGTAAGAGTTAATCTTCATTTCATAGCTTTCCTCTTGGTTGCACTGCTTCCAGCCCCAGGTTGAGATTTGGAGGGCTGGTCTTTATGTTAGATCTTTTATCCAATCATATTCAGCCATCGTGTGTTGCCAGGGGGGCTAAAAATCTGCCCTTAGGCCTTCAGAATCAACATTGCGGGCGCTGGTAGCTTAAAGTGAATGAAAATGAATGTTGTGTCAACCAATCAGTTTTAGTTAGGGCAGGCCTTGCTAGCTGGCCCTGGGCCGCAGAGAGCACAGGAGCAGCTATAGTGGTGCAGGTTGTTGATTGATTATTGGATGCGGAGGATGGGGAGCAGCGGGGCCCATGCCAGGTATATAGGAAACTACTGAATTGAAAGAATTAATTTGCGTGCTACTAAGCTGTTTTTCACCCACAATGGCTGAAGGAGGAGAAGATAATCATTTGGTCGAGATATAATTATAATAATTCGAGGATAAAATTATAACGCCACCCTTCTAGACAAAAGCACAGGCGGGAGTTACAGGAAGAGGTCTGCTCGCCACTTTCAAGTTTCTCACTTTACCAACATGGCTCAGGCCACTGCCTCTGCACACTGGCGATGGGAATGTCGTTGCCTTACATGCGGTGATTGTTTGTGCCTTGGAGCCACGCTTTTGGTGAACTTTTGGAGGCGCTCTGCAAACTTGAAACCATGCTAAAAATCTGCCTAGGGGCCTCAATCAACATTATATTGGCGCGGTAGTAGCTTAAAGTGATGGGAATGAAAATGTTGTGTCAACCAATCAGCTTTAGAGTTGGCTTCAGGGCCAGCTACTGGCCCTGAACCGCACAGGAGCGCTAGCGCAGGGCTGTGTAACGTTTGACGTTGATTGAATTATATGAGAAGCGGGCCTATGGGCAGGTATATGCAGAACCTCAAAACTACTGAATGATAAAGATAAAGGAATTAATTACTAAGCATTTTGTTTTTTTTTTTTCAACTGAAGGAGGAGAGAGGAGAAGAAGATCGAGGATATAATAATATAATTTTTACAAAGGCATTCATTACGGACGCTACAACAAAGCGCTACAGGAAGAGGTTCACTACAACCACTTCAAAGTCAAGTTCCAGAGCAGTTCCAAACCGAATGGCAGTTAGAAGCTCACTGCGACTGCTGGGCTGGCCACCGGACTGCTGGGAATGCCTGTTATTTGCAAGTGATCTTTGGTTTTTTGAGCCACAGTTCTAAGCAAACAGGTTAACGAGACCGAGGCAGCAACGAGAGGCTTTGAAACCTTCTGGGGACACGGAGCGGATCTACAGATCAATGAACAAGCGCGCAGGGCAACGGAGCTGCACAATGAAAAGGTGAAGAACAATAGGGAAATATTGAAAAGACTCATTAATTGTGTCGTGTGTTTGGGTAAACAGGAACTTTCATCTTCATCATCACGGTGAAACTGCTTTGGTGACAATGCGCTGTTTAGTGAACACACTGCAAAAAAAAGTTGGACTTAAAGTTTAAAGTTTGTGGACCAGAAATGGATAGAAGATGAATATTAATATAACTCTGTTGCACTCGACTATGTTCTTGCCTGTTTGTTGAACTGTACTGTATTGTACTCTTCCCCTGCAATTCTCTGAATAAAAATGTCAATTTCAAGGTGACGCAACGCCTGGTTATCCTGCGTCTCTGTCTAACTGTATCGTGTCTAAAGCCATGGCATCATAATGATAGTAATAAGAGGTGGATTAATCCGGGTGGGACTGTGTAGGACCTCACTGAAGGCCCAGGCCCCAGGCCCACGGCACGCCACTGCCAAGTTCAGGTAGGAGAGTGGACCAGTCAAGCTTGGACCATTTTTTTGAGAATTGCCCCCCACCTTCCCTGAGCTTTCCAGGATGTTAAAGTGGACCATGGGCCTCTTTGGGAGCACATATCTGTGTGAACTTTAACAAGTCAAAGTACAGGTCCAAACTTACTGATGAGCTTCTTCAAACCATCCTGAAGATTTCAACTGCTTCCTCCCTCAAGCCAAATGTGGCTCAGCTGTGTGAGAGGAAGCACTGCAGGTCTCTGGCAGCAAAGATTAGATAAGAGAAGCCCATGTTCTGAAGAACCATCCATTTTCTGAAGAACCCGTTCATGTTCTGAAGAACCCGAATTGTGAATTGTTATTAATAAAGATGAGATTGGATCAGTTGTAAAAAAAAAGATGTAAGACTTGATGTCACAGTTTCAGCTCCACACCCTCCTTACTCCCCGTCGTCAGTCTAACTCTCTTCACCTGTTCACACACCTGTTGTCACAGTTCAGCTCCTCACTCTGTGGTTCAGTCACTCCCACCTCGTCAGTCTGACTTCCTTCACCTGTTCGCACCTGTCTTTGATCACTAATCAAATCCCTATATAGTCTCCTGCCTCACACACATACCTTGCCAGATTGTTCTTCCGTTTCTATGCCAGACTCTCCAGCACTTGTTTCTAGACGGTTTTCCTGTTGCCGACCCTGCCTGTCCCTGGTTAACCCGCTAGTCCCTCTCCCCGTGAACCTACCAGCCCTTCGTCCTGTTGATACTCTGCCTGCTGTTTCCAGAGTGTGGAATATAAGTTTGAAGGATCCCTGGAGTCGAGGGTGCATTTGGGTCTTCACACGAGTCGTTACAGATGTGTCCCAGCCTCACCCAGACTCGACCTCCAGCAGCCCCCAAGCAAGTTGAATTTGAGACTCCTGATTTAGAGTCCAATAGAGCATAAAGCAGGGTATACTTTTTGGTGGGGCTACCTTATGATTGGCAGATCTCTACTACATTAGCCCTTTCACTATGTTTCTTCTGGTTGCTAACAAAAAGATGGCAACACTTAATAAGCCTCCATTTTGTCATTTTGGCCTCCAAATGAGGTTTGAAAATGACAAACCAATGCGTGACATCAGAGCGACAATGTCATGTTCTAATATAGAGTGTGTGTCAATGAGAAGAAAACCTTTTTTAGAATTGCATCGTGGTAAGATTTACAGTCAAGTTGACCAATGCAATCAAAGTTACAGGGGAGGTTTCGAAACAAGGGACACCGCTACAGTGCAAGACTCACTGGGGAATAACGGCATTGTGTGCTACTGTGTTAGAAACTGATGAGAGCTTTCACGCAATTCAGAAGAAAACCTGCTGATGGTGGATCTTTTTGACAGGTCGTAAAGTAGGAGCTTGCTGGGATTTCAACAGCGATGGTTACACAAACTGGGAGTGAAGAGGGGCAGCGAAGATTATGACAGGATGTTGGTCCTGTTTCTGTTCGATGTGTAAGGCTGAGGCAGAATGTGTTACTCTCTCCAGAAAGACCTATTGACATCCTGTCGTAGGACTGTTCAGGCTAATTGTGCAATATGAGAGTGGTTGACAAGAGCAGAGGCTGAGACCTGACAAATAGGTAGGGAGGACCTGAGAAAACAAAATAATTGTTCTTATATAGTGAACCAAGATGTCAGTGCCCTTTTTAAACAGTCATATAATTAAATTGTATTCTGTCAAGCAATTTATATAACACATATGTACTTACATTGTGCATTGTTTGCAATCTCACATGGAGACAGATGTAAACATGTAAGTGGCATGACCAACTGCTGTGTTGAGAAAAGGGTTAAAAAAACAAAGTCAGTAGAGCGAGAAACTTATTTGAGAAGTCTTTTCTTTCATTCAGAGTGTTGTGATTTGGAGTGTTTCCTGTTTTATGTTGAAGTCCCTGTCTCGTTTCCTGTTTCCCTGCGCTTCCTTCCCTGTGCTTGTCTGTTTCGGTCCTGATTGTTCCCAGCCACGCCCTGATTGTTTCCACCTGTGTCTCCACCTGTGTCTCGTTTCCCCAGTGTATTTAGCTTGTGTCTTGCTGCTTGTTCGTAGTCTGTTCGTTTTTGTTCCTGTCCGGTTCTTGTCCCTGTTCTTGTTAGTTATTAATAATAAATACTGTGTTTTTTGAGAACTCTGCCTGCTGCGTTTGGGTCCAAACCTTGCCCTACCTAACAGAGTCCCCTCCCTTTCCTGCTTCTTCCTTTCCTTGCTCTTTCAAAAGAAAGTCAGCAGACCAAATCTATGAATGTGAATGACAGAGTGAAAAATTATTACCCACAGACCTGTCAGGAAGTAATATCTAATATGAATGTGAGTTGTGCAATTAACATGATACTTATCTTGCACTGCAGTTTGGATTCTCCAAAGATGTCGCTTCAAGCCTTACAAGATAGATTTTCATGTGATCTTGTGATCCTGAAATTATTGCACTTTTTTGTCGCAGACTAATCAGTGTCCTGTGAGGAGCTACTGACAGCTATGGGCATGGTGTAGGTGTTGCATGACTCAGAAACACTGGGTGTTTCTCAATTCTCCAACGGCGGAATTTTAAGTATGCTTGGTCATCAAATCCAGACAAAAGACTACCAGTATCGAGAATACTTTGAATTCAACTAAAGTCTGAGTCCTTTGTTCAGAGGATTTTAAAGGGTGAATATATGTAACCACCGTGTTTTATGCATTTCCTGTTCCTAAATCGGAAACGAGAAGTACACTGGTAAATCTGTTATTTTACCTCAGCAGCTCACCAAATATTTAGGCGAGAAATGTTTAACACAGTTGCTAAAACTTTAATCATCTGAGATTTACAAGGCCTAATTGAAAAGTTCTTTACAACTTTCGCTGCACACCAACAAACACCTTCAGTGAGCTATTTATAGTACTGATGCCTGCAACTGCAGAGAGACAGCATGTTTACACAATGAACTTGTTGAATTAGGGTAACATTTTAGTTTTTCCAATGGAGACTGGTGGTTTAGTATGTTTGTAAATTATATTAATTGTCAAAATCATTACCAATTGTATTTATATATGAATAAGCCTTTAGGTTTTAAATTAGTTTGGATTGTTTTTTAGCATTGTAGAGTTGTAGTGGATGTTATATATACTTGCACATGTAAATAAGAAAGTCTATGTTCTAAATTAATACATAAAGAAAGATACAGGGCTCTCAAGTGTCACGCATTGAGCGTGACAGTAACGCATTTCGGTCTTAAGTCACGCACTCCCGCCACACATCGTATTTCTCACGCTGAAAAAAAACTCGGCTATTTAATGTTTTAATGTGCCGCAGCGCGCAAACATGAGCTGGCCGCGCTGCCCTCACCGTGGAGGAATAAAGCGCTCCCCTGGAGTTCTGCTGTGAGGTGCCACTTATCAGCCAATCAACAAAAAAAATATGGGCTACACAATAGCCAATCAGAAAAAAAGACGTATATGTTGTATCTGGGTAAGATTTAATCCAGCAACCAATGAAAATAAAGCATCCTGGAATTGCGCGCGACTGATATCCGAAAGTTTCTTCTGCGGGGGGGGGGGGGAATAGTTAAATTGGATGCCAGTGGAAAACCGGAGGCGTTACTTTTATTCTGAAGGCAAGATATGAAGTTTTATTCTGAAGGAACTTCCTGTCTTTGACCAGAAGTGTGACGTTTGAACCCGCCATCTTGAAAATAATTAGCTTAGCGAAACAGAACGTCTGCATTGTTTGAATTAGATAATTGTACTAACTGTTAGGTGTGAACTCATTTGCATGCGGACTAATAGCCTTGTCTTTGTTATGGAGGTTAGAGTTCTACTGGCGTGATGGGGACAGACAAACCTGGCTCACATGAGCTCCTGGCTTACTAGAGGAGCTGAGTTAGACTGTGGCCTCATTCCTCATTCCAACTCCACGAGTGTGAACGTTAATTGTCTATCATCTTTGCCATTAAATATTGTTAAACTATAAATCATTTGATCCTGAGCTTTCCTGTGGCTACGGGACCCGAGGTTTGAATTATTCTTTCAGTTTGCAAAATGAATATTCCTACTAGATTTTTCTTTATTGTAATAGTGAATAATAGGCCCTGGTTGTTCAAAACAATATAGGTAACTCCTAAAGAGGTCATCTGGGTCTTACTAAATTGTATATTAATGGAGAGTGGTATCATATCCATTGCATCTCAATGGTTCTCAACAAGGTGACACCAGAGCGTGGAACTTGTAGCTAACCGTGCTGACAGAAGAAACTATGGCAAACATCGGGAATCAGAGGGTGGGTGCTCCACTTCTATGACAATGTGGTCGGTTGGGATGGCATTATCAGTTGTAACTGCCGTATGAGAGAAGGGCATTGATTGTATAAAGTATGGATGTATAGTGTGTGTGACTTCACCCAGAGGTGTCCCAGCAGCCGTGGTGAGGCGGGTATGGGTGAGTTGGTGTGTCATCGGCCATCACCATCTCAGCAATGGCAACACAAATGACAATGAAGTATATTGTTTTAGGGGAATAGCGTCAAAAGAAAGCTGTTCTTTAGAATTTTGTTTGAGAAATGTGCAGACAATTCTGCTACTAAGATTCCTCCATTATAAATACCTTCTGTAAAAAACACTTACAGATAACCTTGTCTAAAGGTACCTGGTATATATTCAAGGCAAGTAGTCCTTTCAAAAGAGACCTGACTTGTCAAACAAAGGTGTAACTGATAACATGCTGATGGCTCTATTCCATATAGCTGCTATTATAACATGCCCCTGCATGGTATAATAAATAATGAATAATAAATCCCTGAATAATTTAGCCATTATTAATGTTGTTATTTAAACCAAGCTATATTTGACAAGTCAAAACGTCTGCTGTGAGAAAGAGCTCTGTCATAGGTGTTGTACTCTCAGTTATATCCTTGATGAATGCAATAAATAGACTGAACCCTGTTAAATTCATGTTTAAGTTGTTGTCCCGACAAAACAAGTAACATAGTTGTAGCTTCATTGTGCAGACCTAAGTGCATCACACCATGGTGAAAGAAATCTCGAGGGCCTTCTAAAACATTCGTTGGTGCAATACTTCTGAATTCACTGATAACATAGTGAGCGGCTCACCTCCCTCCACTCAGACGTACTGAATGTCAAGTTGTCATTAGCAAGACGGAACCCATCTTTCTGCAAGGCCAGCAGCAAGTGTTCTACTCTTCATACAGTTTGCAGCACACTCATTTATTCAGAGGTCTTAGATTTGAGAGTGTATTGCTGCAATACTGCAACCTATCTGAGTTGGCTGTCGAACTCTCAGTAGCCAGTTCTCTCAGATAGGTTTCAGTATTGCAGCAACACGCACTAAAGCTTTAGAACTCTTACAAAAGCTTTCGTATGTGTTGATGCAATACTGTAACCTATCTGAGGGAACTGGCCACAGAGTTCTACAGCACAGCTTTAGAACTGCAGCACTGGAACATATCTGAGTAAACTGGCAAATTAGTTCTAAAGCACCGCCTTTAATTTGAAGCGTAAACCTACGCATTGGGTTAGTAGCAGTCTTGCCAACAGGTTTGTGCTCTTGTTCATACGTACAAGTACCAACAAAAGCCAATTAAGTACTCCACAGTCTGTGATTTCTTTGGATTGCCATTTTGTTGGATGGATTGCCATAATTTTGACATCATGTACGCCAATAAGTATGAAATGGAGAGTAGTAGCCAGTTCATAAACTCAGGGACGAAACATATCATTCTGATTTGTGATATGATATTGTACAATGTTCTAATAGTGTGGAGTATAATGTGTTATCTACACTACACTGAGACCAAAACCCACAAGTATTGTGAAAGTACTTTTAGCTACGCCAGTGTTGAGGCTCCAGGGATGGAAATGGAGGTCGGTCGGTTCAACGATCAACCATTATTGTAGTTTCTATTGAAAAATCTTAACAAATATTGGGTGAATTGACATGGAATTCATGGTCCCCAGAGAAACCCTAATGACTTTGGTGGTTGTTTGACTTTTCATCTAGCACCATTCAGCAGGCCAAATATCTTAATTACCCAGCTTACTATCTCTACAACTACTGCATGAATTGGCACACATTTTCCTTTTAATGTCCGTTGTCTCCCCGAGGATGAAACCACATCTTTTTGGTGGTAGTCTAACTATTTATCTGTGGCCATCAGCAGACATTTTATGATTCAGGTGGAAATGGTACAGATATCTATCTTTCCTCAGGATGAATTCTAATAACTTGCAATCCTCAAAGCCAAATTGTACTTTGTTCAATTTGTTGATGCCTCAGCTCAGGTGAGTTAAGTACTTATAATATGTTAGCATGCTAACTATGATGAACCCCACAATGTCCCACAACTATAGATTTGTCAAGACCTGTATCTTCTGATGTAGCCATTCTGTAAAGTAGTTTTTCTTTTGGGGTGCACACATGTAGACACTTTAAATGTGTATATGGGTAGTGGACACAGTTTGATGCTCTCAATTCATAATCATCCTAATTAATTATTCCTGTTTCACTCATGATGTTATTTATTTATTTATTTGTATGCGTGTTCCTCGCAAAACACAAAGTTTTAAACCGAATCGCATGAAATTTGGTGGGATGATTGGTTATTATCCGGGGACCATTTGATTAGATTTTGGGATCGATCGGGTCAAGGTCATGAACAGGTCAAAATCTTCTTGAATCGCATGAAATTTGGTGGGATGATTGGTTATTATCCGGGGACCATTTGATTAGATTGTGGGATCAATTGGGTCAAAGGTCAAGGTCATGGAAAGGTCAAATTCTTCTTTTTACCATAGCACGGTCAATTTGTATCCAATTGGCAAGCAACTAATGCCAAAATGTTCATAATTCAATGCCCAATCTTGTGATATGCGAAGGTATGTGCTCTACTGAGTGCCCATTCTAGTTTTAATAAATGTTTTAATTAGTTCTCTGTTACAAATGAAACTACAATTGTTAGTGAGTTGAACTCCCCATGCAAAAGAACCTGAAGTTTTTATTACTGCCCGCCCTTCTATGAACCTTTAGTTGGAAGTTGTATGTATGTCTTCCATATTTTCAGTCAGTGGTGGCAGTGTTGTTGCAGTGCCCCAGTATTGAATGATGTACGTGAACAATGAATTTGTGGTAGATTCACATGCCACATTTTATTATTATGACGAGGACTGTCTCCCTCCATTTGGACTGGAATTCATTTTGTTTTCTAAAGGCACTTCCATAGATGTGCTCAGTCAGACAGATTATAATTGCTTTTTTCACAATCCTGGCCTGCTGTTCAACAGCTAAAACATGGAAATCATGAAATAACAGAAGACGTGACAATGTTGCCCCTCACATCACCAACACACAGACAAAGGCACACACATATACGTATACTATATATACTGTATATATATTTCACCATGGTCCTTTTGATTTGTCTATGGCAAGCCCCCCAATGGTTGAGTCAGGGCGCCCTCCCAAATCCATCTGTTCAGACCTCTGGAACTGGGCAGCCCCACGATGTCTGCACGCAGCCGGGGAGCCGTTGGACTCACACACCTGCCTGTTTGGCTGGCTATCTGATTGCTGTCTCTCACTCTCTCAATACATTTTCATGCCAGTCCATATACATTTGTGAAATCATGGTAATGAAGTACCACAACAATGACATAACAATGACTCTAACCCAGACATGGGCAAACTACGGCCCGCGGGCCATATTCGGCCCGTTAGGCTTTTTAATCCGGCCCGCCGAACTTGTCCAAATTATAGTAAAAACCCATGGATGTGTAAAAACCTCATTCAGTTCCCTTGTTCATCCTTTCCCCTGCAATTTATTTTTATTTTTTTTTATTTTAGAAGTTTATTTCAGGGACAACGTACAAAAAAACATTAGTCTCCGAAGAGAAAAGATGCATTGCACTAGGTTATAGCTTTTGCTATTTTACACCTCCAGTCCCTTGTACATACAATATAAAACAATACAAATAAAACATACAATGTAGAACAATACAATGAAATACGTACGATAACATTAAAAATAAAATAGAAATAAAAAACCCCTACGGTCAATGAGCCTATTTACACAGGGGCCAGAGGCCCCAGAGGTTGATTATCGTCATGCCGCCCCCCCATTAAGGGTACCCTACTGAAAATGGGAACATGATTGACTCGCTAGCAACTGTCCTTTCAGGTGAGCTTTGAAAGTGACAATTGAACTGCACCTCCTCATCTTTTCTGGCAGACTATTCCACTGAGTTATTGCTTTTACAGAAAAAGATGACTGTCCAAACACAGTGTAGCGGAACGGTTTAACGCAATCAAGTACTGACACTGTTCTTGTAGCTCTGATGGAATTTGTAGGACGAATATGTACAAAGTCACACAGTGGTGGAGGTGCCAACCCATTAATGATTTTATAGACCATACATGAGTCTGCTAGTTGTCTAAGGTGTTCAAGCTCAGTAGCCTGTGTTTCTCGAGTATCTTACAGTGGTGGAAACGCATAGGCTTTTTGTCTAAAGTTTTCAGGGTTTGTTTATACAAGGAAGCAAGAGGTCTTACATCTGATTCACTAGCTTGTCCCCAGCATGTGATACAGTATGTCATGTGGGAGAGAATCATAGCGTGCATAAATATCTTAGCTGCTTCTAAGGAGAGACAGTTTCTGATGTGTCTGAAATTAACTATGTTGTATTTTAATGTTTTAACCATTTTTTTTACATGGCTCTTAAAGTTTAAATTGGGGTCTAATACCAAACCAAGATATTTAAAGTCGGAGACTACGTCAACCTTGACACCTTTGATCAAGATGTCCGCTGTTGGAGCCATCTTCCTGTGTTTCTTGTGGAAGAACATAGCTTTTGTCTTAGATACATTGAGACTTAGGCCTGACTTTTCTAGCCATTTTGTGATAGTCTCCAATGCAGCTGTTAACTTAACAGCTGCTAGCGCGGCTGTTGCTGCATAAGTCCACACAACAGTGTCATCAGCATACATCTGAAGATGGATGTCTTGAGGACAGTGCTGTGGGAGATCGTTTATATACATGCTAAATAATAGCGGCCCCAACACGGACCCTTGTGGGACACCCATTGTACAGTTCATGACACTAGACAGAGTAACACCCACTTTAACACATTGCCTCCTATTAGATAAGTATGAAGACATCCATGCCAGTGCTGTGTTTGAAAAATTAAAATGAGACAATTTTGACAGCATAACAGCATGGTTCACTGTGTCGAAAGCTTTGCTCAGATCTAAAAACACAGCACCAGCTATAGCTTCCTTATCAAGCCTGGATTTGATATGTTCTACAAAAAGCAAAGTTGCAGTTTCAGTAGAATGATTCGCTCTGAAACCGAAATGCATCCGATGCAACCCAAACTCACCTGAGTTCATAAAAGTGGTCAGCTGGTCAGCGACCACTTTTTCAGCAACCTTAGAGAGTATAGGCAGTATACTTATCGGTCTATAGTTACAGGCATCAAAGCGGTCTCCAGACTTATGGATAGGCGTCACAATAGCACATTTCCAAACATCAGGGAAAGTACAGTGTTTAAGAGACAGATTGATCAAATGTGCAATAGGGGCAGCTAGAAGATCTTTGTGTGCTTTGATGAACGCAGTATCGAATAGGAACATATCTCTACTTTTAGAGTTTTTCATGGAGCTAATTATTTTGCGTACCTGGACCTCACTTGTTTCAAACAATGTGAAAGCCTGCTTTGTGTAGTCAGTTGGACGGATGACCAGGTCCTGCTTCATGAAGCCTTTCGTCAGCTCGTTTACAGAGTTTACAATACCCTCGTTTCCCCAATAGATGGCGGACTAGTTCATACGAGCAAGGGGACTTAATCACCGACAGTTCATTACGTTCCTCGAGGAAACCGATGCGGATCACCAGGACTTACTTTACCACTCTCGTGTCCGCTGGTTAAGTTTGGGGAAAGTGTGTCAACGAGTGCGGAGCTCAAAGAGGAGATTCGCTCATTTTTGGAGCTAATGGGGAAATCCGACAAATTCCCTGAGCTGAGCGACACGGACTGGCTTTGTGACTTTGCGTTTGCTGTGAACTAGGGCTGCATCAACGAATCGATAAAATCGGGGGGAAAATCGATTATTAAAATAGTTGGCAACGAATTTCATTATCGATTCATTGTGTCCTGCGATTATTGCGGCCCTCAATAAATCGCGGAGTATAAAACAAGTAGATTTGAGCGAAGAGCGGCGCAGGAGAAAAAATTATGGAGTGGAGGGAGAGGACAGAGCGCTGCGTTGTGAGAGCCAATCAGCGCTGAGCTGCTCTGCTGTTGATGAATCTAATTGGCTGCTGCTGCTCTCGTGGCGCTGGATGCGGAAGTCATTCACGTAGTTGGAGACATTCACGGAGCTGTGTGCGCCTACGGGTGATGTTATGAACCCAGACACCAGGGCGTTGGATGTTACCACGTGTATGGCAAGAAGTATAACGTAGAAAAAAAGGTTATTTATTCCGTGGCGGATGGCGGAAAATATTTTTCCACAGAGAAAGGAAACAGAGATAAGCCACGCCCCCTCACCGACACGTATGACGCGTTTAACCCACAAATAGTCGGCTGAGCAGTGGCGTGCCGTGGGCCTGGGGCCTGGGCCTTCAGTGAGGTCCTAAACAGTCCCACCCGAATTAATCCACCTCTTATTACCATCATTATGATGCCATCGCTCTAGTCTAGACACGATACAGTTAGACAGAGACGCAGGATAACCAGGCGTTGCGTCACCTTGAAATTGACATTTTTATTCAGAGAATTGCAGGGGAGGAGTGCAATACAGTACAGTTCAACTAATAGGCAAGAACATACTCGAGTGCAACAGAGTTATATTAATATTCGTCTTCTATCCATTTCTGGTCCACAAACGTTGAGCTTTAAGTCCAACTTTTCTTTACAGTGTGTTCACTAAACAGCGCATTGTCACCCAAAGCAGTTTCACCGTGATGATGAAGATGAAAGTTCCTGTTTACCCAAACACATGACACAATTGATGAGTCTTTTCAATATTTCCCTATTTTTCTTCACCTTTTCATTGTGCAGCTCCGCTGCCCTGCGCGTTTGTTCGTTGATCTGTAGATCCGTTCGGGTGTCCCCAAAAGTTTTCAAAGCACCATTGCTTGTAACTGCCGAGCCGTACTTTGGTGTCTCGTTGCTGCCTCGGTTAGACGACTCAAGTTTGCAAAGCCAGTGTGGCTCCAAACACCAAATCGATCACTTGCAAATAATAGGCATTCCCAGCAGTCCGGTGTGCAGAGCTTCTCGGAGCCTGTGAGCCATTGATATCGCTCGTAGTTGGAACTTGAAAGTGGCCAACGAACCTCTTCCCCGCCTGTGACGGGCTTTGTAGTGTCGCCGTCGGTCTTAAAGTTTGTCTTGAGAATGGCGTTATAATTATATCCTCGACCAAATCGATATCTTCTCCTCCTTCCGCCATTGTGGGTTGAAAAAACAGCTCAGTATTACACGAATTAATTCCTTTATCAAATTCAGTTTCCTAGTTCTGAGGTTCTACATATACCTGCCCATAGGCCCCGCCTCTCAATATTGGTAATCCAATCAAAAGACGTGCACGCACTATGCCTGCTAGCTGGCTCCTGTGCCGGTTCCGGGGCCAGCTAGCAGGCCTAGAGGAGCCAACTCTAAAGCTGATTGGTTGACACAACATTTTCATTCCCATTCACTTTAAGCTACCAGCGCCCGCAATGTTGATTCTGAAGGCCTAAGGGCAGATTTTAGCCCCCTGGCAACACGATGGCTGAATATGATTGGATAAAAGATCTAACATAAAGTCCAGCCCTCCAAATCTCAACCTGAGGCTGGAAGCAGTGCAACCAAGAGGAGAGCTATGAAATGAATAGTATAACTCTTATTCTGGGGAATAATTGAATACATATTTGTGGGAACATTTATTTTAAAAAAAAATTAGATTCTGATGTTTAGGCCAGCAGAGAAGGCCTTGCTGGCCCTGACGGCCCACCACTGCGGCTCAGTAAACTCAGGCGAGTAAAGCGCCGTCAGTCTGTTTGTGACGGGTTCATACACATGCTGACCAGATGACGCCGCACATCGCCCTCAATTTAAAGACCCCTTTCTAGTTTCTGCTGAAGGCAGGATATTTAATACAGTCTACCTCTCAGGACAATCCGTCCATTATTTTACGGGGTTTAAAACTATTAGAAATGATTGAGCGTGAGTATTTCGTTGGGTAATAATATGTTTTGAATGTTGAAAGTGATTCAATTGATCTTTTTCCAGTAAATGTTGATTTATTTAACTTTGCACCTTCAATTGAAATGTATAAAAAACAGACGCAATCTCCAGGTTTGATAAATTACATTGCGTGTCCAAATGCTCCTGGCCCGGCCCCTCTGTCAAATTTTAGAACCGATTGTGGCCCGCAAGTCAAAGTTTGCCCACCCCTGCTCTAACTTTATTCACAGCAACTAAACATTGAAAGAATTAGATTTTTTAATCTGTAATACATATTTTCAAATCTATAATACAGAGACCACAGTAACCTTTTGAAATTTAAAACACATTTAAATACATACACCAATCAAACATTTGAATGGAAAAGTATTTATTCACTGAAATGCTTTGCTTACCTCGAAACAATTACATACATTTTTAACAAAAGTTAGCCAGCATAAAAGCTCTTTGAGCTAAATGCTAACATTCTGATGTTAAGCATGTGTAATATTTAACATGCTCACAATATGTATTTCAAAGTGGTTTGTGTGCCAAAATTAGCTTATTAGCACCAAAAACTAAGTACACCTGAGGCTTATCGAAATATGTTTGTTTTCCAAGTAATATTTTGAATTGAAATGCTGATCAGGGAAGTACCAACATTCTTACACATTATGCTGAAAGAACATGATTTAAAATTGCTCAATATTCCATCCAACATTTCACTCAAAAAACCACGAATCCCAACCTGATGGTGTAGCCACAAGAAAAGGTCATGGGATCATCAAAGTCATGAGGATTCATCCTCTGGGAACCATTAATTTCAGTACAAAGATTACGCCAATCCAACTTTCACTTGTTCAGATTTTTCAGTCTGGACCAAAGTGGTGGACCGTATAGCCAAGTGTACATCAGCCAAGTGCCATCATATTTTTTGGTCATAATGAATAATTGACAATTGCTCTTCATCTAAACTAGTTAATACAATATCGACTTGTGCATTATCACAGAGAGAACTATGTTTCCAAGCGAAAGTCCAAATTTGTTTTATATATTATATAAGGCCCTCCTGAGATCAAAATACATTCACTTTTTGAGTAAGATCTGTGAATTGGGAGAAGAAAGTTAAGTCTCAAATAGACACATCATATACATATATCAGACTTGGTTGTCAATGTCTACTATGTGCATCCTCCAATTTGTTGAACTGGATACGGTTGATAACACTTTTTGGAAGAAGCAATTCATTATAATTACAATACTATATACACACACATTTAGTAGAAAAAGCAGATGGCAAATCTCAAATCTACACATTTTAGATACAGTATACTGCAATGGATAGCTCTTCCTTCCCTTGTTTTAGTTTTCTGATCTGTCCATTTTCAGATGATTAAGTTTCAGTTATTGAAATGTCTTTTCTACAGGACCTTCCATACAGAAATATAAGGTAGCATGTTTCATGTTCATTTGTATTCACATTACAGTACAAAGTGGATCTGAAAATCCAGAGTCATTACTACATTTTATTTTATTATTTGTTGCTGGCTCACCTTGTGGTATCTTTTGTTTGTGGACAACACAACAACAAGCTTTATATATAAAGCAAGAGTGTGCAAATAGGAGTATCATGAATCTATTACGTTTCCCATGTTGGGCGGCTTATCGAACAATAAACTAATCGCTTCATCTCGTGTTGGAATGCCCCTCTCAGGACAACATCGCGATAACAGTATGAGAGGCCAAACAAATGGTCACAGTTTTACTGGAAGCAGGCACGGAGCCAAGAGTGCAGGGTGCTGTAAGCAGCGAAAGAGTTCTCTAAGCCTCCAAACCAATTTCTTCTCCCAGGACTTCATGTCCTTGCTGTCTTTAGCTAAATGTAGTGACATGAACTGGACCTGCGTGTGATCTATTCTCCAGTCCAGTCATCCTGGAGAGCAGCACTTTGGTCACCAGCACGTTGATGAGGAAAGCCAGGAGACACCATTACTTGCAGGCACAGCCCTGTGATCATTCAATGGCACAGCAGTTGAGTCTTTCTTGCACGCTTGCTTGTTGTCAATGCTTTTTTGCCGGTATGTTTGTGATAAATGTTACATTTCAATTAGATATGTGTTAGAGGTCCTTTTTTTCATGAGTAGATGATTGAGGAGAACTGGAAACAGTGCTAAAACACACTAAAACAGCCCCTATGACCCAAAAAGGATGTGCATATGCACATTTGGGGAAAGAATCGAGAAGCTTAACATTTTTCGGCTTCTTTATTATTATTTTCACTTAAGTTAATGGGTGCCAGTTTTGGAGTCCAATATCCAGTTCTTGAATGAAATCTAAGGGCTGCACGGTCGCATTGGCTAGTCACAAGAGGGGCTCGGGTTTGATCCCCAACTCCCATTGGTCCTTCTGTGTGGAGTTTGCATGTTCTCTTTGTGTCAGCGTGTCTGGGTCCTCTAAATTCCTCCCAGGTTAATTGGACTCTAAATAGCCTTCATCCATTGGCAGCTGGTGACCCCCGACCCTGAACAGGATTTGGATAATTCACATATTAAAATATGATTGGTCGTCGAATTCTGAGATCCATGGGACAACCGTTTGATTGTTATTTCAGGGCAGCACGGTTTAGTGTGTGTAGGTGCTTGTGTGTGTGTGTGTGTCTGCGGCCTAGCAATAGAATTGAAATTGAGTTTTTATCACCACACAGTAATCCCAATGGAACTAGTTTCAGTACAGATAGAATAGCTGTGATCGTAGTTCATGAATTTATAATATATCTATCACTCTGATTAATAAATGAATTCTTACATTTTGAAACAGTAGCCTTCTGTTGTTGTTTCTTAGCCTTTCAGAGGCTACAGCCAGGATGCTGCTCTTTTGTGAAAACATGATGATTTATTCATGCACACAAGAGTAACAGTACTAACAGTATCATTAAAAGGCTGACGTAAAAAAGCTCAACCTAAAACATTTTTTTAATTTTTTTATAAACCTTGCATTTTGTCTACAACATTTACTGCTGCGTAGTATTTGCTGATGCAAAATTAAACAAAGAGAGTCTATCACCACAGTAAATCATCTGATTAGGATCGTTACTTATTTTTGCTTTAGAGTTTAACTGTGGATAAACTTTCAGAAACGTGTTCTTTGTTTTATTCCTATCCTTCACAGTACCCACATGCTGTCTTTCTTTTCCATCGCTTGCACTCTCAATCTCTAACTTTCATTTAAATCTTAATATAGTTATTGCAGTCAACACAATGAGTTCCTCAAAAGGTTCCAAGGACCTGGGGAAAGTATTTGCGGTAATAAAGGGGATTACAGTCAACAGGATATGCTTAACATCTAAATGTACATCTGGTCATTGTAAGAATGTTAGAATGCTGACTCAGCATTGAGCCCAAAGCCATGCCAACAGTCTCACAGGGCTGCTCGACTCTTGATTCTTGACAAATGCTCATAAATAGTTCTCAGATGATACAGCGAAGCAATGATGAACGTTGTTTCATAATTTGCCTCTGGCCCTGAACTATTAGATTAGTTTTGTTGCCTGGAAGAAGCCCTTTGCAGCCTCAATACTGGCAATGACAAACTGACATCGACAAAAAAGTGGACAAGATTGTTGGCTTGTTATTGCTATGTTTCTCCTTGACAGGAAAGAGGGCAGAATGCCTGTCGGTCTCTGTCAATGGACCAAAAGTAAAGATCCAAATTGAGATATTGCCGCCCATGAAGGGAGGAATAGGCGTGAGATGGGATCAGGCTAGGGTACACTGGGACTCATTAAATAATTACAGCCCCTGGTCAAAAAGCTGTGAAAAGAAATGTGACAAGGTCACTGTGCTTGTCAGTTAAGGACGTTCTCAGAGACAAGCCTTCTTTGCAAACTTTTAAAGACATGTTCTATATATGATGATGAAACCAGAAAGGCTCTGAGTTAATGAGCTTGGCTGCACTATGTAAATGACCTGCACGAGGCTGCCGTGTCCTTCCCTCTTCATAGCGGGTGAGAGTGTGAATGAGTGGGCCGACTATGTCTCCCTTGGGTCTCTGGCTTTACTGATGCTTGCCTTGCTTTTCACCACTGGATCTCGGATGAGTTAGCAGACATAATCAAGAATTATGCTGCTTTATTTATGCAGTCTGACATGGTCCAAGCACAGTTCATAGTGTAATCAGATGACATGGATGAAAGCTGAAATTGTCTGATTGTTATTGTGGTTTAATCGAGAGATTTAAGCGAACGATAATAAATAACATGCAAAAATCCTAAAATGCCTAATAATGAACCACAAATGTCGTGCATTTTGTTGGTGATATTATGTTTGGGAGGTTTATATAGCTTCTCATGAGATCTCTAGTTATGTGTTAGTATATGAGTAGCCCTCTAAGAGCTGCTCTTGTTGGGTTTATCCCACATGTGTCAAACTCGCGGCCCGCGAATGAATTATGATAATAATCCTTAGTCTTATATAGCGCTTCTCTAAGTACCCAAAGTCGCTTTACAGAGTCCAGAGTCCAGTAGTCATACATACACAGTCATACCGGTGGTGGTAAGCTACATTAGTAGCCACAGCTGCCCTGGGGCAGACTGACAGAAGCGTGGCTGCCAATCAGCGCCTACGGCCCCTCCGACCACCACCGACATTCATTCATATCCAATTATCTTTGGCCAGCATGATACAATCTATTTACTATTAGAGCTGGCCCGCCGGTATATCGCACGCACCACCATAATACTACAAATCCCACAATGTACTGTCCGTGTGTCGGCACGTCAATCGCGGGCCCGCGAATGCGCGCCTCAGTCTGTATTACTCACCACTTCTGTCAACTTTCAACTATCCCTCTCCCCAAAAAATGGCGAAACGAAAGGTGTAATTTGAAAACAGGAGTTTAAGACAGGTGGGAAGCACAGTGTATGTTCGCGGATGTAAATAGCAAAGATGTGTGTCTTCTGTGCGAAGATAGTGTGGCTGTAATGAAAGAACACAACATAAGGGCGCGATCACACCAGACGCCACTTTTCAATATGCAACCGCTCCAAAACCGCCTTGGCAAAAACGCGCCGGGCAACATTTTCAATTCAATTCAGTTTATTTGTATTGCCCATTTTCACAAATTACAAATTTGTCTCGGAGTGCTTTACAATCTGTACACATAGACATCCCTGCCCCAAAACCTCACATCGGATCAGGAAAAACTTCCAAACAACCCTTCACTGGGAAAAAATAGGGAAGAAACCTTCAGGAGAGCAACAGAGGAGGATCCCTCTCCAGGATGGACAGATGCAATAGATGTAATGGGTACAGAAGGACAGATTCGAGTTAAAACACATTCAATGAATATGACAGAGTGTATGAATAGTTCATAGTAGGCATATTCTACGATGGAGACCTCCACGATTCATCAGGCAGATGGAGGTGGAGAGGAGGAGTGGGCGGAGTCTCAACAGGGCAATAGCATAGTTGGTAGTAGTCATATTCCACGATCCAGACCTCGATGATGCATCAGGCAGATAGGATCGATGACGTCTCATAGGGTCCGATGACCCTTTGAGACGTGAAGTCAAAAGGACTCCAAAACAACGCGTTGGAGTCGTGTTTCGATTTAGAATTATAAAACTCTTCGTAATTAATTACCGCTAATATGAGTGTCTCGTCGGGAAAACATGCGCGCGTGAAAAACCTGGAAAAATGCACCGCGCGGCATTTGAAAGGCATTCACACGGCGATTTGCCGATTTTGAAGCCCAAAAAAGCAGGTTTGAACTGCTCAGTAATCCATTTGTAGCTGAAGTGGAAAACGCACTATCAAACCTCCAAATGGAGCTGATGGAGCTCCAATGCAGTGACACGCTGAAGGCAACATATGAGTCTGTGGGCTGCAGTTTCCACGTTTATCCCCGACACGATGGCCCAGCTGCCTCCCAGGCTGCTCACACCTCTCTGTGTGGCAGCACATACCTGTGTGAACAACTGTTCTGTTTGATGAAGATCAACAACATTTCACACAGGACTCGTCTGACTGATGAGCACCTTCACTCAATCCTGAGGGTTTCCTCAGCTCAGAGCCTGACTCCAGACATGATGAACTTGTATCCAAGATGAGACACCAAGTGTCTGGCTCAGACCAGTGAGCATCACAGAGCAGCAAACGGTGCTTTGAGCATTTTCATTTTTTATGTTTAACTTTTGCATTTTCTTTCTCTTGCTACGACAAGACATTTGATTTTTTTTTGTAAGTAGATTTTGTTTGGCTGTTAGCCTGTAAGAAAATGTTTTCTCTTGCAATTACTCTGGAAAAACTGCAGATAGTCATAAACAATTAAAAAATATATATATATGTAGAATTTATCATTTTTATTTCATAATTAATGTTGTTTTATAGGCAATACTCTATAGGCCTTGTTAATTCCAGGTTCAATATGTGCAATAAGGTTCTTTCAATACGTTTTCAATACATGTTGAACCCATCTGGCCCTTGACATGTATCAATTTCTTTATTTCGGCCCACTGTGTATTTGAGTTTGACACCCTTGGTTTATCCTTTTGTGAAGATTTGGTTGGGCCCTCAGCAGGCCTCCCTTAAATCTGCCTTTGTCATATATAACAGCTGTGCGACTACAGTTCTGCTCTCAATTTTCGACGACCATTTCATCATCTGGCTTCGGTAGTGCCATACAGAAGCACGCCTATAGCCATAGAATCTGGAATTACAATACTCATTCTTTTACCGATATGGTTTGCCTTCATGTTAAAGGCTAAGCTGCAAAAGAGGTTGATAGGGCAGTTAAAAATGAGCAGTGTGTGAGATTTAGTGCCAACTAGTGGTAAGGTTTCAGATAACAAGTAACAATTCAATTCAATTCAGTTTATTTGTATAGCCCATTTTCACAAATTCTGAATTTTTCTAAGAGTGCTCAAATTGGATCAGGAAAAACTCCCAAATAACCCTTCACGGGGAAAAAAGGGAAGAAACCTTCAGGAGGGCAACAGAGGAGGCTCCCTCTCCAGGATGGACAGGTGCAATAGATGTCGTGTACAGAAGGAATCATTATACACAAATCAAAACACAGTAACAACACAATCAATGAATCTGACAGTGTATGAATAGTTGGTAGAAGGCATATTCCACGATCGAGACCTCCACGATCCATCAGGCAGATAGGATCTATGACGTCGGGTCCGATGACCCTATGAGACATGAAGTCAAAAGGAATTTTTCCATATGTAGCATGGTCTTAATAACATGACCCTCCACTCACCCCTCCCTATCCAAGCATGTTGGAAAACTACGGTGGCCTTTAGTTAGAGTTTTTAGGATTGTATTACTCAAAGGAGCGGTTTTTATCAGTACTTTGTTCTTTTGCATTAGTTAAACATTTATGCACGGTTTTTTTTAAGAAATCAATTCAAAACAGGATTAAAAGTTATTTATATTTTTAATATAATTAAATATTGTTTATACCGCAGCAACAGTAAGGTTTTCAACATTAAAGTCATTATGAAGTCATTAGTATCTCACAGGAAACAAATCTAAAATGTAAAGAAAATAAAAGTGAAGCTTATAATTGATCAAATTAAATAATGAAGACTACAAGATAAATGGAAGCCCAAGGTCCCATCAGGACGATCTAACCAATCATAAACATACGAGACTGCACGACAAGCGTTGTCCGACTCCCTTCAAAAGGCGCTTTACTGCTTTAACTGCTGATCGGGCCTAATTGTTATACGAACGTTTCAAGGTTGGTTAGGAGGCGAAGCAGGGGATATGACCTCTCTCCACTCACCAGCACTAAAGAGTGGACCAACAACCGGCATAACTTGCTGTAGTAGAATGGGGGTAGCCCTAACCCTTCCAACTGCGCCCAGGTCCACAGTCACTGACCTGTCTCTGGGAGGCAGAGGATCCAATGTCTGGCTTTTTACACTGTATCTCTGCGCCATGGACAACCATGGACAACCACAGACAACCACAGACAACCATGAACAACCATAAACAACCACAGACAACCATGAACAACTATGGACAACCATGGACAAACATGAACAAGCATAGACAACCGTGAACAACCATGCGCAACCATGAACAATCATAGACATAGACAACCATGAAAAACCACGGACAACCAAGAAGAATAATAGACAACCATGAACAACCGCAGACAACCATGAACAACTATGGACAACCATGAACAATCATAGACAACCATGAACAACCACAGACAATCATGAACAACTATGGACAACCATGGACAAACATGAACAACTATGGACAACCATGAACAACCACGAACAACTATGGACAACCACGAACAATCATGAACAACCATGAACAACCATTAACAACCATGAACAACCATGAACAACCATGAACAACCATGAACAATTGTAACACCCTGTTACGTTTCTCCTGTGTTCCATATCTCCTATGTCTCCTGTGTCTTCTCTGTCTTAATTGTTTAATTTCCTGCACCTGCCCTCAGCCACTCTTGTCTCGTTAGTCTGATGTCGTACACCTGTTTCCCCCCCTATATATTGTGTCAGTCTTTCCCTTGTCTGCTGTCCGATTGTCGTCTCTTGTTCCGTGTCCTTTTCCCATCGTCCTGTCTGTGTTCCTGATCCTGCCTGCTTCGATCCTGCTTGCCTGCCTGCCCCTTTTGGACCTTGTTTATTTTTCAACTGTTTTGCCTCATTAAAGAGCGCCTTTTTGTTACTTATAGTTTGTCCATTCTGTCTCTCTGCGCCTCAGCCTCACCCTGTTACACTCCCCGTGACAACAATGGGGTTATTCCTGTACACAAGGTCTGAATGTGCCTTCTCTGTCAAACTGGATCAAGGCACAGGCTGCCATAACACTTCCAGTTTGTTCTCATGTGGCGAAGTCCAAGTGGCACACGCATATGGCTTGCAGATATTGTACCGAGCAGGCGCATCATCCTTCTCATGTTGACTGAGTACACATCCACACCCATCATGGAGGGAGCTTAGCCACTTACTGTAACTTGTGCTTGTTACAACTGTCCTTATCTGGGAGGTCCTGGACAGTCACAGGGGCGCATGTCCAGCTCATCCATTGGCAAGTTGATGGTCTGCCCAGCTGCTATCCCACCCAGATTTTATGAACGCAAGACAGCATCCAATATCTCAATAACATTGTGTGCGCTTATCTAAACTTGAGACCAACATGTACATTGCTAGCACAATTACAGGAAGTGTGTGTGAACGGGATTTGAATGATTGACACTGACTAATTTGTCACATCACTGACTGACTGGCCTGGAAGCTAATTGGTGCAAAAAACAGTAAGTTACTCGGTGAATGTGCCCGCGCTCCTGCTCAGTGACCTTTTTATTTACGCTTACTGTAAATACCTCCTTCTTTTGCATGTCAGAGGCCACATGTTGCTGCTCGTTAAGTGTGTGTGTGGGAGGGCTTACAGAGTTTTGCACATGTGACTCCAGTTGTGCCCACTGTCGTTTAGCAAACGAAAAAAACTGTAATCATGGACACAGGGATTACCAATGTGATGATTGTCTGGAAAGCATTTTAGATTCTTATTTGTTCTTCATCATGTATACAAAGCCAGGGTTGAACTAAAGCAGCGTTGACAACTGCGTCCCACCAAAATAAATATATTGCTTATTCCTATTGCCGTAGGATATCCGTGGATGTGGTTTGAAGGCTGTTTTTAACAGCCAAGGCCAATTTCATTTTGTCTGAGATCAATACTGCTTTCACATAGGCTATTTCTTTTTTTTTCTTTTTTTTTCTGCTTTCAAATAGGCTATCTTGTTCGTTGTTTTTGGTTTTTCTTCCTCCCCACCTCTCCTCTCCGAGCAAGATAAGAAACATCACATCACATTCCTCAATCCCTCCCAAATCAAATTAGATTTCTAGCCTGTATCACACAGCTCCCTCTGCATGGATCTGCTCATCCAATCATGGAGTGCCGAGGCCGAGCTCACTCCAGTCCAAGATAACATGCACAGAATCAAATGATTTCAATTGAATTTATGAACGAAGAACGAATAAAACCAACCAGGATTGAGCTGGGCAGACTGTCACACCCTGCTGCATTAAAATGAGAGGTATTCTAAAGCCACCTTTCTTAGGGATGGCCAAAATCAACACAAAATGAAAGTTCGCCGAGGCTTTAAATAATTCCACCTAGGTAAGTAACGTAACGAACGTTCTTATTTTAAGTCAAACTATGCCGAGACCCAAATCATTCTTTTTTGTTTTTGAAATATTCTGCACTGCAGTGAGACTCACATACATGTCAGAGAAAAGACAAAGATCCAAAGTGAGGAAGGAACCAGCAGCAGTTTCTCACAACTTGTACAGCACATCAATCTGCAGAAATCATCATCTCCTGAGTATCAGTGATATTAATGAGAAGAGGAGCCTACAAAGGGCCAAGAGGATACTAAAAGATGAAAGCCGCCTAGCCACCACCCGTTCACCCTGCTGCCTTCTGGAGAGAGACACAGACGTATCGGATGTCGTACCACCAGACTTCAACCTTTTTCTCTACCTCCACAATGATGTAGCTTGTGTTTGGCTGTGAAGCAAAATGGGATATCAATATGCTTTTAGTTGTGTAACCCTGTAAGATCTTTTTTTCTCATGAAAAGAACCGTCAAGAGTACCCATAATGAACCAAACTAATAAGCAGTATCGAGATATACAGGACTGTCTCAGAAAATTAGAATATTGTGATGAAGTTCTTTATTTTCTGTAATGCAATTTAAAAAACAAAAATGTCATGCATTCTGGATTCATTACAAATCAACTGAAATATTGCAAGCCTTTTATTCTGATTTATTGCTGATTACAGCAAGAAAACTCAAATATCCTATCTCTAAATATTAGAATATCATGAAAAAGTATACTAGTAGGGTATTAAACAAATCACTTGAATTGTCTAATTAACTTGAAACACCTGCAAGGGTTTCCTGAGCCTTGACAAACACTCAGCTGTTATAAATCTTTTTTTTTTTTTGGTCTGAGGAAATATTAAAATTTTATGAGATTTAGAGTTTTCTTAAGCTGTAAAGCCATAATCAGTAATATTAAAGAATAAAAAGCTTGCAATATTTCAGTTGATTTGTAATGAATCCAGAATGCATGATTTTTTTTTAATTGCATTACAGAAAATAAAGAACTTTATCACAATATTCTAATTTTCTGAGACAGTCCTGTATATATAAAACTACTTATGACCAAGGTGTGCTCTCAAATCCAAGCGCTCTACTTTCAAAGCTGCACTGAACGCAAAGCGAGAGGAAAAAATTATTTTGATAATTCCTCTGGTTCAGGCCCAGCACAGAGCTTGTCAACAGACTGAATAAGGTTAGTGGCACATATTATTCTTCTCATTTAAAGACGACAGTCCTATTTAAAAAGAGACGGCAGCCAGATGAAAAGTTCACGATCGTTTCGTTGTGCTATTGGATAGAAGAGATCGGCTGATCCAAACAGCTGATATCATGATTGACATCTCCGAACAATGACAGCAAGGAAATTATGAGTGAGCATGCGCGAGAAGTGAACGGCAGATGTGTGAAAAACGAACTACGAGCACACAAGAGTAGAGTCATCCTGACTGAACGGCCATTTCCTTTCACCTCACAGGCGGGCCACGAAGAAACGAGGACTAATGCAGCTGAAAGATTATTGATTGATAAAGGAACACTGGATTAAAATCAATAACTGCACTGCCATGCTCAAGTAAAAGTGTGATTGTTTTAACTCTGTTGACTGCCCCAACTACAGTTTCAAATTGATTTATCGGGCAGCGTTTTGTGCTCCGGTGGCCGATTTTTAAGCAAGAAAGGAAATCTGCATGAATGCTGAAGTGTTTGGTGATGAGTGGAAGGCAAAAGGTGCTTACGTTAGGCTGGTTGTAGAAGCCTGCGTGTGCTCCATTACAGCATGCGTTATGGCAGCACAGGGTCGCTGGAGATGTTCTTCACCACGCATAGCAAGACATTGCTTTAATGGCCAACAAGGGAATACTGCCAGTCGGTTTAAAAGTTAAAATTGAAAAGTAGATTGATTCACAAAAGAGAAGTTTGCCGATATCGCTGTGCGGGAGAGGCTAAATATGACGACAGTGAGCCAAATCAAAGGGAAAGTTTGGCAGGAAGCCGAGGAGAATGTTGACTTTTGATACTATACATCTGGAGAACAGAGCAGAACAAAAATTACAGCACTAAAATGAAATTCTGACAATAGAAAAGGACGTGACAAACCCCCAACTCTGAGTTAGACTAGGTTAATAATAGAAAGAATAGAAAGCATACTGGGAGCTTTTTTTCTTCTCTTGGAAGCTACAGAGACGAGCACTAGCTTTAGAAAAGAGCAACGGTGATGTTTGTCTTCCGCTATTGTGCTTCAGTAACACAATAAAACTGGATAATAAGGTGTAGTAATACTAGTCCTTTTAGAATAATTAATCAGTGTGCTTCCACTGCCCATTAGAGAACCGCAGTGCATCGTGAGAGATTAATGTGCCCGGTTTAGGACGGCAAAGCTGCTACTCGGGTGCGCGGCCAAAGCCTTCCCAGGCTGCTGGTTCAAGAGGCCCTTTTTCTAAATTGTTTTCCACTCTTTTAGAGACTGAGATGTACAAACATGATGTTTTCTGGGGGAGGGGGACAGAGAAAAGGACTGTAAAAGGATGCAAAAGCTCTGCTGTTCCCACCTGGATTGCTGCGTGTGCTTCCTCTCCATAACACATTCGCTTTGTAGCGAGTTGAGGATGACTGTCCAGATTATTGGCTGCAACGCAGACAATTTGCCCGCATATAGCCAGGAGTTGCCGATAATAGATTGCTACGGTTACGAGTTGCTTCCCTGCTCATTTTGTCTTTCTTCATCGACACGCAAATAAGTGTTTTATGCTCAACGTCCTGCGTGTCACAATTATGGAGCACGTCGTTAAACCGTGTGCTGGCGAGCGGCTTAAACATCGTCGGTGTTCACGCATCTGTGTGTTTGTCTGTACATTGAATAATAATAAACTAACGTCATAAATTACAAATTAGTGCGTGGAGCAAACGCCAAGTCTCGTATAAAGTCTTACTCTCATACTACTCCTGAGCATGAGAATGTATTGCTCTTGATGTGCTCGGAAAAAGTTATTAATATTCAGTACTTGCCTAGTGATTGATTATGAGTGGTTGTATGCTTTTTAATTTGGCATTGCGTTTCTTAACCTGCTAAGCCACCGGGACACTCGCATGTTCCAGCACATTAACATTTAATTTAATCAATTCATTTTATTTTGTAAAGCCCAAAATCACAAATTACAAATTTGCCTCAGAGTGCTTTACAATCTGTACACATACGACATCGCTGTCCCAGGACCTCACTTCGGATCAGGAAAACACCCCTCAAAAAAGAAAAAAGTGAAGAAACCTTCAGGAGAGCAACACTGTGTACAGATAAACAGTGTTACAGAGGTACAACATATTTAATGAATATCCACAATCCCAATTTCCACAGCCCATGAAACCGAAGGAGGAAGAGAGGAGAGGGGGTTGGGCGGGGGGCATCAGCAGGTCCATGGCAGGAGTCCGGCCCAGCAGGCAGGAAGCATTGCGAAGGAGACCAGACCAATGAGGTCGGCCCTTGAGGCAGGAGGCACTTGAGGAGGAGGCCGGGCCATCGGGAAGGAGGCCAGATCCAGGCCAGAGGCTGGATGCAGCAAGCATATCTATAAATATCCCAATTTCTAGAAATATCAGACGGAAATCAAAACATCTCATCTCACAGATCTACATCCAGATTCTGAATGCATAATTCAAGTCCAGAGCATACATTTCAAATTGAATTGGACATCAATACTGTGTGTGTGTATGACTATGCACTCACCTGTGCACTACCTACTGATGACACATTCACAGCCGTCATCTATAATGCATAAGCGGTGTGTTTGGAGGCCGTACCTTTGAGCATATTGTCATGACTTGTTAATGTTTTTACTACGTGGACATAAACAAACAGTGGTAGCATAACACTTGATCCAGCTCAGTTTAAATGCAGTTCATGAAAGAGTCACAATATTTAAATTCTAGATTTAAATTAATGGACAAGATTTTCCTTTGTTTTTGTGTTTCTCAGCATGAGAGCTTTCCCCAATGGAAAGTCAATCAGGATGTATTATCGTAGAAGGCACAAACAAGATGATGCAACGATCATTGCTTGTGATGTAGTTTTAAATATGGAAAAAGATCACTTTTGGTGGCAGTTTTCCTGAACTAAAGGGGTTTAGTTACGTATAAACTGTGGTCCATAAACCAATGGGTGATCTCACAGTGACTGACCTCGACGTTGTAAAGTTGCTACATTTAGCGTGACTTCAACCCAACCTGACCCAAATGCAAAATATATGATTGAGGTCATTCAGAAATACTGTCTCCGTTACACGGTTTGTCCACCAGAGAGCACTGACAACTTCATTGTTCCTGCACAAATATGTAATAATAACCACAGTAGATGGATCTTTATCAATTACATTTGTTAGACACACCTAATACCCAATACATCGGTATCGGATTTTCTTTGTGTTGGCTCTCGTTTTGGGCTCTACTCGCATCACGAAAAGTTTGATGAGTCATATTTTCATTCAATGTGTATTTTTGAACATGACGGCTCAACACACACAAACCTGCGTCTCATAGCGAGCCGGAGTGAGGAGCCAAAGAAATTCAGTATAAATGGGCACTCATCTCCTTATACACAACAACGATACAATATTTATAACATGATGATCTGTTTCAAGAGTACTCTTCCGTTATTAGAAACTTGAAGAGGAATTAGGCCCCTTTCCTCCAGAAGAGGAGCGACGGCTGGGACTGTCTAGAAGCAGCAGCACTACAGATCCAAGCCCGTCAGAGCCTCTTGTGAGCCATTTCTGTGGCTTGTATGGAGTAGGCCATCGATCCATACTTGGACTGCATATTACTGTCTATGGGTCTATATCAGGGGAGCTCATGGAGCCTTGTTGGCTTAAGGCGTAAGCACCATGTGTATTCATACATAAAATAAATAAGGACATGCATTATAAAATGCAATGCTTTGAGATACCAAAACTTTTAAAAGTTGGTTAACACAAATTACAAGAATACATAACTCTGATATACAATACAATGGAAGTCAATTGAATGCTCTGCAATGAATAATTATTTATATATTTGTTGAAAATCCAACAAAGAATCTTTCCTGAAACAATGTCCTCATTACTCCTGGTCATCTGCAGAACTTAGCATCAGCAGTTTTCATATTTTTTTGGTACAAAGAAGTTCTCGTAAACTAGGCCAGTGGATGTATGCAGAGTAACCGTAGCCTGATAATAATTAGAGTGAATTATCATTTTGTTTCCTCTTTCTAATTCAGTCTGGCATTGGGTTCATGTTAACCGTAGTCTGAGTTGGAGTATAGTTTGTTGTCATTTAGTCATAACTAATCTTGTCGTCCTATATTTTCCCATGTTTATCTCAATGCACCAACTGCTAACATTAACATAATAAAAATGAGTGAAAATTCTTATTAATTCACCTTTTTATTTTGCCAATTTTTTGGGAATTTCGTGACGATATGTGGTAGATTCTCTATTTTTAGTCAAGAAAAAAAGAAGTTAATGGTTTATCGGGGCTCTCAACTTGAAGAAAAAGTTAATAACTTATATTTTGTGAACCAGCCGCCATGTGATCAGAGAAAACTTTTAAATAAGCAGTTTACAAAAATAGGCTTCTGAAAACATTTGTTTATGCTGTAACACAATCCACAATTTATATTTGATCAGAGATGCAAAGTCTGACAGTTTGATCTGAGTTCACAAACAGTTGTCGACACTGTGTTAGAGACTCCTGGCCTCTGATTGGCTGCTTTCCTCCAAGTTCTTTGGAAACTTGCAGACTCCATGAGTCCTACTAGAAGGAGGTGCAGGAATATCACAGAGTATCTTACTCATGTACTTCTGTCAGTATATAGCCAGTTTTAGCCAATATGACCAACTGTATCATGCCAATTGAAATCATTGTTTGATTTAAGAGTTGTCATTTATGTTAACTCATTTACAACTACCTTTGAAGCTGCATCAGAAAATTGACGTTGCCATCCTTAAACCTGCCTGCAAGTCCCTGATCAGATCGGTTGCATTCCCGTCCTAGGAGACAGCCATCAATGGGCACTGGAAAAGATGCTGTCCTCTTATTTATTTATTTACAGTATAAGCCCCACACATAAATTCCCTTTCACCTCTATGCAAATCTCTCAAAATCGGAACAAATAAAGAAGCAACTGTCTGCATGGCAGTAGCCAAGTGTTTCTTCTTTTTTTTGTCTTTCTTTTATTTGGCATGAATTGAGCCTTTAATATAGAATCCGTGCTCATGCATGCATGTATACAGACAGAAAAACAGAGTGCAATTGCAGTAAAGCCTTGTAAAGGAAACGCATGCCACGCAGCTGGATGGTGTGAAATTTGACACATACGGTTTTGCATGAAAAAAGTATAATTGTAGTTTCCTCCCGGAGCTGCAGGAGGCGTGACCTTTACATTGAAACACAATGCGTCCTCATATGGCTCCGACAGGGAGAGGTACATAAGTGCAGCCTCATATACCAGCACTTATTCAACACGTCTCTTGGGCCTATAGCCCCGGTTTCACTTCCGGGGGTTGTTGAGTTCTGCCAAGGGGAGGTTGACAGGGACTGTGTATTGTAGTCAAAACAATTTGCTTGTGACATTTTGATAACTGCTATTTTTCTACATGACGAGGAGTGTGACAAATATGCCATTTAATTTTGAACCACGAAGTCTGAAAGAAAGCTCACAGTGACGAGAACAAGCCTATTATTTTTATGTCTAACAGAAAATGATGAGAGTATTCATAGCAAACAATACAAAGGGGAAGCGAGGGTGAAAGGAAGGACGCAGGTGAAACGCACAAATCTTTTTTTTAAGTTCTTTAAAAAGTGTGAGGTATGAGAAACAGTCTGGAGCAAAAGCCAACCAGGATGAAAACAAAGAGATCAAGAGGATGACAAGCAAATCGATCAACACCGAGGCATAGAGTGGGGGAGGAACGTGGGAAACAGGAGAAAAACAAGCAAGTTATCATGTCTTGGAAAGCCAGTGAACATTGCTAAGTGCATACGGTGTCAGAAGGCATGAGCCTCTGGGTTGTCATAAGAAAAGGCGATTCCGTGTTCTCCTTCGGTCACTGTGCAGTGGATCGTGGACACTGACCTCCGGGGCTCCCGTCCATCACCTCAGAGACGAATGAATATGGCAGCACGTTTTAGCTCATCCATCACAACATCAGATGTCCGACAGGGTACTCAGGTAAGTACAGACTAGGAGTGTTTGTTGATTCTGGTCCTGTTGCATTACAGCCTCTTGCTCTGGAAGGCTCCAAGCACCACACTGTAGGGGACTGACATGAGGTGTGACTGCAGGTGGACGAGTCTTTACTATCAAGGTTTGTAATTGTTCACAGGAGACATGACCTTTGGTTTTTCAGAAGCCCAAAACAGCTGAGGATTATTTGCATCTTCAACTGAGACCCACAGTCCCAGTCTACAGGGGGAGGCGAATCATATGGTGGCATCCACAGCATCCCACCGTGCTCTGCTCGATGCTACGTAGCTTTGTTCTTTTTGTCCTTCAGCTGTCTTCTTGTTGCGTATGTCCCGGAGCTTTAGATTGTGGAAGCAGCAGATCTTTAAATCTAAGGAACCTACCATCAGCAACCTATACTCACTCCCAAATCTGTCAAATAACTCATATTGATCAGAGCCCCTCAGCATCTGTGGGAGGCAAGTGTGTGAGCTGGTCATAGTTGAAAGCCAGGCTCACCACAATATGTGTTCTCACTATACAACGTGTAATTATTAAATCCACAGGTTAAAAAAAGTCCACAGATTAAAAAATTAACTCACACAAAATGTTGAGATGCACACGTACATTATTTCCTGAATTTATCGACACATATATGTTTTAAAATCAATTGGAAAATGTCATAAAAAATACAATGGGTTATTGTTATTTAAACATGTATTGATACATTTAACTGTTCAACCCGCATCTACAAACGGCTCTTCATCTGTGAACTTCACTTATTTTTTGGGGATTTTTGAGTCGCAGATGGATCCTCCCTTTAATAAGAACAACATGGCTGAATATAGTGTGTGTGTGTGTGTGTGTGTGTGTGTGTGTGTGTGTGTGTGTTCTTTTCCTCTTAGTCCGCTAACCTGGGTTTCAGAATCTCCCTCAGCAGCACCTTCCTGTGTGTCTACCAGCCCTCCATCTTGTGAAACTTCTATTTCCTGACCTCTGGGTGACTCCTTTTCATTTTCAGCTTGGCAATCTCCCAGCACATCTGGCTACCTCTTCTTCTTCTGTTAACTGACACCTGTATAGGAGGGAAGTCCCCAAAGAGGGCGAGAGAGCAGACAGAGAAAGACCACTAGATAATAGATTTGAGTTTGTCACACGGCTTATCGCCCTCTTTCCTTGTTATCTCTGGTTGACCCCTCCATTTTCAAGAGATCTTCCTCAAGGACGATCACAGCCGTTTGGGAAAACATGAACACCTATTTTTCCTTCCTGTCTTTCCAACACCCTCCTACCTCGCTTCCCCTTTCTCTCGCTCAGTGTCTATCTGTGTCTCTTATCTTCCTCTTGCTACCTCCACTTCACAAGAAATGACAACAATCCGGCAGCAGCACGAGGAGATCTTCTCATGTGAAATCAGAATGCTCGTCATGTGCACATCAAAAGCTTGCTCTGTTGGCATCCTCCTGCACCTCACAAGACACATTGATGATGCTTGTTTGAAAAGTTTTCCGGTCGATGCATCTAAATGCAATGTAAAGTTAAATAGAAAATGTTCCAGGCTCAAGATTAGAAATGATCTCCCATCTCCTGGTTGTGTTGGTGGGTGGTGCGGTGGGTCGGTTACGTAATGAACTGTGTCCAAGCAGTGCCCCCTTGTGGTCGCATGTGACAAACAATGAAGCCCTCACATGCATTCAGAGGGAGAAACCTTGTACACACTTAATCTGAGAATCCACTGCACCTTCAGTTTTTATTTATTTATAAAATGACAGGATTTAAATATTTATTCCCCTGAAGATTTAAAATGAGAAATACAGAGCTCGACCTACCATCATAATTTTAATATGAGGCCCATGAAGTAAAGATGGCAGAAATATCGGCCAAATGGAACTTGGTTATGAATGTGAAATCAATGGCGGTGCATGGGGAGGTTGGGTGGGGGGATGAGGACGGAGCAGTTATTTTAGAGCGCTACGTGATACAAGCACACGGAGCGGCAGTTGGATGCATTCAAGGCTCCAAATGCCAAACCAAAAGCTTTTCTCTTCTCCATCCCATCGCCTCCGGCTCGAGGAGGCTTTTATCGATGGAAGGTGAGTTGAGATTATCCCAAAGAGGAAAAACATCAGACGCCTCTCCTCTTTCCAAAAAGGTCAACTATCATTCTGTTCCTGCCTAGCTGAGGGCTAAAGGAGAGGCAGCGCCTATAAAAGAAATCCTGGACTCCCAGGACAAAGGGGTTCTTTCTGCTGGTACCGCTGTCCACGCTTTGAGATGAGAGCACCCTGTGTGTCTTTCATGTGCACCGTGAGAATCCACCGTCAGATGAGTTACTCCTGCCCCTCGCTCTCTCTCTCAGAATCTCACATGCATGTCCATACATGTGCAGGCACACTGAACAAACACTGAGAGCATCAGAGCTCCTCGGCTGCTCAGGTGTGTTGGCGTGAGTTTGCCCTCAGGTCATTTGCTGACATTCCAGTGGGAGCTGCCCATTGGCCGATGGGAACCGCTTGCTCCGGCGTTTTTGATCAAGGGGATTCGAAATCTGTCGGATGCGGGGGAGGCCTGCAGTGCGGGGGAGGAACAACGAAGGGCAAAATGAGATGTCTATGCGGCGGGTTTGAGCAATGCGTCTCGTATCAGACTGCAGGGTGAAGCAACAAAGAGAAGATTACATTTGTTTGTTTACCAGCCTTCGACAGCGAGCTCAGCGGTGGCCATTTGCACCATGTCCCTGAACACTTCAAGCTATGGCTTGAACCACAAGCGTAGACGTGAAAATCAACTATGGCGCTCTGACTCAGAGCGAGTGCAGCTAGAACGATTGAGGCAACAGCTGAGCAGTTATCACTCTTCAGGCCAGCAACACATCCGATTGGCCGGGTAGGCAAACTTGGCT
This sequence comes from Pseudoliparis swirei, assembly GCF_029220125.1. NCBI lineage: Eukaryota > Metazoa > Chordata > Actinopteri > Perciformes > Liparidae > Pseudoliparis > Pseudoliparis swirei. The sequence continues at coordinate 14,530,044 of NC_079411.1, forward strand.
CCTCTGCAACTCGGCACAGCCTCGGGGGGGAAAGGAGAGGACGAGCAGAGAAGAGATTGAGAGACGTGGATAGAAGAATGTGTGTGGGGTCATTTCCTGTGGGTACAATTTCGATGCAGCAAGCAACACACGCAATGTCCTGAACTTATCCGATACCTTTCAGTTACAGTTTTGAGGGAATTCTGGTGTTTCGTCAAACTCTTGCTAATGCTTTGTCAAGCTGCCATGGGCATGTGCCATCGGGGCGAGAAGAAATGCTTCTCTTGGAGTCAGATGAGAAGTAGCTCCCTGACAATCTCGGTTACTAAGGTAGAAAAACTGAATAGAAAAGCGTCCAGGTCAACTTGCCAGCTGATTTACCTGCTGTATTTGTTTAATTTGTTAATTAATTTGAAACTATACTACCCACTACTACAACCAGGTAACTTACTTTCAGTATTCATTTTTAGCACTTTTAGAGGATTTCCGTCAACCAATTTTTGGGGTTAAAGTCTTTTTACATGTACTCCTGCACATACAAATGAAGTATGAAGTATTTGTGGGTGTGTTACATGTCCTCAGGTGATGTTCCTTATACAGTGAAAGAAGCGAGCTCACCAGACCTCTGCAGCCTGCTGCTCATTTGCCCTTTTCCCAGCAGACATATTGAAATGTCATCGCACCGGTGTAATTGATAACGTTAATTATGGTCCCATTTAGAGTGTCAGTCATTCCAGTGAGCCACAATACCAGGGCCCGGGTAAGCCTAAATGGAACAAGGCTATAATTATTGTTACTATTTACACCGGTGTTTACCCTTCAATGACATGTCAACATGGATGCTAGAAAAAGGGCGAGCTGCTTGAGTCGCCATTAGGCTCGTTCGAGATGAACTGCGCCTCGCCTGGAAAGTATCGCCTAAAATCATATTGCACAAAAATGTGATAATAAACCCAGTTAAAACATATCCTTAAATGTCATTTTAAAGAGGGCCCTGGGTGGAGCTCTGGCTTTCATGGGTTTGGTGAAGATCAACCATAATGCTTTCCTTCTGAGTGCTGCCATGTTAGTGTGTACTTGGTGAAATGACCTCCCCACTGTGTGAATCGGTGTGTGTATCAGTGTGTGTGGCTGCTTGTGAGTGTCTGCCTTCTTGTCCCTGTCTTTTTATTCACCTTGAGCTCCATCACTGGCTGCTCCAGTCTTGTGTACTTCTTTTCCGTCCCTCTTGGCCCTGCACCGTTGGGCTTTTGATGGCTGCTTCAGCTCCTTCTCCAACTCTTACTTCACGTCTCTGAAGACCTGACAAACCTGGAGGAAACATCAAAGCACAAAGAGGTGAAGAAGATGCCCAGAGCTGAAGTGCATCACTTCTGGAGTTATATATGCCATCAATGGCCAGTATCAATGTATCCTGCTGGGGATTTCTACCTTTCTGACACCAGTTCAGCAGTACAAAGTAACATTTCCCTTATTCGTTTTTGTATCTCCTACTTGTTAAAGCAAAAGGTCAAATGTGGTGTAGATGCAGAGTTATGAGCAGAACATGTCTCATATACTGTATCTAAAATGCAGCGCTAAAGTGATGATATCTCAATTTCCCCGCTGTGGGACTAATAAAGGAGTATCTTCTCTTATGATGATAAAAAGCCTCCAGCCGAGAACTTTGATCCGTCTTCAAATTATTCTTTGTGTATAAATGTCTGCTTATGGATGGATGGATGGATAGATACTTGATTTATCCCCAGGGGGAATTTGTTTATAGCAGCAGCAAGAAAGGTTACGGAGTAAACATAAAAATATTCAGTATAAAAAATGCACAATGTATACAATAGAATAAAATAGCAGAGCAGGACTGTGGCAGCGGGGGGTGTTTAGGCTTGGCTGCAGAGTGGGTGGAGCGGGGGTGTGGTTCAGGGAACGGTGTCTGATTGTCATCAGCTGGTCTGATGGGTAATTAGTCCAGCTGATGACAATCTGTGTTTGTGTATCTGCAAGGCTTTGTCTTTAAAAGGAGCTGGATGGACTGAAGATGGGAGTGGAGTGCCGACCAGAGACACTGGCTGTGTCTACTACCGGACACTTGAGCACTTCGAGCACTGACTTTCAGTGCTTAGGGCGCCACACTGACAAAACCAGCAGAATTCAGTGCACTGAAAGTACCCGGATGGCGCACTGCAAACGGGCAAAAAATGTAGTGTAAAACGATGGACACTACTCGCCCTAAACGGACGCCATCTTGGCTACGTAGCGGAAGAGGAGGAGCCCTTTCGCCAGCTTTTCATTTTATTTCTAAAACAATGGCGGACGAGATGGCTACGGTAGCACAAGCGGTAGACCACGGAGGCTCCTGCCGTGATTGTGCAGGTATCGCAGTTTCCACATGGGGTGGAGAAAGGGGTAAACAAGGGACAAAAAGAGGGCAAGAAGTGCATTCATTTTGTCAGTTTAAGTTTCGCGGGTATCGCAAGCAGATTTGCGTACGTCACTCCCGGCTTAATTTCGCGGGTGCCGTGAACAGATTTGCGTCCGTCACTTCCGCCAAGTGGTTAACGTAAGTGTTCCATTTCATACAGCACTTATCAGCCACGGAGTGCACTACAGATGTCAGTGCACTGTATTGCAGTGTACTTCGTAAAGTGTCCGGTAGTAGACACAGCCACTGTCTGCAGTCCGAAACAATAAAATATATTCCGAAATATCACACTGGCTGCTCATTCCATGGTGCTTAGAGGGGGAACCTACGAGTGATGGCTAGGAACGTGTCACAAGGACATATTACATTTAAGAAAAACAAATGTAAAACAAAAATGCAAAGTATATACAGTGTATAGTTAGGGCTGAATCAGGTTTGCCCTGGTCCAGCCCCTTGATATGCTGCTATAGGCTTATAGCTGCCGGGGGACGTTTTAGGATGCACTGAGTACCTATCTCCTCTTTTTTTTCTCTCCTTAAGGATGAATTTTCATCTCTCAATCACACGTTACTAACTCTGCTTTCTCCCCGGAGTCCTTTTGACTTTACGTCTCATGGGGTCATCGGACCCTATGAGACGGCATAGATCCTATCTGCCTGATGGATCGTCTGGGTCGTGGAATTCCTGCTCATGACTACGCCACTGTCCTGTTGAGACTCCGCCCACTCCTCCTCCCCACCGCCATCTGCCTGATGGATCGTGGAGGTCTCCATCGTGGAATATGCCTACTATGAACTATTCATACACTCTGTCACATTCATTGAATGTATTTTAACTCTAAATCTGTCCTTCTGTACACATTACATCTATTGTTCTGTCCATCCTGGAGAGTGATCCTCCTCTGTTGCTCTCCTGAAGGTTTCTTCCCTTTTTTTCCCCCTGAAGGGTTATTTGGGAGTTTTTCCTGGTCCGATGTGAGGTTTTGGGGCAGGGATGTCTATGTGTACAGATTGTAAAGCACTCCGAGACAAATTTTTAATTTGTGAAATTGGGCTATACAAATAAACTGAATTGAATTGAATATAAGTGTGTATAATGTATGTACTGTGTAAGTAATGCAAGGGTTATTTATGTTGATTCAATTGGAGGAGGACCAGAGGTGATTTATTATAAAGTCTTATTGCAGATAGAAATACATAGACTGTCTATACATACAATACATACGATATTGTAAGGTATAAACAATAACATTGCTGACATGTTTATGCAGTGACGACCAGATTAAATCAGCCAACGTGTGACTTGCAGGATATCCACAACACAGAGCAGTAATATTGGTTATTACGACCATGCTCGATGAAATGTTGGCGGTGTCTTGAGAGGTAAGCCCCTCCTCCTCTTCAGCATGTCCCACACTAATTAATTGGGTGTGAACGCAGCATTAGAAGCTCAACAGACCTCTGAAGCCCCCTCTCATCTCTACTTGAGGCTACATCAGCTGCCAACAACCCAAATCCTGAATGTCCAACCGAACTGTTGGCAGTCCAGCAGGGGTTTTGACAACAAGAAGTGGAATACAAATTTCAATATTTTGTTTTTGACCTGTGTTTTAACGGTCCATCCTAAATCGGACTATGTAATACTAAATTAGTATTATTTTAATCTCTGCAGGCGTCAACAGGCGTTTCTTCAATCTTGACAAGAAACCTGCAGGAGAGCAACCTGCTCTCCTGCAGGTTTCTTCCCTTTTTTTCCCCCCTGAAGGGTTATTTGGGAGTTTTTCCTGGTCCGATGTGAGGTTTTGGGGCAGGGATGTCTATGTGTACAGATTGTAAAGCACTCCGAGACAAATTTGTAATTTGTGAAATTGGGCTATACAAATAAACTGAATTGAATTGAATCATCGCAAAAAAATAAAAGAGCAAGAAAGTGACATTACGTGTGATATAAATAACATAGCCAGCTGCAATATAAATGGAAAAATTACCAAGGACTGACCGGAGACCACCATTTATGTATACAGAAGTGTAAAATATCATGAAATGGAAACAGTGTACAAGTACATGTACCTACACATTATTTGTTTTATTGCACTTCCTTTCAACCATTAAAAAACACTTATTTAAGCAACTTAACCTGACAATATGTAATATTTGGAAACTCACTTTTTGACAAGGCATGAATGTTAAGCCTGAATTTAGGAGGTTATACTGAACTTCAAAAGTAAACAAGGGCCCTTGAAGGCAGCACAGCAGAACAAAGCGGCATCGCACTGCATTCAAGGGAATTAGAGACGGTCACTGGCTCCTTTTGTTTTCTTGTTTATTGTGGACTTACACTAGATGGCAGCTTCACACTGTTCATGCACCATGGTGTTTGCTCATTAGACGTGTGTGTGTGTTATTCCCACTTCATCCTGCTTACAACAGACTGCAGCTGGTTCTTGCTGAGCTGTAAAAGTGTTGGATATAATCCGGGCCCGCAGACCTCAAAAGTTACTGGTTAATCTTCCAGCCAGGTTTCTTTTGCGGCACAAAAATCTAAAATGATGTTTATTGAAATTCGTACTGTTTTTAATGAGGCAACGTGCTCCAGCGATCTCAGCTGTGGTCCGGGACCACGCTGAGGAGGATTATTTGGACGTCAAGTTCCACTGATGAGAAGCTGAAAGCTCCATCCAGGACTCCTCCTCCTCCCATCGTCGCTGCTCCCAGACTCCACACCTGTGTCTGTTGCCTCTGCCGCGGAGGAGACTGTTTACTTCTCCACTTCTGGAGGGAAGTGTCTCCACGGAACAGCCCACGGCGGCATTCATCTTCCTTTTTTTTAAAGCAGACTTCCGTTAAAAGCTACTGTCGGCATCTGGCCATGGGCAGTAACGTCACGGGTCTCCCGACGCTGCACAGAGGACACAGCAGGCCTTCACAGACTCCGAGTGGTGAAAAAGGCCACACACACGCCAAACGAAACACCATTTGGAGCATAAATAACACGTGTGTTCTAGAGGGCCGAAGTTAAACACGACATGCAGAGGACATGCTTCATATGGAACGGTGTGTGTAGGTGTGTGTGTGTGTGTGATATTCTCAGATTCAAACTTCCCGGATTCATGACTCTTAAGTGCATCTGTGCAACCCTGATGAAATAGACAACGAGCTACAACCGCATGTTCTTCAAAACGAGACGTCCAAATGTAACAAACAAACACAGGACTTTTGTCCAGGAGACCGGTGTTCATGTGTTGTTCGAAACTTAAAGTTAAATTTACATTTTGTCATCCAAAACCTTTTTGGTATTTGCCTCCGTTCCTGTCCGACTTGTGAAAAGAAAACACCCAAAACACACATCGAGGAGTTTATTTGACGACCTTGTCTCTTTGTGTCAATAGTTAATGCCGTGTGTATATTCAAACAATACATTCATAGAAAACCACATACAAATAAAACAGGTTCAATAATAAAAGGAGTTATTGATATAGAGCTCCACTGCACAATTAGGTGACAATGCAGGATTCATTGTATGGTACACAATATGTGTATGTAGGCATTTTTCATGGAAGATATCGTGACATGTCACAGATGTAGATATAAAAGTGAACGATTGCTGAATTCCTTTTAGGTGCTTCAGTTATTGCTATTGTGTATGCTGGTTCACTGTCACACGATCCTGAAACCTCACAGTGAAGCTGGGTCCCTCCCTGCATGTTGAAATACTATAACAATACTATAAATTCCATTCAAGCAACACGTTCTCTTTCCCAAAGCACATCGCTCAGTCAGAGGCCCAAAAGTTTCTACTCATGCAAAGTGTTTTTCAAAATAAACTTTACAAGAAACAGTGTCCGCTCTTTACATGTTCATGTCTTTCAAAATAAGTGTTGGAGGTAGGTCTCATTAGTTTTTAGCTTTTCTTGATTAGGTTCAGGCAACAAAAGCACTTGGTTAGGTTTTTTTCTTTTGGAGGGACAATGCACACCAATTAACAGTCAAACTGTAAGTTAGGAAGAGAGGCTAATTTTCATCTGCTGTTGCTGGCCAGATTTTTTGAAGGCAACATAAAATGTAAAAAAAAATTATATGATAGTGAAACTAAGAATTATCGATAAACACACATAACATATCGTTAACACCAATTCACATAAAAGCAAAAGCAAAGTGTACCTACAGTAGAGGCACACATACATCACTGAGGCAGAGAACATACATCAACGCTGAACAAGACAAATGCACATATAGGCCAAACAAGCAGACCGGGCAGACAGAACATCGCACAGCTGATTCCTTCAGGCTATGTTGGAATGTTTTGTTCATGTTTTTTGTGCATATGTGTGATGGCATAAATTTGCTGAATTTACAGAAAATTCATATTTGCTAAAAGAGCTTGACCTATGTTAAAAGACACAATCAGCTCCTGAAGCAGATCTAGTGTGTGTGCCCTTTCAGCGCGTTGTTCACATTAAAAATAAGGATTTTATTTATGTAACTGAGTGCATGAGAGTAGAGGGACTATTATTCAGCCAGGTTTCCCTGACGACCACTTGTAACATGTGCAACAGTTCCCATGGTGATGGTTTTCAGAGTGCGCTATCAGCAGAGGAGATGATGGCTGATTGGGAGGAGCACCAGACGGCGTCACTGGCAGCCATTCAGCAATAAAAGGACGGGGACGTGTTTGTGCTGCTCAGCATCCTGTTTACTGGGCTGGACAGTGAGCAGCGATTGGCTGGATATGGAACCGAGATCTGTTGATCAATGCTCAGCCGAAGAGATGGTGAATGCACTCAGTCACACATGCAGTTTACAAGTCCCAACCACACACACACACACACATTTCCCATACACAACACTCGGATTCAGGTCGCAAAGACACACTCAGTTCTTGATTGCAATCATTATTTTGCTGCCAGCTGGATTAATAGCCATCTCTTAGCTCTTCTGACTCTGACAGCTTTGTGGTGATGACTTCCCATTCGCAAACTTATATTGACATGCTGTGTAATATTCAACACATTCTCCGTTCCAACCATATGAAAGATGGCAGCTGGTCAGTGGTCGATGCATTCATTTAAAATCAAACTTGCACAACTTGGTTAGGTCCAGGTAGAGCAACTATCTTGCCGAGTTTAAGGAAAAGATTGTGGTCTGTGTGTCTAAGTATACTTGTCACGGGTCGTGTTTGAGGACCCGAACCAAAACACAGACCAGGAAGTAATAAATGCAAAGGTTTATCGTGAGGAGTAGTATAAATGTCAGTAAGTGAATATAAGCTTTATGTATTGGAGTAAATTTAACGTGATTTTTGAAGCATAGAACGTAGTCGAGGCCGGCGACGTCAGAGGTTAGGTGAAAGAGGCGGGCCGGCCCAACCCCATCGGGATCCCCTATGGCCAGTCCGCTTCTGGGGGCAGGGAGACAGGCTGGTGGCAGGAAGACATACTGGGGGAAGGGAGACATACTGGGGGAAGGGAGACAGGCTGGTGGCAGGGAGACAGACTGGGGGAAGGGAGGCAGGCTGGTGGCAGGAAGTACATGAAACCAGCTGGATTAAACTCAGTCTACAACACTGAGCAGGCTGCAGGCTGGACTGGACGGGTGTTGTGAATGAGTAGTAACCAGGAGGGAGCATCCAGCCCGACTTGGACCTTTTGACTGGAGCCTAGCTGAGACCTACTTTCTCAACACTTCATAATTTAGCTGCTACAAAGTAAAACACATTTTAATAATCTAATAATGGGGAACCTTTATTGTGAAGGAATTATAGGAACATGTGTTTAACACAAAATTAGCATAGCTTTGGTTAGCAGCAATTCGTTACAGTAATATAACAAGTCTACTAATTATGCAAGGAGGAAGCGTAAGTACCTGAAATAATGAAGGACTTTTATTTTAAAGCATTTATATGATATTAATATTGTGTTTGTCCACCGTTTTGCAGCCGCTCCTTTGACCATGAAATATATCCGATCACTTCCCCATCAAGCAAGTCGCACTGGAGTACTAAGTGTGGACACACGGGAAACACAGCAGTTAGTCGCAGTCACAAACATCATGTCTGACCATACGGGGTCCATCCAATGAGACAAAAACAGATGTAGCTGAAGAAGACATGTAGTGAGGTCATGTATCTGTGTGCGTGTGCATGTGTGTGTGTGTGTGTAAGCACGGTGTTGAGTAATTCCTCAAGGGTAAACTACGGCTTAGTTCCAGACCATTTCTGGAACACCACCTCTCTCCGATAGACCAGCCTGACTAAAGCAATACATGTGTAATACCTGCAAACCGAATAAGATGATGCAACGAGGGCACTTTAACTCAGAGAGAGAGAGAGAGAGAGAGACATCCACTTCCAATGGCATCGTAACATGTGGAGGCCAAAGTTGTGCAGATGCTTTTCACCCTGATGGCCTCTCAGCACCTTTACGACAGGCCAGGAGACGCATGGTAGAATGTGTTTCACGGGTTGGCTTCATGGTTTCACGGTTGAGTTGTGACACGGTCCATTTGGACGCAGACAGAAGATCAGCGTCATGCTCAGCTGTACATCAGCGCCTTTTCATTGGAGCAAACTGACCCTGCAGCATGGTTCACTCTACTACATGATACTACTGCGAGGGCACCACAAGGGCATGCTGTTACCTCACACACTCTCACATACACACAGAAACAGTTGTACTATCCAGACCGATTTACTGACTAGTTTGCATACTGTACAGTAACATGGTAGAGGCCAATGGAAGTTATTATTTTTCAAACCAAAGTCCAGTCTTATTATTTATGCTGCCTAAAATCACAACTTTAAGACTTCCTGTCTGTATGTTACAAACGTTCACATGTGTTCCATCTTCAACTTATTTCGACTCATCAAAGTCCCAATTTCCACGTAGTCCTCAATTACTATAGTGACAGGGCTGATGTGGACTTTTGTAACTAACAACATAAATGGGATGTAAGCAGCTTAAAGCGGCAACAAACACCATTTCCATTGTGGGTGACCCCGAATAGTCCACTAGGGAGACTGATTGACTTCCAATCTCAGAGTTGAACTTTTGTGGTGGCAAAAAGAAAATGTGGCCGTGAAAAAAGAATCATTCCATTCTAGCTGTATGGAGGGGTGAACGTCTGTGTGACGGAGCCACGATGAGGACTAACACACATGAATAAAGTTTATCAGATCCACAATCGGCTGAGCCCTCCAGTAAACACCATTAATACAATTTAATACTATTTAGGACACAGGCAATATTTAAATACATCATTTTAGAATAGATGACAATCCATGTATACAGCATGATGCAAAAAACTGCATTAGATCACCATAAAGTGTGCACGTATATAGAGGGGAGACTTGTCGCTACCCATACGAACCCTTGTCATTTACCAAAATATAGCCTAACTTTGGAACGTTATTCGGGCTCTTTGCTGCCTTACTAGCATAACATGGTCAAATCAAATATTCATAAAGTCGTCAAGTTTCATATTATGATGGTACCTCCACTGAACGACAGTATGTCTACCGGGATTGCAGGTCTTAGACAGTTAATACCTGAACAAATTCAGCATCTTGGCTGAAACCTCAGAAAGGCGAAACAATGACATCATAAGGTTCCTGTTAGGAACCATGACATCATCCATTGGTTTGTGGAACGCATTTTTGAAATCTCAAGTGCAGCATTTTGGTCATCCCCATCTTGTTGTTTTGCAAAGAGAAGAAACAGAGTTATAGGGTCATTTTCTAAGGGACTTCTCTACATCCGTCGCCCCCTGGTGGCCATTGGGAAGAACGAAGGTTTAGGCACTTCTGCATTGAAGTTCCCAGCTGGTCCAGCAACAGGACTTATCGGTGCACCTGGGCAAGTTCCTCCCTGGTTAGGTTTGGGAGAAGATTGTGAAGTACGGAAGTTACATGACAACCACTTCAACATCGACACAAACAGCTGCCTCTTGGGGGAACATCTGGGGGTTTTAGACCCACCCACAATTTGTAATGAATTCATATGACTCAGTGTACTTAACTTTCACTCAATTAAATAACAATGTTGTAACAGGTTTCAGGCTGTCACCAGTAGGTTTCTCCCCAAAGCACCCAAGGATCAGCATACAAGAGAGATATTTAGTCATATCTTTTATTATTCCACCGCAGACCGTGTCTCTGCTCTCCTCTCTCACGCTCCTTAGTCCCTACTGCTCCTTTATGGAGACAGATGCACACATACAGACACACAGATTTTCCTCAGCTGGGCTGATTACCAATCAGCCCAGCGGAGGACAATCAGATACCGTTCGCTGAACCCCCCCCCCCCCCGCTCCACCCACTCTGCAGCCGAGCCTAAACACACCCCGCTGCCACAAATGTATTTGGGTCGGTGAACCACGGAGCATATTTCAAGCACTGCACAACGGACGGGAGTCATAACTACAAAAGAGACTTGTACGACACCCCGGGAAATATTCAGAAAACATTTTTGCCATTTTCTTCCCAGCTTGACCTGCTTATGCAACGTGGCAGCGACAGTACAACTGCCGGCCCGGAGGTGTACTACAAACATCCTTTACACCTGCCTAAAAAGGAAACACAAATACCGAGAGGAGATAAAGGAACATTGACACTCCGAGGAGGATTCACAGACCTCAGGCACTGTAATGCAGCATTTATACTTTGTAAACATGAGTTTTCCCATGTCTCAACCCCGACTGTTGTCTGTGCTAAATGAGCTCATCGAGTTCAACAATGTGTCACACTTATAAATAAATAAAAATAAATAAATATACACTTTTATTAATCCCCAAGGGGAAATTAGTTCTCTGCATTTAACCCATCCTTAGTTATTAGGAGGGCTGCGTGAAGCGCCGAAGCAACTGGGGTTCAGTGCCTTGCTCAAGGACACTTGACTTGCAGCTAATGGGGAGAGCGGGGATCGAACCCACGACCTTGCGGTTGAAGGACGGCCCTCTTACCCCACTGAGCTAAAGCCGCCCATATAAGACAATGCAAAGACATGTAGACAACACAATATTGAAATGAATGCATTTTGAGATTGCTTAAGACAGTTTTGCTCTTGAAAAACACCAATACAACAACCTGGTACATCCTAGTGTAGATTTGATGAAATTTATGAAATTGAGCATTTGTATTCCCAGCAAGAGCCTGGGACTAATGTGTCATAGCTTTACAGTCGCTTTAGTCTCATGCTCTGATGGCAATAGTTGTCTTCCTGCTCGCACGCTATGGTAACCGGGACAGGATTATGACACGTGGTCGATCACAAGCCTTGTAACTGTTATCCAAGAGTACAAATCTATCGACTTCCCCACCCATAAAGATGGAAATATAGCCTCCTTGTATGCACAGCGACAGATGTGTTTTTTTAATGGTACTTTGGTAGCTTGTGTACTCAGCCGCTTCACAGACTTTATGCAGGAAGATGAGGAATAATGTCCCTCAGCTTGAATCATGATCATGTGCTTTGTATACGCGCAGTGAGTTCTGTAAAAGCTGGATGAATCATGGAACCCTCAGACACATGCACCATGTTAAATTCAGGTCAGGCTCCATGAATATTTTTAAAATAACACAATGAAGAGGAATTGCACAGTCACAGGGGATGGGTTATAGATTCAGATGGTTCTATAGGGCCGTGCTTTTCCTGGGACATATTTGTTTAATTCTGGGCTTCCGGTGCAACGCAATTATGATGTTCTGTGGGAATAGAGTACGTATGTATGTGTGTGTGTGTGTGTGTGGTGGTGGGGGGGAGGGGGTATGTATGTATATATGTATGTATGAATGTGTGTATGTATGTATGTATGTATGTACCAAAAAGATAAACTTCATCAACTAAATATTCCTTTTCTTGCATCAAAAGACTATTGATTTGTGAAATAGAAATATTTGTACGCATGTCTTTTTGTTGTTCTCAACAGTCTCTGATAATAGCCTTATTCCAATCGAACTGCTTTGCTCATTTAGGATGATATGTCACGAACATAAAGGCTTCTTGTGGTGAGCGGCTCTGCACAGTGGAGCCAATGTGGTCAGAAAATTAACTGACTGGAAGAGGCCTGCAGTACCATTTCCTAATGTGACCTAATGCTTTAAATGTCAAAACCAATGTGTTGCTTCTCTTTTTCCGAGCAGACCTCCAGACAAATAGCATTTCTTTATGACACTAGATCAAAAGAAGCATTTTAACAACACGATGGTTTTGATTGCACAGTTGAAAAAGGGAGACGTTGCTATGCGTTTTGTAGAATACTAGCGTTTGAAACATTGTGACAAAATTAATTTTAAATGAATTGTTGCATGCTGGGAAACCGTAAAATGCTCCTTTAGTGTAACTGTAAAAACAACCTCTACATAGCATTACAACTCTCTGTTATTCACAGGGGACCTGGGACTTGAACTTCCTCACAGCTAGTCCAGACATAATGACGGCGGTTTTCTCAAATCAAGTTGTTGTTGTTATTGTTGTGACAATATTGCTGCATTCCAAAATCCAAGCAATGACTGCATAGACCCAAATGTAAGAAAAAAATTGTCTGGGAATAAAGTATACTTATGTAGTGTTATATTACAGTTACTGCAGCTCACTGGCAGCTGAGCCGGCCGCTAGCAGCTAATAATGCTGACAGTGCAAACTAAGTGCTGAAAGATGTAACACCTGAGGGGAAAGCGGAGGGTGGATGCTATGCTTTGAAATGTGCTAATAGTGTGTATTTCAGAGTTAGTCAGCTGCAAGCGTGTTTAGTTAGCTAATTTTAACTTACTGGATTTCTCAAAAGCCCATGTTCCTTGTTTTGCAGCCAGAGAGGAACTGTATTCATAATAAAGCTTCAGGGGCCTTTTTCAAGGGAAAAGTTTGGCAACCAAATACAAATGAAATAGTTTCTTATCTTCAAAAAGTGTGACCAAAAAAAATACAATGTTATTGTGTTGGGAATGATGGCTAAAAGCATGAATACAAAACTCGAGTTGTGATGAACTGAAAATTGCACTCAGCTAATAATGACCACATCCACTCCCATTGTAAACTCTGTGGGGTGGTGGAGAGCACACTGCTCATATCACAAAACGGTTCCAGTAAAACACATCTGTCACTGTGCATAAAAGCCAGTAATGCGCCTATCTTTATGGGGGAAGTCAGCATATTTGTGCTAGGACAACAGTTACAAAGCTTATGATCATAAAAGTGCCATAATTGTATCCTGGTCACCATACAGATGGGAAAATCCCAAATAGGCTCCTAAACCAAGGAACTAAAGCCACTATAAATCATCTCTAAGGACTATAACTTGTAGTGCTGTTGGTGCATACATCTGTCTCTCTATTCCGCTGATGACAACATAATAAAAACAGGTAATAAATTATAGGTTGCGAATGATTTGCCTCTCATCACTTTCTTCAGTCAAACCGTCAGGCAGCTGGTGGGAAGACTCACAGGCACTGCTTTCAAATCCTTTCATACAGACACCCAAAGAGGGAACTCCCCTCCGGCCCGCTGCTCTGCAGAACTCTGCAGTGTTTCTGACAGGATAACCTCTGCGTTGTGCTCTGGCCCAAGTGAGGAAGGGACTACGAATTTATTTGAGGAGTTGTTAACACGTCTTTACCGTCCGTTACCAGTAAAGTGGCCATGGGACAGTGGAGTGGTGGAGTGGTAGGATGAGAGAGACTGGGTGGGAGTGTGAAAAGTGAGGAGTGAGTGGCGGTAGTGACATGGTCCCACAGGGCTGTATCATCTCCAAGAAATGAGTAGAAACATCCAAAATGAACGTTTGTGCTGACATCACGTTTACTAGCCAAAAAATTAGCTCATGAATATGAGGATTCTGTGTTTGTTAATAAGTAAGACCTGGCACCAAACCTTCTGCTTCAAAACTAGGTTACCATCCAACTCACTTGCACTCTCAATTATGTTGCGAGGGAATTGCTCCCAGATTGCAGTTTCAAACAGTTAGACATACTTGTGATTAATGTTGTAAATTGCAACATAAAAAAAAGAAGTGTTCCTCTGTGTTTTGACCCATCCACCTTCCAACCTCTCACGCATGTGGACATCCACATGTCACTTAAAACATAACTTCCGGTGCAGTTTGGTTGTATGGAAACATCCTTTTTAGGAGACAGGACCGGAGGCACACATAGCAAACTTGAATCAAACACTGATTCTAAAAGCAGGAGAATAGAAAGAAGATAAGTGTCTCATGACTGCCATCAAAAATAGTCTGATGAAATACCACGAGGCTGCGAGAACAGCACAAACGGAGCCTGTTGTTGTTGTTGGTATATATTTGCATCATGTTGGAATAACAATTGTAAACGTCCAAGTGATCATAAACGTCTTTGGCACACTGCTCTTCCCATCCTGAACAAAAGGGCCCCAAAGGCTGACCTTTGGACCTCTGGATCAGGACAGGATGTGTGATCAGTTAGTCTGAGTAGATAGCTTCATGTCTCATTCTTAGCTTTATAGGCACTTTAAAGTGGCAAATGATTGCATCATTGATTCTGTTGATCATGCCACTCGGATACAAATATTTGGTGGCTTTTATCCGCTTCACTACATGTGATCCCTCAGGATGTGTTTGTTCAGAAACACAATGTCTCCTTTCGTCGCTACACTAGTGTAGCGTCCATTCGCATATTGGCATTGACTATGTATGTAATCGATTCACTTTTGACAATTCCACGTTTGGTGTGAACACATCATTCGACAGAAGCCTCAAATTGCAAGAGTGTCATTTTTCAACTCCGCCCTCTATGTGCAGAGTTGTTCACTCATTCTTGAATCACCTGAAGTTGCTTGTTAGGTTTTATCATTGTTTTCCTTTAACTTGTAAAGTTTCGTTTTCTGCCTTCTGGGAATGTAAGAAATCACTGCTGGAAAACAGAATCAGTTTTACTTACATAACAACGCCACGGTTCAGGTGCTATTATCCGATGGATGTGTTGGGAGAGCCGCGCCTTGGGAGAGCGGCGCTTTGGCAGAGCGGTGTGTTGGGAGAGCGCCAGCCTCCGTACTCCATCTGTGTCCACAGGATGCGTTCAGGTCAGCGTTGTGAAACCCGTGGTAGTTTTAATCCCGTGGTTAACGTTAATAGAAAAGAAAAGCATATATTGTTAGCTTAAGGAGAAGATCCTGGTTTGGGTTTTAATATGTGTTTGTTGCCTTCATATATATAGATTCTGTGTTACTTACAAATTATAGCTTATAATTTATATATGTAACTAAAAATAAGTCGAACTTTTAGTTTCACCCCGGGACACAGTCAGCTGTCTCCTGGGTTAGAGTCTGTGTTCATTTGCCCCATCCATCCCGATCTCCTCCATACGCAGACGTTGCTGCTCTTTATACTACATCACCTGACTTCCTGCTTTGCTCCTTGGATGAACACCACGGTCACTACAGGTGAGTGCCTGGCAATGTTGGTTCTCCCCGAGGGGATCCAGCTTAACTATAGATGATAACCACCTACAATTGAGACTTGACTCTGGACTTATCTTCAGTGTTACTTGGAGGATTTGGGACCGCCACAGTTTCAAGGAACCAGAAATACTTATACAGTTTAATTTCGGCGTGAAGGAGAGTGACTCGGTTCGGAAGCATCCCCTCGTTTGGACCCTCTGTTCATATCTATACAACCACTGCGTTAGAAATCAATCGTTTACCAGAGCACAAAGTTCTTCATAGATCAGACTTACTTGTTCATACACCCTGGAGCTACCAGATATCATCTGAATCCTGTGACTCCTCTTTCCTTTTCAATCTTTCTCCCAGGCTCAGAGCAAAGCATGAGACATCTTTATGTGTTTTTCATGCTGGAAGAGAAACTAATTCTCAGATGGGAGCCGTGGGAACAAGTTTAAAAGATGCCCTTAAAACAATCTGCTTATCTCTGTACCGGTCCCAAATGAGACGAGGAACAGATTAGCCCGCGGTAATATCTTTGGTGGCCTCTCCAGTGTAGAATAAAAAATGCCATTCTTTGACTGACGATGTATAAAGCAGTGTTTGTGGTGATTTTCATTCTGAGGCGTGGCAGCTCTGTGGGACAATCACAACACGTTTCTCTCTTTTGATCTCGCTCAGCTCAGCATTTCTTCAAGGATCTAAAAACCTAAGTCAGGTTGTAAATGTGATAAATGAGAGGAATGATAAAGTGAGGGCCACATAAATGAATAAAGAAAGCTCTGATGATCCGTCTCAGCAGCTGGAGGTATCATCTTCTTGCCAAACATGACATGAGCCGGTGGGGGTCATGAAAGATACAGAGCGCTGATTCACAAAGGGCAAGGTTTGGAAACCACTAAAGAAGCAGGGCCACTGATTGATGGCGCCAAAGATCCATCCAAACCCATTCACATGTTTCCGCAAGCAGAAACTGTCCAATATTAATCTAATGTAATGAGCTATAAACACCCCATCATGATCGGAATTGCAATTTAAAAGTCTCAGTGATCTGTTCGGAGAGGAATTACAACCAGATGTCCTCCTGCTCCGTGACAGAGAGAGAGCTCCAGAAAACAGTGAGTTTCCTCTTTTTAAAATGTTTTTGGACTCATTTGCTTTTAGCGACCGCACGGCTCAATAGATGACAATGTTCCCCTGTTACTCACAAATTAACACATTCTGTCCGAGGCCACCAGCTGAGACTTTGACATGTTTTCGTTAGTACACATGAAAGAAACGAGAGGATTTGGGAGGGAGTCCAGCTAGCACTTTCCAGCTTCATGCTAAGCTAAACTCACTGACCGCATCACTTTACATGCCCGGTACAGACAGGAGGGCAATGTCCTCCTTCTAATCTTACTCTCAGCAAAAGAGGGGAAAGTGTTTTATTCCTTTGAATTTAAAGCTGGGGTAGGAAACTTAGAAAAACACTCAGACTAAACTAGATCTTGAAAAGCATCCAACCGAAAAAAAGTTCCCAGCCCCTCCCAAAGAAACTCCCCCCACATCATGAACACTATTTGAAACATTAGATAATAAAGGATAGGTTAAAAATACCAATGTAATAAAAATATAATCAGACTGACTATACAGACCGATGTCTAACCTCCCCTTCCTCTTTAAGATCCTTGTGAAAGTAGTTGCAAATCAGTTGTGTAACTTTCTACATCCTAATAGTTTACTTGAGGAGTTTAAGTCAGGATTTAGAAAACACCACAGCACCGAGACAGCACTGGTGAAAATGACAAATTACCTCCTAATAGCATCAGATAAAGGACTCATCTCTGTACTGGTCTTGTTAGACCTTAGTGCTGCATTCGACACCATTGACCATGACATCCTATTACAGAGACTGGAGCAGTCGATTGGCATTTCAGGCGCCGCACTAAGTTGGTTTAAATCCTATTTATCAGATCGATCTCAGTTTGTATTTGTAAAGGATGAAGCCTCGATAACCACCAACGTTAGTCACGGAGTTCCACAAGGTTCTGTGCTTGGACCAATTTTATTTACCTTATACATGCTTCCTTTGGGCAATATTATCAGGAAACACTCCATAAACTTTCATTGTTATGCAGATGATACTCAATTATATATATCGAACAAAACCAGAGGAGACCAACCAGCTCAATCAAATTCAAGCATGTCTTAAAAACATAAAAACATGGATGACCTGCAACTTCTTGATATTAAACTCTGACAAAACTAAAGTTATTGTACTCGGCCCTGAGCACCTCAGAGATCAATTATCTGGTGATGTGGTTTCTGTAGATGGCATTGTCCTAGCATCCAACACCACTGTAAAGAATCTCAGCGTTATCTTTGATCGGGACTTGTCCTTTACCTCCCACGTAAAGCAAATCTAAAGGACTGCATTTTTTTATCTACGTAATATTTCAAAAATCAGGCACATCTTGTCTCAAAAAGTTGCAGAAAAACTGGTTCACGCGTTCGTTACTGCAACTCCTTATTATCAGGCTGCTCTAATAAGTCTCTTAGGTCCCTCTAGTTCAGTGATTCTTAACCTGGGTTCGATCGAACCCCAGGGGTTCGGCGAGTCACTCTCAGAGCTTCGGCAGGTTAGAGACACACAGCAGCGTTTCCCCGTTATAACAAGGTGGCGGCCCGCCCCCACCACCTTGTAATTTTCGCTATAGCGCCAGATTACAACAGAAGTAATTTAAGGTTCCCCACCTTGTTATTTTTATTTAACTAAACGGCCGTATGTTGTTGTTCGTATCGACACAACGACATGTCATTTCTGTCTCTACGTGGTCGCGTTCATGCTTCTCCTGGCTCTCGGTGTCACGCGCGGCGGAGCTCCGCCCCCGTGCGCACAGACACATGCGCGCGCACAGGTGAGCAGGCTCCCACCAGCCGCAGAGAGCGGCCAATATGTCGCGTGAAAAGCTCATTTTATCACACATAATAATAAAACGTGATGACTCTCAAATATCTGCATTTGTTTTGTTTTGCAAAGAATGCACGTTATTGTTGTTTTGAAAAGATATGCAGTGTAAAACTCAGTAAAACTCTTTTTGTTTAGTTTTTCACAGGTTGCACTTTATTGTTATTAGCCTATCTTGAAAATGTATTCAGTGCACAACATAGTTGATACAGGTAAATTGCAGCCACAATAAGCGAAATGTTGCACAGATAGAACTGTATTTGTATTCTGATTAAGTGATTGAAAGCTTGTAGCCTATTATTTTTTTGTCTGATGGAGCAATCTGGATTAATTGAAAGTGACAGCTATATATTTATTACATTATAAGTACCCTAACCACACCAACTAATCTGTTGGGCTGCACCTATGTTGACAAGCTCAATAAGCTTCTTTTGTACACGTTTACCAAATTTTTTGTTTTGCGTTATGTGATCGCTATATTGACAATGAATACGATTTTAGTTGAATAAAATTAGTTAAAGAATTCTTATACTGCATTTAATTGTCGAGCGTCTTTAAATGTTAACTTTTCCAACTTTTTTTTTGGTTGGCAAAAGCACCAACTATAGGTGTTCGTATTGGTCGGTCGGTCCCCGGCCCCCTGAAGCTGTAAACCTGGGGGAAACACTGCACAGTAAAGCTCGGTTCACAATAGCAACATCGGCCCGTTTTTGTCGGTCAAAAACTGTCTGCCGACATTTTCGGCAACTCACCATTTTCTTCGCCGTGTTATGCTGCCTTCACACCAAAAGCTTTGCAAAGTCAATGCACAGACATGAATGTAATGATAGACTGAAGTGAACAATTCACCCGGTGTTGAGTTGCTAAAGCCCATCAGCCACGTTCGCTCTGTTTTGAAGAAATCAAATTTTATTTGTCCTATTACGAAGGGTTCGGCTAATGCACTGATGAATTGCAGGGTTCAGTACCACCAATAAAGTTAAAAAACACTGCTCTAGTTGATCCAGAATGCTGCAGCTCGTGTACTCAATAAAACTAAGAAAAGAGATCACTTTACTCCTGCACTAGCTGCTCTGCACTGGCTCCCTGTAAAATCAAGAATCACATTTAAAATTCTTGTCTGAACCTATGAAGCCTTGATTTGTGATGCTCCATCATATCTAAAGGAGCTTGTATTACCATATTGCCCCATTAAAGGAGCTGCGCTCACTAAATGCAGGGCTACTTGTAGTTCCTATCCTAAAAAGTAGGATGGGAGCCAGAGCCTTTAGTTATCAAGCTCCTCTTTTATGGAACCAGCTTCCACCTTCAGTCCGGGAGGCAGACACAGTCACCTCATGTAGAGCTTATAGTTAGGGCTGAATCAGGTTCACCTGGTCCAGCCCCTTGATATGCTGCTGTAGGCTTATAAGCTGCTGGGAGACATTTTAGGATACACTGAGCACCTATCTCCTCTCCTCTCTCTACTTATGGATGAATTTGCATCTCTCCATTACACTAACTCACATTATACTAACTTTCTTGTAAATGCTATGCAACACGTAATAATAGATTCTATAACATCGTGTAACAAAGTGAATGATTAGAGACAAAATCAACTTATCTGCCGGTCTTTCAGATTTATTTTTCCTTTTATTGCAGGTTTCCCATGTGTAACAATCAAAATGCAGACCAGACTGCGAGCAAGCAAAGATCTGCAAAACAGTTGTTACAAGGTCATGTGTTGCTAGGTCCAAGAAAGATGAACGCAGAGCAAAATCCGATCAAAACAGACCCGACATGTAGTCAGATGTGAGATATTTATATTCTTATGACAAAGAATGGACAAGGGAAGACATTTATTAAATGAGTATTCAAATTGAATAGATGATCTGATGGGGCTCATATTTGTGGAGGTGTTTGAGAACCAAACTCCATATCCATCCATCCTAAATACTGACAAGCCGGACCAGGAGACTGCTGGCGTATCCAGAGCCCCAATATAAAATAACTTCCATAAACATGCTTCTCAGTCAGTCAACAGACCTTTGTCACCATGACACATAAATATGACGGTTATAGCGGTAGATCTGAAATATGAAACAGCTACTCCGAACTGCGAGGCTTTTTTGCAAAGCCGTGATCGTAGCTCATTACAAGCATGCACCATAAAAGGAGCATCATATAATATATTTAATCCTGGCCCTGTGTTCAACCACCTCATGTCTCAATCACATGTAAGAAGATAGCGGACATTGCATCATCATAGACGTTAACAATGAACTGTTAGTTCTCACAGCTGTCTGTTTAATCTTTGCTGTCAAGATGCAAAGAGAATTTTAACAAATTGGAAAATAATATGTTTTTTAGACGAATTGCCTACCCAGACATTAGCTGATGATATTCTCGTTGCCTTTTTTTGTGCTTTTTTATAGCTAAATAGCAAATGTTAGCATACTAAGCACCAAGACAATGATGGTAAACATGATTAACATTATACATCGGCTTACTGGACAGTGTCATTCTGGGATGTTTGATGATTCAGATGTTAACATTTAGCTCAAACTGCTGTGCTGCTGAAGACTCTTAGTCCTGTTTCGATGATAATATAAATAATATAGCACTGTTTATACACCCGGCAATATGTAGAGCATATCAAATTGATCATTCAAATGCTTTCCTATCCACAGTGTTACCCAACTGAAGCCCATCACTCCTCACCAGCACATTTTGCCGGAGCTTATCGGGCATGAAAGCCATATTTTCAGTTCCTGAGCAGCAGAGACAATGAGGTATTTCTTTGCATCAATCCAGCCCGAGGCTGAGCTGGTCTGGAGTTATTAAAGCAGAGTGACAGATCTAATTATCACCTCCCCACTTCGTCTGCTTTAACTCTGATGAAAAGAACTACATTACACGAGACATCCTCTGCCCTCAAACTAACTTTCACCTTTGCTAATAACTTAGAGAGCAGTTATTTGGAATACCTGCTGAGGGCATGTCCTGAATCGACAGAAAGGGATTTGCAATACGGCTGGATTCATGAAAGGAGCAGACTGTCATTCTTTCAATGCTTGCCACAGTATCTTTCACCGTGTCCCCACCTCTTTTTCCATGTTTCTCGTTTTCTCGTCTTCTGATAATGATCCAAAGTCACTTTTGTAAAAATGTTTCAGTTCCCTGCAGTGTCTCTTCCTCTCCTCCCATCTTTGTTCTGTTTCTAGATAGTATGAAGTTCTAATACCGTTATTCAAATGACCTTGTGATATGCTAAAACAGCTTTTTTGTGTTTGCATTGCAATCTCAGACATAACCAAATGTGAAGACCCCCTCTGCTGACCTCCTCACCACTCGGCATCTGCTGCCAGATTCCTTTTCACTTCCATACAAATCACTTAAGAAGGGGGGGCAGGTACCATTCTGCTGCCGCTCATGTGGATATAGGCCTGCCGTACACCGTCCGCTGTCTCTTTTTTGTCCTCGTTGTATGGTTGCTGTTGATGGATATCATGTTGCATTGGACTAATGGATTCTGTGTGTGTGTGTGTGTGTGTGTGTGTGTGTGTTTACATATGCTTCCCTGTTAGATGTACTTTTTGCCCCCTTAAACTGGTTGTCGTGGAAACCTCGGTCAGGTCTGGTCTGCAGCTGCTGTCAAACACTGAAGCATGCTGGGACATGCGGTGATGAGGGTTGCTTAATCATCAGCCACCATGTCAGATCTGTTGCCACAGGATATGTAATGGCTTCACTCAATTTACAAACCCTGAAAGTGTTTAATTTGTATGCAGAGGCCCACAACATGTCTATGATGTCACAGCTAAAATGATGACAGATTCATCTCTTCCCCCATTGTTACTGTGTATCAACTGAAGATCGAGGTCTGTGGATGTGAGGTCATCACATGCCAGTAACTATTTATTGATATGGTTATTTAGATTCTTCAAAGGTTGAGCAATTTAAGTAAAATAGTAGAACTGAGTAAACACAACATGCCATCAGCTGTTTGTTTGATGATAATAAACCTGTGTAGATGAAGCCACACAATGTGGCATTACAACCTATTTTCGTCCTTGGTTAATCTCTAAATAGTTCTGCATGCGAAAGAGCTGTTTTTAAGATCTATTCACGGATCGCCTCCATTTTAAATCTGCCCTCTATGATCAAGACATTCCATTCATACCTGAATCATCTTTAACATTACATTACATGTCATTTAGCTGACGCTTTTATCCAAAGCGACTTACAATAAATGCATTCAACCTTGAGTACAAACTCAGAACAACAAGAATCAAGTAACATTTCTTCAAGAAAGCAAAACTACAAAAATACAATAAGTACTGACACGCTAATCTGTTTTTATTCAACCCTGCACACACCTGAGGTACACGGAGGGAGGAGTGCCTGAGAGGCAAAGGTTTGTAACAAACTCAATAAATTAGTTTTTGTATATTACAAGACCTGCAAACATTGTGTGTGAAATTAAGAATCACGAGCAACAGCATAGTTTTCAAGTCAATATACTGGAAAATCTTTGTTGAATCTAACACAAATCGAACATTCCAAATGAATGTAATACTTCTCTATTTCTTTAAGAAAGTCGAGAAATAAAGATCCCTGAAGATAGCCTTGTGTCTGGCGTCTTATCAAATTTCACCTGCCTACATATGGGATGTCATTATGTGTAGAGCCTCTCAGATATGCGCCTCACTCATGATGCAGAGAGGACAACGGGCCAAAGGAGGCGTTGGTGTTTCAAGGTTAAGGTCGACAGAGTGATGGCTGCATTTTTAAAACAGGAAGTGAAAGGCGCTGTACAAAGGAAGGATGTTATAGCAATGCAATCATGTGGAGCACCGGCCTCATCCAGGCAAGGAAGTGCACTTCACTTCAGGCCTTTCCTAAACTATGTATCTGCAAGGTTACAAGGCTATGTTAGGAAACCCGGTCTGATGTTTCTTCCCGAAATGTGTCTGGCCTGCGTCCAGTCACAGCAGCTCTTCTAACAGCCGCATCCCATGCGTGACAAAGAGCAGTTACACCTTAGAGTATTGATGTCATCCCTGGGGAGGCTTTTATGACTCGTTGGTGATACTTGATTTTTGTCAGAATAAAAGTTAGTCCAGACCAAACCATTATCTCAAGACATGCAATATGCTGTTCACTAATTATTCTATCTCATGAAAATTAAAAGTAATTATTTGTTATTTAACTTATAAATACAGATGAATGCAATTAGGACGTTAATTTCAAGTTCAGTTGATTGTCATGTCTTGATTTTTAAGGTGTAACATCCGAGATCGGGAGCATTCATATTCCCTTTCAAGGTCTCTCAACATGTCAACGTTGAGTCGCCGGCGCACGGCTAATGATGCTAACAGTGCTAATAGTGCTAACGAGTGTGCTGACTGAGCAGTAGGGCTGCAACAACGAGGCGAGTAAACCGCTGTCAGTCTGTTTGTGACAGAGTTCATCACATGCTGACCAGTGGATCTCCAGGACCTTTCCAGGACTTTAAACCAAATTTCCATGATTAAACATTTTGTGAAAACTCTGTGTGTACATGAACAAGTGAGAATATGTTGTATTTAAACTAACAATGAGAATTCCAAAGCATTCCGTATATATTCCGTTTAAATTAACATTTGAATATAACAAATTTGCATTACTTTCCCAAAAATTATGGGATTTTATTTTTTTCAATTACTTTTCTAGGCCTAGAAATAGCCATTTAAAAACTCCATGACTTGTCCAGGTTTTCCATGACCGTACGGACCCTGTTTTGAATAAAGGGTTGGAAATTACAATTTTTTTTTTTTTATCCGATTAATCGATTAATCGAAAAAATAATCAACAGATTAATCGATTATCAAAATAATCGTTAGTTGCAGCCCTACTGAGAGCAGTGTTTACCTGAGGGGGAACGGGAGGTACGACGCTGTCTGTCTGGACTTGCATAATTGCATTGTCAGCTCTAACCGCCAAATGAAAGCAGAGCAAAGCGGCGGTCGTGAGCTAACCACTAGGAGACGTTCACATGCACTAAAAGGCACGTGGGCGTGGCTTTTAGTGCATCCTCCAGAAGACTATAGGCACGTGGACGTGGACGGCCGTCTATGCAAACAAAGAGAGGAGAAGCTGTGGTAACAACGCACACACACACACACACACATAAAGAGAGAGAGACTTCATTCTCTGATCAGGTAGACGTTTCTCCTCTAGATCTTTACATAGACACTATGTATGTCATAATGTTAAATACAGTCCCTTTAAATCAACTAGGCTTCTCATATCCAGATTGGTACAATTGTCAGCGGAGGTGATACATTAAACCACATGTGGTCCGCCCCTCATTTTGCTTTGAGCACTTCCCATCAACTGTCTTCACCTCAAATGTGCGCACCATGTGTGTGTCTACAGTGTCTAATTTAGCAAACCGGACCTGGAGGTTGTGGTCCTGATTTCATTTTGATCAACATCCCAGGCCAGGCTAGAGTATTTGTTATGGTTATATGGTCGTAAACATTAGAAGTGATGGGGAAATACATATTATTTCCTGCAGGATTTTAAACGCAGCATGTTGTCATACTGCTTCTTCGTCCTGTTTCATTATATCCCTAAATGAGTTCTGAAGTACAATCAGAATAGTCTCCTTTTCCTAATAGATGTTTTGTCATAAATAATTAAAAAAACAAATGATCCAAAAATAAGGTTTATGATTTCCAGATGGTTTGTTACACAGAACCATCTGAGAACCCGTCATTGGAAACTGTTTGGTCAAGGTCACACACCAAAACATTCTTGGCAAGTTATTGGATGAACAATGGTCGTTGTCTCCCACACACCTAAGAAACGCCCCTATAAGTACCACAATCTCTTTACAGGAAGCTGATTGGTCCGTGCTCTGGCTTAATGGACACTAACACATTACTTGAAGCCTGGCCCGATGGATTTGGTGTGATATGTGATCAGGCCATTCAAGAGTGATCTTGCAACATTGAAAGAATCCAGCCGCCATGTCACATTTCTCGACCATTAAACTCAAATACAATTCTTAGGTACTACATCGGACAGCTGTAGTTATCAGTTACATTTGAGATTGAGCCTGTATGTAACATATGATTACTTTAGAAATGTGGAGAATTCATATAGAAAATAACCCAATAGTAAATAAAGGCATTACAATAAAATAATTAGCTGTGTTGAAGATAACAGATAAGTGTAGAGGCACCGCCTACTGACCAATGAAAACTTATAGTGATATTATCAGTCTATTGATTTACTCTTCATTTATTTTCTTTACAGTTGGTGATTTCTTGCCGGCAGTCCTTCCGGTATTTGGCATCTGCAGCTGTGTTACTTTCATCCTCACTATTTGTTTGACTGTTTTGACTTCTACCAATAATACAGTTTGCTGACAGTATAATTGTCCATGTTTGTGATTGGTCACATGCTGCTGCTTCACTAAATGTCCCCCTGAGGATGAATAAAGTAATATCCTATCCTATCCAAACACCACCCTCTGTCATGTGAATGCAATCATTTGATAACCAGCATCAACCGCCGAGTGTGATTGCTGTTGTTCAGGTCCGTTAAGCCAGATAACAAGAGAGTTGAGCCTCTCACATTGGGTGAAACACCATAACATGGATAGAAGATTTTAAAAAATGACTTTTAGACGGTATTCTTTTGTGAATTAATTCTTACATATAAAGTTCCTCACCCAGCGTGTCCTTCCACAGTGCCCATGAGTAAACCCAGAGGTGGCTGAGATTGAGGGCTGTGAGGTCACCGGGGATACGTGATGACAGCTCAAGTCAGAGGCCTGACTCCTGAGGGGTCACCGGCTCTGTCTGCCAGGGGCCTGAGGCACACAACAAAGTATTGAAGGTGAAAGCGTGAGTGCTGAGAGCAAAGAATGTGACCACTGAGGTTCTGGATTCATGTTGGGTCGATGCTTGTATCTCCTTGTATTTATATATTGTTTAACAACAATGTCCTACGTGGGAACTAGACACTACAT
Source organism: Pseudoliparis swirei (assembly GCF_029220125.1). NCBI lineage: Eukaryota > Metazoa > Chordata > Actinopteri > Perciformes > Liparidae > Pseudoliparis > Pseudoliparis swirei. The sequence goes on from NC_079411.1 coordinate 14,556,796, forward strand.
ATTTGTTCATGCATTAATACATGTAATACAGGTCAATACATCTTTACACAGCCCTACACTTTGTTTGTTTCGACCGGTCGCCACGCCCACCTCGCGCTCCACAGAGCTGCGCGCGGCACTGGCAGCGTTAAAACGCGCTCAGACAGTCTCCACCTTTTATGTAAATGACACGGAGAGAGTGAGCGGGGACCGGAGGCGGAGAGAGCGCTCAGTGGATTGAATGGAGGGGGGGGAGTCGCCTTCGCGGATGTTGTCGCTGCCGCTCACAAGAAAGAGGGAGTGGGTCAGCGTCTGCATCTCTTCGCGAAGGAGAAGAAGCAATAGGCTGCCTTTGGACGCGAGCGTGCATCATGTCACGAGCGGCGGGCTGCGCGAGCGACAGCGCCTGAACCATCCACACCGGCGATAGGCGGACTCTGCGGGAATTAAAGCAATGGGTGGCCAGATAACGCGAAATGCCTTTTACGGTAAGAAACCCCCTATACATGTGGCTGGGTGTTTGGGAACTGAGTCGTTGTATTACACGCGCATTGTGCCGTTTGGTGTTTACTGACACAGGGCAGTGTTTCGCTTTATGCTCGCAGCTGGCTGTGTTATCCCCAGCAGGTACCGTATTGCCTCTGGAGCCCGTTCTTTGGTCCCAAATACGTCACTGGGGGTGAGAATAAAGGATCGACACGCGCAGCTGTGCTCACTTTTGATTACCTCATCCTCCTTCTCGCGCCCCTGTGAAGAAGACCCATATCTCCCATTGAAAGCTGCTGTGAAGTGTTCGGATGGTGAGGGCTCAGGAGCGAGCGCCTCCATGTCAGGAGGGAAGTTGCGGGGTTCCCCTACGCGCGGTGCTGTGCGGTGTGTGGTTCCCCCTCCTCGTTAATAAAGATAAATCGATACATTGATTGCAGCAATCAATGTATCGATTTATCTTTATTAACTAACGGCGATGAACCAAGCGCTCACTGTGGGGGAAGAAAGTGGCCTATGTTGGTATGTTGTCTTCGTATGGGGTATTGTGTTGATATGGTGGCACGTGGACCTCGTGGTTCTCTGTGTGGAAACAACCGTCTTCAGGTCTGCGGGTGTCTTTCAGAGGTGTCGGGGACTTTGTGGCATTACTGTCAATAAGCAGTGGTGTTGGGTCATGGAATACATCTCAGTCCCTGTGTGTCTACACTCAAAGAAATGACTCATTGGATTAACTCAATTAAATTGTTGGCAGGTTTTCCATCCAATAATTATATGCAACTCCAACTCAAATTTAGCACATCAGTGCAATACAATGTAATTAAGTTAGTCCAACTCATTTGTATCAAATACATCTAAAATAAAATAATGATATTCATTAAATTAAATTAATTTGTGTTTGTCCAACTCAAAATATAAACTAACGAACTAAAAAAATATGCAAAAAAATATGCAAACTCCACACGCCCCGACTGGGAATTGAACCCATGGCCCTCTGGCTGTGAGGCGACACTGCTAGGCACTACACCACCGTACAGCCCTGAAAATGTCTTCACCTCATGTAAACAACTGATTTTCAGCTGGCGCATGCGCAAAGGGTAGTCCTCAATGAAACACATTTATTTTGAGTTGATATGCACACCATCTAACCTAAATAAATCTAATAAATGAAAGTATTCATACATTTTGTGTTACACCCATTAAATATAAATTTCTATTTTTGTAATTGATTTATTTAAATGTATCAAACAATATTGAAATGTGTCACCTCTAAGAAGGGCTTGAATCATTTTTTTGAGTGTAGCTCGATGCTCCCAGTGGTGACAGACAGCGCACAAACAACATCATAATGTTTTTACAACATAAGTAGTCCTGCTCCTCCTCTCTACCATCATACAGAAGATAAACAATGCCAATGGCCACTCCATAATTTATGGAGTTATAGTTAGGATGCCGGTGTTATATTACATTAACATATTATTTATATATATATATATATATATGAGGGTGAGAGGGAAATTATGTGTGGATGTATTTGTGAACCTATTGAGTTAAGCCTGTTCCTACAGCCTCTTTTGTTTTGGACCAGCTGATAGTTCTAATTAAAGCCTCAGGATAGATCCAATTAGTTAAAGACTAAGACCGCAGGCAGAGGAAGCTTCAATCTCTTCTCTTTAGGGTCAAGGTCAAACACCTCATACACATTACAATACAGTAATACCAGTTCAATTCTGAGATGATTCTATTGTGGTATTATAAGTGTAACCAGTATTCGGCATAAGACCTCTGACCTCTCCGAATCCTGTCGGCAGAAATGATTACGGTTTGTGTCGAAATAATAATGTAACAACGAAATGTGAGACAACCGCCCTTAACGGACTTTCTTCCATAACGTGACATGACACGCATAACAACTTTGTGTAAAACAAAGTAGCATAACAGACATCGAGTCGATGTCTACTTTTGGTTTCATGCGGGACACGAGCAGCGGCAACTTTCCTACTTTCTGTGTGCAGACTGGCGGTGTTTGTACTGACCATAAACTTTGTGAATGGTCTTGCTTAACAGTGTATGCTAATACCAAAACAAACCTGAGGGGAGTACCTCCAAGTCCGAGGCCATGCTTCTCTACCGGAAAATGGTGGAATGCACCCTGGAGGTTGGGAGTCAATGCCCCTGGCCAGGGAGTTCAAGTATATCTGGGTCTTGTTCACCGGTGAAGGTAAAATGAAGCGTGAGAGGGACAGGCGGTTCGGTAGAGCATCAGCAGTGCTAACACGCGAGCAAACAAAACACGCTGGTTCCCCAGGAAGAGCTGGAACGTGTTTCTGGGGAGAAGGGCGTCTGGAATTCCCTCCAACGCCTGTTGACCCGGCCCCGGAGAAGCCGAAGTATATGGATGGATGGATGTGAATGTATCATCATTACCTTCGCATTGAAAATGCGGAAGGTTATGTTTTGATCACCGTGTATTTATTTATTTGTATGTGTGTTACTCGCATAACTAAAAAAGTATTAAACCGAATTGCATGAAATTTGGTGGGATGATTGGTTATTATCCGGGGACCATTTGATTAGATTTTGGGATCGATCGGGTCAAAGGTCAAGGTCATGAAAAGGTCAAGATCTTCTTTTTACCATAGTGCGGTCAATTTCTATCCAATTGGCATGCAACTAATGCCAAAATGTTCATAATTCAATGCCCAATCTTGTGATATGCGAAGGTATGCGCTCTACCGAGTGCCCGTTCTAATTTAATCTGTAATATTTCAAATAAAAATGAAAGGTTGTTTCTTTGAATGAAGTTGATCTGCATTTGTTGCTTACAAGATGTATCCCAGCCGATCTTCTTGGGAACACCCACGACACAAACGTGATCTTTTTTATTTAATTTGTCCCAATAGAATGGCGAAGTGGGAGGAGCCATGGGAAGTAAGCCATGAGTAACAACATGAGTGTTACTGGCCCTTTCAAAAGTCAACGAAGCTCAGGTTTGTGGATCACCTCAGGCTAACCCGTTCAACCACAATCAGTGAGGTTGTGGTGGTTAGAAAATGTATGTACTCAGGCAACACTTTCAGAAATACAGCTTTAAATTACTGTAAAATACTAGTTTTGATGGATCTACATAAAATGAGGACTTTCAAATTATTTTTTTACATTTACAAAATTGATTTATGTTGATCAAGCAGGATATTCTTTTAGCAGCGAAGGAATAAACTTATCCTCAGGCTGTTTACTTGTCATACAGTTCCGATGAATGGCTTGTCAAAAAATTAACTTGAAGTGAAAATAAAGAATCTTGTTTAGTTGCAAGTGACTGACGTTCTAAAAGTTTGGTGTTTGTTTAAAGGCAGGGTTTTTCCTGGGTCAAAATGGGTCTTCGGTGCTCCCCAAAAAAAAATGTGCACGGTCTGTATTGCCATGTCACCGTAATTAGCAGACATCTATTTTTTTTTCTTCCATAAATAATGGAGGCAATGCTTGAGGAAATCATTTTGCTAAAATAGATAAGCTAATAGATTGACAATTAGAGATGCACCGATCAGGTTTTTTGGTACCGATCACTGAAATCAGTACCTCAAACATTAAAGAAATCGGTAATTTCTTTAAACATTTAGGACTTTTACTTTGAAAAATGTCCTCATTGATACATTAAAATTGTTTGATTGCTATTATAGGGGATTTCAGATATGTATGGAACACATCTGCATTATTCATTTCCTGGAACTCTTGGGGAAATTTATATACAGGACTTTTTTTAACATACAAAAGTCTGACTTATTTTTATAAACTCTTCCTTGGTACAGTAAAAATGTTTTAATGTTAGCATATTTTAAGCTAAATCTCAGAAACGATCTCTAAAAATACAAAATCAGTTCATTGTTTACTTTTATATGTTCGTGTATGATTTTTGTCGACATCTTATTTTGATAAACGGATGTTGTTTCACGTGGTTCTTTCCGCTAACTTTGCAAAACCGGATGTTGTCACATAAATCCTTCCGCTAACTTTATCAAAACCCTCGCGCGCTCCCGATCGAATGCGTTTACCGTGAACATCAGTCTATAGGGACAGACATGTGAGAGTCGGCTGAGTTGACCCAGTGATTCAACTCGGGGGACGGGGACGCCGCTCGGTGGTGAGGATCCCCTCGTGGACCTCTCACTCTGCGGCCCTCGCAGGGCGCATCGTCTCCGTTGCGGTGGGCGGCGATTGAAACGTCTGATAGTTCTCGCAGATTTTACGTCATCTGATCGGCCGTTTTGATCGGCCGTTTGAGAACGCCGATCAAAACCGATAATGGGAATATCGGCCGATATGGATCAGTGCATCCCTATATAGTCCAGGTGTATTCGTGCACGTCGGGCTGTTGAGTGATCAGCAGCTGGCCGCTCTGTCCATTCGCGCACCTCACAGTTGCGTATTGATCAGACAAGAAGACACGCTTATCAACTCGATTACTATTAATCAAAACAGAACGAGGGTTCGGCTGTAGCCTACTTGAAACATACTATTGAGAACATATTCGCTGACATGCACGTGATGAACACAGTTTGTTTTTTTCCATCGCAGACTTTTTTTTGCCTTAGGCGCTCGGGAAAACGGCTTAGGCGCGCGCCCAAATTTTCTCTATGCAGGAAAAACCCTGAAAGGTAAGACTTAGAAAAAGTAACTACAAATTAAAATACATACGTCGGTGCATGAGTTAGAAACTCACTACATGCTTCTCAAAGAAAAAGATTCAAAAACAGTATCAGTTAATATAATTGAAATATCATGTACATGCCTAATCTTAGCCTAATCTATCATATTTGGAAGTATGGTTGCTATAAATATCAACAAAAAAGGTTGAAACCAAATCAAGATAATGGAACACAAAATCATATTGTTGTCAAACACTTTAGAGTCCCATGTTTCATATGTGTTTATACACTGAGAATCAGTCCGTCGGTACAACTTCCATAAATAGACCGGCAGGTATTTCAACGAGATGTGCTGTACATTGGGAGGTAAAGGTTATGAGCGTATGTTCTTTTCCAAACTGTTGCATCCACACCAGATACATTTTAAAACCTCATTAATGTCCGTTAAAAAGATTATATTACTTTGTTCTTTTGTCAGTACTTTCTTGTTAACATTTCCAGAACACTTTTCTCTGTAGAATGATGTCCGTTCAGCAGGCCTGTTTAATCCATTACATTGTTCACACACAAGTCAAATGTATTGATTACTACATACACGGGGACCTGGCGCTGCTCTGGTGACCCACAGCCATTGACAGAAAGCATTTGATTGCATCCGCTGCTTCTTCTTTTTCCAGACCTGAGAAAAAGGAACCAAAATTAAAGAAAGCATTAGAATCATATTTCCACTTCCCCCGTACTTGTCTTTGGGAATGCAGCTGCTGGAGAACTCCTGTTCTTGTTATGTGCTGTTTGCATGTCTCCAAAGGAGCCGATTAATATTCCTCCAATGTTTCCTCCTCGGCATCAGAGCACATCAGAACAGTGTCTGTTGAGTTGGTCTAGACTGGAGTACGTGGGTGCTACACTCCTATGTCCTTGCGAATGCACTCAAAGTGGGCCAGTGTCTGAGGCCGCACCGGATGATTGGATGGATTGTTTTACGCCGCCCGTTGTCAATTGGATTTCTGTATCGAAAGACAAAGCAGAGACTGAGATGCTATATAACAAAGTAACGTTTCTTAACTTTCTAGAATGGGATCGGATCACAGTGATGTCATGGGATATGCCCCCGGTCATAGAGGCAATGGATATTTAATACAGCATGCAGACCAACAGCTACCACTTTGAAATATCTCCTCTGTCTTTGTGTGTATGAGAGCACATAGAGGTGGTCAAGCCTGAAGTGGTTGCTATGCAGAGACATAAGCATATGCCTCAGGGGCCGGTGGTATCGAGTGTGTGGCAGTGTCTCTCATATGATTTGATCTTCAGTCAATCACATGACTGTACAATTAATCGAGAATGAATCGCAATATTTATGGTTAAAATGCATTGAAGTGAAAAATACATTGTTAATGTGGTAACTATCACTCCAGTGTTCTAATGGTACATTTAATCTTAGAAGACTAATGGATGATTAGAAAACCCTGAAAACCTTGTGCAATTATGTTAGCGCAGCTGAAAACTGTTTTGCTGATGAGAGAAGCTATAAAACTGGCCTTCCTTTGGTTGATTATCTTGCAGCATGTCATTCTGTGGGTTCGATAAGACTCTCAAAATGGCCAGAAAAAGAACTTTCATGTGAAACTCGCCAGTCTATTCTTGTCCTTAGAATGCCGGCTATTCCATGCGGGAAAAAAGTCACTTGCATCCTACAGCGGTGTGTACTACTCCCTTCAGAGAACAGCACAAACGGGCTCTAACCAGAGCAGAAAGAGAAGTGGGAGGCCCCGGTGCACAACTCAGCAAGAAGACAAGTACATTAGAGTCTCTAGTTTGAGAAATAGACGCCTCACAGGTCCTCAACTGGCAGCTTCTTTAAATGGTACCCGCAAAACGCCAGTGTCAACGTCGACAGTGAAGAGGCGACTCTGGGATGCTGGCCTTCTAGGCAGAGTGGCAAAGAAAAAGCCATATCTGAGACTGGCCAATACAAAGAAAAGATTGGTATGGGCAAAAGAACACAGGCATTGGACAGAGGAAGATTGGAAAAGGTGTTATGGACAGATGAATCCAAGTTTGAGGTGTTTGGATCACACAGAAGAACATTTGTGAGACGCAGAACAGGTGAAAAGATGCTGGAAGAGTGCCTGACACCATCTGTCAAGCATGGTTGAGGTAATGTGATGGTCTGGGGCTGCTTTGGTGCTGGTAAAGTGGGAGATTTGTACCAGGTAAAAGGGATTTTAAATAAGGAAGGCTATCACTCCATTTTGCAACGCCATGCCATACCCTGTGGGCAGCGCTTGATTGGAGCCAATTTCCTCCTCCAACAGGACAATGACCCAAAGCACACCTCCACATTGTGCAAGAACTATTTAGGGAAGAAGCAGGCAGCTGGTATGCTGTCTGTAATGGAGTGGCCAGCACAGTCACCAGATCTCAACCCCATTGAGCTGTTGTGGGAGCAGCTTGACCGTATGGTCCGCAAGAAGTGCCCATCAAGCCAATCCAACTTGTGGCAGGTGCTTCAGGAAGCGTGGGTGACATTTCAACAGATTACCTCAACAAATTAACAGCTAGAATGCCAAAGGTCTGCAATGCTGTAATTGCTGCAAAAGGAGCATTCTTTGACGAAAGCAAAGTTTGAAGAAAAAAATTAATACTTCAAATACAAATCATTATTTCTAACCTTGTCAATGTCTTGACTATATTTTCTATACATTTTGCAACTCATTTGATAAATAAAAGTGTGAGTTTTCATGGAAAACACGAAATTGTCTGGGTGATCCCAAAATTTGAACGGTAGTGTATATATATATATATATTAATCCCTCAGGATAAGAAACACACCAAATCTTTAAGAAAATGGTTCTTATTCAATTACAATAGAAATAGAAACAACAGTAAATGCCTTTAATTAAACCCAAAGACGTGTTGTAGCGCTGGGACATCACTTCCGCAAAGTTCTGGCTGAGTCCTTCCCGATTCCAGTCATGAGACGTGAGCTGCCGTTACTGTTGTCAGAGCACAGCCCACGCAGGGCGCAGACCGAAAGAATGTAGAACAACGTGGACGTGAAAGCGGCGCTCCGTTTGTTTCAACGAGAAAGCAATGAATAATCCTGATGAATAATCGGGATTGAAACAATTCTTTTGGCCATAATGGTGCAGCCCCAGTCATCAAACCCGGGGTAGACGAACTGTCTACCTTCAAGGCGGTGCCCACATGGTGACTTCCTGCCAGCGCTGCCGCTGAATAGCATCTTGCCTGTTTTCAGTCAACGCACACTGCATATAATTACGCCTCTCCACCAGCCGGCTCTCTTTCGCTGCCAGAGAGGCATCATTGGATTCCAATGTGCCTCGCTGTATGTGGCCTTTGGATGTCATTACTTCTTGAAAACGTTCTGTAATCCCGCTCGTAAAGAGAATGCGGTAACATCGAGAAGAATGGTGGGGGATGTACTCCAGAGTTCATCATCTCGGGCCCCGTCTACATCCAGGATATGGTCAAACCTTACACCACAGCACGTTCACTCCGCTCGGCAACAACCAATCGATGAGTGACTCCATCACTCGACAAAAACCAGACTGTTTGCTGTCCTGGCTCCTCATTTGTGGAACCAGCTCCCCACTGACATCAGGACAGCAGGAAGTCTCTACATCTTCCGCCGGAAACTAAAAACACATCTTTTCCGACTATATCTGGATTAAAAAACAGATTAGCACTTCAGTGGCACTTAAATGGCACTTACCTGTGGTATTACTTATGGTATTACTTATGGTACTTTTGTAGTTTGACTTTCTTGAAGAAATGTTACTCTCTGGATTATTGTTGTTTTATTACTGAGTTTGTACTCTTGGTTGAATGCACTTATTGTAAGTCGCTTTGGATAAAAGCGTCAGCTAAATGACATGTAATGTAATGTAATCCCTTCTGTCTCACCTTTCACTTTCAGGTCAATGCGGTGTGAAATATTGATAGTGTGTCCCTCAAGCAGGATGAGCACAGGGCAGGGAACTATAGATATTCCTGAAGTTAGTTTCTACTCTTCATTCTCCTAAATCATGGTATGTTTTAGTCTGTCCCTCCCTGCCAATTCGGTTTCTCGCTCGCTCTGTGGAGGCAGACGCAAAATAAAATGACAAAAATCTCCCTCAAAAAACAACCAGCATTTAGCCAATTGCAAAACATATATTGTTGTCCAACCCTGTCTGGTATTATCATGGTCCCATAGATCTATTCTTTATGTCCATAAACATAACATGTTGTCTGCGCCTCAGCAACAGACCTGATGTACGTGTGAAAGGGCAAAACTGATTTGTGGAAGTGTTGGCATTTAACATGTTATCATTCTAGGAAGAACATTCGTGAAATCATGAAGATGTCTTTGTAAACCCAATCTGCTGCTGGACAACAGATAACATTTGCATCACTAAGTCAGAGTTAATGATTAAAGACTTTGCACATCAGCCTTATCCCCCTCCTCTCCTAATTACCATGGACACGAATCATCATCTATCAATGCATCATCAACACTGAACCAATAGGTTAGTCGTGATGTTGCCTAGCAGCACGCCACGTCCTTTGGTTGCTACCAACAAAAACGAGTGATGAGCCGTAATGAGTTCCTGGTGCGTGTCCCCAGGTAGAGCAGCAGCTACAGTTACTGTCTCTGCAGTCGCCTCCCTGTCACTGAACCACACAGCCGGTTGGGTTTCACATGTCGGGCCCATGGTGGCCGTCACGGACGTGTGAGCGAAGATCAGGAGGAACAGGAAATGTAATACCCTGTTAACCACCAAGTAAAAGGCAACATATCTATAAGCCGCGTAAAGCCATCCTGAGCTGCGCTTGGATGTATCGAAGCCTAAATGGTAATGTGTGTGATCAATGGTGGCTATTATTGCGTGATTCCTTTCACAGCCGCTGTTACATCACGCTGGAATGGCGTTTTTGTCACGAGTCAGTGGTATTGAATACATCATTCAGACACTTCTATGTAAACATCATTAAGATGAGGTTTGTCATTGGCCTCCAGGCTCGTTGTGGCGTTGTAAATGCCGCTGTCCGGGTCTACGGAGAGCAACATCAAATAAGAACTAAAGAGGAACATCTTACACTGGGAAAACAAATCATGCCTTTATCTTTATGAGATGGTGACGATTCCACTTGGGTCTAGAGAGAACTGCGTTAGTGTTAAAGCACAAGAGTCAACGTGGTTTTAGAATAATGAAACTATGTTTTATTAACAGATTCTTTTGGAGATTGATCTACAACAATCAGGGTAATCATTTGTTATTTTATGTAGCACCCAACAAGAGCCTGCATGCCTGCTTATTCCTAAAATGTGTGTGTGTGTTCTCCTATGAAGAGTGTTAACTGGACTGTACATGGCAACAATAAGAGGGAGTGGGTTGCTATGTGGGCTACCTGTGTTTAATAAGTGTTTCTGTTGTTGTGACTGCATATTTTAGCCTGCACAAGATCATGTTGCCTGTTTGTCAGGTAACTGATGATGTGAGATAAGCCTAACTGTAACCTGATGTGACCAATTCATTTGGAGAAATGCTGTTACAGTTGTTCCCCAGCACCAGGCAGTAAGTATTTAAATAGTTTTCTCCCACTTATAAAATCCTATTTTTCGGGAAACCACCACAGGTGATAATTGGTGAGTAACAACGACACAACTCGAGATAATTAAACACACAGCTCACCTCTGAAATGGGAGGTTAGTTTACTGCTCCACAGAGATGTTGGTTGGCGTAAGACGGGTATTATCTGTACACATCCCTGTGTGGTGTTGTCAGGGGTGGGAGAAAGTCTTCTCTCTGGGGCCGAGGAATACAGGCGTTTTACCCAATTGCTCCATAATTGATGTTACCAGTTTACATCAAGGGGGTCACATATCTGGCTCTGTGGACAGGAGCATATACTCTAGGATTTGTGTTGCTGAGGTAATCGGAGGACTGAGACCAGTCGATAGGCTCGAGGCTTCTTTGGTCTGTCCAATAACTTCAAATTGCAACATGGGCTTTAAGTGTACACACCGAATCTTTAACAGCTGAACTGCTGTGTGGGATAAATTATTGTATTGTCAATAAAAAGACAATTTTGCTAAAATGTCTTTTTACGAAGTAAATACAAAGTCATTTATTTCTGTTCCATCTTATATGTGTTCAGACAGAAGGTAGCACTCAGGTAAACACCATATGGGTGGTGGTGGCGTTGGTGTGTTGCTGCTGGATATGAGAGGATGAAATACTAAGCACCAGCTAGTCTGGTTTGTAGGCTGAGCAGTGTACTCTCCCCTAAAGTAGGACTTAAAAATCGGGAAAAGTTCTCATACAGTAATTTTCTTCTCCTCAAACTTTTTAAGCTCATCAGTAGAATTAGCACAGCGCCTCAAGGTGGTCTACCACTAACCAGGCAGCATTAACCTGATATTCATTTTTTTTTTCAGAGTAGAACACTTTTAAAACAACAATAATTGATTTGACCAATTAGAGCCTAGCTGAGTGTTTTTTTTGCCTAAACGTAATTCGTTGAGGAGACGTAAGTTCCCTGTGAAAAGACACGATACATGCAGAGAGTGAAAACTGACACGCCATCAAGGACACGGTCCAAAGGGGATTGATACAGGGGAGCCTCGAGCATCATCGTTGGCAGCGTAGCACCACTGCCCAAGCGTCAACACACGACAACTGATGTGTTGGTTTAACACGCTGATTCTTGAAGCTCCAATTATCTCTTTCTTTTTTTGCTCTCCAACAACTGCTACATTAAATATCTGCATCTTTAGCTGCTAAATCAGTGAATGTTTTTTAAAGAAACGCCAAATTTGAAAAAAGGGCTAAACATTTAAATGTCGAATGTAATAAAAAATAATCTAAATTAGATCAGATTTCTTGAGGGAGTGCAGATAGTGACAGTGAGGGCTCCATTATAAGGTAGCTCTGACAGGAGGACCAGCGAGGGACTCCATCAAGGATCAATCAACCTGTACTAAATGCCACAAATGCTCACTGGTGTATTGCTAACTTTGCTGTGTTTATATCCGGGTTTTTTTTTTAGCAGAAACAACATCTCCCTGCAGGAACTGGACAATAGGTTGGGAGTGGTGAGAGTGAGACAGTAGGGTTTTTTTTTTTTTTTACTGTCAGTGTAATTTAGTTCAAAAATAGAAGTTGCAAACTTCCTCCAACGTACATGTCAACTTAAATAGTAGGAAGGGTCAAAATGTCACAACAACTAAATCTAATTTAATCTGGTGTAGCTTCTCACCAATTTATTAGAGTGAATGAATCATCCTGTCCTCTCATTGACCTGCACATGCGAATACTTGCAAAGATGCGGTGTCTTTAAGGATGTGTTGTTCGTGAAGATATTTGGTTATAGGGCTGGGGAGACCTTTCAGAATGGTAAAAATCCAATAACATGTTCTCTTTGCTCTGAACTGATATTCCCCTTTTTGTTTGAACGGCCACCCAGAAACCACGCCAAATCGTCGTTGCAAAAAGCTACAATCTGAGACCATAAATATCATGTTGTTGTATCTGAGTAAACAAAAGGCATCTGTTGTATCCCAACTGATAGCTGCAGCGTGAAAGAGTGCGCTGATCAAGACCTTTTAGTTACATGGGGTTGCTAAGGAACATGAATTTACACATAGCCTGTTCCCTCCAGCAGCTGCGCCCCTTTAGAGCTCAGTAATGCATTCAGCTCAATCTGCTCAGTACCATGTGCACCACATTCAACAACTGCTCTCCTGTCGCTGTGCCTAAGACAAAAGGCCTCAGCAGCTCGTAGTTTGGGGCCAGATTGAGCGGTGGACGCGTACAGGGGCAAAAAACTTGACTGGGCATTACTTGATGAACACAGATGAGAGGGAGAGAGAGAGAGAAAACTGCACGGTCTTATCAGGACTCAACAGGACATCTGCTGCTGCCACTGTGTTGGCTTTCTTCTGTTTGTTAGTCAGAGAGTCCCCGTTGATTATGATGGTGGATATAGAGCAAGTCCACCAGACACTGTATATTAACTAGAATTCTACTTTGATATTTTCAAATCTAGCCATTTATATCGGTGACATTGGTTGAGATGAATCTTCATTCCCCTCTGTTCTACACCGTAATACTGTTATTCTAAGAAAACTTACATAATGAACACATACTTTTGACCGGAGGCATTATCTGATCATGTCGTCTCAGGAATGCTGTGTCTCAGGAACGCCTGGAGGGAATTTCTTCAAATTGGGCTCAATTTTTAACTGGAGGACGAACTGAACAGATTTGGGTGGTCAAAAGTAACGTTGACCTTGCAAAATAAATTTTTGGCCATAACTCAAGAATTAAAACGATTATTAAGTCGCAAATGTCCGTCTAATTGAATGAAATGATGAAGTGATAACATTTTTGGATAGATAGTGCAAGGCGATGATTTTAGTTCCTACAGATAGGTGTTGAAACATTTGGTGTTAAAATGTGTTCAGCATGATTGGATACAAAAATCGGGTTTAAATGATGTTTATGCTGATGCATCGGTTCCTCTGATTTGAGGAGCTGGAGTTTGTTTCTAGCCAGAGAGAAATCAATCCAAAAAGAGACACACATTCAAATGCCTCCCCTGACAGTAGCTTGGATGGTCCATAATGCAATACAGCTGGGAAACATGTCGCGCTTTGACTCAGAAATGGCATGAACATGAGAGGGTGATCACTAACTGATGTAAAACCAGAGTAGGCCAGACAAGAGAAAGTGGGCACAACAATAAAATAAAATTAAACGACTTAACCACAAAATAGTGGAATGTTAAAACACAAATACTGAAACTTCTGGAAATCATTTAACATCCTAGAATGATGGCTTCAGCTTGCTTTCGTAATACTAACACATCAATCTTAATCTGGCAGTTACCAGCTCTGGAAAATCTATGCTCGCTCCAATGCATGTGGATTCATACCCCCTCAGCCACTCTCCAGTCAGTCCCAGTCGATCTCGACCGCTTCGCACAGCTGCGTACTCGCGCGCTGTCGGGGACAGTGACAGCGCCGCTGTCTGCGCCTCCCCGGTGAGAAGAGGCAGTAGACGGACTGCCCACTCCACCGCCGGCCAGCCACATGCCTCCGCCGTCACCTCAAACGTCTCCAAAAACGATTGAACATCGTCTGCCGTCGTCATTTTCGAGACCTCCACCCCCGCCAAGGGTGGAGGGCTTGGTGGAGCCACAGCTGTCCGGGCGGCGAGCCGCTCCAGGGCTCCCGTCTGCCTCTCTGCCTGGGCCAGGAGCGCCCCCCAGAGTTGCCGGTTCGCCTCTGTCTGGTCCCGCTGCATAGCTGCCATCCCCTCCAGCATCTGCCCCAGCGCCATCAATAGCTGGGTAGGCAGATCTGAGTGTTGCTGGCTGCTCTCCATGTGCTTTCCAAAAAAAAATTTAATATTTTTTTTAAAGGGCTTCACGTTTGGCTCCAGTGTGACAGCTTTCTTGCCATCACTTGTAGGTTCTCCCTATCAGCACCACAGAACGAGTACTCGGAGGGATACTTGGCAATATCTTTTATTACACCCAGACCCCAGACCGTGTCTCCGCTCGGCACTCCACCCCGTCTTCAGTCCATCCAGCTCCTTTTGAAGACCAAGCCTCGCAGATACAAACACAGATTGCCATCAGCTGGTCTGATTGTCATCAGTCCAGCTGATGGCAATCAGACACCGTTCCCTGAACCACACCCCCGCTCCACCCACTCTGCAGCCGAGCCTTAACACCCCCCGCTGCCACAGCCGCGTAAAGCCATCCTGAGCTGCGCTTGGATGTATCGAAGCCTAAATGGTCATGTGTGTGATCAATGGTGGCTATTATTGCGTGATTCCTTTCACAGCCGCTGTTACATCACGCTGGAATGGCGTTTTTGTCACGAGTCAGTGGTATTGAATACATCATTCAGACACTTCTATGTAAACATCATTAAGATGAGGTTTGTCATTGGCCTCCAGGCTCGTTGTGGCGTTGTAAATGCCGCTGTCCGGGTCTACGGAGAGCAACATCAAATAAGAACTAAAGAGGAACATCTTACACTGGGAAAACAAATCATGCCTTTATCTTTATGAGATGGTGACGATTCCACTTGGGTCTAGAGAGAACTGCGTTAGTGTTAAAGCACAAGAGTCAACGTGGTTTTAGAATAATGAAACTATGTTTTATTAACAGATTCTTTTGGAGATTGATCTACAACAATCAGGGTAATCATTTGTTATTTTATGTAGCACCCAACAAGAGCCTGCATGCCTGCTTATTCCTAAAATGTGTGTGTGTGTTCTCCTATGAAGAGTGTTAACTGGACTGTACATGGCAACAATAAGAGGGAGTGGGTTGCTATGTGGGCTACCTGTGTTTAATAAGTGTTTCTGTTGTTGTGACTGCATATTTTAGCCTGCACAAGATCATGTTGCCTGTTTGTCAGGTAACTGATGTGAGATAAGCCTAACTGTAACCTGATGTGACCAATTCATTTGGAGAAATGCTGTTACAGTTGTTCCCCAGCACCAGGCAGTAAGTATTTAAATAGTTTTCTCCCACTTATAAAATCCTATTTTTCGGGAAACCACCACAGGTGATAATTGGTGAGTAACAACGACACAACTCGAGATAATTAAACACACAGCTCACCTCTGAAATGGGAGGTTAGTTTACTGCTCCACAGAGATGTTGGTTGGCGTAAGACGGGTATTATCTGTACACATCCCTGTGTGGTGTTGTCAGGGGTGGGAGAAAGACTTCTCTCTGGGGCCGAGGAATACAGGCGTTTTACCCAATTGCTCCATAATTGATGTTACCAGTTTACATCAAGGGGGTCACATATCTGGCTCTGTGGACAGGAGCATATACTCTAGGATTTGTGTTGCTGAGGTAATCGGAGGACTGAGACCAGTCGATAGGCTCGAGGCTTCTTTGGTCTGTCCAATAACTTCAAATTGCAACATGGGCTTTAAGTGTACACACCGAATCTTTAACAGCTGAACTGCTGTGTGGGATAAATTATTGTATTGTCAATAAAAAGACAATTTTGCTATAATGTCTTTTTACGAAGTAAATACAAAGTCATTTATTTCTGTTCCATCTTATATGTGTTCAGACAGAAGGTAGCACTCAGGTAAACACCATATGGGTGGTGGTGGCGTTGGTGTGTTGCTGCTGGATATGAGAGGACGAAATACTAAGCACCAGCTAGTCTGGTTTGTAGGCTGAGCAGTGTACTCTCCCCTAAAGTAGGACTTAAAAATCGGGAAAAGTTCTCATACAGTAATTTTCTTCTCCTCAAACTTTTTAAGCTCATCAGTAGAATTAGCACAGCGCCTCAAGGTGGTCTACCACTAACCAGGCAGCATTAACCTGATATTCATTTTTTTTTTCAGAGTAGAACACTTTTAAAACAACAATAATTGATTTGACCAATTAGAGCCTAGCTGAGTGTTTTTTTTGCCTAAACGTAATTCGTTGAGGAGACGTAAGTTCCCTGTGAAAAGACACGATACATGCAGAGAGTGAAAACTGACACGCCATCAAGGACACGGTCCAAAGGGGATTGATACAGGGGAGCCTCGAGCATCATCGTTGGCAGCGTAGCACCACTGCCCAAGCGTCAACACACGACAACTGATGTGTTGGTTTAACACGCTGATTCTTGAAGCTCCAATTATCTCTTTCTTTTTTTGCTCTCCAACAACTGCTACATTAAATATCTGCATCTTTAGCTGCTAAATCAGTGAATGTTTTTTAAAGAAACGCCAAATTTGAAAAAAGGGCTAAACATTTAAATGTCGAATGTAATAAAAAATAATCTAAATTAGATCAGATTTCTTGAGGGAGTGCAGATAGTGACAGTGAGGGCTCCATTATAAGGTAGCTCTGACAGGAGGACCAGCGAGGGACTCCATCAAGGATCAATCAACCTGTACTAAATGCCACAAATGCTCACTGGTATTGCTAACTTTGCTGTGTTTATATCCGGGTTTTTTTTTTAGCAGAAACAACATCTCCCTGCAGGAACTGGACAATAGGTTGGGAGTGGTGAGAGTGAGACAGTAGGGTTTTTTTTTTTTTTTACTGTCAGTGTAATTTAGTTCAAAAATAGAAGTTGCAAACTTCCTCCAACGTACATGTCAACTTAAATAGTAGGAAGGGTCAAAATGTCACAACAACTAAATCTAATTTAATCTGGTGTAGCTTCTCACCAATTTATTAGAGTGAATGAATCATCCTGTCCTCTCATTGACCTGCACATGCGAATACTTGCAAAGATGCGGTGTCTTTAAGGATGTGTTGTTCGTGAAGATATTTGGTTATAGGGCTGGGGAGACCTTTCAGAATGGTAAAAATCCAATAACATGTTCTCTTTGCTCTGAACTGATATTCCCCTTTTTGTTTGAACGGCCACCCAGAAACCACGCCAAATCGTCGTTGCAAAAAGCTACAATCTGAGACCATAAATATCATGTTGTTGTATCTGAGTAAACAAAAGGCATCTGTTGTATCCCAACTGATAGCTGCAGCGTGAAAGAGTGCGCTGATCAAGACCTTTTAGTTACATGGGGTTGCTAAGGAACATGAATTTACACATAGCCTGTTCCCTCCAGCAGCTGCGCCCCTTTAGAGCTCAGTAATGCATTCAGCTCAATCTGCTCAGTACCATGTGCACCACATTCAACAACTGCTCTCCTGTCGCTGTGCCTAAGACAAAAGGCCTCAGCAGCTCGTAGTTTGGGGCCAGATTGAGCGGTGGATGCGTACAGGGGCAAAAAACTTGACTGGGCATTACTTGATGAACACAGATGAGAGGGAGAGAGAGAGAAAACTGCACGGTCTTATCAGGACTCAACAGGACATCTGCTGCCACTGTGTTGGCTTTCTTCTGTTTGTTAGTCAGAGAGTCCCCGTTGATTATGATGGTGGATATAGAGCAAGTCCACCAGACACTGTATATTAACTAGAATTCTACTTTGATATTTTCAAATCTAGCCATTTATATCGGTGACATTGGTTGAGATGAATCTTCATTCCCCTCTGTTCCACACCGTAATACTGTTATTCTAAGAAAACTTACATAATGAACACATACTTTTGACCGGAGGCATTATCTGATCATGTCGTCTCAGGAATGCTGTGTCTCAGGAACGCCTGGAGGGAATTTCTTCAAATTGGGCTCAATTTTTAACTGGAGGACGAACTGAACAGATTTGGGTGGTCAAAAGTAACGTTGACCTTGCAAAATAAATTTTTGGCCATAACTCAAGAATTAAAACGATTATTAAGTCGCAAATGTCCGTCTAATTGAATGAAATGATGAAGTGATAACATTTTTGGATAGATAGTGCAAGGCGATGATTTTAGTTCCTACAGATAGGTGTTGAAACATTTGGTGTTAAAATGTGTTCAGCATGATTGGATACAAAAATCGGGTTTAAATGATGTTTATGCTGATGCATCGGTTCCTCTGATTTGAGGAGCTGGAGTTTGTTTCTAGCCAGAGAGAAATCAATCCAAAAAGAGACACACATTCAAATGCCTCCCCTGACAGTAGCTTGATGGTCCATAATGCAATACAGCTGGGAAACATGTCGCGCTTTGACTCAGAAATGGCATGAACATGAGAGGGTGATCACTAACTGATGTAAAACCAGAGTAGGCCAGACAAGAGAAAGTGGGCACAACAATAAAATTAAATTAAACGACTTAACCACAAAATAGTGGAATGTTAAAACACAAATACTGAAACTTCTGGAAATCATTTAACATCCTAGAATGATGGCTTCAGCTTGCTTTCGTAATACTAACACATCAATCTTAATCTGGCAGTTACCAGCTCTGGAAAATCTATGCTCGCTCCAATGCATGTGGATTCATACCCCCTCAGCCACTCTCCAGTCAGACCCATTGACTGGATCATCTGGATGCTTCAATTATCAAGTCAGTCGAGCCTTCCTCTGCAAACTATTTATTGGACTGCTTTCTTTTACACAAGAATAATGTCCTAATCTCAGTTTTAATTTAGCTAAGAAAATGATCTTGTTATTAATCTGCATGTGGTGTGTAATATGTGACCCTAGTCTCACTCACAAGTCAAATACTGGTGCTGGGTCAGTGCCCATTTGTGTCTGATACGACGCAAAGAGGCACCCTTCAGCGTCTGTGTGAGACGCACCTAACTCCAATGTAACCCCATCCACGTCAGTATGAGGCGCTCAGACTCCGCTTCATGCGGGGGTCAGGGTGCATGTTGGGATCCAACAAACGGACATGTGTCCTACTGAACGGTTCACAATCGACATGGTCCATCACATCGCATTCAAAAGGGCCATTGGTCAGGGAACAGTTCTGAATGTGAATAACCGAGGAGCATAATTACTTGGACATGTGCTGCAATGTAGACCTGCATGGAGATTTGCTTTCCACCCTGCATGTGATTATGGCTGATAGTTTATTACTCCATGCTCGCATATAATCGACAAAGAACCCAAATACAAGAATTCAGGAATCTTAGATGATGTGGTAATATGTGGTTATTTCTAATTTGATGAAAACATCAAATTAGAAATGAGAACATCCGACCATGAATACAGTGACCAAACCTAACCTGCTGCTCCTCATGAGGATTTGTGTGTTTCACAGTAAAGCTCAACTGTCTCTGTGCTTTGTGCTTCTTTTGTCTCCATCTGGCTCAGACTCCCTGGGTGGCCCGTTCCCGTCCACGTCGCATCGATGCCACCACAAACCCAAGAGGTGCCTGCCTATCCAGTGCGGCAGCGTTGGCAGGCCTCCTCCCATCAACCCACTGCTCTTTCATCCAAACGCCAAGGGGTCCCAAATTGTCATGGACCTCGCCCAGAAAACAGTCAAAAGGCAGGCCAGTTTCTGCAATGCCATCACTTTCAGCAACAGACCCATGGCGCTGTATGAGCAAGTCCGCCTCAAGGTAAGTTTGGGAGCTTTAAAACAGACAAAACGATTGTATCTTAGGTTTACACTTAAAGCAACACTATGTAACTTTTGGACCTTAAAATAACAGCTTGAAAAAAATTGTGCCGCTACAATGACTTTTAATATGACGATTTGCATCTCCACTATTGCCAACGGGGTCTGTGGGGAAATAACTCCGCTATGTAAGATTCTGGAGCCGCCCGGTACATCCGGCGGATGTACTCGACCTGCTTTCTGGCAGTGATTACGCAATGTCATAAAGTGCCACTTCACGCTCGCAGCTACAGTATAAGGGTAGCTTTTTATGTAGCTTTTTGGTGTTGTCAACATATTGTATTCGATCACACGTACTCCACATTTGCAGTCCCCAAAACAAAAGTAATGACTGACGCGCGCACGCGCACCCCCCAAAAAGCCGCAAACAGCTGATCGACCAGGCGGGGCGAGGCCGTTCAATCCCTCAGCCCTTCACCCTAGTCCGTAGGTGCTGGGCCAGTTCACAGTGTTCCTGCGCAGTCTTCTATTAGTGATCCCGCCTGGTATGAATCCAAAATAGAAAGTCGCCGGATTGCCGCTGTTTGAGTCCGCCGACTGTCAGCGCTCCAAACAAAAACCTCACACCTCCCCTCGTCACCTTTTATAACCCGTGACACGTACAAATAATAATAATAATAATATTATAATACAGGACAACACATGATCCCAACTCAATACAAGTGTATGCGAGGCTGCATCTATCGTCACTGGGTATTTACGACACTGAAATCGATACCTAAATACCTAAAAACCTGAAGGGGGCGCCAAAAGGGAAAAGTTACATAGTGTTGCTTTAATATGTGGAGTTTGTCAGTGAAGTGACTACACAGGGATTTATTGTGTAGAAGTTGAGAGTCGGGGGTGATACGCAGCCTCATTTAAAAACGCAGTCACTTCTTTGATCAAAGTTCTCGGAAATAATTTTCCAAATAATACCAATAAAGCCACATATGGTTCTCTCCTCAGATTACTAAGAAGCAGTGTTGCTGGAGTGGGGCTCTACGTCTGGGCTTCACTGCCAAAGACCCATCCAGGATAAACCCAGACAACCTGCCCAAGTACGCCTGCCCCGACCTGGTGGCCCAGAGTGGCTTCTGGGCCAAGGCCCTGCCGGAGGAGTTTGCCAACGAGGACAACATTATTGCCTTTTGGGTCGACAAGAAGGGCAGGGTCTTCTACCGCATTAACGAGTCCAGTCCCATGCTGTTCTTCAGTGGAGTCCGCACAGCCGAGCCCCTCTGGGCCATCATTGATGTTTACGGTCTGACCCGAGGAGTGCAGCTGCTAGGTAAGACGGTTAAAGAGCTGAATTAACAAATGGATAATGGGGGCAACTGCCTCTGGGACCCAGACCCTCAAGGGGGCCCATGAAAACAAAGGAGTATGTGATAGATGGATTAACAGATTGGAAACTAAAATGTGCACAATTTTACCAGAATACTATTTAACAGAGTAAAGAAAATAATATGATAATGTCACAGTCCAGACTTTTGGCAGTTATTCGGAGTAACTGCATTGGCATCTACATGCGTGGTTTCCATGATACACAGTTTTCATTGCGACTGCTGGACGAGATCCCAGTTGTGCAAGCACAATGACGGAAACACCACTCTGAGATGTCACATTTCTCTTTGTGAATTGTTTTTACCCAGGGGTTTTCATCCAACACAACAGTGACTCTTTTTCTCAGAAACCATGTCATTTCTTTTCATAGTGGTCCAGGGTAATGCATCACCAGATGCTAGTGTTGAAACCGGTGGGTGACACATATTGTAAACCCTCACAAAGAAACGACATGTTGTGATCACCTTTTCTTACTGCGTGGAGAGCTGACCGTTTGGTCCAGTCGGCCTCTGCCTTTTCTTCCACTTGATTTTTAAGGAGGTGAAACTGAAATGCTAAAGGCGCAAAAAATCTTGCTAAGCGCTGAAAATTCACAGGTTCAATAAATATGGTAGATCATCAAAGTGAATTGACTTGCAATCTTCACACAAGATAATCCGCCATTGCATTTAATTTAGCCTTTTGAGTTTCCTAATAAGACAGTATAACCGCAGGGAACGTCAGCGCCAAACATTAAAGCATTGTGCAAGGATGATTATAGAGGTCCAGCCGGAAAATTGCAACAAATGTAGATCCCTATTCCCCACAGTCACCATTCCTGCCAGCTATTTTCCGTGATTACGTTCAGTTGGACTCGGGGACAAGTGTTTAAAATTATTCATGTAAAAAACTTGTTTATTTGGAAAGCTTCAGGTTTACTCGCCCAGCTCGCCCCAAAATATATATACAGGACTCACAGAGAAATTTATAATATTGATGTTCTTTTATTTTTATTTAATGTACAAAAAACAAAACAAAATGATGCATTCGGATTCATATTTAAATCAATGAAAATATTACTTTTTTTTATTCTGATTTTTTGCTGATTATGGCTTAATAAGAAAAAAACCAATATCCATCTACTAATATTATTAAAAACAGAAAAGTAGATAGGTATATAATACTAAAACATCACTTGAATTGTCTAATTAACTCAAACACCTGCAAGGTTTCCTGAGCTCTTTTAACACACTTGTGTTTATTAATATTTTATTACTATTCTGAGTGGATTTTATTAATTTTAAGCCAGATATTAATCATTTTTGTTAATAAGCATAATGCAAAATACAAAAATCAGTTGATATTAGTAATGAACTCAGTTGATGTGTTTTGAATTTTGAATGTATGACATTTTTTTTTTTTCTAAATATTACAATTAAAATTTTAACTTATGTATATATTTTTTTATTTTTTTTCCACTTTATTATCATTTTCTGAAATTTGTCTTGCATCCCAAAAGTTAAACAGTTTCACATTAATATAAACATACAAAACTTGAGCTTTATTGTGAAAACTATCAACAACACAATACTACAAACATATGCTGTATAGAAAGTGGATGCAGTGCAATTGAATCATTTTAC
Source organism: Pseudoliparis swirei (assembly GCF_029220125.1). Taxonomy (NCBI): domain Eukaryota; kingdom Metazoa; phylum Chordata; class Actinopteri; order Perciformes; family Liparidae; genus Pseudoliparis; species Pseudoliparis swirei. The sequence continues at coordinate 14,579,867 of NC_079411.1, forward strand.
ACAGCAACTGGATTCTCACAATATCACGGGTCACGCCAACATCCAACGACAATGGCGGCTCCTGAAGAGGTTACTGTTATCAGTTCTACAGAATTGGACGTTTTTTCCTCATTGAAAGAAGTTTTCTTTTCTTCCGACCACTCAAAGCATTTTCAAACTACATGTCAGACACCCATTCAGACACTGACCCTACTCCTATCACTGATGGCAGGGTCCACATCCAGACTGATCAAACCACTGATCTTCTACCACTGAGCCACAGTCGCCCTACACAGTGCCTGCCCTTTTCCACACAATGACGGCATAGCAGATGGTTGTGTGAAACAAACCATCTCGTTGAGGTACACTGAAGGTTAGAGGTGAGCTAACTCGACCCCGGGGTGCAAAACCAGTCTACTTGATACCGTGTTTTAGCGCAGTGATTTTCAACCACTGTGCCGCGGCACACCAGTGTGCCGTGAGAGATCGTCAGGTGTGCCGTGGAAAAATGTCCCATTACACTTAATTGGTCCCAAAAAATATTATTTAGTTGCCGCAAATAATGTGCTATTGTTGAGCGTCTAATAATGTGCTATAGTTTTAAGCAAGCTGAAACGTCATCTGGAGACAAAACATCGTTAGCAGAGTGAAATGGAAACACCCAGATGTTCTCGTTACGCACTGTTTTTTCTCGTCGCAAAACGTCACGAGCAGACCTAACTCCTGTGTTGACGAGGGTTGGGTACCGAAATCCGGTGCCTATACGACCGGTGCTACCCGGACCGAAACGCAACGCATATTTCGGCGCTTCCTTTCGGTGCCTGAGCCGATTGAAAATGAAAAAAACGATTGAACTTCTCTGGTGACTCCGCCCTGTCAGCAGGTTATGATAGCCTATCATATTTAACTTTGAAAGCGAAGGCATGCGCCGTGTGTGACTGCGTGAGTCCGTGCGGAGCACATCAGCGTCAGGCTGGGTGCGATGGGGAGACCGGTCTCCTTGAAAACGTGGAGACCAATGATGACAAGAGCAGCCCGATTAGTACCTTAATGTTGATTGCAAGTCTTGCATTCATAAAAGTAGGCCCACAAATAATAAATTAGCCATTATAAACATGTTGAAGCTAGCTCGTAGCTAGCGCGAGCTACGAGCGCGACAGTGATATCCGTTTTTTTGTCAGTGCGCCATGAGACCGGCTATTACAGTGAATATGGCCGAAGAGGTTTTTAATGTCGTCATTGTCAATCGTCGTTTTGTGCTTTTTTAAAAGTATCGGTTCAGGCACCGTTTAGGCACTGGTATCGTTTTAAAAGTACCGGTTTAGCACCGGTATCGGAGAAAGAAAAGAAAAAAGATACCCATCCCTAGTGTTGACTGATGTCGTGTGTATGGTTAATATTTATGAGGACAATACCTCAGAAAAGCCACATATTTGCATCTTTCATGTGAGGAAATGGGAGCGGAGCATAAAGCCCTTTGCTCCACACAGAAGGCCGATGGTTGGCCTGTGTGGACGAGCTGCGGGAGGAACTCAGTCTTTTTGACTGATGAGAGGTGCGATGATGCAAAGTTGCCCGCCAGTGATGAGTGGTGTGCAAGGCTGTCATCCATGGCAGGTATGTTTCAGCACCTGAATGAAGTGAACACACGGATGCAAGGCCAAAATCAAAACCTGCTCACAAGCACAGACAAAATAAATGGACAAAAGTGCACCTCTGGCAACATGTTGAAAGTGCCATTCTTGACATGTTCCCCCTCACCCAGAAATGGCAAGGAGATGTCAACACTGCTGCACTGTGTGAGACAATAGGTAGAGACTTAAAAACTATTGAGGATAAGTTGTCATTTTATTCCCCCTCAACCTCCACTGAATGCCTTGACTGGGTTAGGGACCCCTATAGCTCAGCAAAGGTTTTTGGACGAGCAGGAGGAACTAACTGAACTGAGACCGTGGTTGAAAGGTGAGCTTTGCTGATCTATCTTTGGACAGTTATTGGTTGACTGTTGCTCCATTCTGGCAAACAGCAATTTCAACATTGTTCCTTATTTTCCACAACAAATCTTTGAGATGAGATTTTCAAGCATGGCTGCAATAAAAACTCAAAACAGAGAGAGACTGAGAGCTGTTGTAGAAGAGCTTCATGTGGGCCTTTATTCAGCTCTGGGTTCATCCAAACAGGACCAGGTTTCACACTGATTAAGTATCAACACTTTAAGAGACATAAATTGTCGGCATATGCTGTATTATGGGACATGTTGTAAGTCTTTTGGTTGTTGGGTGGGCTGCGGGATTTTTTTATTTAGAAAAATGTGCCGCGGTTCAAAAAAGGTTGAAAAACACTGTTTTAGCGAATGATGCGTTAACTGGTGTCCTCCCAGTGTAATCTTGTCTTGCTTAGGTATCTGTAATTATGATAATTTCTCGATATCACGTCATGTTGTTTTTTTCTTTTTGCAGTTTTAGAAGTCTTCAGATGTTTATTTCTGCAGATGGCAAAGAAACTGTCCTTTCTGGAGGTTACCCTTCCTGTTTTTGTGGACAGTAAAGTCTTCCATGATGCAATGGAACGACAATGAACAAAGGCTATCTATATCTGGTCAATATTTGGCCCCCATGTTTATACAAAAGCAGCGAGGGGGGGGGGGGGGGCTGCTGTGCATTATCAAGCCACGCTGGGCAGCTTAACATGCATAGCCCAGGATAGTATGGCCGAGGCTTTGATGTCAGTAGACACACATTTCTTTTCCCTTGAGATTCAGTGCTGTCATCCCTCTGCTGTTGTGAAAATAGACCAGGGGTCACGTGGCGCATAGATATTATAATTCTGTCCACTGTGTTGATCGGTATCTTTGTGGTGGTGGGGGTCGATGTTAAGTGTCTCTTGAGTATGAGGGTGCCCATATTTTGTATTTCCCCTCTGTGTTGGTGTTGGTTCATAACTCAAAGTCCTGTTGCTGAATGTAAGTCTAAACTAATAGAAGACTGTTGGTTGATGGACGTTAGATAATGTGACACACAGAGAACGGCTCAAATATCAAGTAGCGGAGTCCCACTATTCAGGCTTACCAGTCTACGGTCTGCTCTGACTGAAGTCTCTGTAACTCATCGTTCTGCGACCTCTTTGGAACTCTGCTCCAAGCACCCAAACTGGGCTTCTCCCTAGACCTACTTAAGTCATTCCTACTGTCTTTTTACAGACAGGCCATATGCAGGGCCGCTGACAGAGCAGCTCATGTTGCTCAGGGGGGCAACTGACTGACATCTGCCCCCACAAACGGGCCTGTTTAGAGGGGTGGAACGCTACCGAAGGTCAAGATAGAAATACTCCATCCAGACTAGACACAGCCCTTTGTGAGGCTGAATGGCCAATTGTGTCAGCTCTGTGCTTCACATTTCCGGCCGCAACGCTCCGTGAACCTTTCTCCATCCTCAGATAAGCCCTTGGGCTTCCACATCTGAGGCCTTACTCTCGCTTCCACCCCTTATTTTATCTGGCTTTTGAGGAGCTGTTTTTCCCTTTTCTAGCCTCTGATTCTCAAATAAACCCTGCAGCACTTATAACAATAGAAATGGCAAAAATGTATGCTAATGCTAAATGTCCATCTCTGTACTAAAGGTTCTGTTATAAATGCTTTCACTTTAATTTAGCTCTTTTTATGACATTCTCCCTCAAAATCTCTATTCTTTGCCAATGTGATTTTCTCCCATTGGATCAATAACATTTATATCCTCTCCTTATCAAAGTTTTTCTGCAGCAAGTGAGATTATTCATTATGCCTCGGAAATGCTATAATCCTCGCTCCATAAAACATGAATTATAATTCTATGGTGAATTAAGTTTATCGCTCAAAGCCATTTTGAACAGCTTGTGTATGTAGGTCTTTCATAATGTAAGCTATCGGGGGGCTCTGGTACTCTCTGTTCAGGAGAGATAGTACTACACACACAGCCGTCTTCATACCACTTAATGTGCTTCTCCTTCCAGCTGTTGCATTATGTTGCCCATATTAGTGCATGGCTCCCGTGTATTGTCAGCTCACTTGCACTATGGAATTGGAAAATGCAATAAAACAAGCACAACCATGCCCTGTCCTCCATGAAACGGGTCATTCACAATGACGAGAACTCTTGATTGTTTATTTGTCAAGAAGAATAGTGCAGTGCCGTTTCACACGTATGTTATTAACATTAACCTTCTGAATGTCTACAACTTCTTCTGGGACAAGCAAGCGTCCATCGATGAAGAGAGGACGTCCAGTGAAACATATTTATTATTATAGCTCTGGTGAGTTCCTCCAAAAATTTAGATTTCATTATGAATTATATTGTTATAAAGCCACATGGTTGCTTGTCATTCAAATGAATAAGACTATTTAGATATGGATTGTTTTCCATAGAGAGACTCGGATGTAAATGGTAAATGGACTTTGCTGGAGGAACTGGAGTATTTCCTCACTGAAAGAACACTTGTCTTTTATTCACCCATTCATACCCCTTCATACACTGATGGGAGGAGCTACCATGCAATGTGCCACCTTGCTCATCAGGGCTAACATTCATACCCATTCGCTCACCCAAATTGGGGTTGAGTGTCTTGCCCAAAGCAAAGCCGGGGATCGAAGGACGACCCGTCTTCCGCCGATCCACCCCATAATATGAGATGTCGGCAGCAACTTGGACATCTTATCTTAATGGTTTGTTTATTATTCAGTGTGATGTGGAAGCTCGCTGGGTTCAGCTCCCCCTGTACTTACCTGGGCAGGTGGTATGGTCCAGTTGGGTCCGATAACATTCAGTGGAGCAGTGGGCAACTCCGGTCAATCCACGGCGTTCTTCAACATCGCTTCTGAAAACATTTCTGGTGACAACAAAAACTTCATCTGTTCTTTGTGTTGGGGGTGGCAGCTCTAAAATTGTTAATATGAAAATGTTGATTATAGCCGCTTTATTTTTTCATTCATATCTTAGCACATGTTTAGAGCGAATGCTTTGCAAGTAACTATGTATAGATGCATTATCAGTTCAGCATCCTGAGGCAGTTCTGAGGTCAGAGCAGAAGTAAAATAGCCAAGGACGACCGCGGGCGACATTTCGAGCAGCTTTGATGTAGTAATATTGAAATAGGAGCCGTATTGTTATGGTGCGGTGTGGAGGACCCAAACGCAGCAGGAGTCTTTTGAAAAATCAGCTTTATTTCCCGGACAGGAACACGGACGAACACCACACAGGAACAAAAAGGACGATCCGACACCAGACAAACAGAAGGACACAGATTAAATACACAGGGGAACGAGACACAGGTGGAAACACAGGTGGAAACAATCAGGAAAGAAACAGACAAGCACAGGGAGGGAAGAGCAGGGAAACAGGAAACGAGACAGGGACTTCAACATAAAACAGGAAACACTCAAATCCTAACACGTATCATGTGATGGTCCACCCCGAAGGATACACCACTGTGATATATCATACATAGCAGGAACAAGAGAAGAGGAGGAGGGGTGTGTGTGTGTGTGTGGGGGGGGGGGGGGGGGAGTTTGTGGTTTCACACCCCTCTGAGCATGATGACAGCAATTAAGTGTAATTGAGTGTCCACTCCCATCGCCCATCCTGCATATGAGACAGAACAAATTATTTGGAATCCAACTAAATCCCAGACCCTATACATAATAAGCCTCTGTGGACCCCCGCACACAAGACTCCTTTTTGGAGAACGTCTTGTTTTTATAAGAATTAAGAAGAATGAAATCTGAACAGAATGTACCAGTAACGCATTGCCGGGCGAATATCAAATGGTTGCTTCTGTAATAATGTTCAGTGGTAGAGGGGGAACTAAAGTTTGGATTTCACTTTCTTGGGGTAAGTTGTGATTAGTTTTCTCCACAACCCATGAAGAGAGGCCGGAATACCGTGTTTCTAAGCTTGTGCCGCAAAGGAAAGGTGTCGGACGCGGTCATCTCTCTGCTCAGGTGCCTGAGGTAGCAGGAGATTGACTGCACCTGGCCGTGAACAGGGCCAATAGGATATTGCGGAGGTTTGGTAATCGTTGGGGCAAACTGAAGCTGTCCCCATGGAACAGAAATGCAACAAGCCAGAAAAAGGTTGTTTAATTTACACCCAATGTCCCAGTGCCCAAGGTTGGCGCTCTCTCGCATATGTACACACACACACAAATACGCACACATCATGCGCAAAGAAGAACTTTATTTGACATCGGGAAGGCGGCTGAGCTACTGAGTAATTCCAGCTGTTGTAAAGCCAGCAAGACTCACGATTGTATGAGTCAGTCACAGTCGAGCTTTAATCAAGAGGGGCCCAGTGTGGGAGTTCCCTGAAGGATGGGGGAATACAGTCTGATTGCAAAGCCTTGAGGCCACTAACACCTTTCAGCCCGGCTGACTCAGAGAAGGGGATTGCAAGTCCAACTGTCAAACTCAAAGAAGGCAGCAGTTAATTTACTTCATACGGAAACAAAGTGTTCTGGAAGACGCTGTCTCTGTGGTCCATCAGAGAAAACTGCATTCACACTGTGTGGTGAAAACTCTGAAGTCTGCTATGTTTTGAGAGATTGTTCCCAGGTGATGGTATGAATGAGGAGATGAGGCTGCGTTGCACCACCAGGAAGCAACAGTGTTTACTGTCACTCTACGTCAGTGGTTCTCAAACTAGGAGAGAATAGGAGATTGTGAGGGGATTAGCACAACCTTCATCAGTGGTATCATTTGGTCTGCTTTTCCCTTCCTTCGTCATTTGAAGCTGTTTTCTTTAGCCCACGGCTCCGCGGAGACTAATTACCATTTGAAACGTACTGCATATCTTAAGTCCCAAAGTGTTCAGAGAAACAAACACAGTTTAAATGTGACTTCCTTCTACGCTTGTAGAATTAAGAAAATATAGCATTTATTTTTTTATTATGCAATACAAAGAATATTAGCAAGAAAACACCTTTTGAAAAACTTGTTTTTTTGCTTTTGGTCACTGGCTGCGCCTCGGCTCTCTCCGGACGATGCTCTGGCTCCACTCCGAGGACTCCAGGAACGTTAAGTCATCTGGAATGACAGAGGTCTATTAGAATCGTGTGTTGTGTTATCCAGCTCAGTGAGAGAGACAGACCATACTTCTGGCAGAAACCCATTACTTTTCAGTGAAATGATGATTTGATCATCACACGCACTTGACTTGCACTGGTGTTTGACTTGGCAGGACTCGGCCTCCCAGCTAATGGCAGCACTTTGGGACAAGTCCTGATTCTTCACACAGACCTTCCAAACACAACACACAAAGCTGAAAAGATGCTGTAAATCTGCCTTTGTGTCTACTAATTTCAGAAATGTAGGTTAGTGTTGTAAAAACGTTGAGGCCTCAAACAAAGCAAATTTAGCAAAGGTGTGTTCCCTGGCTTCAGTTTACTTCGTATGATTTATGACGCATGTTGGTTAGAGAGCTCCAATGGCCAAGAACAATGAACTGGATTTGTTTGATTTGGAATTTAGATTTTGAAGTTACTGTACCTCCAAGTCACTAAATACCTCTTTGAAGAAGAGGTCTCAGAAGTCATGAGCGGATCACTTTTAAATGGGGTAAACTACGTCTAGTTCTTTGTTTTCCCTCATCTCTGTGTGTACTTTTTTTTTTAGAACCAATTAACCGTTTGTTATTTTTCTGCTAACATTCTCTGGTTCTCAAATATAATGTTGGATCCATTGAGAAAAGAAGTTAGTTAGCGCATATTTAGTCCAACAAGTTTCCTTTAAATATTAATTTCAGTTATTTTTACATAGCCCAAAATCACAAATTAGCCCGGAATTTTGTTGGATGCCACATCAATCTGTACGGATCACAAAAAACTCCCCCCCAAAATTAAAAATTTCACAGGGAAAAAAGGGAAGAAACTTGAAGAAAATGAATGACAGCAAAGGGGTGGACATGCATATGTTCGGGGGCTCAGCCTGCACGCCGGTGATAAATACTCAACCTCAAATCAACCTTTCCTGCTTGAGCACAGGAATAAAACAGGGAGGCTTAAATATAAGAACCTTATGATGGAGGTTATTAACGCTGGTATGCTGATTGGCAGGGAAAGGGAGGGCTAGGGGGAGGAGGGGGCAGACACATGCTGGATTCTGCCGATGACCTAAGGGACAGAGCTTTTGTGACTTACCGGGCATTTTGCCTGACACTTTGTTATTGCCATGTGTCGCCTCGGGAGCCTGCTGATCTTTCCAAAAGCCCAGGGTTCAAAGCCGCCCAGCCCGATCAGGACGAGGGATTGGGCCAACGCCAGGGAATAAAGAAAATCTCAAACATCTAGCACAAAGACCATGTCTCTCTCTACCATCTCTCTCTCTCTCTGCCATTTTATGTCTCGTCCTCTCCCTCGCTTCGTCAGTCTCTGAGCTGTGCGCTGCCCCTTTGGTCTCCCTGTCTCTCTTGCACTGTTTATCGCTAAAATCTCCCTGGATATCCTTTCTATAGCCTGTGCCTTCCCAGCTGATCCGGACAGTTCCCTTTGAACCTTCTGTCCTCATGTCTGGTTGTCTCTTCCAAGCTGCCCTCTACCTCTTTATTCCCTCTTCCTAGTTCCAACCTCTCTTTCTCTCCACCTTTGCCGACATCTGATGAAACCCTCCAGAGCCAATGGATAAAGATAAGCCTTGTGAGATAGATTGTGTTCGTGAGATGGAGTAAATCCACCCCCCTTTCCCCAGCCCGGCTCAAACCCTTTGTGAGTTCCGTCTGCTCAGGCTAGGAAAAGCCACTAAGCCAGCCTGTGCCTCGATCCACCTCCCCAGGCATGGCATTAGCTCGCCTGCTTTGTGGCTATTCCCTAATCAAAAACATTTACAGCAGTCAGCCAATGCCGGTTAGGGCCAAGTTGCTCACTGGCATCCGCCCTGTCCATGCATTTACGATGAATTAGTCCAACAGGTACTCAATTATTCAAGTCATAACCAATCCAGAGAGAGGAAAAAAAGGCCTTCCAAATGGGCTGACCCATAACTCTCACGCCGCCCTGCATGAATGAATGAATGGTTCAGTCCAACAGGTCTTACATTTGGTTTGAGATTTAATCAAAAGTGAAGAATCAGGTGATGACCCCTCCCCCCAACCTCCTCCCCTCACAGGCTCACAGTGTCTGCAGCTGCATCTTCCATGGTCTCATTACAATGTCCTCCTACATGACACACACACACACACACACACACTGTTTAATGCTGCTTTCGAAGTGCAACATTTTGGCCTTTGTCAATGGGAGGGAGCATCTGTGAGTGGCGGATTTGAAAGGGACCAATAAGACAAAAGGATTGTAACGGCTAAAAACGCAGGTGCACCATGGTTAGCGAGCAGCAGCTGGTGAGCTCACACACACACACACACACACACACACACACACACACACACACACACACACACACACACACACATACACATACACAAGCTTTTTCAAATCCATTGGTTAATGTTCTCCAGTGCTTTCATTCATCTGTCTGTCCCGAAGGCAAACAACACATACAGGGCCTCCATCTCCCCAGCCTTTGATGAATAAAGTAGTAAAAGGAGAACACATGGCACACAATTCAAAATAGCTTTGAAATGACTTCTCTTTGAAAAGTGAGCAAGGAAGAAGAAAAGGGAATGATGTAAAAGAAAATGTTTTAAAAGAATCAGAAACCCTTGGAAAAGCTTCTTTTTGAAAATGGCTGATAAAATATATTTTTTAAAGGATCCCATGGACTTAAGAGTCAGAATGACGAGCACAGAGATTTGACTGACTCCAGCTCTCCGCTCTGCTCTCCCTCCCATCCGGTGTTATCCCCGCGACATGTAATCCTCCCTTCAGCAGCTCCGGTCCTCCCGCATGTCCCGGAGGTCTTGCAACAAAGTCTGTCCGTCCGTAATCCAATTTAGGATGGAGTGATGGTCAGCCGAGGAATCCGTCTCTGGAAAATACACACACATACAGTTTAGTTTGGTTATGGAATTCAAATCCCCAATAAATCGGTGAGAGCGGGCCGCCGCCGGCTCGGCATCCCAATCAGTTGTGCGGCTGAGGAGTCAGCATGCCTGCTGCTCTCGGAGAGGCCTTCCCTCTCTCCTTCATTAAAAGCCTCATTTCAGCCTGTGGCTCTCTCTTTCGGAGGAAATGGCATGACATCAGGGAAAGGCAGATTGAGTAGTTCAATGGCGACTTAACAGCCATACGTCACCGGGCTGTGTTCATTCCCACAGCCCACCGTCTTGTTGCTGGCTGGGATATCTCCCCGCAGAGGAAATAGGAGATGAAACCCCAGCTGGTTGCTCTAGTCACCTATTCGCCTCTGGGAGGTACAGCTGAGTGCTGGAGCACCGAGGTGTTTAACGGTTGATGAGCAGTCTGTGGGAGCCGCCCTGTGTGCCAACGGCACCGTCCTCTCTGTTTTATACCTTTCTGAAAAAACAATTGGCACGACTACAGGGCCTTAGTTCCATTACACGAGAATCACAAAGCATTGTGCTCTGCGTTAGCAGCTAACGGCTGACACGACTCTGAGGGAGCAGCGATTTCGCGTTAGCTTCTTCTAAGCTCATTTACAAAAGGTAAAGGCACAATAATAGATCATTTGTGGGTAGCAGTTTGTAAACACAACATTCAAAGTTGGCCTCTCCTTTCGGGAAGCCAGAAGCCATGCCCCCCCCCCCCCCCCCAGCTAAGCTCAGGTTCACTCTTAGTATTGCTCTTGCCTGTAATCAAAGTACGATTGTATGAATTGAACATCTACGCAAATGTGGTGATGTAATCTGTAATGGTTACTTTGCGATGCGTGGAAAATTGGTAAACGACAACGGGATCATGATGCGTTCACATAAAATGTGGTGTTGGTGAAAAACTTGAATAGATCCAGTTGTTTGAAGGAGGTGTTTCACAGTAACATAAATAGATATGAGAGATGAATTTTCATTAAATTCAGTTTATTTTGTACAGCCAAGAAACACAAATTACAAATTTGCCTCAGAGGGCTTTACAATCTGTACGTAATTATGATCTGTTTCCACTGAACTCCAAGCAGATTATGATCCATCATTAAAACCACTAATGCTAAATTTAGTTTTAATCCATACAATTACAATATTTATTTTGCTTTTCATCATTTGAATCGTTAGTTTTTATGAATAAAAAAACACTATAAATTACTATAAGTTTTCAAAGGATTTTTGGGACGGAGGCATCCCCCCACCGCCCACCCACTTTTGTCTCAATTTCTCCCCAGCACCTCTTGCTTTGGCTAAGGAGGGTCTCTCCAGAACCTCCGGTGTGTGTGTGTGTGTGTGTGTGTGGGGGGGCGTCTCTTTCTACTCCGTCTCATGTTCCCTCTCTCCGTCCCTACAAAAGCACATGTGCATACATCACACACGCACCCGGACGGCCCAATCTCATAGTAAGCGGGGGTCTCTGTCAGGGCGGCAGGCTAATTTCAACCCACGGCCCAGAGGGGGGGGGGGGGGGGGGCACATTCAGAGGTGTTATTTTGAGCGCCATGTCGAGGCTCATCAGTGGAGTCATTGTGTGTGTATTTGTGTGCATACGAGCGCCACTCTTACTATTAGAGACGCGTATTGGATGACATTAATGGCTCGCTGTAGAGTGATCCTGTACTACGGATTGCAAGGAATGCAACCGACACACACACACACACTCGCACACATGCACATCCACGAGTGTTTTTCATTGAGTTTGAGGAAAGTAATTTGCTCCTCGCTCACCGACACCTACATGTCATTCAACTGTGCAGCTGAAGTTAAATGTCTCTCTCTTAATTTCATTATCTTGGTGTCAGACAAGCTTCAGATTCAACTCTTATGAGACATGTTTGCTCACAGTTCAGGGATTCAGCTGCCTGCAAATGTCACCGCCGCATGTCTGAGGCAAAACACAGCGCGACCACCATTAAGTTCCCTCTCCGTCTCCTTCTCTTTCCAGACAGCGAGATTGTTCCTCCCGACTGCCTCCGCCCACGCTCCTTCACTACGGTGCGCTCCTCTTCTCTCCGGCGGGAAGCTGACGACTCCCGTCTGTCCGTCAGCCTGTGTGACCTCAACCTGCAGCAGGAGGACAGCAGCAACGGCCACAACCACTCCCAGCGCCACACCCTCCACCTGGCCTCCGCCTCCTCGTCCTCCACCTGCCCCATACCCCAGAACTCCCTCAACTCCCAGCAGTCCTCTCTGCTGCCGTCCGCCCTGGAGAGCGACCTCCATTTCCACCAGCTGCGCGGCGCCCACATCAAGATGCTGGACGAGCAGACGGTGGCGCGGTCCGAGCACGCGCGCGAGGAACGCACCCTGGTCTTCACCAACCGGCCCCTGCGCACTGGGGAGACCGTCTTCATCAAGGTCACCAAGTCCAGCCCGGCGCGCTCGGGCTCATTGTCCTACGGCGTGACGTCCTGCGACCCGGCGGTGCTGCGCCCCAGCGACCTGCCCTACAATCCAGAGGCTCTGGTGGACAGGAAGGAGTTTTGGGCGGTGTGTCGCGTCCCGACGCTTCTCCAAAGCAGTGACATCCTGGGCTTCTTGGTCAACCAGGAGGGGGAGGTCCTCCTCAGCCACAACGGCACGAATGTGGGCATGCAGGTGTGTGTGGACAACTCCCGCCCACTCTGGATGTTCTTCGGCCTCCATGGGGCCGTGACTCAGCTGAGGATTCTGGGTAAGTGAAGTTAGATACTCGGGAGTTTGGTAAAAATATAACAGGGGTACTGGAGCGATTCAGTATTGCACTCAAAGCGATTCAGGAGAGGCTGAGAAAGGTCAAAAGATGCTGGATTCTATTTTTGGTCCGTCCAATTGAACCCACCGGCCCGCAATGCGCCTGATATACCAGCTTTGCAGGTATGTCGGCATCTGTTCATGTGGCAGAAACAGCTGGTGTCGGTCAGGCCTCACTTTCTGTGATAGATTTGTAGTTTCCAAGCCAACATGATTCCATGATGCCATCATCAGGTTTTATTTTCACACATTCACAGAAGATCTTACACAACTGTTTTCAGGGGCCGGGTGGTATTGTTTCTGAAGAGCGCACTGACCTTCATGTGTAAAGATATCAAAGTGCCTCTCTTAACTTTCTAGCACCAGAAACCAACCAAAGAGTTGAACATGATTCACTTTTGTAAACATCCGCCAAAGATGCGTGCAGAGAGCTAAAGTGGCCTGAACATAACATACAAACGCCAGCGTTGGGTTTGTCCCTTCTGGGCTCCTGTAGAAACATGGCGGAACAACTTAAAGCTGTTGAACACTCGAGCGTTGCTCTCTTAATTGTTCTAAATAGTTCCTGTGTCAGTATGGATGTGCCCGCCACAGAACTGTTGTCAATAAACTGAGTTATCATTTTCTTCTGATTTAAAACTAAACTACATATATTCTGATTTTGAAAGTTCTGTCAACATTCAGAAATGATTCTGTGGCACATCTAGCATCTAACCCTCATCCTACCAACATAATAACATACAGAGGATGATTAACATTGGAGGAGAATAAAAGGAAGCGACGAATGTTTGGGGTAGTATTACCGGCAATAACTTGTATCTACTTTCACCCCAGCATAGTTATTAATATTGTATTCCATTTCTGCTAATCGATCCCTCTATATCCTACACACATGGACCTTTAAGTTATGGACATCATTTAAAATTAGGTCAACATTGACTTGATTTCACACCGGCACAAACAGGAGTCTTCTTGATGAAAGTTCTGTGTTTGACCCGTCCATCCAGCCGGGCTCCTCCCTCCGCCCACGATGACGATGACGAGTCCCAAACAATCTGGGAAAAACCCAGTGTTGCAGGGTTTGTTGTCTGGGAATGTTATTTTTAGGAGAAAGGGCTGGATATGGATATGTGGAGGCAAGTGTATAAACAGACAGATGTATATGGAAATATATAAGACAAAATGTGTCTTCAGAGCAGAATAATTGACACGTACTGTCCATTAATACACACTTACACATGTACTCATATCTGCTTACACGATACTACATGATAGTTTGTTATAGACCATTTATGAAATATTACATCTCAGAAAAGCTAAATATGGCTTAAAGTAAAGTGCTGCTGAGCATTTTAAAAGACAAAGACAAAAAACAAGTATCCCAGATGAAAAAGGTTAAGCACCTCCTGTGAGTGTCTTAAAGGGAGTAATGAGCTCTTTGGTTCTTTGACCGCATGCTTTATCTTGTGAATAATCCCACTTGAAAGAGTAATTTATGCTGGAAAAAACCCAATCCTTTCAGCCCAGCGAAGTGTTGCGGGTCAAGAACCTACAGATCAGGATATTGATCTTCGTTTGGCTGAGCACACCGCTGATGATGCCTCTGAGCTATGTGCAGAATTAATTTACTTCCTGGGGTTGAAAATCTATTTACGCTAAGTGTTGATCGCTCTGACAGGATGCCAATCGAGGCGAACCGACCGCGCCTCCCCGTTTTGGAAATTACAGCCGGGGGGCGGGGTCATGACCGGCATCGAGGGGTCATAATATTTACAGACAGGAAGTATCTACAACTGTCATAGGATCGGGGAGAAAAGTGGATGCTCCTTCACGATCCGGGAAGAATGGGAGACAGGAAGTGCGAACGGAGGTGGAGAGAGGCTGAGGGGGGCACACAGCAGGGCTGACGAGATGTCTCAGCGGGTGGACACTTTGCCTGTGTGTGTGTGTGTGTGGGGGGGGGGGGGCTGCAACATGCTGTGAATGACATTCTGAATGACATTTGTTCCCACATCTGCCAACGGAAGTCAGCAAAATCCCATTTATTTATTTTTGCTAAATTGCCACCGCATTTGAGCGACAACATCTTTTTGTATTTATCCACCCGGTAACGGCAAAGGGTCGACGGCAACAAGGCCGACGTATAATACAATAATACAAAGTGGCACGTTCAGTTGTGAAGGCTGCCTTTCCATTAATGCTGCGGTTAGGAGGCACAAAAGTGCACCGGTCCTTCGAAGGTGTCTCACGTGTTAGTCTGCGGAGGAAGAGGCATCTATAAATACATCCTGCGGTTCTTCAGTCACAGCAGCGGAAAAGGAAAGCAGAGGTTAAAAGAGGTGAGAGAGGAACAACCGAAGCTTTCGCTCGACAGAGAGAAACAGACGCTGAAAACATCTTCAGACCTTTCTCTTGTACAAAAGATTCAAATGTACTTTATAATTTAGTTCAATGCTGAATGAGGTCAATAAAACTATTCTTTAAATGATTTCCTTTCTTTTAGTTCAACAAGCAATTTGTTCCATTTTAGCAGTATACTTTAACATCAGTTTATTTAACACAATTCATATCATTATTGTGATATCCAGTGACATTATGGCATATTGTCGCCCTATTTCAAACCAGGCTCTGAGCGTGTGACAAAGGGGATTCACTTTGCTCACTCAGGGATAATGTTGCTCTTCGTTAGCTCGACCCACAACAAGCGACGGCAAAGTGACGTTGACAACCATGTCAATACGATGAGGGAGCTTCAATGTGCAGTAGCTGTGTGGAGGGATCTACTCGGCACACGGTGTCCTCGCTCCATTTCCCCCACTGATCCCATCAGGGGAAGCGTGAGTCTGCTCCGTCCTTCATGCCCCGCCAGTGTTTCCGTTGAATGACTCCAGTTACTTTGTTTTCATGGGTTGTCGTTCTATCTGGCCTGTTGTTGTAGATCAGCTGATCAATCAAAGACATTGGGGTTTGTCTCAGTGTGTCCTCTGGGCTCTGTTAAGATGGAGGAGGACAGGTGAGCTAGTCCTGCAGGAAATGACAGTGTATAATATTCTGTCCTGTCATTGGTTTGTATGGGTGTCCATAGATGGAGTGAGACGTGAGCAGCAACTTAGATATCTTGTAATAATGGTGTGTTCATTATTCAGTGTGATGTGGAAGCTTGCTGGGTTCAGCTCCCCCTGTACTTACCTGGGCAGGTGGTATGGTCCAGTTGGGTCCGATGACTTTCAGTGGAGCAGTGGGAGAGAGGAGGAAAGCGTCCTCTCAATCCACACGTTTCATTTGTGTCCCTTTGTTTCAGTCGACTTTGAAGGCCCACTACTCCTGTTAATCCACCGCGTGCTTCATCTGTCCTTTCTGTTTTTCAGAAATTTAGTTTTTGTGTTTCATCTTCTCTTTTATCAAAGCAAACATCACCTTCTTTTCAAAAATACTAAATGTCTAGATCCTGTGTTTGTCACAGAGACATCACCTGTTTTACAGTTCAATTACATGTTGGCCTGTTTTCTGTCTACATTTCCACCAACATCAGTGAAGCCAGAGAGCCTTGGCAGCACAACAACGCAGGAAACGCAGAACAATGAAACTGGTGGGAGGTGTTCATATAAATGGGGGCACATCTCCATCATCAGAGCAGATCTAAGAAGTCCCACTGAGGGGCGAATCATCTTTACTTTCCAGCTGCTTTGAATGAGGAAGCATCTCTTATCTGGCTCCGTCAGCTCTTGATCTATTGCGTCATGTTGACTGCAGAGCGGTTTGGCTCTCAGTGGAGCTGAATGAGAGCCTTACCTTCCACCCAGAGTGAGGGATGTGAAAGCCGACAGCTCGGCTCTCCCAGTGGGCTTCTGCCTTCAGGATGGCAACGCAAGGCAGTCATCACAGAGGCCTCACTTCTAACAAAGCGGGTAGTAATGGACCTTTCTAATAGGAACATACTCAAACGGATGCATCAGGTTAGCTCAGGTCAGCCAAGAGTACTCGGTCAGGGTAATGTCGGTGGATGAAATCAATAGTGCAGTAGTTCTATTGGCAGTAATGGTTGTGGAAGTAATACTTGCTTTTTCCTTGTGAACACACATTCTGGCTTTGTCTTCGTACGTGTCTCAGTCTCTTTATTTATAGATATATGCACATGCATAGTGTGTGTCACTGTGCCTCAGAAACCATTTGCAGAACTAAGAACTAAATATATTCTGTGATATGTTGTCAGAATGTAAGCTGAGAGTGCGCCGTGAAAAACCTCTCAGCTTCAGCATCACTCTGAGCAACACGCTGACCTTCAGCTGGAAATATATATAGGGGACTAAAATGCACCTTTTTATACGCGGGCGATTTAGTCCAGATCCGTGTTTTTCTGAGCTCTCCATGCTAAAGACATGCCCCTCATAGTTCCACCGCAGCGGGACGCAGCAGCTCATTGACCGCATGCCATGCAGCATTTCTCTCTATTTTATAAATCCCTGGCGTGAGTGTGTGACGGTTGAACCTGGACAGACAGACATGGAAGGGACCTTGTGCCTTGTGGTGTGGAAGTAGGACACCCATGCAGCGACCCACTTCACATGTTTTATAGATTCCATCAGCGCGTTCATGCTCGAGTGAAACGTCTCACCCACCCACATCCTCGTGCACCGCAGAGGCCTCTCTCCTCTTTCCTCTCTCCTCTTTCCTCTCTCCTCTTTCCTCTTTCCTCTCTCCTCTCTCCTACTGTCATCTTGGCTGCTGTCTTGCCCTCTCTCTCAAATAGGTTATTTGTAATAATTTGGGTCCTTTTTGGTGCTCCTCACCTCTTTCTACCCCCTCCATTGTCACACATGTAGCCCTGCAGGGCATACTGCCATCCCACAGGCTCATATACATGCACACGTCTCTAATGACGAAGCCTGATCATGTGACACGGTGTGCTCCTCCAATGATTGTCTCTGCTGACCTCTGTGTAAATGACTATTTACACTTCCTGTTCCCTCTGAATGCATTTCTGGTTCGATGTTTGAAATCAGGCCTGTGTTGAACACACGCTGAGCAGAAGTGTATGTTTTGTTCTCCGATTTAAAGAAGCAAAAAACAGGAATAACCTGTTGAATCTGAAAGAGATCTTAAATCTTTATAGCCCATCATCAGGCTTAAAAAAAAGAAAAGATAACGTTGCTGAACAAAAACATGCAGATTATTTTCACCGATAATCCAAAAATCCAATAGAAAAATCACATTTTGACCGTGCTTTGCGAGAAGCGGACTTTGAATTGGAACATGTACTCGGGCTGCGACTGATGACGTTTCATGAGTCCACGAGAACAAAAGTAAAGACAAGAACGCGTATTGAGACTGTGCATAAGGATATGTGTAACCCACTGATTGGCTCATTGAGGCAAAGAATATAACTGGCCAATCCAGGACAAGTGTTGATAAATATCTAGGTCAAGGAGGGTGACTTCCTGTTTTATTGCCGTACCGGACAGCATGGTGTCTGTGACCGACGACGTGCCTTCCATGTTATATCCCTTGCAGATAGCGGTGCGTGAAGTACGATTGCAACGTGCTTAACTGTTAAGTGCATTTTATGTTGTGGACTATACAATATGCTAGTTTAGCGCTGAACAGATTTTGTTTAAATGCTAGATTCTCGTTTTGTTTTGCTGCATGGGGTTTTTCTTTTCCTTTGTTTTCCCCTGAGTGTGTCAGCGCTTTGGTTGATGCTGTTAACATTTTGTTTGTGTTAAATTAACTGTTGTTTGTGACCTTTTGTAGGTCTGGTTTTGTTGATGTGGTCAGAAGCAGATGATCACTTGGAGCACCACTTGATATCAGATGGCGAGCTACCCACAAGTGTCAATGACATGGATGACTGTCCCCCTTAACAACGTTTATTATTTTTCATTATAAATATGTGTGTTATTAATAGATTTTTGTTAAAATACCAGTAAAACCCTTAAAAACTGAACTATTTGATTTGAACCTGGTGACTAGTCAATAAACTTGGGTTATAATTATCAAAATAGAGCCAGAGGTTACACATGTGTTCTATATTAATTCAGTATCAGAGACCTCCCATCGTCCTAGAAGGGCGGGCTTTGTCACACAAACTTTGACCTAAATGTGAATGTTCAGATTTGAATGCTGAAGGAACGCCACGGCCTGATGTGTGACCGACGTTCAACAGCATCTTCCTCTGAGAATACTAACAATAAATAATGAGACATTCATCCACTTCCTGTGCCGGAGGAGTTTGCAGTCCTTTTACATCCTTTGCCACGTGTTCCTCGTGGCCTGAGACTTGAAGCAGCTTCTTCCAGTTTATTTGTCCAGCGTTATGCACACTGCAGGTGGTTGGTTTATATTGTATATTCCTTGAGAGATTGACATCATGAGAGAGGAAGTCTGGGTTCAACTGTCAGAGACCTCCTGTTGGTGATACAGAAAGGTCATGTGACAGACTGGGGTGGGGGAGGAGCCTCAGACACTCATGGCAGCTACCGGCCTACAAGCATCGCTGCTGACAAAAGATGAATTGAGTGAGAAGTGAGGGGTGCGTGTCATGTTAAAGTTCAGAGACGTCTTACTGCATGTAAACAAGCGTTCACACACAAGTATGGAAGCAAACACACTCCCCTCCCCGCAGCTATTAAAGTGATGAACGGCTCAGGGATGTGCGACCGGGTCCTCCCTTCCAAAACAGCCCCTTTGACTCTGGAGATAATATCTTTCACCGCAGACTGAGGAGACGTTAACGTTGTGTGCAGCAGGGAGCCGTGACCTTAGACTGCTATTCTCAGAGCTGCCGTCCTCTCATCCCATCTGAACGCATGCACACGGCAAAGCTGAGCCACATTTGTCCCGATACCTCAGAACAAGAGAGGCTCAATTGGAATGTTTGCTTCCACTCTTCTCCCTCCATTCTTTCTGTGGCATGTTAAGTGTTTTAACCCCTTCCCTCCTAATAGCTTGTAAAAAGTGACCCAAATCTGGTGCTCGCACGAGCTTGGAGGCCGTGATCCTGCTGCACACATACGTGCACTAAGCCCCCCGGCCCTCCACCGTCCTCCACCCGGCATACACCGTCACATACTCTGCATCGCTCCCATCGAGGCTAAAGATGGACGCACGGCTGAAGTAGTTAGCAGCGGAGACGTGGCGTCGGGCGGGCAGCTGTTCACACAGGTCTGTTTGATGTAGCGGCGGCATCAAGGCGCGGCAGCACAGATCTGCCTCAGCTGCCCTGGGTGGGAGGTGCTCGCCTGCCAGGGGGATTAACAGGGAGAGATGGACAACGAGAGGGAGGGGAGGAGGGGGAGAGAGAGAGGAAAGAGATAAAGAGTGCTCGGTTCCAGCGAGGAACCGCTGGTTTTAAAGGGCCGCAGGGTGATCGGGCTCCAAGTGATTCAATTCAATTCAATTCAGTTTATTTTTATAGCCCAATTTCACAAATTACAAATTTGTTACACACATAGACATCCCTGCCCCAAAACCTCACATCGGACCAGGAAAAACTCCCAAATAACCTTTCAGTGATCCGATGGAAGGTGAAACATGAGGAGTGCAGCAGCACCTTGGAGAGTGAGTTTTGTCTTGCTGCTCCTGTTGAATGCTTTAGCATGCTAAAATAGCAACGACAACAAACCCCATTTCTGGTGTTTGGGGTCTTTGTCAGAAACAAGCCGACAATCTCAATCTCTAGTTTGAAGTCTTCTTTAATACAGCATGATGTTCATTTAGTGAATTATGGTTAATTTAGAGTCAAACAGACTAAAGCAGGGTCTGCTTTAGGGCGGGGTTACTGTGATCTACCCGACCAGAGCCTACATGGCGTCTATGTGTGTCACTCCTTCGCATTCCCGGTATGTCTTTACTAAATAAAGTGGTTAAGATAATGGGGCTAAACCTGTCTTTAAGCTGTGTGATCTGTTTGACCTGTGACTTTTTTCTTTAGTGTGGTTGAACTCAGCGATCACTCAGATTCAAGCTGTAAGACAAGAGATTCAACATGAGACATAGACCGTGTTTACATGCATTCGAATAACTGGCTTAGTCGGACTGAAATCGAATTATCCGTTTCATGTAAACACCTTTGTTCGACTATGTGCGGTCCGACTACGATCCGATTAACACCCCTGGATAACTCGATCCGATCCGGTTGATAATTCGACTATCGCGGCATGTAACGGTGAATTGGATTAGGAACTGGAGTTTGTGTCTTTGCGCATGCTTGAGATCCCGCCGCCCTCCTCCCTCCCTCCCATATCGTGACCCGGAAGTCGAAAGAGATGATAAGTTGTCACTGCCGGGAGCCTGGCCGGCAGAAAACAAACAAACAACGCTATGGAGAACACAAGAGCCACCACACATTTCTGGACCGAAGAGCAGACAGAATTTATGCTTAATGTATTGAAGGAGTCGAACATACTAAAGTTCATGGTTCTTTCTCGAAATGTTGATGTTGTTGTTGTTGTTGTTGGTAGTGGTGAAGAGGTCAAGCGGAAATGGCTGTATCACCACGAGTTGTAATGAAAACAGCGCCACCTATCGTATCGGATATGACATGCTTTCGGCCAATGATTCGAATTACTCACTGCCATGTATATTGGGATAACAGCAGATCCCCCAAAAGATAGCATAGTCCGACTAAAGCAAGATTCGAATTATACCATCATGTAAACGCACTGATAGTTGTGACTGGTGTAGTTTGAAATGAGACTAAAAGCATACAGGTTGTTTGCACAAGCAACATATTATTATGATCCATATTTATATTTAGCACAAAGCGATGTAGTTTAACACAGGACTTTCACCCAGGAGACCACTAGTCATGTCCCGTGGAAATAGAGTAATTAAGTGAATATGTTGCGTACATCTAGTACGTAACTTAGTCACGCAACAAACACACTCATTTTAACTCGTGAAGAGTTGTTTGGAAAAGGCCTGAACCAGGCGTCTCCTTCGCTTCTACTGGTCTCGTATCTATTCATAGGCTGTGGGCAGAGCAGTGCGCTCCAGATGACCCGTTGCATCACGTCACACACAGCACCGATCATAAACACACACACACACACACACACACACTCTGAGGGGCCAGGAGCAGCGGGGCAACCCCCGGTATGCAAACAAAGCATCCTGAGACACGCCACACCGAAGAGTCAAAGGTCAAGAGACACGAGCAGCTCTTTATGAGCTCATACAGTACAACATCGATTCGCTCTGAATTCCAGCGACTCCATTATTGTTTGGCACCATTGAAAAATGGCCCCCGGGCATCCGTTGTATTGATCAGACTGCTGGCACAGATGGCAGCAGAGAGGGCTGCTGGGACACTGGTCATGGTGTTACTGGTCAGTGTTGATGGAGACTCCGGGAGAATGAAAGGTTCCCCACTGAAATCAGAGCACAGAGCAGCTGACTTCTGATGCAGTTGCTCGTGTGCTATTTTCTGACAGTGAGCTTCAGGGAAGGTAATTAAAGTTATCTGCAGTCACGCCGAGACGCAGCAAAGCATTTGATGGGAATTCTTAGTTGGCGATGACACGCTTGCTCTACCAGACAGCTCATTTATATCTTCATTTGTTGGCTATTTGGGTGGCGCTGGTTTATCTGTGATGGTACTCTATAGAAAGTTATTCCAGATGACAGAGCATACCACAACTGACATCAGGGACCTACTGGCATATTCTATTATTAGGATAAAGCACCCCTGATGATAATGTCCTTTTGGGCAAAATTGACTTTTTAAAGCTACGTGTAATGTCCTCGCAAAGAGACACACATTCAACCGGAGATGAGTTTCTGGCCACCTGACAAGTTTGTAGTCTAATATTTACTCCACCTCCAGATCCGTTTGTTGGTCTCCCAACAGCTGAGAGACATGTGCAGCGTCTTACCGTCTAAACCAACTCTCTTCTCTTCACCCGCCAGCTGCCAGACAGAAATGAGTCCACAACCAAATGAGAACGAGTGATTGACCCGTTCACACTGCACACAGTCGATTCATCCATTCCTCATATGTAGATATTGATGAGTGCCGCTTCACATGTCGGTGGCTTTGAAGGCCGTCTGCCATCTGGCAGCCTGGGACAGCCCGACCTGTCTGTCGAGCCGGCGCAGGCATTTCAACATGTGTTGCCGGAACTTATTCTCGGAATTCCCATTTGTTTTCCCCCCCCCCGACCGCCGTCGCGACGTGGAATGGGGAACGGACGGAGGACTGCTTTGAAATACACTTTCTAAAAAAACAAGTAAAAGGAGTGATGAATATGTGCACACTGATGGAGCATTCCAATCTGTGTGAGCAGTCCTTTAAAAGTAACGCTAGTAATACGATCGTCCTCTGGTTCATCGTTTGTATTTATTTTGTGGACCAAAGAAGAAACAAAAGGAACATTCTTTTTTTTTAAAGAGCAGCGGCATATGAGAAGACCTATGAGCTGTAATGTTTGGTGCCTTTATGACACTTTATATATAAAACAAGTCCAGATTAACCTGCTTAGAGAGCACTACATGGATGGAGTCTTCCTATTTGGCTTCCAGTGTTCTCCTCCGCTCTCACGACTCATTTCCTTCTCTGTGATATTTGTCTTTGTTACCTTCTGTCACATTACGTTTCATTTAGCTGGCGCTTTTATCCAAAGCGATTTACAATCATGTTGCTTTCATACACCGTCGACACAGCTCCAGGGAGCAATTCAGAGTTAAGTGTTTTGCTCAAGGACGCATCAACTAGGGCGGGGATTGAACTGCCAACCCCCTGATTGAAAGACAGACCTGCAAACCACTGAGCCGCAGTCGCCCCACCACGCCGGTCAGCCTGCACGGATCAAATTCTGACTATTGCAACCGCCACCAGTAAAGTGGTTGCTGGTTCCTGAAGGAATTGGAGTTGGAGCAAACGAACCTCTCATCCTCCCTTCATCTGCTCCACTAGGCTCCACTCACCTCGGGATCCGCGGTCCTCGTCCAACCCCAGCTCGCCCTCCTCCTCTCCGCACACGCCCAGCGCCTGGGCAGCGGCAGCCCGATCTGGTGCTGAGCGAGGCCTGTGCCCGCCGCGTGCTGCAGCTCACTGGGAGGTAGGTAGACCCGACATGAGCGGATAACGCTGCAGCAGCTCAGCATCAGGGTTTCACAGGGGTGGGAGGAGAAACCATGATGGGACGGCGAGCAGATGTCATCCTGCAGCAGTTAGGAACAAGAGCCAGCACGTCTTGGTTCCACTGCCGCTGGGCGTCGGGCCGTGTTTGTTCACATGGCGATGTTATGGAAATGTAGGATGTGTTTTTTCAACGTAAACCTGATTAAACAACATCCTGTTTTCAGCCTGATTATCAAGTCGCCATTTAGTTTCACTTCATTCACGACGCTGTCGGTCAAAGAAGATGTCCCGTCTGCAAAGTTCTGATTTGTTTATTTATTTTCATGTGGTTCTGTTCTGTAACTTAGCGTCCATAAATCACCAGTTACGTAAACAAAGTGACTTATTTGAACGTACCTTAGTCGCTAAAGTAAAACCAGAGCTTCTTCAGGTGAGAAGAGGCCGTGTGTATGTACAAAGGGGAACCGGAGATCGGGGCCAGAGAACGTGTCGTTAGTCGATGGTTTCTACAGTCGTAGAGAACCGCCGTCAACAAGCTTCAAACAAACAAACATAAGATTCATGTTGAATGTTTTTTTCTACTCCGTCTTTTTTTTGTGGCTGAAATAAATAAAAAATCTTATTTCAATGTCTCCCCAGGAACATCCCCAAATTCCCCCGTCAGCCTCCCCAAGTCCCCGACGTTTCCATCGCCGTGGTCCGACGAGTGCTCCATCTGCTACGAGAACAGCGTGGACACGGTGATCTACGCCTGTGGACACATGTGTCTGTGCTACACCTGCGGCCTCAAACTCAAGAAGATGTCCCACGCCTGCTGCCCCATCTGCAGAAGGCAGATCAAAGACATCATCAAGACCTATCGCAGCATCGTGAGGGCCGGGCGGATGGCCTCCGCCCGGAACCGCAACATCCGGAGAAGACGTGTCGAAGTTCAGGGAACATGAACTCTGGTACTTTAATTTGGTGCATTCACAGAATCGTTTAGTTCGCTCGTGACCTTTTCCAAAGTCGGTACCGCCGCTTGAAAGGTCTCCTGTCCCTGCAGAGGCGGCATGTGAAAAGGGCGGAGAGTCCACGGAGAACGTTCTTCTGAAGCAGAAGATGCCCTCTGCTGCGACCTTGGAGGACCGTGAACAATCAGGAAAAACGGAGACAATTACCCCCGAAAGAAAATGTCCTTTGTTGAGCCATGTTGTAAGTTTTAGGGACTGTGACCTCGATTTTGCACCGAAGCCAGCGAGTAACTTTGGGGCTGAATGTCTTGATAAGTTCCGTTAGTTTTGCCCTCAGTACGTCACAACTTGTGTCTGTGTGTTACTGAGCACTGGGGAAGAGACGCCCGTCCGGACTGGGTGAAGTGGTGGATCTCGGTTACCGTCGTGGTGATTATCAGTGAGTGGTGTAAGTGTGGAGATGGGAGGCGGAGCATATGAAGTAGGATTGTAACACCTCTTGTACTCGAGAGTCTCATGTACCTTTATGGTCGTTCTATTGCAAATGTCGGTGGTAGCTATATCACAGTTAGCTCGCAGCTCGCTCTGCAATGTGGTATGTTGCACTGAAATCAGCATTGTCCTCTCGGAAACGGCCCGTTATTAGAGTGCGAGGGTAAAGACATTCATCGGTTCCAACGACCTCCGAACCTGCGCCAGCACACACTCAGCCGCTCGGAATCTCAGAAACAGGAAGTGGTTTTGGATTCTCCTCAGGGCCAACAGTCTTTTTACTATCCTCCCAAAACTGTACCTGTATCCCGCCTAACACACTGTGAGCTCTCATGACGAAGCCGACAGGTGCTCTCAAACAGTCTCCGTGACGACGCAGTCAAAGGATCGTTGCCATGGTATCGGAAGCCGCCAGATGCAACACAGCCTCCGGCCTTAAACCAGAGGAGGTTCCTGCGTGGCGTGTCGCTCAGGTGCTCTCTGCCGTGACGCGTCACCAACAACACTGTTGTGGCACAAAAGGTTCACTCAGAGGAGAACAAAGCACACGCATCGAAAAGAAATCAAAATATTTTTGTAACATAAATTCACAACATTTCCAATATTTAACTCAAATGTTTGATGACCGCTATGACGGGCCTTTCACCAGCAGCAGAAATCTGTTCATATTTTGAATATTTGTATGATTCCTATTCGTTGATTCTGCTACAAATGTCTTGATATCATTCGCCCAGAGATTTCCCTCCGTGAGACGGGCGACTCAGCAGCCTTAGCTCCTCCCAGGACCCCGGAGCCGAGGGCTGTCTTTTAATGATACTTGGTTCTGATGATCCACTCACGACCTCAGAACTTTGCTACTACGCTATCCGCCAGCCAATGCTGACTGACGTTCACACATCCTCCTCCCACATTACACTTTGATGACGCTACTGCTTGAAGTGTTGATTCACATATGAATGTTAATTTATGTATTTAGAAAGATTATTGATTTTCATCAGTGTGCTTGATTTGAAACGGAAAAATGAAATGAATATTTTATTTTGTCCGTTTGTTGGTTTGTTTTCAAATTTCCTCCTTACTGATAATCATGATTCTGAGATTTGTTTTCCTGTTTTTCAATTCTGGTTTTCTAATAATGGGAATATAGAGTGTCTTATATTTTGCAGGCAATAAGATATTGCAGTGCACAATCAAGACCCCATTGCTTTGGGGTGCAGGATATAAACTCTTGGTTTTATTACCATCCTTGAACTTCGTGAGCTCTATTTGAGCAATTTATCTCGTGTGTATTAGCCCGTGTTAGGGAGCCCTCGACCGTTATGTAAGTATATCTTCTCATTATTGGGTTTCTGAATGGTAATGATAAATGTCACTTTATAAAGCTACTGATTGTAATCTTGTCCATGTTTAGGCCAGCTTGCTCTCTGAGACCCCCATCGACCACGGCACGCCGCCTTTTGACCTCCGACCAAATTGAATCATTGAATATTTTATGAAGTTTTTACGTCACATTAATGTAAGTCCTTTGGTGCAAACCCTGTTTTCAGTTTGGGATTTTAACTATTTATTTGTGTACATCTATTCATTTTTGGACCACATGAATTGATAAACAAACACACGCCAAGCCAAAACCCATTTGGCTGAAGATTCTCATCGGTAAACGATAAACCTTTTGAACTGAAGGTATTTGTGTTTAGTATTACCGTCTGCATCCAGGATACTCCACAGGCTCCTTAAATACCACGTTCCTGTCATTGTACTATTGATTTGTCCATCACTGACGTGTGGAGCAATTCCTCCCATCTTGCTTTACCTGTGTTTGATTTCTCTCTGTACAGTTAATCACACGCAGCAGCGATGAGAGAGTCTCTCTGAGGACTGTGTGTCACGCACCAGTAATCAGTTCATATATATATATATATTACAGTATATGAGTCATCAGCTGAAGTACTTTACAAACCTATATTTTCCTTTTCTTTTGAAACATCCATTGGGTGTTTTGTTTGTGAGCAGCCGCTGTTCACTGCAGAGTCGGATGATTGTGGTGGAAAATAAACTTTCCAGATGTGTTTGGTGTGTGTTGTGCTGGTGTTTCACTGGGTGAGGCGGCTCAGAATGTGCACAGTGTGTTCTTAGTCGGGTTTTATCAGGGGACCATGTGCAGCGTCTTACCGTCTAAACCAACTCTCTTCTCTTCAGCCGCCAGCTGCCAGACAGAAATGAGTCCACAACCAAATGAGAACGAGTGATTGACCCGTTCACACTGCACACAGTCGATTCATCCATTCCTCATATGTAGATATTGATGAGTGCCGCTTCACATGTCGGTGGCTTTGAAGGCCGTCTGCCATCTGGCAGCCTGGGACAGCCCGACCTGTCTGTCGAGCCGGCGCAGGCATTTCAACATGTGTTGCCGGAACTTATTCTCGGAATTCCCATTTGTTTTCCCCCCCCCCGACCGCCGTCGCGACGTGGAATGGGGAACGGACGGAGGACTGCTTTGAAATACACTTTCTAAAAAAACAAGTAAAAGGAGTGATGAATATGTGCACACTGATGGAGCATTCCAATCTGTGTGAGCAGTCCTTTAAAAGTAACGCTGGGGTAATACGATCGTCCTCTGGTTCATCGTTTGTATTCATTTTGTGGACCAAAGAAGAAACAAAAGGAACATTCTTTTTTTTTAAAGAGCAGCGGCATATGAGAAGACCTATTAGCTGTAATGTTTGGTGCCTTTATGACACTTTATATATAAAACAAGTCCAGATTAACCTGCTTAGAGAGCACTACATGGATGGAGTCTTCCTATTTGGCTTCCAGTGTTCTCCTCCGCTCTCACGACTCATTTCCTTCTCTGTGATATTTGTCTTTGTTACCTTCTGTCACATTACGTTTCATTTAGCTGGCGCTTTTATCCAAAGCGATTTACAATCATGTTGCTTTCATACACCGTCGACACAGCTCCAGGGAGCAATTCAGAGTTAAGTGTTTTGCTCAAGGACGCATCAACTAGGGCGGGGATTGAACTGCCAACCCCCTGATTGAAAGACAGACCTGCAAACCACTGAGCCGCAGTCGCCCCACCACGTCGGTCAGCCTGCACGGATCAAATTCTGACTATTGCAACCGTCACCAGTAAAGTGGTTGCTGGTTCCTGAAGGAATTGGAGTTGGAGCAAAACGAACCTCTCATCCCCTCCCTTCATCTGCTCCGACTAGGCTCCACTCACCTCGGGGATCCGCGGTCCTCGTCCAACCCCAGCTCGCCCTCCTCCTCTCCGCACACGCCCAGCGCCCTGGGCAGCGGCAGCTCCGATCTGGTGCTGAGCGGAGGCCTGTGCTCCGCCGCGTACTGCAGCTCACTGGGAGGTAGGTAGACCCGGACATGAGCGGATAACGCTGCAGCAGCTCAGCATCAGGGCCCCCACAGGGGGGTGGGAGGAGAAACCATGATGGGACGGCGAGCAGATGTCATCCTGCAGCAGTTAGGAACAAGAGCCAGCACGTCTTGGTTCCACTGCCGCTGGGCGTCGGGCCGTGTTTGTTCACATGGCGATGTTATGGAAATGTAGGATGTGTTTTTTCAACGTAAACCTGATTAAACAACATCCTGTTTTCAGCCTGATTATCAAGTCGCCATTTAGTTTCACTTCATTCACGACGCTATCGGTCAAAGAAGATGTCCCGTCTGCAAAGTTCTGATTTGTTTATTTATTTTCATGTGGTTCTGTTCTGTAACTTAGCGTCCATAAATCACCAGTTACGTAAACAAAGTGACTTATTTGAACGTACCTTAGTCGCTAAAGTAAAACCAGAGCTTCTTCGGGTGAGAAGAGGCCGTGTGTATGTACAGAGGGGAACCGGAGATCGGGGCCAGAGAACGTGTCGTTAGTCGATGGTTTCTACAGTCGTAGAGAACCGCCGTCAACAAGCTTCAAACAAACAAACATAAGATTCATGTTGAATGTTTTTTTCTACTCCGTCTTTTTTTTGTGGCTGAAATAAATAAAAAATCTTATTTCAATGTCTCCCCAGGAACATCCCCAAATTCCCCCGTCAGCCTCCCCAAGTCCCCGACGTTTCCATCGCCGTGGTCCGACGAGTGCTCCATCTGCTACGAGAACAGCGTGGACACGGTGATCTACGCCTGTGGACACATGTGTCTGTGCTACACCTGCGGCCTCAAACTCAAGAAGATGTCCGACGCCTGCTGCCCCATCTGCAGGAGGCAGATCAAAGACATCATCAAGACCTATCGCAGCACGTAGAGGGGCCGGGCGGATGGCCTCCGCCCGGAACCGCAACATCCGGAGAAGACGTGTCGAAGTTCAGGGAACATGAACTCTGGTACTTTAATTTGGTGCATTCACAGAATCGTTTAGTTCGCTCGCGTGACCTTTTCCAAAGTCGGTACCGCTTCGCTTGGAAAGGTCTCCTGTCCCTGCAGAGGCGGCATGTGAAAAGGGCGGAGAGTCCACGGAGAACGTTCTTCTGAAGCAGAAGATGCCCTCTGCTGCGACCTTGGAGGACCGTGAACAATCAGGAAAAACGGAGACAATTACCCCCGAAAGAAAATGTCCTTTGTTGAGCCATGTTGTAAGTTTTAGGGACTGTGACCCCGATTTTGCACCGAAGCCAGCGAGTAACTTTGGGGCTGAATGTCTTGATAAGTTCCGTTAGTTTTGCCCTCAGTACGTCACAACTTGTGTCTGTGTGTTACTGAGCACTGGGGAAGAGACGC
Organism: Pseudoliparis swirei; assembly: GCF_029220125.1. Lineage (NCBI taxonomy): Eukaryota > Metazoa > Chordata > Actinopteri > Perciformes > Liparidae > Pseudoliparis > Pseudoliparis swirei. The sequence continues at coordinate 14,609,860 of NC_079411.1, forward strand.
CCGTCCGGACTGGGTGAAGTGGTGGATCTCGGTTACCGTCGTGGTGATTATCAGTGAGTGGTGTAAGTGTGGAGATGGGAGGCGGAGCATATGAAGTAGGATTGTAACACCTCTTGTACTCGTAGAGTCTCATGTACCTTTATGGTCGTTCTATTGCAAATGTCGGTGGTAGCTATATCGTTGTGCTAGCTCGCAGCTCGCTCTGCAATGTGGTATGTTGCACTGAAATCAGCATTGTCCTCTCGGAAACGGCCCGTTATTAGAGTGCGAGGGTAAAGACATTCATCGGTTCCAACGACCTCCGAACCTGCGGCCAGCACACTCAGCCGCTCGGAATCTCAGAAACAGGAAGTGGTTTTGGATTCTCCTCAGGGCCAACAGTCTTTTTACTATCCTCCCAAAACTGTACCTGTATCCCGCCTAACACACTGTGAGCTCTCATGACGAAGCCGACAGGTGCTCTCAAACAGTCTCCGTGACGACGCAGTCAAAGGATCGTTGCCATGGTATCGGAAGCCGCCAGATGCAACACAGCCTCCGGCCTTAAACCAGAGGAGGTTCCTGCGTGGCGTGTCGTTCAGGTGCTCTCTGCCGTTGACGCGTCACCAAATAACACTGTTGTGGCACAAAAGGTTCACTCAGAGGAGAAACAAAGCACACGCATCGAAAAGAAATCAAAATATTTTTGTAACATAAATTCACAACATTTCCAATATTTAACTCAAATGTTTGATGACCGTTGCGACGGGCCTTTCACCAGCAGCAGAAATCTGTTCATATTTTGAATATTTGTATGATTCCTATTCGTTGATTCTGCTACAAAATGTCTTGATACGTCCGCCCAGAGATTTCCCTCCGTAGACGGCGACTCAGCAGCCTTAGCTCCTCCCAGGACCCCCGGAGCCGAGGGGCGGTCTTTTTTAATGATACTTGGTTCTGATGATCCACTCACGACCTCAGAACTTTGCTACTACGCTATCCGCCAGCCAATGCTGACTGACGTTTCACACATCCCTCCTCCCACATTACACTTTGATGACGCTACTGCTTGAAGTGTTGATTCACATATGAATGTTAATTTATGTATTTAGAAAGATTATTGATTTTCATCAGTGTGCTTGATTTGAAACGGGAAAAAATGAAAATGAATATTTTTATTTTTGTCCGTTTGTTGGTTTGTTTTCAAATTTCCTCCTTACTGATAATCATGATTCTGAGATTTGTTTTCCTGTTTTTTTCAATTCTGGTTTTCTAATAATGGGAATATAGAGTGTCTTATATTTTGCAGGCAATAAGATATTGCAGTGCACAATCAAGACCCCATTGCTTTGGGGTGCAGGATATAAACTCTTGGTTTTATTACCATCCTTGAACTTCGTGAGCTCTATTTGAGCAATTTATCTCGTGTGTATTAGCCCGTGTTAGGGAGCCCTACGACCGTTATGTAAGTATATCTCTTCTCATTATTGGGTTTCTGAATGGTAATGATAAATGTCACTTTATAAAGCTACTGATTGTAATCTTGTCCATGTTTAGGCCAGCGTTGCTCTCTGAGACTCGACCACGGCACGTCGTCTTTTGACACTCCGACCAAATTGAATCATTGAATATTTTATGAAGTTTTTACGTCACATTAATGTAAGTCCTTTGGTGCAAACCCTGTTTTCAGTTTGGGATTTTAACTATTTATTTGTGTACATCTATTCATTTTTGGACCACATGAATTGATAAACAAACACACGCCAAGCCAAAACCCATTTGGCTGAAGATTCTCATCGGTAAACGATAAACCTTTTGAACTGAAGGTATTTGTGTTTAGTATTACCGTCTGCATCCAGGATACTCCACAGGCTCCTTAAATACCACGTTCCTGTCATTGTACTATTGATTTGTCCATCACTGACGTGTGGAGCAATTCCTCCCATCTTGCTTTACCTGTGTGTTTGATTTCTCTCTGTACAGCCAATCACACGGCAGCACGATGAGAGAGTCTCTCTGAGGACTGTGTGTCACGCACCAGTAATCAGTTCATATATATATATATATTACAGTATATGAGTCATCAGCTGAAGTACTTTACAAACCTGTATTTTCCTTTTCTTTTGAAACATCACGTGTTTGTTTGTGAACGCTGTTCACTGCGAGTCGGATGATTGTGGTGAATAAACTTTCCAGATGTGTTTGGTGTGTGTTGTGCTGGTGTTTCACTCGGTGAGCGCTCAGATGTGCACAGTGTGTTCTTAGTCGGGGGTTTTATCAGGGGACCATTAGGCGAGGAGTCATCACAACTACATGTATCCGTTGTTTAGTGTCTTTGCACCAGCTCCAATATATTTTATGACCTCATCGGATGGATTTGGTAAACACTGAGCCTCTAATGCAGTGTCAACATGGAAACACTTGATCACCACATAGAAGATGTAGAGAACAGGCCAGCAAGTGGACTACCGATCCAGAGGTCAAGAGTGAACCGCCTGTGTGAGTCTTTGTCTCCTATCACATGACGTTGTGTGAGTCTTTGTCTCCTATCACATGACGCTATGAGTCTTTGTCTCCTATCACATGACGCTGTGAGTCTTTGTCTCCTATCACATGACGATGTGTGAGTCTTTGTCTCCTATCACATGACGTAGTGTGAGTCTTTGTCTCCTATCACATGACGATGTGTGAGTCTTTGTCTCCTATCACATGACGTTGTGTGAGTCTTTGTCTCCTATCACATGACGCTCTGAGTCTTTGTCTCCTATCACATGACGATGTGTGAGTCTTTGTCTCCTATCACATGACGTAGTGTGAGTCTTTGTCTCCTATCACATGACGATGTGTGAGTCTTTGTCTCTATCACATGACGTTGTGAGTCTTTGTCTCCTATCACATGATTCAATTCAATTCAATTCAGTTTATTTGTATAGCCCAATTTCACAAATTACAAATTTGTCTCGGAGTGCTTTACAATCTGTACACATAGACATCCCTGCCCCAAAACCTCACATCGGACCAGGAAAAACTCCCAAATAACCCTTCAGGGGGAAAAAAAGGGAAGAAACCTGGAGGAGAGCAACAGAGGAGGATCCCTCTCCTAGGATGGACAGATGCAATAGATGTAATGTGTACAGAAGGACAGATTTAGAGTTAAAATACATTCAATGAATATGACAGAGTGTATGAATAGTTCATAGTAGGCATATTCCACGATGGAGACCTCCACGATCCATCAGGCAGATGGCGGTGGGGAGGAGGAGTGGCGGAGTCTCAACAGGACAGTGGCGTAGTCATGAGCAGGAATTCCACGACCCAGACGATCCATCAGGCAGATAGATCTATGCCGTCTCATAGGGTCCGATGACCCCATGAGACGAAAGTCAAAAGGACTTCCGGGAGAAAGCAGAGTTAGTAACGTGTGATTGAGAGATGAAAATTCATCCTTAAGGAGAGAAAAAGAGGAGATAGGTACTCAGTGCATCCTAAAACGTCCCCGGCAGCTATAAGCCTATAGCAGCATATCAAGGGGCTGGACCAGGTGAACCTGATTCAGCCCTAACTATAAGCTCTGTCAAAGAGGAAGGTCTTAAGTCTACTCTTAAACGAGGTGACTGTGTCTGCCTCCCGGACTGAAATTGGAAGCTGGTTCCATAAAAGAGGAGCTTGATAACTAAAGGCTCTGGCTCCCATTCTACTTTTTAAGACTCTAGGAACTACAAGTAGTCCCGCATTTAGTGAGCGTAGCTCTCTAGTGGGGCAATATGGTACGACAAGCTCCTTAAGATATGATGGAGCATCACCAATCAAGGCTTTGTAGGTTAAGAGAAGAATTTTAAAAGTGATGTGTGAGTTTGTCTCCTATCACATGACGTTGTGTGAGTCTTTGTCTCCTATCACATGACGCTATGAGTCTGTCTCCTATCACATGACGCTATGAGTCTTTGTCTCCTATCACATGACGCTGTGAGTCTTTGTCTCCTATCACATGACGCTGTGAGTCTTTGTCTCCTATCACATGATGCTGTGAGTCTTTGTCTCCTATCACATGACGATGTGTGAGTTTGTCTCCTATCACATGACGTTGTGTGAGTCTTTGTCTCCTATCACATGACGCTATGAGTCTTTGTCTCCTATCACATGACGCTATGAGTCTTTGTCTCCTATCACATGACGCTGTGAGTCTTTGTCTCCTATCACATGACGTTGTGTGAGTCTTTGTCTCCTATCACATGATGCTGTGAGTCTTTGTCTCCTATCACATGACGCTGTGAGTCTTTGTCTCCTATCACATGATGCTTGCTCCGTTGCTCCTTCTTTGGCGGTGGGTCAACAGACACCCTAAATGGAGTGTTAACCGTGTTTACATGCACTTGACCTTTGACACCTAAAAAAGGTCAAATGTGAGTTGGCCTGAAGGGATGTAGCTTTTGAGGTCTGTGAAACACAGTGCTGAGTGGTGGTGGTGGGGGGGGGGGGGGGCTTTGTTACATCATGTGCTGTGGCCTCTGCTGCTGGGGGGCTTCACGTTAAGGGATTAGGAGATCAGTGGAAATACTGCATCCTAAACTGTAGAAGAGCTCCCACTACAATGACTGCTCTATAAATCCGTCGAGCTCCTCCACCAGATGTCTCTCTAGGACTCCTCGATGGAACATCGATCTCTAACGGGCCGACTCGTGACTCCATATCACAGGAGAGGCTCGGGGAGGTGAACACGATGAGCGATGTTCTCAGGAGAGGAATAATCCAGACCAGTGAGTCGAACACACGCTATTGTTCGGTCGAGTCGTCAGCCTCCAATGTTCTCAACCGATGTCATTGGTTACGCCGTGCAGAAAGGGCGGATCCTAAAAAAAGGCTCAACGTCAACGTGCATAACGTCTATTCACATATAGATCTGTCTGCTGCTGAGTGAAGGACGGCTGCAGCGAGACTGGCTCAAGACAGCCATCTAGTGGACACACGTTGCCATGGTCACCGGATGAAGGGTTACAATAAAATCTGATTACTTTGGATAAAATTTGATTACCCTTTTGTCCACTGACCAGCATTTTCTGGAGCTTTAAGCAGCATCTCAAGGTCATCTCAAGGTTTTACTCAGTGGACCGATAAGACCTGAGGACTGGTTCCCAGTCTCCATCCCACCGAACCAGCTGTTGCTATGTGACACAAGCTCCTTTGAGGCAACGTGTTTGTCTTTAGGTGATAGATTTTTCTTTTCTTTTAAGGTTCAACAACATTGAAGCTGCACTCATATTTTTACATGAACAAGGAGTCAAATATACAATGTAAAATGTGTGAGATGCCACTTGTCTGAGCTGCTAGTGGAGGGAATATTGGACTCCACAGGACACACGCACAACTCCATCTTTATGGTTTGTACATAGCCATACCATATTGTATAATAATAAAGTATTACTGGAGCCATGCGTTATGCTCAACCTTTACAGTTTAAAGAAACTGATGAATGACATGATGAATGTCTCCACACTTTTGGTTATTGGAGAGGCAAAATAATCCTTGTCTCCCGGAGAGCTCCGGGAGCTCGTTCATCTTCATTCATCCGCCTTGCACCTTTCCTCCCATTACTCATACCCGATATATATATATATATATATATATATATATATGAATGTAACTGGCTGCATTGTTCTGCTCTTCCGCATCTAAACTCACTTAATGTGGCGAATAAAGATAAATGTCTCAATCTGTAATATTACTGTCACAGACCATCTATCACCGCGAGCAGGGAGGCGGGTCTTGAGGGAGTGTGAGACAAATGAAAAGGAGTCGGTCTAAAACAACAGAGATAATACATTTAATATTGTTTCTCTTTTTTGGGTGATGCGAGATACAATGTAAACATGTACAAGATGCAAAAAAACAAACGAAAAGGTACAAGACTTGTCAAAAAGAAACGGTCGATAAGAAAATGCCCTGTTTTCAAAAGAGTACACGAGCAGGCTGTCAGTCAGAGGCGACAATGGACAGCGCCTGGGTGTCCTCATGTGTGTCCTCATGTGTGTCCTCGTGCCCCTGTGTGTCCTCATGTGTCCTTGTGCCCCTGTGTGTCCTCATGTGTGTCCTCATGCCCCTGTGTGTCCTCATGTGTGTCCTCGTGTGTGTCCTTGTGCCCCTGTGTGTCCTCATGTGTGTCCTTGTACCCGTGTGTCCTTGTACCCCTGTGTGTCCTCATGTGTGTCCTTGTACCCGTGTGTCCTTGTACCCCTGTGTGTCCTCATGTGTGTCCTCATGTGTGTCCTCGTGCCCCTGTGTGTCCTCATGTGTGTCCTCGTGTGTGTCCTTGTGCCCCTGTGTGTCCTCATGTGTCCTTGTGCCCCTGTGTGTCCTCATGTGTGTCCTCATGTGTGTCCTTGTACCCCTGTGTGTCCTCATGTGTGTCCTCGTGGGACAAAGACCACGGGCCTCGTTCCCCGACACAGCAGTCTCCTCCTGATCTCCACCTCAAACAGCGAGTGACTCTGAGACAAAGTTTTCAACGACATCTAATCCGCGCTCCATCACTCCCTTCACTCTCTTCACTCTCTTCACTCCCTTCACTCTCTTCACTCCCTTCACTGGGCTTTTGTACTTTCCTTCAGTCACTTCTTCACATCCATTAAAAAATAACCTCGAAGATCTTCTCCCTAAATACCTCCGCTCGCCCCCCCCACACACACCTTCTGAACCTCACTCCTCACACCTCCCCCGTCCCTCTGCCAGTAACAGCATTTTTGGATTTCTCTCCATTTGGAATGAAAGCTCGTCTGGTTATACGTCAACTCCTGTTACACTTTCACTACTTTCAACCACTTCTCTCAACAACAACAATAACAACAACAACCAACTGAGGAATAAGACCTTGTGAAGACATTCGTTCCTTTGTCTTGTTTTTTTTTAAAGCACAACAACCTCATGACACTTCGCTCACACCCTCGGGGGCTGCAGCACATCTGAAGAGAGAGAAGCCACAAACAGACTTTGGATCAGTTTTAAAAGTTACTTGATGGAAGGAGAGACACCGAGGAGCTCCTGCTGCGTCAACTCACTTGTCTCTCACCGTCTTGCAGAGGCATCACATTAAATCATCGTGTCTGAGGATGGCGGTTTGGGGTTTGTTGAAGTGGTCGGATAAATGCCTGATGGAAGCCTTTTCAGTTTGTAAAGTGCCCCCCCCCCCCCCCACACCCCAAAGCCTCGCAACTCTCCCCCTAACAAAGCGGAGCTCCTCTCACCTTGTCTCCTAGAATCCACTACCTGATCCATCTCGTGTCTCCCTGCATTCCTGCACTCCCAAAATCCCCTCCTTGACCCCCACATTCTCTTCTCCCAAGTACACCTGCAAGCAATTCCATCTCCTTGTGCAAACACACACACAGACACACACACACACCTAGACATCTCAATCTTTTTCAGTGGGAATAGACTGCTCATCTGTGTCGAGGAAGGAAGGAGGAGAGGTGCAGGCAGCCAGGAGGAGACCCCCGCGGCGGCAGCAGCTCGGCCGAGTTTAAGGGGCTTCACGCCCCTCTGCCGAAACACAAAGAGAGAGGGGATAAAACAGGGTGCGGGCGTGACACATGTTGAGAAACTTGCCACGTTTTCCTCTGACGTGAATGACGACGACTGATGAATGCAACAACACACTAAGACCCCAAAACCCCAAACCCACAGTCCCAGTCTGGGGGGGGGGGGGGGGGGGCACAACCTTCAGAGCTGATATCGAAGACAAAGCCCAACCACTTAAAGGAACAGTTGGACGTTAACAAAAAAACACACTGATTCCCTTTAATGCAGAGACAGAGGAGAAGACACTCTCATGTCGTACACAACCAACAGGAAACCAGCCAGGACACCGTTTAGCTTCACGAACAGACTCAACATGTAGGACCCCCCGGCAGGTGAATGTGAAGAGAGCTTTCTGCACAGTGAAGGTCAAACATCACAGTGAGCGACGGGAGACAAAACATCTCGTCTAACTCTCTGAGAGAAAACTAATGCAGGTGTTGCTCCGACTGTTCCTTCAGGGGAGCTTTAAAGCAAAAAGAAGCGGCTTTTGAATGAAAAGGAAAAAGTAGATGTGAGGTTTTAGAACGCGGATGAAAGAAGCAGTGTTTGTGCTCTGAAAGGCCCTGGTCCATGTAGACGATTACAGAATAGTAACGTGTAACGGGTACTTTGTGCCGCCGTGACTTCAGGCTCCTAAATATCTTTTCACTTGTTCTAGAAGTTGTGTTATTTAGTCGGACTTTAACTGCAAAAAGGGTTTGTGGACTGGAGCCTTATTGGCCTGTACATACAGTAGTTAGTGTGACGGCGTGTTCACCCGTCACACGTGGATAAGGCAAAGAGAACAATAAAGGCCTTTCTATTATTTATTTTTTGGCGTACATCCTGGAAGCTGATGGATTGATCCGAAAGGGCCTGACGGGGCTCTCGTTTACTCCGTCCTCGGGTTCCAAATGTCACCTTTCGCCGCGGTGATTGGCGAGGAGAACGTCTGACCCGGTTCCACGGAGGTGGGTAAATGTCAAGAGGCATCGTGTAGGTGCAGAGAGGACACACTCCAGAAAGCAAAGCCAATAAACAAAGACAAAAATAACAAGGCAAAAAAAAAAAAAAAACAGGACACTATCAAAATTCCATTCAGGCACGAACGTGACAGTTCAGAGCAGAGCCGCTGAGGCCCCTGATGATGGGCCCTTGACTCTCCGTCTGTGATAAAGATGGCTGTAGTGTCAGTTCAGAAAGGGCTCTGCCACGCCATTCATACATCGCGTGTCCACCGCTGACCGGCGCCCGGAAGAGCCGAGACTTTCACGCAATTGTTCTAAAAGTCAGAACGCCAGGAGACGGCGAGGCGCCGCACGGCGTTGGCCCAACGGGGCCTTTTCACGCGGGCTCTCTCAGAGCCACCTCACGCTCGATGGCGAAAGCTCACCATCGAGCGACTGGCAGTTGGACTGGGAATATCTTCTCCTGTTGAAACATGATGCGTTTCTCATCTATTGCACATTTCCTCGCAGTTACATTTCAGAATTTGGGGTTTAAAAAAAATGACAACAGAAAAAGTCAAAAGCAAAAGGTGAAAGCATGATTAAAGATAGACGCTACGCAGCTGAATTTAAGCCTCTCACAGAACAATGCCCTTACATTTCAGTTACATTCTGGTCAATCAAAAAGAAGCAATATGCAATAATATGTGCTGGAGCAACAAGTACAAAGTGATGGAACACGTTTACATAATGCCTTCGTCTGGATGGGCGGGGCCTCGATTACAATCTTTATCTGAGATACAAAAATGTCACATATTCTTCTAAATTATTAGAGTGTATTTTTTTGCATACTAATGTACCAACTTTTTGTAACAATTCAAATCTGTACAATGGTTTGCAATAATATTTTGAGTAGGGGAATAAGGTTATTGGTAAACCTTGATAAAATATAAAACTATTCATCATAAATATATATGTATATAAAATCCGGCATTATGTAAAGCACAATAAAGATGAAGGAAGTGCCCGGGATTTGTTAAAGTTGCAGCACACAGCATGGAGTAAAAATTAAAAGAAACTTTTTTTTTACAAAAAAAAGTATTATTATTATTAGTTGCCAATATAAAAAAATATCTTAGCTGCAGTGAGATACAAAATTTAAAAAATACAGTTGTTGGTCACTGGCCAGCAGTGTGTTCCTTCTACACTGAGGCAGGACGGCAGGTCAGCCTCGAGGAAACAAACCCTGTTGTAACACCTCGGACCCGCCACTAGAGGTCTCTACTCCTCCAATTCTAGTCAAACCTTGGCAAGGCCACTGTCATGGACAGAGCTCCACCTCTCATGTGAGGTGATGGACGAAAAGAAATTCAATAATTTAAAAAACTTATTCAATAAATAAAATGCTGAGTATTTACTGCATCTTTACATTAATGCACCATAAATCAGGTTTAAAGTGCACTAACTCACAAAACAGAACCACTTCGGTCCTCGTTATTGTCGCCGTGTGATCACAGAGTAATAAACACATGGACAAACACATGGACAAACACACATATGATGGAGCAGCGACTGTACTGAGCTGAACGCTGTGACACTGTCCAGCAGAAACATCGTGACTCACACAGAGAGCTCACAGCGCTCATTAGAAAATGTATTTCAGCAATCTTGAACATCAGTCATTTGAATTTTGAAAGTTAGATTTGAGCTCAGAATGTCCAATTTTCATATTACAAATCTACATTTGCTGATGATTACTTTTTAACTTGATACTTTTAAATGATTGATAAGACTTATTCACATATTTGGATATATGATATACCCAACTATCATTTGGAAGATGCGAAAAAATGCACTATGCTATGTTGTCTTCTACATTATGTTCTGCCAACACCCATAATGCACAGCAATATCTAATATTACAATGTGCTTGTTTACTTCTCGTTTCACGGATCTGTAATTTTCAGAAAATGAATCAAGTGCTTACAGCTACAGATTTCTTTCAGTTCATAAAACTCCTTTAGGCATTTTGTTGAATACACTGTATTACTGTACATAAATAAATAGTTAAATCACAAAAATAGCCAATGAAATGACATTTCTCTTTGGTTTGATCACATTTTGGGATACATTCTGAGCAAATACGTCCCTGGAATTCAATTATTTCACCACATTTCCAGTACTAAAAACAATATAACACAATCACTGCAGTAATGCAATGCAACTGCAATCCACTTTTGTAATTGTTTATATATTTTGAGGTTATTAGCTAACCAGATATGAGATGGTTTTGTTCTCTCAGTGAGACTAAAGTATCTGACTGTTATCTTCAAGTTGTTTTTTTTACACATTTGTTATTCCAGATAGTTATATCTGGAATTAAAAGCATTATTATCAACAAATGTTTTTTGCGCTTGGGGATCTGAGATAAAACGATGCCAATTAATGAAAGCTGAACGAGGCAGGAGCTTTAACTTTTCCAATTCGAGGCTGTTGGTGGAGAACAGATGTCACAAGAAAGCAGAAATAATTATCTAAGACTTGCATCAACACAAAACATGATAACATGAACGATGAAATGAAATAAAAAACACATATAACACAATTCAATTGATGTTTCCGTAACGACTTTCGGCTTAAAACAAATACATTCTCACTTAAATCTCAGTTTTTTCTTCTTAAATTTGTATTGGACTAATTACAGCCCTCGGGATCGAAACATTGCACATTGTTTGCACTTAAAAGGGAAGCTTTGAATATGCTTTGGGAAACACTCCTGGTGGTATTTGTCGGCCTATGGCACTCTAAAAGATTTGGTTGATTTAACATGTTGTCATCCACCATTAAGACCTCCATTCAGGTGATCAAATACAAAAGGCACTTATCGGCCATCAGCGTCAGTGATGGGCAGGAATGAGCATAACCATTTTGCTGCTCAACATCTGAACGACATGATGCAAACCTCTTTTAAGAGGTTATCGCTCCCATTCACACCACGTTCTCAAAGATACGGATCGTCCTCCTCAAACTCCCTCACCCACGGACCAACAGTCCCACATTCCTGTCTCTCGTTCCCGGCCAGAGTATTTGAAATCGTTACACTCCTTGTATTAATTTTTAGTAAACCAGCACTAAAAGTGTCCTTCCTAATCAGATTAAAATATCTGTCCTTTGAAACGCAGTCATCAATGTACATTTCCAAGGACATATTGCTTACATGAGAGTGCGGGTAACATTCTTAAGGAGTGATGCCACCAACGTCCTTGAAGACATCAAGAGGGGTTGCTTTTATTTCTTCCGCTCTAGGTAGTTGGAGGGGACCCAGCCCTTGCGGGGAAGCAGGCTGTCCTGCACCTGGCAGTACCACCATCCATTGGGGTTTCTTTCCAACACCTCCAGGCAGGTGCCCTCAGTGAAACCCATTGTTTCCTCATCGCCATGATAGTCAGCGATGGACACGTACACTTCCCTGCCGAGGTTATTGTGGATCAGCTGGCTCTTCTCCAGGGGCTTGGGTCGGACTGCGGACACAGGGATGCCGTTGCGTTGGGTGACTCTGCTCAGGGCGTCCTGGACATTGCTCGTGCTGAACGCGCTGCCCGAGGACCCCAGGCCGGAGCGCTCGGCAGGCCTCGTCTGACTTTCGACAACGACGTGTGGACGCACGGTGCTGAAGGAGGCGTTTCGGCGGACTCCGAGAGTGGCAGAACCAGAGCCATAGTGATCGCTTCTGCCAAGGGAGTCATTCCGCCTCAGAGAACCCGTCATGTAGTGTGCATCCTTGGCCGGCTGCGTTGTGGTCACAAACACAGACTGAGGCCGGACCGCCACCTGGCGGACCCCGTTCCTCATGCATACACCTCCATTAACTATCCCGGACGGCTTCGAGAAGCCACCAGGAGGCTTGGAAGGAATTGGCGGACTGTCCCTTCTCAAGCTTTGATGCTGGCGGCTCGGACCCTTCATGTTGATGTTGTTGAGGGCCAAGACGTGCTGCTCGTTTTTCTCCAGGCTGTTGGACTTACTCCTACCACTCCCATGTCTATCTAGGTCCAACCCCCCTGCATCCCCCACTTTTCTGACAGGTTCCAGGTAGTACGAAGGAGCCCAGCCCTCCTCCGTTCCCATACGGATGTACCACCAACCGCTCTCCTGCTTCTCCAGAACCTCAACCTCCACCCCGGCTGGAAAGCTGACCTCAGAGTCCTGGACCTTCTTATAGGCATCCAGGGAACGGTAGAGAATGGGACCTTCCACGTCTGAGTCACCACGGCTCCCTTTGGAGTAGACCGAAGAGAGATCCGAGGTGCTGCGTGAACACATGGAGTCCTCTGATGAGATGACAGAGGCTGTTTCAGAGTCGTCTCCACGGGCAGGTTTGAGGCCATGAGGCCGAAACTGACTTGTGGGCCTCAGCTGCCGTCTCAAAGAGCTGATGTCCGACCTCTCAGGACTCTGGGGCTCTGATTTAGTCAGGAGTGGTTTCGGTCTGACGGAGGGCTTGGGCCTGGTGGAGGGGCTCTGACCTATTCTCTGCTCCACACTACGGCTCAAAGCAGAGCTTTTCTTGGGGCCTCTGCTCAATTCATCTGATGAAGATCCGGGGCTGTTGTCCTGCAACCTGAAGCTGATATCGATGCGTCTGCCCAGGGTCTGGCTTCTCCGGTTCATCTCTGGCGTCATGGTCTTCATGGGTCGACCAGCGTGAGGTGAGGATCCGGATGGTTTGCGTGGAACCGTGGAGGAATGGTAGCTCCTTGGAGAATTTGGCTCACTGGAACCTTTGACTGAAGTTCTTTCCACACCACTGCCGGTCCTGAAGACGTCGTTCTCATAGACACACTCGTCTTTTGAGACCTCCTCTGCGGACCTGAAGGAAGCTCTTCGACGAGTGAACACGGGGGACGCCTTGCAGACGGGAGGAGAGGCCTTGCAGGAAGGAGGGGCGCTGCGGTACTTGTCGCTGGCCACGCTGCTGATCTTCACAGTCGGGGCTCGCTGATCCTTCAGGGAATCCGTGTCGGATTCACCTTCGCATCCAATCGCAGGGATATCATATTCAGGTTCCTCATACACAGGCCTGCTCGGCGGCTCTGAGACTTTAGAGGCAGAGTTAGTAGGAGGAGGAGCCTCATCAGACTCTTGTTTTTTGACAGGAGGAGCTGGGGGTGGGACTTTGGGCCGCGTCAGGGTGCTGGTACGACGGCTGAGATTGGGCTTCTTGCGCTTGTCGATGTAGGAGCAGGGGGCCCAGCCCTCCTTCTCACCAATCTGCACGTACCACCAGCCTCCAGGGTTCTTCTCTATCACCTACACAACAAGACATGGAACACAGACGCGATCTAAAAAAGTGTTTTTCACCCTTTAGGATTTGTCACACATACAGAATACTGGAATGTTTTTGGGGGTTGATGATCAGAGGATCCAGGACACGCTGTCGTTACGTCTGCTTTTACAGTCGTCTTGCGCAGACATTAAAGGCAAACGTTAACACACTATCTAGAATAGCCAGCTTAACATGTCGTTATCTTTATCTTTATACCTGAATCTACACAAAGGGAATTCTGTCGACATCATCACGTTTAAACGTAAATCTCAAGGTCGCATCTCTAGTGCCTTAGCGTCCCTGTCTATCTGGGCAGCACTCAGTTGACAGACATAATCAATGAGGCCCGGCTGTCTAATCTCAGCGACAACAATGTAGATGTGGCCTCTTACATCAGCCTTTTGTCCTCCACGGAAACTGATGCCATCAGAGATGGAGGACTGGAAATCTGCAATGGTGTAATACTCTGCTTCCACAGCAGGGGGCGCTGGAGGCTTGGGTAACTGGAATCCCTGCACAGCAAAGAGGAAGAGATGTGAGCAGCTGACGTCATATCTAGACAGTTATAACATATCTGACACCCTTTATCAATTTGGGATATTTTTTCCAGGATCAAGAATAATTCATTGTCATTATGCAACACAGGAATGCACCATGAAATTCAGTTGCAGCCCAATGTAGCCCACACAAAAACACAATAATATTAATATTATTAATCATAATCTTAACACTTTATTGATCCCACAGTGGGGAAATTATTTTCCGCATTCGACCCATCCTTAGTTATTAAGGAACAGTGAAGCGCCCGGGCAGCAACTGGGGGTTCAGTGTCTTGCTCAAGGACACTTCAACATGCAACTATGAGGAGAGCGAGGATCGAACTTAGTGGTTGCGAAACAACCACTCTCCCCAGGAGCTACAGCCAACGTAACAAACAAAGCAAAAACAGGAGTACATTCCTGTCGTGCATTTGTTTTATTAGCATTATAAGGAGTTCAAACCCAAGCAACATAAACAATTCTCTTGGCAGATAATACGGCCGACATCTTCAAATTAAATACTGTCCATCAACTTTGACTGTGTTTGAGTACCAATGAATTCATGGCTGCATATGATAATACCATAGACATATAACAGTATGTGTAGTATTTAAGTGTGAAAGCAGTAGCTTGTGAGTGTCTTACCAAGTGAGTTTCTCTTCGTGGAGGGGGCTTTTGTCTCAGATTTGGAGACCCTGATGAACAAAGAAGCATTGTATTAAAACGTACTCATCCAACTGTCAATAACAAGATCATCTCGATGACGGACCTCCAGCCCACCTCACACAGCAGCACACGGACGAAGCAAGCCCATGTAGTGCTGGTAGTATTATCGGTTAATGCACTCGAAGAATGGCTCCACAGCAGCAGGAAGCTCTTTCATACAGCTTGTACATACCACGTTTTATCAGTCTGTTCTTTATCATATTGCAGCTTAACGCTCTTGTGTCTTATTGTGCATTTTAGAAAACAAGCAACGGCATTTATAAATTAAACAAACATGTGCTCAGGATGCCATAAGAAACATGTGAGTGAAATGGAAATCCACACACCAACCCCAAATGCCCATGTTAATTATTCTCACAGATTAGTGTGTCACGCATTGGACTACACCACCATCACCATGTCGCTTACCTATAGCATCAAAGCCTACACAGAAGGAGAATGACAAGTCTCAATGTCTCATACGAAGTCTCAAAACGCTCCCCTCCAAAGATGCGATGCATTTAGTGTCCCCTAAGACGCCACAAACACTCACCAATTTCCACTCTGTGCGGAGCCACTCTGGCTACAGCTGGGGACCCTTGCTCGCCCCTCCCTTTACTCTCATTGAGGGCAGCACTCGCCGCTATTCCCAGACACGGGCTGTTGTTGTCGCGGCCCGCGCTCAGCCTCCTGCCCGTCTCGGCGTTGATCTCAGAGTTGTACGGCATGGGCAGGCTGATCTCGCTCTTGGAGAAGTGGCGCTCCGGCGTGGTGCTGCCCTCCCCCTCCGTCTGGATGTCCTTCTCGCTGACCGACTTTTTTTGCAACAGGTTGCTGATCTCCATGATGTTGCCGATGATCTCCACGGGGCCTGTCAGGGTCTTCTTGCGGGGGGAGAAGTCTTCTTTAACCTTTTTCAAGTAGGAGGCCGGGGCCCAGCCCTCTTTCCCGAGGTATCTGTGGGTGAACACAGAAAGACTGGTGTTTAATAGCATAATCATTGCATATCATTCAGGGGTTGTGGAGCTTGACCCATTGGAGGGATATAAATATCTGGATATCTTATTCTGACCTCTCCTTTTATGATCTGCTGATGATGATGTAAGTTGCAATACTAATTCACCAGAGGTCCCCTTTTAAGTTCAGTTTGACCATAAATCATACCGAAAAGGAATAAATAAAATGCAAAACAGACCCCATTTGACTTGTAGTGAAGTAGACGGAGCCAAAGGCAATCAAGAGACTCCATAATCAATGCAAAGAGACTTACTCACATCCATGCATTAATTGCGAAGCTAAATGAGTAATTTCAGCACGCTTGGTGAAACAACAAGGAATGTTTCCTAATGCAGCCCTCTGAGTCATTTGCCTCTCCTTGGGCCTTTCTCTGCTCGGAACAGATCCGATCATGTCTGTTGCAGGGACTCCAGCTGCGACCAGTTCTCAGAAGAGGGGAGGAATAAAAATAAAAATAAACCCCATGTTTAGACAACCCTGGAGAAAGACGGCCCACTGGGAGCGGAGCGGCTATGGCGCCCTGGAGTATCACTTCCTGCCGGACATCGGTCTCTGAAACGACTCGTTCTGCGTTGCAATGAGGGGCAAGTTGTGTCAATTTCATTTTTATACCCATGAATGTCACAAATCACCCATTTTCCTACAAGGGGGAGACACGCCCCTCCCATTGAGATGAGGACAAACAAGCTTGATTGCAAACATAATAGCCATGTGCACAAGCACCGTAAGCCGGGCTCTGTGTGTATGAGTGTGTGTGAGCATGTGTGTAAGAGCGTGTGTGTGTATGAGCATGTGTGTGAGCGTGTGAATGTGTGAGCATGTGTGTATGAATGTGTGTGAGCATGTATGTGTGTGTGTGTGTGTGTGAGCATGTGTCTGTATGAACTTGTGTGTGTATGAGCATGTGTGTGTATGTCAAATGCTACGAGGCAGCATGTAACGGTAATCAGAAGATACACACAGGAAATACACACTGGCTGGGTTAACGGCACACACACACACACACACACATGCACGTTAGAATGCAGGACACCACATGTGACTCAGTATCATCACCAAAAACATGACAAGCAGCAGATACCGTTTCTCTTAATTAGCTGGTTTGTGTGTGTGTGTGTGTGTGTGTGTGTGAGCTGAGCCCCTTTTCACTCACCTGATGTACCACCAGCCCTCCAAGTTCTTCTGGATGACCTCCACGGTGACCCCTTTCTCGAAGCTCACTTCATCCTTGCCTTGACTGGTGTGCGGCTGTATGGTCATGTATTTCTCCTCTAGAGAGAGCGAGAGAGAGAGTTGTTATCATTAAACACTCTTAGCATTGAGTGGTGTTCAGCTCCCTCCAGAGGGAGATTCCTCCCCAAGCAGCCTCAGTGCTTCCCTTAAGGAGATGAGGTGTTGGGGCCCGGATCTGTTCTCAGATCCCCATCTGGTCGCCTCTCCTCTCTCACGCTCTGCCAGTTCTCCCAAGACCCCAACGGGTAAAAAAATTCCAGGTGTCCAGGTGTGTTTTAGGGCAATGGCATGTAAGAACAACAACTATGTTGTCATTAGTGTAAACATGACACAAATAATTGTCGTTTCTTGGTTCGTTTAGAATAAACACTTCATACCGACATAGCGAGCCGGAGGCGGAGCATGTTGCATTGCTACGTTTCTCTGGTAGCCCAGAGGACACGGGCTCTGGAGGGAGGCACTCTGAAACTTAACGACCACTGCGTCTGACATGGATGATGGAAGTAGCTGTAGGAAAGGAGCCACTTTGCTTCCTTCTCTCCTAGCCTGAGGGTTTCACATGCTCAGCACTGATCTGGGGCGACTGTGGCTCAGTGGAGAGCAGGGTCATCCGACACTCAGAGGATCGGTGCTTCGATCCCCGGCTCCGCTTGACCGTTTTGATGTGCCCTTAGGCAAAAATTGCTCCTGTAGCTGTGCCTACGGTGTGTGAATGTTAGTCACTGCTGATGTGCAGGTGCAACCTTAGCTCCAACCATCAGTGCATGAATGGGTGAACGATGTCATGTAGTGTTAAAGGGCTTTGAGTGGTCGGAAGACGAGAAAAGGTCTGTACAAGTACAGGTCCATCAGGCAGGTGCTAGCAGAGAAAAAGCTAGCAAAATGTCAGCAATTTGGCTATATTTTAAGTAAAAACTGGCAAACTAGAAAAAGTCCTCTTTATTATCCCTATATATTTAATGAGCCAGCAAATTATGATCTCAATCATACCACATCCAGACAGGATTATTGGTTTCCAGCTGTACATATATTTTAGTTTTTAATGCATAGCTGTCAGATCAGACTCTGTATTGGTATCTATATTAGGAAGAACAATATGACGGTAACGTTTCTAGCTGCACCCAGACCGCTAGATGTTACCAGATCCTACACGCCGTCCCTTTAAGTGGCAGAACGTCTGACAGGATAAAGAGAGGAAGACAGGACTGTAGGCAGGGATCCTGACACGCAAAGTATAAATGAGTTAGTCAGGACACGTCTGGAGGTAACAAGATTGTTCAAGGACATGTGAAGGTCATTTGAAGGTCATGTGAACATGCGTACAGTTGGTCCAGACGGCGGGGATTAAAGTTCCTCTGTCGCCTGTCATCGCGGAGCAGCTGAGGTCAATAATGTGAAGCAGAGTGGAATGTCTGGCAGGAACTTCAGCTTGCAGAGTGTGTGTGCTTATGTGTGTGTGTGTGTGTGTGTGTGTGAGAGGGGAGGCTATAAAATCACTTCTTCCAAGATCACGATGAGGTCACTTGGCCGTCGGCAGCCAATCAACAGCCTCCCTAAGAGGTCAAACCCCCTGACGGGGCTCCGTGTCAGAGTATATATATTTTTAAAAGAGATGTACTTGTAATTCAATTGGAAACCCGAGCGCGCCTTCATTTTGTTGTCAAGATCTTGGGATCGTGTCCCCCGTCTTCTTCGTGAAGCGTAGCGGTAGAGTCTGTGTCAGCAAGCGGGCCTCAGAGTTTACGCTTGCTCTCTTCCATGAGCTGATTAAATCCTGCGAGAGCATAAATCCTCCGTTTGTTGTCCTTTGCCAGTGTCACTAAATCAAACTGTGTAACTCGAGTTCTGTAAAACCCCACTCACACGTTTCTTATCACGCGCTCGCCAATGCTTTATCAGGCAGGAGCAGTGCCGTCTCCTTTTACAGAGCACACCCTCTGAGAACGGGAGAGAGGTGCACAGGCTGGAGGCCAAAGTCAAACATCAGCTGCTGGCACTTTGTTTGGGCTCGTCTTGGCGTTCCCCCGCTCACCAGCCAGCCGTTCGGTTTGCCAAGCACTTGAACCCGCTCACTGGCTGATGGAGGGCTAATGAGGTACAGTTGAACCGAGAACAGTAGCTGGACAGCTTGGCGGCAGACGGGGAAGATGATGAATGAAAAAGTTGGAAAATCCACAGAAGACAGCGGTGTTTGGCGTGACTCCAGCTGTCACAGGGAGACTACTTTTGGATGGTGGAGAGAGAGCGACTGGCCCGGGAGCCGGTTGCTGGTTCACAACAGAGCCAGAAAACGCTCGCCGCCATGTGAGACTCTGTCCTCTGGCTTCATCAACAATGCCTTACACACACTGAATACTCCCCCTAATGCAGCGATTCCCAAAGTGTGGGCCGTGAAGGTACTGCAGGTGGGCCGCGAGAGGTCATTTACAATAAATAAATAAAATGTTTTTAATTTTCAATTTTGAAAAGTTTGAAATTAATATAAAAATATTTATGATTTAAATTACGTGTTATTCTTTTATCTGACCTATTTTTCTGACCGCCAAACAAAACAATGTCAAATGGGGCGCCCTCTTGTAGTATTAAAGTAAATATGTATGAGCTCCGGAGAGAATGGTATACAAAACATACATTGTCGGTTAAAACATTTTTAATCGGTTAAATTCTGAAGGTCATTTAATCATCCCTAGTTTAAGTTTTGATCAGAGTTGTGATCAGCGCCGCCGCTCCCATAACGCGCACTACGCGCTGCGCGTAGGGCACCAAATCCTGAGTGGGCACCACAAAATAGGCTACAAAAAAAATCCTCATAGTTATAATAATTATAATGCCGATATTATTTCAGTCTAGAAATATTAGGCGCCTTTTAGGCATGTATATCACAAAACAGGCAGAACAAGAGATATATTTAATCGCTCAGCACCCCCCGCTAACACTTCTCGGGTCGCATCGCTCTGCCGTGATGCGCGCCGACACATCCGCGCACACAGGTCAACACACTCTCCGTCGGAGCGTGGGACCGGAATAACATCGGCATACCCCTTGTGTCCTAATTGGAAAGTGCTCTCTTCAGAATAAGACCTAATTCACCTTATCCAGAACATAATATGCTGTTTACATAATTGCTTATATCACATTAATATTGTATTATTATTCAAGTATTTGATTCGAGGTTATACGGATCAGCTGCTGTTCGGTCAGAACTTTCTGATCCTTCCTCACCTTAATGCCGACCTCATTGTTTAGGCCCTTTGGGAGTTATTTGGTGTCTTTACCAGCTGGAGTGAATGTTAAAGATGTAGAGCACTGGTTCTCAACCTTTTTTGAGTTATGTACCTTCTGTGAAATATTCTTTTCAGCCGAGTACCCCCTGACCAGTGCAAAGCATTTTGGGGTTGACAAAAAGGATGTAACATGCTGCATTTTGCATATAATATTTAATATATACAATTCAGTTTATCAACTTACACTTATATTTTATTGAATATTTATTAAAGAACTATTTTCAAAGGCTTTTTTAATGGATGCTTATTTAAATATATTTAAAACAAATCTCACAGGGCCTTCACGTACCCCCAGGGTTACACATAGCCCCATTTGAGAACCACTGATCTAGAGACCTGCTTCAGACCTCAGTGCTGCCGTGTTTATTGGGTTTACTTTCATTGAAACCTGATCATTTCCATAGTAATGTAGCGTCATTCGACTGTTGGGAAGGAGGCTGTTTATGATTGTAAAGGCACTCCTACACAAGTTTCTCCAGCTGATTATTGCTGTCCTATATTGTGGGAAACTGGTTCTCAGGCTTCGTCACGATCAGCTCAAATCTTTCGACTAATAAATCGTAATCACAGAGCTGTGTTTAAAATTCTTGACCCAAGCTTAAGTCCTGCAGCATCCCTCTACAACAAACACTGGTCTGAACTCCATAACCTGGGGTGACAATCTTCATATTTGCAGATGTGTTTCATATGCCTCTGAATTCAGATCTTGTGACTCTTCAACTAAAAATTTGCGAACTACATCAAACTTTGGCCAAAAGGTATTTAGGATGCAGCCACCATGGCGATGGCCTGTAATAACTCTCGCAATGCAAAGTCATACTAGCAGGCAGAGTGTCAACATGGCATGTGAGCCGTGCCCTGCGAAGGCCCGAGGGGTCTGCATGTTTGCACTCAACATTCAGGAGATGTATGTAGCGTTGACATGAAGAACCAGGGCACCAGCAACATAGAAGGTAGTGATGAAGGTCTTGAAACTACTATTTTGGCACAGAGTGTTTGGTTTCCATGGCCACTAAGCCTGATATCCAGCTACGCATGACAGTGGGAAAAGTTGCATTTAAAAAAAGTAAAGACCCAGCGACTGTGAATCAGAGGATCGGGGGTTCAATCCCCGGCTCCACTAGTTGGGCAAAACACTTCACCCCAAGCTGCTCCTGTATGGTGTGTGAATGACTAGATCGGTCAGGTGGCACCTCGCATCAGAGCTCCTCCCATTAGTGTATGAATGGGTGAATGATGACAGGTAGTGTTATCAAGTGGATGGAAGACTAGAAAAGATATGTACAGTACATTTACCATGTTAAAGGGCAAACAAAGTGGCTTAAAATCACACCATTACATTGTACAAAACTATATATATATATATATAAATCTGGTGGGGACAACTAGTTATGCGAGTCATCCACCAGACTCCATGGAGGTTGAGGTCTGTGTAATTAAAACCAATCCGCAGATCCGACTGATGTGACGTCCCACTTTCACTCTCTCCACTGTTCTGAGCGATGGAGTATTCCTGCAGCCCGAACCCCTGCCTGGCTTCATGTGCTTTGATTTCAGCCGATGTCCATGTATTCTCCAGCCACGCTATGCTATGATGACGAGAAACACGTTTGTAAAGAGGTCGCACCGGTCAGGGAACGGTGTCCATAAAGACATTCTCCATGGCGTCTGTTTGAAGCCCTGACTAAGCCTGGAGCCAGACAGGTGTCGGACTGACAGTGAACTTTGAATCAGAACGTTCAGACAGAGACTCACGTCTCTCTTTCCGCATTAAAGCAGTGATGACTCGGCAGAACCATGAAAAGCCAGAAAATGTTCATGTTTTTCTTTTGTAAAAAAAAATACAAGCGAAATGCAAACCCATTTTAAACCTACGGGTGGTTTAATTAAGCAGGTACACTGTTATGCAATCATTTATGTTCACACGGCTCAGTGGTCGTCAAGGCCGTTGCGTTTGTGCCGAGGAGCCGAATAGCCTTAATTACCCAAATCTGCTCAACGCACTCCAATTACTTTGCTGCTCCGTGTAAAGAGCGCTCCAAGTTTGACGGAGTGAGATTTTACCCAACATGCTGCTCCAGGTAGAAATCTCAAGGCCAGTTGTTGTTGTTGTTGGCGGGCAAGTCCGGATGTAAATGAGGCCGCTGAATATGTGCGTACAGTGGAGTGGGTCCATGGCGGGGTACTGTGTGGATGGTGGAGTTTTAGACACATGATGATAATATCTCCACCAGGCGTAAGCCTGTGGGGGGGTCGTGCGTTTGGTATTTTTTGTACACATTTCAGGGCCGTGTCCACCAAAGTGTGTTTTCCTGAGACCAGGTACTTCTTACTTACATTACTTGCAGTAGGAGCGATGCACATTCAAACTGTGCAACAAATGGCGGCAGATTGCAGTCTATTTTCTTCTCTGCGCCCTATCACAAAGACATGATCAAATACGTGTCATTATGATGCCTAGTTTTATTGCCTGTGTTATGCTACCGTTATTACTGTGGACTTCACGGTGTCCTTAAGTCTGGAGCACCAAATCACCGAAAAGCTCTCATGAGTCCCAGACACAGCAGGTCTAGACCCTGTCTCTATGTGGTTGAGCCAGAAGCAGGGCCAGAGCAAGCTCTCTGACATTTTACCTCCAGGGATGTTCCAAATCAGAGCAACCAGAAACCAACGAAACATCTCAGCTCCATGTGGGCGTTTTCAGAAAAGGGCCTGATGTTTTCAGCTGGTAGAAGGAACTCTTTAGTGGACACGACCTCTTGGGATTGCATGCTCGAGGACCTCTTGTGGTCATGGTGATTTCAGCCTGACTATCTTCTATCATCAGAGACTGCTGACTCCTCACTCCTCTTGTGGGGATCAACCGCTGCTTCGGAAACAAAAGACGTCTCCAGCAATGGACCGGGCTAAAAGTCAGGCTCACCAGTCTGTTACGGGTCACATTAGTTTGTTGTGGCTCAAAAACTGACATCTCATTTTAAAAGAGCCTCTGCAGATTAACTCCATGCCTGATATGTAACGATGTTCTCCTGGCCGAGATCTGCCCTCTTAATAGTCCACTTCTCTAGTTGTGTCTTGTTGCCATTACAATTATCCACATTTCACAACTTACATTGGATGTTGTACTTTTATGATGATGCAACGTGTGCAGGCTTGTATTGATGTGTGCATCCACTGTAACCATACGTGCGTGTGTGTGTGTGTGTGTGTGTGCGCGCGTGTGTGTATGTGTGTTTCCATGTTCACCTCTGCTCTGCTGGCGGTTGACTATACCCCCGAGGGTCCAGCGGCGGTCCAGCCTCTTCAGATGTGCCTTCCGTCTCTTAGTAACTGATGATGATGATGATGATGAGGAGCAACCAAAAGGGGCAGAAACAAACCAATGTGGAGATTAGTGTGGGAAGCAGAGGTTAGCAAAGGGAACAAAAGCATTTTAAAAAGCTGTTGTTAGCAGCGCCACAGCGCTAGATAAACCACTGCTGTATGTAAAGTATGAAGTCAGGTATTCTCTCACAGCGATGAGCTGAGTTTGGCACACGTTGAGTTAAGAATGTGTTGAATGCAAAGTTAACTGCTGTTCCATGAAAAACTATTATGCCTATTTTGTAGTTGATATGCAATTTCAAGCCGGTCTCATCCCAGGTGATGAAGGACGGTCGGCTCAAACAAACAGAGGACTTCCAACCAGGAGATGACTGTTCATGTCCTGACAGCAGGAACATGTTGTCTTATTCATGTTGACTCATGACTTTATGTAATATCCCTATTACAACCCGTGGCTGCAGCGAAGTGTCAGACAAGGTGGGAATTCAATTCAATTCAATTCAGTTTATTTGTATAGCCCAATTTCACAAATTACAAATTTGTCTCGGAGTGCTTTACAATCTGTACACATAGACATCCCTGCCCCAAAACCTCACATCGGACCAGGAAAAACTCCCAAATAACCCTTCAGGGGGAAAAAAAGGGAAGAAACCTGGAGGAGAGCAACAGAGGAGGATCCCTCTCCAGGATGGACAGGTGCAATAGATGTAATGTGTACAGAAAGACAGATTTAGAGTTAAAATACATTCAATGAATATGACAGAGTGTATGAATAGTTCATAGTAGGCATATTCCACGATGGAGACCTCCACGATCCATCAGGCAGATGGCGGTGGGGAGGAGGAGTGGGCGGAGTCTCAACAGTGGGCGGAGTCTCAACAGGACAGTGGCGTAGTCATGAGCAGGAATTCCACGACCCAGACGATCCATCAGGCAGATAGGATCTATGCCGTCTCATAGGGTCCGATGACCCCATGAGACGTGAAGTCAAAAGGACTCCGGGGAGAAAGCAGAGTTAGTAACGTGTGATTGAGAGATGAACATTCATCCTTAAGGAGAGAAAAAAGAGGAGATAGGTACTCAGTGCATCCTAAAACGTCCCCCGGCAGCTATAAGCCTATAGCAGCATATCAAGGGGCTGGACCAGGGCAAACCTGATTCAGCCCTAACTATAAGCTCTGTCAAAGAGGAAGGTCTTAAGTCTACTCTTAAACGAGGTGACTGTGTCTGCCTCCCGGACTGAAATTGGAAGCTGGTTCCATAAAGAGGAGCTTGATAACTAAAGGCTCTGGCTCCCATTCTACTTTTTAAGACTCTAGGAACTACAAGTAGTCCCGCATTTAGTGAGCGTAGCTCTCTAGTGGGCAATATGGTACTAAGCTCCTTAAGATATGATGGAGCATCACCAATCAAGGCTTTGTAGGTTAAGAGAAGAATTTTAAAAGTGATTCTTGATTTTACTGGGAGCCAGTGCAGAGCAGCTAGTGCAGGAGTGATGTGATCTCTTTTCTTAGTTTTAGTGAGAACACGAGCTGCAGCATTCTGGATCAACTGGAGGGACCTAAGAGATTTATTAGAGCAGCCTGATAATAAGGAGTTGCAGTAATCCAGTCTCGAAATGTGAACGCGTGAACCAATTTTTCTGCATCTTTTTGAGACAAGATGTGCCTGATTTTTGAAATATTACGTAGATGAAAGAATGCAGTCCTTGAGATTTGCTTTACGTGGGAGTTAAAGGACAAGTCCCGATCAATGTGAGCAGGTTGATACTTTCCACTACTTACACGGTCTGGACGCAGTATTTACTACTACGGTATGAAGTCAAAATCCAAAAGGCATATAAAGAATTGATCTGAAGGCCCGATCTTTATTAATGTAGTATTGTTTATAACCATCACGTGTTATACTGGACCAGTTTCATAGGCAGATGTGGATATGTACTGCAACTTATTACAATTTATTAAGATGTGATGTGGTCAACCAGTGATTTATTTATAAACGAGCATCTGTGTGTGTGTGTGTGGCGCGTTCATGTCCATCTCTTTTAGTGGGAGCGGGGGGGCATTTCTCAAGTTATTTAATTTAGTACATTTAATGACCTGCTTCCGTGAGAATTTCACCTAAGACATCTTCAAGCGTGAAACGCAATTCAAAAGGTGTGAATAGGAACCGGGACAGGGATTAGGGAGCGTTGTATTTGTTGCTCTCAGAGATTCTCATTGTAAAGTTACGAGGAGCTCAACGGTGCCCTGAGAACGCGCCCCACGGCGGTTGCTCTCCGATCCATCCCAGCGTAGTTATGTCACCACCTGTTCATTTGCAGGCTGCAAGCTATTTGCCGAGCAAAGATCTCCACTTCTTTTGTTATATGACATTCGGCCAATAGCAGAGAGCCAAGAGATTCGTCCAGCCGCCGCACGCTAGAATATACACTGTCCGCCTTATCAAGGCATTCCTGTGTGTAATCGACTCCTAAAAGCTTTCATCATTAGAGCCATCAACCAGGAAGGAAAGAAAGATTGTATTGATTTAAATTAATAAGTTCTGCATACAGTTTCCAGCTGAACTCTCGACCCCTTTCACTCCTTATTGTTTATAGAATCAGTCAGAACATGTCAGAGTCATTTTCTGAACTTATTGCATTGACTGAGGCCACACGGAGAGCAAACACATTAATTAGATGAAGGATGGATGGAAACAGCACTTGTCTAATCTGATTCCTTCTCCATCCTCCGTCCTCTCTTCACCCCCCTCCCCCCCCCCCCTCCTCTGGTTTCCTGCCTGCCTCCCATCCACCCCACTGAGCACCACCCTACTCCCGTTGACCTCCTAATTTAAATATCAGCTCGGGAAGGGACCAGGGAAATGTTATTTGGAGGTAATTTCGCCGTGCTGCCTGTCGGTTCCCCTCTAGCGAGCTGAGCTGTCAGAGGAATTAGTTTACAGGGCACGCAGAGATAATGAGAAGACGGGACGACGGGGGGGAGGAGCGGAAATAAGTGACAAAGTGTGCAAACACCCAGGCACCAGGCCTAATGGGAAAGTGGAGGACCACTAACAGAGGCTGGGGGGGGGGGGGGGGGGGGGGGGAGTGGGAGAGAGAGTCATCCGATCAAACTCAAAGGGTTACGGTGCTCCTAATTGAGGTGGCACAATGCCGTGATGGGTTACAACTTTAAGCCCCCTACAAAAAAACCTTTTTCCTTTATATTTATTTAATTTATTATGTACAGAAACAATGCGCAAAGCTACAGAAATAAGACCCACGTTAAAATTTAAAGGGACGACTGAAATGTTTAATAATACAGAGGACACATTCGATGTAGCCAGAGACACTACACTACAAAATATCCGACCAACGGTCTGATTGGTACGGCCACTGACGACATCTATTAGGTTTAAGTGTGTGTGTGTGTGTGTGTGAAGGGAGGAAAAACAGTGTGTTTGAGAGTGTGTGTCTTACAGAACGTGCACAGCTCAGTGAAGCACGGAGGCTTGCATGTCTTAATGAGAGATGAAAACGTATGTTGGAGCATCCAGTGGCTCTCTACAGCACGATGAACTAACCCTAACCCGCACGAAGCAGCTCACGACACGGTGACTAAACAATCGGGAGGAAATGTCGCGACAATACGAGCCAATCCTGCAACCGTTGCAGCCTCTCGGAGGAGTCACAGGAATTATGTGTGGAAACAAAATATTGAAACCCTGAGCTGCGGTCTGGTGCCCTGTCACCATGGAGCTGTTGTTGTCTTCAAGGTTCCCAATGTGTGGCTGAAAGTGTGTTTGCGAGTATGCGTGTGCTGCATGTGTGTGTGTTCAGCGCTGACTTCTGTGTGCAGCCTTCAGTCTTAGAGAGAGAAACCCTGGCCCAGTTCGAGAACCAGTGGGCCGGAATGACGTTCCCATCTCTCTGAGTTTTATGGATCAAATACACATTGGATGTGAGGGCCGCCTGGGACAGGGATGTCTATGTGTACAGATTGTAAAGCCCTCTGAGGCAAATTTGTAATTTGTGAGAATGGGCAATACAAAATAAACTGAATTGAATTGAATTAATATGGGAGTGTCTGCGCTAACCTTCTCCAGTCCTCGAGGTGCCCAGATCCAAATCGTCTCTGGTGACGTTCTGGGAGTCCAGGTATGTGGCCGGTACCCAGCCCTGCTCCTCTGCTGTGCTGACGAACCACCAACCTGGAGAGGGGAGGGAGAGGGGGAGAGAGAGAGAGAGGAAAAGGAGAAATGTGAAAGGGAGAGGAGAGAGAGAGAGCTGATTAGCACTGATGATAATATAAGGCCTTGAGGATGAAGGATGGCAGCGAGCACCATTCCCATGACATGTTAACACCAGCCAATGGAAACAGAGACGCGTTTCACCTATTTGGTAAACGTCCCATCGTAAAAGGAAAGGAAAGCGTAACGTCCATCAGCGCAGGTTTAAAACATCATTCGTCCCCCTTTGCGCTGCGCGATGAAATGTGTCACGCTGCTGCTCAGAGAGCTGGTTCTGCAGCCACTAACTAATACTGGGAGGTGTGAACTGGTCAGCATGGACGTATTGACACCGGCGTCATTCATCGCATCATTGTCGCTCCAAAGGAACAACAATAATAGTCCCCAATCTGCACACGTCCCGCTGATCGCTGATAGCTACGGCGATAAGCCCCGCCCCTCTAAGGCGGGATGACATCTGATTGGCTACAGATATGTCCATGTTGAAAAAAAACGCATTTACAGATTGAGCCACGCCAGGAGAGTCTCATACATCTGTGTGCAAGTGTGTAGGATCCACAAACAAATGCAGTGTAGAAATGCATAAATACGTTTGTAATTTTGCTTTTTATATAAATCGTAATTTATTTACGTGTGCATTGGAATGTATTTGTGAAATGTTCTGCGTGCATTTGTACATTTAATATATTTGTGATTTGTTTTGTGCACATTTGTGAATCTTCGTTTTTTCATGAGTGAGTCTCTCTGTGTGCATTTGCAATTATTGAGAGCGATCCGACCCCATACTCCCTCTCTTCTTCAACCGCAGAAACACTCATCCTCGTCTTCATCACCTCTCGACTGGACTACTGAAACAGCGTCCTGTACTGCACATCCACCAAAATCAACAATAAACTACAAAACATCCAGAACTCAGCTGCTCGTCTCCACTCCCACCAGAGATCCCTCCAGTCCTTCAAAAGCTCCACTGGCTCCCTGTAGCAAAGAATACCGTTCAAGATTCTCCTCCTTTTTTCCCTGTGAAAGGGTTTTCTTCATTTCTTCGGAGTTTCTCCTGATCCGATGTGAGGTCCTGGGACAGGGATGTCGTATGTGTACAGAGTGTAAAGCCCGCTGAGGAAAATTATTAATTTCTGATATTGGGCTGTACAAAATAAACTGAATTGTATTGATCCAGTGCAGGAGATTCACCCAGCTGCTTTTCTACCAGGAGTCAGGTGGCCGAAGAGAGGAAGAACTACTGCTCCCCTCACACAGGTGGCTCCAACTCTTCCTGAGCTCTTTAAGTGGTTGCAGTGAATCTGTCTTTGAAAGCCCTGAGGCAGGCAGAGCTTTCCCTCTACAGCACAACACTAACTCTCCACTCAAGCACCCAGTCAAACACCTACAAGAGTTCAGTTCATTATTTATAAGAAGCCTGGTCACAGCCCACCTCTCTAACCTCAACCCCCCCCCCCCCCCCCCCCAATAGGAAAGTCCTGACACGGTGCTGAGCTATATTCCTCAAAACACTGGGATTCTTACACCAGGCACCACGGTGTAGAATTATATTCGAAGAGTAATACTGCCATGGCACCATGTACATTTTCCTGTGAAACCACCCCCTCCTAAGGGTCAAGACCAGACCATGCATGATATATATACATTTTATTCGTATAGCGCTTCAAAAAGGTGCAAATCTAAATAAAAAGGAGACAAAATACAAAAACTAGCTTCACAGGTAAAATAAATCAGATTCAGCTCTATTGTCCATGTGTGTACACAGACAGGGAATTTGACTCTGGTTACATGTTGCTCTCGTCGTACATATAATATTTAAACAAGATGAATATAAAAAAGACATTAAAGACAAGGAGAACTCCCATTGGCAGCGGTGGATCGGACCTGATCTTCAGTCAGACAAGCGGACAGGAGTGGGTGTTTGGTGGAGAATACTCAGGTGGCGCAATTTAAAAGCTCTGATTGTTTGGATGCTCAAACTGAAGGAACGATGACCATTAAATCTCAGCTCAGCACTGTCCACAATAAAGACCGTAGAACGATGCCAGAGCGATGGAGGTTGTCAAGGTCCACATGTGGGGAATAAAACTCGTGAATGGCTTTCTCCAGGCGGCTAGATAATATCGAGTGAGTACATTTTTAAAGTTGACCTTGACTGAAGAATATCAGGCGTCCCTTTAGCCGTACTGCTGATCACAGCTGGCATCAGCTCGTGGAACCGAGCTGCACTGGCCGCGCAGGTTGCCTACTCCTTCAAAGCTTCGGACTTGTTATTTTGCTTTGCAGAGTTTAGCGACATGCAGCACTGTTTAGTGAAACACGTCTATTAGCTGAAGAGTGAGGTGAAAAGATTGATCCCACTCTCATGTCTGTGCAGTTGTTATGTATCCGTAAACAGCTGGCCTGGCTCTATCCATGTACTGTGTTATAACCCAGCCCGGCCCTTCTAGAGCCCACCTGTTGTTGATCCTGCTCTGTTACACAATCGGAGGTTTTCAGAGGGAAGATAAGTTGAACAGCGATGGTTTGAACACCCCAAAGACCAGAAACGCCAAGCTTCAGACTCCAGCTTGTGCACACATGGACGGCCCCTGGCAGGCTCGTTGGCAGGGCCCAGTTCCCCCTATAAACCCAGCTCTGGACAACATGCAGATAAATGAGCAGAAACAGCACTGGACCCCCTCGGACATACACATGCACTGTCCTCTCACACGGGGTGGAACAGTTGGGAGACTGAGAGTCAGGAAGACCAGATGGAGAAGCAGATTAAGCTTGAAGATGCTGAAAGAGAAAGGTGAGGGTCGGCCCACTCCTCTCAGGGTCCAGGTTTGCCACGCTGCCAACTGGCTCCTGCAGGGAAGAGAGACTCCTTTTCTGATAGAGTTCCACGGAAAATCTGTGCCGCCAACAGATTGGGAGCCAGATGGAGAGAAATTACTGAGTCAATCAAACCAAAGCACAACTTGGCCCGGCATAAACTCTGGGGTTCAGGGAGGGCGTGGCGGGCGAGGCACTGCAGGGGAAAACATGCTCAGTTGAATCCACTATGGACAGTAACCCATTAGTTCATTTCCCTCCCCTTAGCAGCAACGCTTGATGGCCTGCGGACACTTCTCAGATGCAACAAGCACGTCCTTTGATCTTCTCAAACGTATTGCAACATCATCCAACTCAAGTACGTCCTAGTGCACATTCCTAGTAGATTGCTCTGCAGTAAATCTACTGTTGACCCACTGTCATGTTCTTCCACCTAGTATTAATTTCTGTGTCCAGGCATCTTTGACCCGTCAATGTCATTACTTTTAGATTGAGCAACACGGCCCACCCAGGGCCGCTCTTTGTGATACTTTTCTTTAACACAATGTTGTTATCCAGGGTAATCTCTGTAGACAGCAGACAAAGGGACACATTTTGGTACCAGACCTGTTCTGGTGTTGGTTTTGTAGTCCGAATAGTATTGACCAATCATGTCTGAGTAAGCTTTGTCTAATACCTGTGGAGAGCAGCAGGGCCCTAGGGGAACCTGGGAGAACCCAAGAACCTGGGAGAACCCAAGGCTACTTGTGAAACAATCCGTCCGTCACACATCGGCTCACAACTCACCCCATGAGTTAGTTCTGAGGTTGTCCAGAGGATGAATCCTCATAGTTTTGGTGACATTGGGGCTTTTCAAACAACAACACAGGGATGAAGTGTTTTTAGTTTGTAGAAGTTCATGCTTCCCCAAGAATCGGCCAGTGCGAGTTTTCCTCTGGCACAACGCGACAGGAAAAACATTATCTCTGCATCTGACAGTCACTTAGTTCTGACGTGCGTACATAATATCCTCACAGCCCGGGGACGACATTCACAGTGTTGAACCCTGTCCTCATGAGAAGAACACGAGTATGTGGTTCCTTCTTTCACACAGCAGCTCCATAGGTCTTCTATCGGAGATAAAGGCGTGTTCAATTGTTAATTTCCAACATGTGGAGGACAAATGAACGTGCTACGATATCCTTGCCTTCTGCGGAGTTTAGTGTGTATAAAGCCAACGTGTTCCCCAGAAGGGTTCGTAGCTGTGATCAAAGAGGAGAAAAACACATCTCTGCCCTCAGAGGCATGACGTGTACGAGGTCAGCCAGCGGAACAACAACAGCCTCAGCAGCAGTGGGAGATGTAAAGAGCTTTTCTAGTCTTACACCACTCAAACACTTGTCATCATTCACACCCACTCATGCACTGAAGACAGGGGCTACCACGCAAGATGCTACCTGCCCATCAGGACCAGCTAACATCCAAACCCACCGCAGGCACAGCATGGGGTCAAGTGTCTTGCCCACATCGACATGGACAAGTAATGACCTGTAGAGGCACCTGTACACGCAGCAGGACCCAGAGGGGACTGGTTGATACCACCCTGCCATGAGTGTTCATTTCCCGCTCGGTGTCGGGTCTTCTTATTGCCCTGGCGCTCTGTGAGGAGGAACCCCGGCCGACCTCTTCCTCACTGCACTCACTAAAAGAGAACACCGTCTTTTCTCCTGCATTGATTCACACGCTGCTGCTAGCTCGTCTGACATAACAGACCCAACTGTTCTGGAGGTGCTCAACAAGCGATGACCAATAGTCAGAAAGGTTATGTAGCAACACCTACACACACACACACACACACACAAACACACACACTATGAATATGTAATGCAGGAGAGGAGCTGTAATTGACATTTCTTCACAGCGTTGAGCTCTAATTGTATTTCTTGCTACACCATGTCTTGGCAAGCAGTAATTGGTTGCTTCCTCCCAGACGGAGGGAAAGTGGAGGTCACAGGGAATACAGCAGCTGAGCACCCTCCCCCGGTTAGAGCGCCTTGGAGAAACGGGAGATGCATTCAGTGAAGCAGGGTCTGAAAAAGTAAAGAGAAAGAGAGAGAGAGAGAAAAATAAAAAGAGAGAGAGAGAGAGAGAGAAAAATAAAAAGTGAGAGAGCGAGAGGGAGGGAGGGAGAGAGAGGGAGGACAAAGGAAGCAGAGCAGATGTTTGGCTGCAGATTGAAAGACGCGGTAATCTTCACTGATTCCACCTCTGGAAACACCACCGCACACTTGTCCTTTGGGATTCTCCTCGCAGCATCTTCAGGAGGGTCGTCGTATCGTTTTGTCAAGGACGTTGGGGATGTGCCGACAAGGTCACTGTCATGATTGTGCCCTGCTCAGCTGCTCATTAGAGGCAGACCACTACCTCCTCCCCAGATATCCTCGCCTTATCTTCGTGCAGAGCAAGCAGAGAGTGATTCAGAGAGCCGAAACCGTCTCACGCCACATCAGCCACAGAAGTCTCTAGAAACGCACTGCAGCAGCTCGGGTCCTGATTTAATTACGAAAAGAGACGAGCGACTGCGTTGGAAAGTAAAGACCTGGGGAGTAACCGCACTAAATGTTTGCTTAGGTAACAAATGATCCCGCTTCTTGTGTACTTGTTACCAGATCATGGGGGATGTTGAATCATGCACGTCAAGGGACAGTTGCGAAATTGTAGCAGGCGAAAATAGGATATGTAGTCAGAGGTGTAATGACATCAAATATACGAGTCAAATATATATATGAGTCATTGTCAGGACTATTTTTGTTATTGTTTTCCAGCAAACTAAAATTCAAAGAACAATAAAGTGATGAAATATAAATATAATTGTTGTATTATATTTTTTCATGAATTATAATTAACCATGCATTACTGTGTTCATCCCTTTAATGTGGCAGCTGGTACAAGGGGAGCTAATGTTTGTATTTCTAAATACTGCCCGGAAGCCTAGTCCATAATATTCCTGGACGGGACTGTTTCATATTCATTTCGGGGTGGAACACAGCTTTAAGAAACTTCATAGCTTCTGTTAAAAATTGGACATATGAGTGGGCACGCAGCCCCTTCCATGCCGTTTCTTTCCTCGAAAGTCAGTGCATATTTCAAGGTTGTATTGACATGGAAGATGGAAGCATTACTTCCCAGTTGGAAGCTCATGTTACCTGCCTGATGTGTTCATAAAGCACGGGGGTCTTGTTACTGAGCCAGACTTGTTACAAGTGAGAGGGGACAGCCGGTGGTGGGGCTTTCAACCGCTTGTTACCTACACATCTCGTTCAGCAGGGGTCAAGCTCAGCATCTGCATTCAGCCTCCGTATGGTGTGTGTGTGTATGTGTGTGTGTGTGTGTGTGTGTTTGTGTGTGTTAATGTGTATGCCTTTTAAGAAAAGACAGCCCTCACTACACCTTGATCAAACCCATCACAATGGTCCACTTATTATTTAAAATATAATTAATTTGACAGTTTAGAGCAGTGGTTTTTAAATGGGGGTACGTGTATCCCTTGGGGCACGTGAGTTTAAAGAAATATATATTTAAAATGAGCATCCATTAAAAAATCCTTTACAAATAGTTATTGTATTCAATACAATATATAAGTTCAGAAACAGAAGTGTATATCTTCTATATCCCATCAGACTGATGGCACAGCGCTGTGTATGAAATATATTTTTCTACCCAAAATGCTTTGCACTGGTCAGCGGGTATTTGGCTGAAAGAAATACTTCACAAGGGGTACGTCACTGAAAAAAGGTTTGGAGTGTTATATGTTGCAATGGTTCCATAATGCAAAGAAGTATCGTGCTGTGTGTTTACTGGATATGTTGTTTTCTCAATAAGACTATTGGAGTAGTGCTGAACCTATGTATTGATATTGGTATAACACAGTCGTAAACTAAATATGTTGGCTACTTGTTTGGGTTTTTAGCGGATGAAAGGCATTGTTGGTGAATGATCATGTTAATTATAATAAAGGAAATGTGCTTTAAACATGAAACCTGGTTTCTGTTCAAGCTTTCAGACCATCTTGAGCCAGACCAAGCAGAGCACTAAGGACGAGCTGCTGGAAAGGCATGCTGGGTCAGACTGCCAGCCTCACCACATCTCCTGGCACTGCTTCTCCCTCGATCAGCATCGCACCTGCTGACAAGCAATACCACATAACTCAGAGACGTCTTTTATGTTCCCGTGTGGACCATTGCTCTTTCTGACAGAAGAAGTCCACAAACACAACGAGATAATTTTCCATAATAGAAGATTATTGTTATCTGTCAACACAACGAGAGGTCGTACTCC
Source organism: Pseudoliparis swirei (assembly GCF_029220125.1). Taxonomy (NCBI): domain Eukaryota; kingdom Metazoa; phylum Chordata; class Actinopteri; order Perciformes; family Liparidae; genus Pseudoliparis; species Pseudoliparis swirei. Next base: position 14,645,132 of record NC_079411.1, read on the forward strand.
ATAAGAGGTACAGAGTAACGTCCACAGAGAGGTAAGACAATGTGTCTAATCTCTTTAAATCAGCTGTGACAAAATGCCCCTGAAACGTGGCACGAAGGAGGGCCAAGATATTTTGGGGCGAATTCACTATTCTCCGGCTAGTGTTGTGCTTCTCCATTCGTCTCAGCTGATGAAACAAGGGGAAAAGGGTATTTTTCCACACATATCAACGATAGTTTGTCTTCAAATTTGGCCACCAGCGAATCAAAGGTTTCACTTGTGCAAGAAATGACTATTTCATGAATGTTTTCTAAAGACGTTCCCATCAGCCACAGCTGTACTTTGTGTCTAGTGCTAATTAGCATATGTTTGCACGCCAGTACCAGCATGTTATGTGTGCATTGTCTCAGTATGCATGTTAGAATGCTTATGCATCCTCTTAGTCCAACACAGCATATCATTTAACTGGTCACATATGCCGTTTTATTTTCTCCAGCTGGGATGTTCGTCTCCAGGCGTCCTCCGTGTCCGAGGAGGAACCAGAGGGAGAGGAACCAGGACGGTGGGCGAGGACAGGCCTCCTCTCCTCCCTTAGAGATGGTTCTGGCCTTTCCAACCCCCAACCCCATGAATCTCATTTTACTAGGTAACGGTTCCCTAATAGCAAGGTACTTGAGCAAGCGTACAGAGACACAGGGTTCCCACACACAGCTCACCAGTTCACCAGTTGTCACCATGACGATGGATCTCCACACATCCACGGTCAATAACTTTTCCCAGCGGGGCCAAAAACAACAACAAGTCTGGAGTCCAACCCTTAGTTACATCAAATCAGGCCTGTCGACACTTAAAAATGGTTGAAATTGTCTGTGTTGGAATGAGCAACTGCATATTATTGCGGGATAATAACTCTCTCCCCATCCTCCCACTCCGTCCTCTTTCAGACTCGCATGTCTGAATGCTGCTAGCACAATTTATGTTGTCTATATGTTTACATGTTTCTTACTATTTTTGCACTTTATGTTGTCTATGCACTTTATGTTGTCTATATGTTCACATGTTTTTTACTATTTTTGCACTCTATGTTGTCTATGCACTCTATGTTGTCTATATGTTGCACAATTCACTTTATGTTGGACAGAAGAGAAACGCAATTTCGATCTTCTGTATGTTTGCACATATGGAAAATTGACAAATAAAACTGACTTTGACTTTGACTTTGATACCATCTGTGATCCATGTGTGGAGAAAAATATCTGAATTATAAGAAAAAACAATGGATTTCAGCCTTACATGGGGGGTGTTAAAAGACATCACGGCACCACACTGACACGTACGGACTAGAATGCTAAAGAAAATAATCTCAAACTAACAGCCAGTCAGGAGGCTGCAGTAAAGCCTTGAAGCAGGAGGGGGGTTGTGGGATATTATACGAGCTCTCAGATGTGTTTGTCTTGGAACGGCCTCCGAGTGATGTCATCATTATCATCATCATCATGGCTGTTGCTCCACTTCTCTGGCCCAGTAAATGACGACAGCACACAAACCCACCTCTCGGGCAAAAGTTCCCCTGAGTTCAGAAGTTGCTCGTATTGCTGACGGCTTTTGATTCATGTGGAATGGAGCTTTCTCGGGCCCGCCATCCAGAAAGGGGATCACACAACAAATGGACAGTGTGGCTATGGCACCATTATGAATATTCGTGAAACAGAGAGTTTCCGTTGATCATGCATGAGAAAAGAGAATTTCACATCCAGTGAAGAGTTAACACTTGACATTTGGAAACCTCCGAGAGCCGAGATGGGAGGCGTAAATGGAGAAGGAAGTCAATTCGGAGAAGACATCCACTTCCTTCAGTGCGTGTTGGACCAAAAGCCACATCCCAAAGAGAAATCGTTTGCCTAAGCAGCTTCTTTAATTAAACAATTATGTCATTTGTGTTGGGGGGGGGGGGCGGAGTCTGCAAATGCTTTGTGAATCGTACACAGAGGCGACCAAATGACGAGCCGGTTCAAAACTGACTAATTGAGGCGCACAATCCCTCAAAGATGACAAGCAAAGATATCTTACAGAAAATGAATTTGCACATAAAATAAGTGTGTAGATAAGAGACGGGGGGGGGCGGGCAAACCCTCCTGCTGAGCTCTGGAGTTGTGTAAACTGCAGGCTGTCAGTGGGAATCTGATCTAGCTCTGGGATTGCTAAACGGAATATTCACGGGGGGGGGGGGGGGCAGGATCTCTTGATGATGCAAATACTATTCAGTCAGTATTACGGCATTGCTTTGCCAAAGTGTGTGTGTGGTTCACTGTGCACACCCTGGAGGTTTCGATCGAGCCTCCCGAGTGCCGTTCTTAGAGAGCCGGGAAGAAAGTGACTTGTCGTTGTCGTTGCAAAAGCCCAACAACCAGAACACTGACGTTCCTCCACACGCACCTCCGGGTGGACATCGGGGCTTGGGGATAAGAGGGGAGAGACGGAGGAAGAGCAGCGGAGTGGGGGCTAGGGGAGACGGGGGGGCGGAGGGGACTCTCGCATCAAGAGGGTTAGAAAAAGAGTCAAGAGTTGGGAGACAGAGGGGTGCTGAGGGAGCATGGCTCCGTGGGATGTTCACGCTCTCCTGATGATGGACCCAGACAAACAGGAAGAGACGAGCCACGTGTTCATTTTTGCCACAAACAACCTTCTGTCATGGATCGGAGTCACATGCTTGGCTCACAAACAAAAACAAAGACTCCACTCACCACTTTCGCTCTTCTCGATCACGTCGACCGTCTCGCCGGCCTTGAGGCTGATCTCCGAGTTCTCTTGCCTCTCGTAGTTGGCCACGGCCACGTACTGCTCCAGCACCATGGGCTCCGAGCTGTCGATCCCTGAGGGGAAGAAACAGGCCGTCAGCCACCTGCCCGCCGTGGCGCCCCGCGACCTCCTCCTCCTGCGACCGACTATACCGCCGCCGCTGTGCGCCCGGTACGCCGCCATCGACCAGCCCCCCGCTCCCAGCCGCGGTACCTCCCTGACCAATCAGAAAGCGAGCTCACGACTTTGCTGCATAGTCCCAAACGTGTGGCCACATTGCCGAGTCGACCCTCGGCCCACAGCGACGGGCTGAGGAGCATCGGAGAGGAATCAAAACAAACGGAGGGGACGCGAGGAAAACGTTTGCAGGGGCTGCATCTCACACCTGAAGGGGTCCATGACAGAATCCAAAACTTTTTAAGATCCAAGAAGAAGGGCACCGAGGCGGGAGAAAGACAAAACGTGGAGAAGTGGAGGAGCTGCTACCGCTTGAGGGGAAGACTGGGGAGCGAGTGAGTGGAAGAAGTTTCCCTGTGGAAAATCAGCACTGCGGTTGAGAGGAAAGGCCTCTCCTCCTCCACCGCCTTTGGGAGCCAGCCGTTGGACGGCAAGTCTGGGGGAGGGGGGGCGGGACACACCAATCATGGTAGTCGGCACCGCTGGCCTTAAATAGAAACATATGAGTGGACAAGAGAGAGAGAGAGAGAGAAGCAGGGAAGGAGGCTGGGTCCATGTTTATGTGAAACAAAAGAAGAAAGCATTCGAGTTGGGCTTCGGCACTCTGTTTTCTCTCTGATGTTCAACCCCTTCCCTGCCGGCAGAGTTAACGTCTCATCTGATTCCTCTGGACTTGTTTGTGCCATGGAGAGACACATTTATACAATGGGAACACAGAAATGGAAGTTGTATGGCGGAAGAGGCAGAGTCCCCGTCTCTGTGTTTCTACTGCACATGACAGGACAAGCTGCTCCCAACACCCAATCAATTCAACCTACTCGCCAGACAGAACGCGGCTATTGGACAGTTTGAAATGCAGAGGTATGATGATTCACTGATGCCGTTCATGAGCGGCAGATTTTACAGGTCGGTATAGTAAGGATAGTTTGGAGCAGGAAATAAAAAGAAACAAATCTGATATGAAATCGGTCCATCAGCCTTTGACTCTTTTACAAACTGAACAAACTGGATCACTGTAGAACTGAACTTCTAGTAACACCGAAATAAATACGTTTGGGTTCATGAACATCAAACGCAAAGTGATTAGAGTAGGGATGGGTCATGATTTAAAAAAAAGTAATAAAACTTAAATAATAAAAAGTGAATAGTGACTATATTTTATATATGTATATATATTAATATATATATATACACACAATTTTGTCTATCTATCTATATTATTTGTATAATATATAATGTGTATATAAATATATATATATATGTATATATATATATATATATACATATATATGCTGCATATTCTTCCATCGCAGGTGAAATAAATAAATACATAATATGCTTTTGATGGTGAAGTGAAGAAGATTGATAGAAGAGGATTACCTTTGATTAACATTAAGCCATGAGAGCAACAGACACACACGCTCCTCCATAGCTCAGTAATGAGCATGTTGAATGTGTTTCATCACAAAGAGACTCAGTTCATTAGAATGTGTTCTCACTTCGGAGGTGTTGCTTAGCAAAGTCCTGAACTCTGGATTGGACCAGACCAGCTGTTCCTCTGCTTCTAAATCTTTCTCATCTTCAGAGAGAAGCCCGAAATACTGAACTACATGGGGACTAATTGTTAAAGTCAGGCTATGAACCCTGGTTTTAGACATCAAACCAGAATGTTTATACAAACTTTACTTTTGGCCGCAACGGCATCAACCATCGACACTATATAGGAAATCCTGCAGGGCATTTGTTCTCCTTTTGGAGTGAAACTATTTGCACCTATTCAGTTTGTAATGTTAATCACATCTTGGCAACGCACTCCAGTCCCTGACAAAGAGCATTGTGCCTCTATCCCCCTGCCTCTTCATGACAACGACGAGTATCAGTAGACCGTATCACGGGTGACCTTGCATGTTTCCATCATTGTTTATCGGATCGGATGGATTGGATCGATCTGATGGATCGGACGGACAAGGGAGGGGGAAAGCAGCGATGGTCCAAACAGAGCATGTGCAGCGGACTGATGCATAAACCACGGGGAGCCTCTGATGATCAGAGACGTGAGCGCTTGCTGATTAGGACGCACACAGCGCTGTTCGTCAGCAGATCTCTCCATCTTCCCAATTACTGCATGCGAGACGGCGAATTCTCCAGCCGTCAGCCTCTTTATCCGTCTGTCACGTGTTTCTATTGAATTGGATTGTGAAGCAGCGCACGTGAGATGCCGCTGCCCTTCAAGATCTGAGGGGAGAAGAACCGAATAAAGTCTAGCTCACAAGAATGAGGACATTTCCACAAAAGGCCTTTTCATACTTTGACGCGTGCGGCGCAATCTTGCATTTCAGCAGCACGGAAGAATTTAAAAAAGTAGGTTGAAGCTTTTTGTGCGTCAAACCCATCCAAGCATCTCCCTCCATGTCGTGAAAACCCCAGGAGATGCTCATAACCTTCCTGCCACACTCGGCTGTTTCTTTTCCGTCTGTCTGTCAGTCTGCAGTATTCTCCCCGGAGGACAAATAAAGAGGAGCGGCATGTTGTGGAGAGCGTCAGGGGGGAGCAATCACAGTCAGCCCGAGGAAATAAAGCAGCACAGATCCGTCTATTTGAGCGCTTTATACTGTTTAATGGCAACCAGCCCTGTTGGAAAATACCATCAATCCTGAAGACCTGCTGCGTCTTCATACTTTTGTTGCACAAGTTCTTTTTGTTACACATGAACTTAAATATGGCCCTGTTTTGTCTTTGTTGTTCCGAAGCTCGTATTGACGCGGAAAGCTCTGATGGAATGCCTTTCTCACAGTTTAATGCCTCAACATTGGTTAAATGCTCAGCAGATGTGCCAAATCTGTGCTTGAATCTGTGTAAAAATGGGCGTTTGTACGTGGCCCGGGGCCAAATTTAAGTGATTTTCCCAGTTTGTTTGCAATGGTGACAAGTTTGACAACTACAATCCCAGTGGGGTCACCAGTGCAGGCAGAGCTCTGCGGCCCCGTGGCAGACAGAATGTACAGGACCAGACTTGACACCTCACTTCAGGTGCCACATGCAGACCTACGTGCTCTGTGCCCGGCTGTTGTTTTGCCGAGCAGGCCTGCAGAGATGCATGGACAGACTGCAGAGAGAGAGAGAGAGAGAGAGAGAGAGAGAGAGAGCCTGGACTTAAGCAGACGGGATGGGATGAAGGAGAGGATGGTGACAGAGCATGCAAAGCAGATGCTGACAGAAAGCTGAAGTGTGAGAAGAAAGTGACGAGGACAAAACAAGCGATGCAGCTGGTGCGTGACTCTCGCAGAGGCTCATGCATAGTCAACGTGTTAGACACACACAAGGCTACCTGAGGCCTCTTTCCTCGGGCTGTCTGTAAAGCCGTACATCCATACTGCAGACAAAGAGAGGGAAGGAGAGAAGCAGAGAGATTATTCAGTTGGACAGCATGCGGAAGCAACAGTACGGCAAAGCACACCTTCATTGAATCACAACATATGAAGAGGCGGAGAGGGAAACCGGGGGATGAGGCACAAAGTCGTAGCATGGGGGGGGGTTTTGAGCTCTGTGTTCATCTTCGTGCTGAAGAGAAAGAAGTGCATCTGAGGGCAAGTGAGCTAAAGCTTTGGTACAGTTTTAGTACAGAGACTCCAGACTCCCCCTCCTTTAAACTTCCTGCGAAAGCCCCCTCTCTCCATATCCTTCGCCATTCCTTCCTTCCCTCCCTCGATCTGGACCTCCTGGAATGTCTGAGATGGGCGTCAGCCACTTCGAAAGTTCGTTCCTGACCCCCACCCCTCTCCTTCTACAAAACAACATCTCGATCTCTGCCCCCCCCCCCCCCCCCACCAGGAAATGAAGCACCATACATCACGGTCACTCAGTGCGTTTACATGATGGTATAATTCGAATCTTGCTTTAGTCGGACTATGCTATCTTTTGGGGGATCTGCTGTTATCCCAATATACATGGCAGTGAGTAATTCATCATTGGCGTCATGCAAGCATGTCATAATGGATGGGGGTTTTCTGTTTTTTTTACAACCGTGGGTGATACAGCATTTTCCGCTCCCACCCCCCCCACCACCAACAACAACAAGATGGAAGGAGAGAGAGCGAGAGCAAGACTAACTATTCTTCTATTCTTCCATATTATTATAAGTACAGCAAATGCAAAATGGCAAATGGCGCTGATAGGAACGGAGAGAGGAGACGAGAGAGGCGTACACGGAGAATTTTTATTATCGCCCTTCTTTCCTTTTCACGACATGGGGAGGAGGAGGAGGGAGAGGAGAGGAGAGGGAGGGAGGAGGAGGCTAAAGGATGCAGTCGAATTCGAGGTTCCAAAATCATTCAGAGTTACATGCAGGTCGAGTCGATCAACTGATCGGGACCGCTATCGGGTCCAGGGTGTCGGGATCAAGTCGGACCGCGGTGTCCGACTTAGGTGTTCCCTAATTTGACGGATAATTTGATTTCAGTCACACATTTCGAACCAATAGCAGCACTGACTGAAGCTCGGGGCGCAGCAGATAGAGCTGCCGTGCTATAGCTCAGGGAGGCCAGGATTTCAAGTTTGATTTAAGGCCAAAATAATATTTTTGCTTCTGGCTGTCATCTTGTCCTGGAAGTGAGCCAGCAGTGCAACAAACAGCCAGAGGCCCAGGCCAATGCCTCAGCGCTGCGTGTGAACTCTGCACCAACGATGGAATTCACCACCCAAGGCTGCAAGAGAGGAACCCTTTAAAACTATTTATTCAGCACTGCCTTTAACTGACTGTCAGTTATAAATAAAGCTGCTTGTTCCACTGAGAGCAAGCAGGAGCGCTCTTCCCCGACACACTCTTCAAACACCAACGCCTGGTCAGTGGACCGCATAGCTTCACACGACGGTCCGTTTCTGCTTGGTTACAACAGTCTGACATACAGTGGGTGCGGAGAGTATTCAGACCCCTTTAAATGTGTCGCTCTATGTTTCATTGCAGCCAGTGTGCTGAGTGTACAATAATGAGAAATAAAATGAACTTTTTTGAATTTAGCAAATGGCTGGAATGAAACAAAGAGTGAACATTTTAAAGGGGTCTGAATACTTTCCGTACTCACTTGGTTTGGGGGTTTGGTTACGACACAAAACCACTTGGTTAGGTTTAGAAAAGGTTGCGGTTTTGTGTAATACTGAAAGCCCAGCGTGTCTCATAGAGGCACTGAAGGGCTCCTCGGTGCTGAGGGCCACTGGCCAGGCGTCTGTATTTGGCGAGTTGAGTGTGAACAGGCTGCCTTTACAATACTACAAGAAATGTGCATCATCACGAGCTGTACAGCGTGCCTGTATTTGGTCTTAAATTCCTCTTTTGCTTAAAGCGAGCAAAAATAATGACCCACTTGTTTGAAAGCAACTAAACTTGTTCCAGGAGCTTGTTATGTGAATCTTTGCATCGGCTTTGTTTCACGTTTGGAGATGAGTGAAAATCAACGAAGCGGATAGGTTGTAGAGTCCTTCCAAAGCTCCCGTGAGAAGCATGAAGCTGAACGTTGAAAAAGAGGTCTACGCTAAAGCTCCACTCATTTGGGTTTGTCTACTGCTTTTTCCACACCCCAGACGACCATTCACCTCCCTGGATATAAAATATATGAACATTTATCTTTGTGTCTTTTCAGGAACAATGAAGTGAACAATAGGGTTAAACGTATTGAAAGTTGGCATTGAATGTGACGGTCAGATTCTTCAATTTGATGGATAAATGCAACCGTCTATGGGTTCAGAGCAGGGGTCAACAGGTACGTTGACCCCTGGTTCAGGGTCCAGTTGTATCTGGACCATGGACCTATAAGTTATTGATAATTGATCATTATTAAATTGACGGAGCACTTATATTTTAACCGGCGCAGCTTTTCCAGCCTTTACGGCACTCGTTCAGCGGTCCAGAAACACTCTGAGTAATTACATGCGTTGTGAATCACATCACGTGATGTTACTCGGCCAACCAAATATGCGTATTCTGGGAAGCATCGCAGCTCGAGTGAGATGTACACAGACTGAAGGAGGAGAGACCGAAAAGTCGGAACAGAACGAGTGAGAGAAGTTTTTTCACAGGTTGTTCTCCAACAAGAGAAATGTAAATACAGAAAGCAGAGACTTTGACTATGTTCATTCTTCCCAAAGGAAGTCCAAAACTAGGATGTCTCATGTGTTCAGAGAACGTGACGATTATCAAAACAAAGCTCAACTCTTTGGAGCAAACGTAACGACTCACATCAGAAATGAAGGAACAAAAACATAAATTATCTCAGAGCCCAATCACAATCCTAACACATTCATTCACTGTCCAACAATAATGTCAACAGAGAGAACAGAGCGGTTTTAATAAAAGATTTAGTCCCTGCACACACATTGTATCAGAGAATAATATAATATTGTGGCATTTTTGGTTGACATCACCTGAATTAACTGAATTTAAAGCTACAGAGCAAATACAATTAAGTTAAATGTATTTTTGTCAAATGAAGAACTTTATTTTAAGAGAAACATTTTTCAATAACATTTTTAAAAATCCATCCCTTATTGTAATTAAAATGAAAGAATATGTATTTATTATTGGAGTATTTAATTAATTATTAATAATTATTAATAATGCATCTAGTTAAATTCGAATACTGATAATGAATTATTTTTAGATATTATTTATTTATTGGATTTTACAATCAGTGGTTGACTACATACAGATTTTGAAATAACTGCTATAGGCTACTTCAATAAATATGTGACTAAATCATAGCACGAGTTAGACATTACTGTGATGTTTCGGATCTTTGCCTGAGGACATTTTCTCGACCTGGACCTTGTTGAACATTAGTTGGAGACCCCTGGTTTAGAGGATGTGAGACGAGAGACGTGAGAGGTCTCAACGGCTCCAAGAGAATTCCTCCTGCTTCTCTTCAGCTTGGCCCACTTCAGCAGTGATGTCTCTGCCCTGTGTCGAGCGTTATGTAACTGTAACCATGGAAGGTAAGAAATAATATGGAGAAGAAAAGAAGTGGGCAGCAGAGATGGCTGAGGCGAACAGACAGGGTTTCTGTGGGATACATCCTTCAACCAGTGCATCTCGTTTTCTCAAGCCATGGAAAATGTTCAAAATGTGAAGTTTTTGAAAAAAAATGAATCGGACCATCTTTAGAAGAGATTGAAGTTTGCGTACTTCCTGATCCTGGCGAGCACTGGTCCTGTTGTAGAGCTGACGGTTCTTCTGCCTCGACCCAGAGAGACAATAAAGAGCCAAATCCCCAACCCGCTACCCTCAGGAGCCTCAGGAGCTTTAGATGGATTGATGTTGGCCCCAGAGGGAGGGACACAGGCTGGTCCCAGGTCAGCCAGGGTCAAACCCCGCTAACTAACGGGATTACTACCCACCGGGCGGCTCTTAGTCCGCCGCCTAACATCTGATTGGTATTAAGTCTCTGACTCTGGGCCCGCCCCACGCTGACCCCCTCCCCTCACACTAACGATTGCTTCACTCCTCACAGGTTTGGGTGATGGCGCCACAAACCAGCAGAGACAGCAGTGTTTTCTCTGTCTCCTTTTTAAATCTGACCCCAAGCGTCTCCATTTCTCTGCTATTGAGGGTCTGTGGACGGTGAAAAATGGCATATCTTTAAATAAAATTAATCTATAGATTGTAAGAATATTTGCTGATCTTGCTGACCAGATGTGAGACCTGATAATATAATCAACAGGAGAGCTAGTAACGTTACCAGCACTGCTAACGTACAACAGTTCTGTTCAGGTACATTACGATGTATTCAGGCTCTGTTCAGTGAAAATGAGTATTGGTTGAAGCTAAACGATTAATGTGTAATGTGTTCACATGTAATCTAGTAAAATGTAGTGTTGGTGAGAAACTGAAATAAATCCAGTTGTTTGAAGGAGTTGTTTACACAGCAACATTAGCAGATATTAGAGATACATTCTAATCTGTTTACACTGAACTCTCAGAAGATTATGATCCATCATTAAAACAACTCATGACAAGATATGTTTTAATCCATGAAAAAACTATATTTTAATTCTGTATCATTTTAATTGTGTGTTTATGAAGAACATACACTATATATTACTTTTACAAAGTTTAGAATTGTTGATGTTTTATAGACTTCAGAGGGGTTGAAATGATTGTTGGGACAGTGGCAAAAATAAGTAGTCTGGATCCTGCATATAGGGGTTTAAATCTGTTAACATGGATCATCAATAATCATCAATTAGTATCGGCGGCATTAAAAACATGATCAGGGATCTTTAACCCTTGTGTTGCCTTAGGGTCATTTTGACCCGAATCAATATTACACTCTCCCCCCGCCTTAAGATTAATTTGACCCCATTCAATATTTAATGTCGGTGTTCTTTCGGTAGTCAACAAACAAACATAAAGTGCCTCACACTTAAACTTGGAAAACAATATTAATTCTAATAATTTTCTGGAGGTTTTAATTGCTGGCGTCAAATTGAACCCAAAGGGTAAAATATGGTAACAGGAGGGTGAAACATTGAATCGGGTCAAAATGACCCAAAGGCGGGGGGAGGGTGGAATATTGATTCGGGTCAAAATGACCCTAAGGCAACACAAGGGTTAAGTTACATTTCCTCCCTTTAATCTTTTGTGCTGATCCATTCTGTGACTCTGATCCGATCAAAAAAAAGAGTTATGTGTTTATCCGTTGCACCACTAAAACCTACAAACTTGCAAAGTTCACTGTTGTTGGACTGATAGAATCTTATCTCACACACACACACACACACAGACAGAGCCATTCCAACATCAGGCTGAAATCTTCTCCATCGTGCCACATAAACAAACAAACAAGTGTCTGTCTGACAGCCCCCCCCCCCCCTCAGTTTGGCCTTGACTATCAGCTCCATTTGCAGAGCCAAGGGGGAGCACAGAGACCCCCGAGACTCAGCTACACATCTGGGTCTCCCGCTTCACAAGAGGTGAGATGGAGTGTTTGGTTTCTGTTGGACAAATCTTTTCAACCTCCAATTTTTGGGAATTATGAGATGGGATTCAAAGTGTTTCAACTGAATTTCAAAAATGTATTTGTATAAATTGTATTTGTTAGACCAGGCCGTTATTGGAGGGGGGGGGGGAGCTCCTCCACCAGGACCCCAGACGGGATTCCTGAAGATGCAACAGTTTTAGACCTGCCCATTTCCATTTTCTTTCTGAGGACAGTATTTGACTTTTTAAACTGCACTTTCATTTCTTTGTTGAGAGCTTGTGTAAACAGCTCATAATTCGTCTCTAATATCTATGTAAAAAATGTCTCCTTCAAACAAACTGTCTGTCGTTAGATTACATTTGAACATGACATCTTTACAATGTACGTCTGCTGAACACTCATGTGGACTGATAGAGCCTGAACGCATCATAATGCAAGTCACTGTTCGGCCCCTTCAGCAGCAAGATTGTGCTGGAGAGAGATCTGCTGACGAGCCACTGGGATGACTCGGAGCCGCACCGAGCGAATACATTACAGTATAGTACATATCATACACAGACTGCAATCACATTACTCTGCACTTCCGTTTAAGCACAAATGAAACAAAGATACAGCTTGTGATCTTTAGAAGTTTCACTTCAAACAGCGCCATGGAAGCTGCCCCCCCCCCCCCCCACACACACACACACACACAACCGCAGCCCCCCCATGGAAGCTCCGTTTCCTGCCGATCACTATGAACACTTTCCTTCAGAAGCATCTGAGAAAAGAAGAAAAAAGCCGCACCATGAATACGTCTAGCCGTCTCAAAGCCCAAAACACGACACAGCAGCAATCAGCTCCTGGGGATGTGACTCAGCTCGTAGTGCTCCTCCCTCTGGGACTACGACACCCCGCAGGAGGATCACGCAAGTGTTGTTCACTAGCAGGAGGTCCCGTTGCTCAAAGGTTTTCTGAATGAGGTAAAAAAATATATATATCTATTTGTATTTTTTTGTTTGTTGGACACCTGGTGGCACGGGCTCAGGTTCATAGGCGGATGTTTAACCCTGCACTCTACTGACGTACATGTGAGGCATCCAATGGAGGCGTTTCAGTTTTTGATGACATCTTAAGTCCCAGAAATCATGACCACACAGATCAGGACTAAAGCGAAGTCCCCTAACGAGCAGTCCTTCACAACATGGAGAAACTCACATCTCACAATAGGTAATAAAATACCTCTACGCCGCAGTGATATTGTAGGGTTGACATTTGGGGCCTTTAAAGAATATTTACACATTCAGAGTCTTGATAAATAATTTGTGGATATCATCATCACTAAGGAGGTAAAGGCAAATAATATCCTAAATAAATCCCTTTAATGTAATGCAGCCTTTCAAACCATTGCAATTAAAACTGTTCTGCCACATGACCATGTCTGGAATCTGAGAGACATCGTCTCATTTCCACATGTCGATAAATATTGATAAATCGCCCTGCGTGTGTCCGACAACGACGTTCACCCGACAGCCAGAAGGGGCTGGACGGGGCTGGACGGGGCTGGACGGGGCTCACTGGGCCCTCCCAAAAACACAGACGATGGCTAGTCGGGCGCGCTGCATACGTCATGATGACCCCCCCCCCCCCTCCCCTCAGATCTCCAGCTTCTGTTCAGAGCAACAAGTTGAGAGAGAAAACCACAGTGATGGTAAAATGTAAAAAGCAGACGACTTACCCGACTTTCGCTTGGAGCCATAGTCCCTGAGGGAGAAGCAACACAGGAGGGACATAGTTAGTGACTCGGCACTCCTGGATCACCGCACTCACACGACAACACATGCATGCAATCGGCTTCAGCTCGCTGTCAAACGCTTGTGTTTGAGGGGGAGAGAGAGGGAGTGAAGGATGGAGAGAGAGAGAGAGAGAGGGGAAGGACTTTGACCAGCTGCCTGTACTTCCAGCAACAGACACAAATTAGTCATGCGGCACCACCATCCTCTTCCTACACTCCTCCTCCTCCTCTCCCTCCCCTCTTCGGCCTGTCAGACAAATGGATAAACCCTCCCCACATTTGGAAGAATCAGAGAGAGGGAGGGAGGGGGGGCTCAGTTTAAGTTGCCTTACTTAAGAGATTCTAATTAAATCATAAAGCTCAGCTGCAGACCGGGGGGGGGGGGGGGGGGGGGGAGACGACACAGAGCTGTGTGTGAGGCTGAGCGGGTCGGACTCCGCCCTTGTCAGCAGTGGTTCTCGGCAGCGTGGAAATTGAGTTAAAAAAGAAAGATAGCGAAGGAGAGATCAGGTGAAGTCCAACGGTGCTATTTATAGAAACTCAAACCTGACAATACCTCCCCCCTCCCCCTATTTATCTTGTGCTGTCCGGCGTCCTTCCCGAGGCCTGATCAAAAGCCTCCCCTCCTCCTCCATCACGCCGTCCTGCCGCAGCACCAAAACAATAACACCGAAGCGCGGCGCTGCAGAGAGGCCGAGACCCACCGGAGGTTTCTCTCAAGAACTAAAGGCGAGCAGCGCGGCGGAAGCAACACTTGGACTCTGGTGTCAAGAGGAATACTACATGTCCGTCTCTCAGGATCACAGAGGGGTAGGGAGGGGGGGGGGGGAACATGTGTTGTAGGTCAAGATCAGCCACCCAGGGACAGCTCCGCGAACTTGTGAGTTGCTCCCCCCCCCCCCCTCCCATCCTCGCCTGCGATCGGACGAGACCGGCATCTTTGTGAACACCCCCCCCCCCCCCCCCCAAGAATGAGGCCTTTGTACCGACATCTCCGCCGCGCTGCACCCAGAAATGGGTCGGAGAGAAAGCGGGACTTTACCCCTTCTCCTCATCCCGGACTGTGACATGTGACCTCTGACACTTGGGGAGGGGCCCAACAGTCAAGTCTTGTACAACAAGTCATAATTCAATGAGCCGTGTGTGAGTGCGTCTCAATGGAAAGTATGCCGTGTAAAGACGCAGAGCGGCAGGGCAACACAATAAAGATGCTGGTGTCCTCCGGTCGGTGGCGGGGGAATGTTTTGCTTGTCCAGGGAATGCGAATGTTTCCACGTGCTCGGTGTTCTACGCTAAGCCGCGCTCAAGCTTTTGCCGCCTCAATCAAAGCACTGTCCAACTTAAGTTTGGTGAGCTAAAACAAGTTAGTGTCTTTTCTCTGTGTCACAATAACCAATACTTCTTTTGGAAGTCAGAGTGGATTCCTCACCCTCAAAGAAAAACCTCCTCTAGTCATTAATTTCACTACACCACATGAAATACCAATTGTTCTGCTCCACTGTTGTAGGTGACGGGGAAGCAGGGATTCAGGTGACCTGGTCAAGAGGAAACAGCCTTTACAGTTGCTTTCTACACCTTTTTTTCATGAAGAGTTTCATTATTAGTTTCATTTTATTCATTTTTCACTCTATTTATGATGTACTTTTGTTTCATAGTGAGCCAATGCGTGAAAGGAGTGCCCCCTCCATCAGACAAACTAGTTTCTATGTGCATGCTCGAGGCCTGCTGGGTTAATTGGACAAGCTAACAGTAAACAAATCTACACTGCAGCCTGACGATGCAACAGGCGTGGGGGCGGGACCTGGACATGGCTGGTTTGCAGCTTCCCAAGGAGCTGAGGACAGGAGCTCTGATTGGTGGAGGGCAGCAGCAGCATGGCACGTCTGAAATGGCTTCTGGCCCTGAGTGCAGGCTGCCGGAGTCTCTGGGGTTAATGGTTCTTGATCAGCCGTTTGTTCACCCTGACACACGGCGACTGCTTTTGGATCGCTGGCGCTTGTTCTCCCTTGTTCTGCTGTACAGCTCAAAGCCAACGTTGGCCCGCGTCATCGTGCGAGGGCGACTGGCGCCCGTAAGCGCTCACACGGGGCTTTGGAACAACCTGCGTGGCCTCCGAGCATCGGCCCGCTGACACCGCTCCAGAGGCCAACACGGGTCAACACACGCTAGCAACCGGCAATCGATAAAACCAGAGGAGAGCAACCAACTCAGTAAAATTCAAGCATGTCTTAAAGACATAAAAACATGGATGACCTGCAACTTCTTGATGTTAAACTCAGACAAAACAGAAGTAATTTTACTCGGCCCTGAGCGCTTCAGAGATCAATTATCTGGTGATGTGGTTTCTGTAGACGGCATTGCCCTGGCATCCAACACCACTGTAAAGAATCTCAGCGTTATCTTTGATCGGGACTTGTCCTTTAACTCCCACGTAAAGCAAACCTCAAGGACTGCATTTTTTCATCTACGTAATATTTAAGAAATCAGGCACATCTTGTCTCAAAAAGATACAGAAAAATTGGTTCACGCGTTCGTTACTTCGAGACTGGATTACTGCAACTCCTTATTATCAGGCTGCTCTAATAAATCTCTTAGGTCCCTCCAGTTGATCCAGAATGCTGCAGCTCGTATTCTCAGTAAAACTAAGAAAAGAGATCACATCACTCCTGCACTAGCTGCTCTGCACTGGCTCCCCGTAAAATCAAGAATCACTTTTAAAATTCTTCTCCTGACCTGCAAAGCCTTGATTGGTGATGCTCCATCATATCTTAAGGAGCTTGTAGTACCATATTGCCCCACTAGAGAGCTGCGCTCACAAGTAGTTCCTAGAGCAGGGGTCGGGAACCTATGGCTCGCGGACAATTTTGAGTTGAGAAAAAAAAAAATCTCCACCCGCCACCTTGTAATTTTCTCTATCGCGCCTGATTACAGCAGAAGTAATTTAAGGTCCCTTTTCTTAAAGAGCACGTCTTTGTTCTTTTATTGAACTAAACAGCCGTCTGTTATTGATCGTATCTACAGCAGCATGTCATTTCTGTCTCTACGTGTCGCGTGAACACTTCTCGGCTCTCCGTCTCGCGCGCTGCAGAGCTCCGATGCCGGCGTGTGCGCGCGCATCGGGGCGGAGCAAAGAAAAAGTCACTTTTATGGCTCTCCCAGTCAAAAAGGTTCCTGACCCCTGTCCTAGAGTCTTAAAAAGTAGGATGGGAGCCAGAGCCTTTAGTTATCAAGCTCCTCTTTTATGGAAGCAGCTTCCACCTTCAGTCCGGGAGGCAGACACAGTCACCTCGTTTAAGAGTAGACTTAAGACTTTCCTCTTTGACAGAGCTTATAGTTAGGGCTGAATCAGGTTCACCTGGTCCAGCCCCTTGATATGCTGCTATAGGCTTATAGCTGCCGGGGGACGTTTTAGGATGCACTGAGTACCTATCTCCTCTTTTCTCTCCTTAGGGATGAATTTTCATCTCTCCATCACACGTTACTAACTCTGCTTTCTCCCCGGAGTCCTTTTGACTTCACGTCTCATGGGGTCATCGGACCCTATGAGACGGCATAGATCCTATCTGCTGATGGATCATCGAGGTCTGGGTCGTGGAATTCCTGCTACCAACTACGCCACTGCCCTGTTGAGACTCCGCCCACTGTTGAGACTCCGCCCACTCCTCCTCTCTACCTCCATCTGCCTGATGGATCGTGGAGGTCTCCATCGTGGAATATGCCTACTATGAACTATTCATACACTCATATTCATTTAATGTATATTAACTCTAAATCTGTCCTTCTGTACACATTACATCTCTTGCTTCTGTCCATCCTGGAGAGGGATCCTCCTCTGTTGCTCTCCTGAAGGTTTCTTCCCTTTTTTCCCCCTGAAGGGTTATTTGGGAGTTTTTCCTGATCCGATGTGAGGTTTTGGGACAGGGATGTTCATGTGTTCAGATTGTAAAACACTCCGAGACAAATTTGTACTTTTTGAAATTGGGCTATACAAATAAACTGAATTGAATTGAATTGAACTAATGAGCCCCGATATTGGCTGTGCAAAGAGGGAGTTAGCTTAACTGTGGGTGGTGCGGTTAGCTATTTTTGGCTTTGTTTTTTAGAGGTACGGTTTTGGAGACATCTGCAAAGCATTAGGGCACAGGGATGGCGGGGAGGAGTCACGGCGTAGAGGGAAGGTGGGAGTATGAGGAGAAGAGTCCCAACTCTATCCAGTGACCAGTGTCCCTGGAGGCTGAAATCAATCTTCCCCTCCAGGGACCGAGCAACTCCTTTTTCCTCTGTCACTTGAGGAGTGGGGGAGTGAAAGGCGATGCGAGGAACAGATCCTCCAGTGGTGGAGAACAGGGTGTTTTCATGTGGTGGCGTGGAATCCAAGGAGAGGAAGACCTTACAGCCTCAAAGTATACGACTCACTACTACGAGGCGGAGCGTCTGCAGTGATACAACACTTGGGACAGATTAGAGCCCGCACTGACGTTCACTACTCATGCACAAGCATGTGCACATTAAAGAGATGACAAATAGAAGAGAAATGTGTCAACTGGAGTGTTACATACAACCATTGCAAGTAGAAACAATGAGAAAATAAATTAAATGCTGCCTGTAGCAGCATCATAGGAATTAAAACACCAAATTCAGTGTTTTCAGTCATGTGACATAACAAGCTGCTCTTATTCACTCATAAAAAATACAGACTTCTCTTAAACAAATTCTCCTGGTATATATTTGAGCTTTCATACAGAAAGAACACTTTCTCTGGACCATGTGGTGAAACTATACAAGTTATAATTTCATATGTAGTTTCACTTTATGTTCCAAATGTATCCATACAGGGATAAAGTGCATGCAGATCCACGGCGTTAGCTTTGGTTTGGTTTGTAGAAGGACGCTGTGTGCCGGTCGGATTGTATCCATATTCAGCTGCTGAGGTTCAGCTGTCCTCACCAGAACTCCTCTGGTAATTAGTTCAGAGAGTAAATAAGACACACACGTGTTGCGTTCAGGGGAAGCCGTGAGAACCGGACAGCCCGGTGTTACAGACTTGTTACAGGCGTTCATAACATTGAGAATTGAGTTTGAAATTGAAATATTTGTTTCTACATTGAGCGCCAGGCTGTGCAGCTCGTTTGACTTTGTGGTCAAATGGTGGAATCACAGCTAATATTTGTAAAATGAGCTTTGGGGGCTCTGTGGAGTCGAGCAAGTCGACTGCAGTTACCTTTACAAACCAACTTCTTCACTTCCTGGAGCCCCGATGAGCGGGTCTCAAGAACTTCTGGGGGCTGAAGCCGTAGGCCAAACCGCTGTGTGTGCACCCCCGACACCACGGAACCTCACCTGTCCCTCCGCTGGTATCACCAGCACACAGGGGTGTCCTCTGCACGATGACTATGTTGGTCCTGAAGGGTCCACGACATGAGGTGGTTCGCTTTGCATGAGGTGGTCTCAAGGAAAATCACTAGTGGGGACAGGGATGTCGTATGTGTACAGACGGCAGAGGCACATTTGTAATTTGTGATATTGGGCTGTATAAAAATAAACTGAATTAAATTGAATAGTTCTGATTGAATAGTGACAATAGTTCCATTTCAGTCTTCATGTTTTGCAAAGTTCAATTCTTTAAAGCTTCATAAATAACATGTGTTGTCTATTCATTGTGTGTTTCTGCAGATAAATGTTTGAAAAAAAACAAAAAAAAGGTACAACCCAAATTACTCCATGGTTCTAAAACTGCTTAATCTGCTAAAAAGTGCGTTGAGCGGTATAGACGACCTCCATTAGTGTGGACATTAATAGACAACATTCTTTTTGTAAACTCAAAGTGTAGTTTTAATTGTACAAGAAAAAGTCAATGGATTTACCAATTAGGCGTGAGGTATGAGCGGGTTGTCGGATAAGAGGCTAATCAATGTGTACAAATGGCTGCAATTTAATGACTCTCAATGGCCCCCTGCTGGGCTGGCCTGCAACACCAGTAAATATTCTCTCTCTCTCTCTCTCTCTCTCTCTCTCTCTCTCTCTCTCTCTCTCTCTCTCTCTCTCTCTCTCTCTCTCTCTCTCTCTCTCTCTCTCTCTCTCTCTCTCTCTCTCTCTCTCTCTCTCTCTCTCTCTCTCTCTCTCTCTCTCTCTCTCTCTCTCTCTCTCTCTCTCTCTCTCTCTCTCCCCTAACCTGAGCCCCCTGCAGAGCCCCAAATTGACCTCAGCTTCCCCCGTCTTTGAGGCCTTGTGGCCGTGACCAGTGCATTAGCACTGCAGATGAGGGTTCAAGGTATCAATCAACCTCAACCTTCGCCTGTACATGCAGTCAACACACACATATTATACACACAGAGACTCAAAAATGAAAATGGAGATGATCGAGAAGCTGACGCTGCTGGAGGGGAACCCACAATGCAACACTTCAGTGCTGAAGGACCCTGAAAACCGAGACAACGGATGATGAGAAACAAAATGGCAAGCGTCTTCATCATTAAAACTATAAGAGGAATAAAAATACTTTGCACAGGTTAAATTCAAATATCTATTTCATCATTTTTGTCAAAACTGCTTCAATGACTAAATTAAATGTTTGATGAATAAATAAATACATAGATAACCTCTGATTTTGTGTGTTTCTATGTTCCACCTTTAGTCTTTCATGTTTCTGAATAATGGGAACATACCAGGCTGAACATGTGCCGTCCTCTTTTCTCTTTTATATCTCCGTGCTTCCACTGTAACCCTGTGTTTAACATGTCATTGCAATGATTTGTGGGTAATTCCCTTGGGCAAGGTCTTCAGAAATGCGGACTTCCGGCAATTTCTTTTATAAAGGGCTCAAAATGTCTGTGAGAGTCCTCAAACCCTTTCTGGTTTGACGGGGATAGAACTAAACCCTTACAGATGTATACATGTTCCACCGGACCATCTCGAACCTCAACAATCAACCTTCTGTTATACTGGACACGGCACGATGGAGAAATGATGCAGACTGGTTGTTGTTTTTAAAGATTAAAGCCAGAATGTTTACCTATTGCTGACTAAATGTGAGGACGAGAGGAAAACCGACTCAATAACAGCGGTTACACAGCGATATATCTTAACTGGCATTAGCCACAGTAGCACATGGTTTCATTTGTAAAAGGGAAGTTATTTCTTCTTTCAAAGAAGGTACATTGAGTTTGTCGTACTGTTCGCGTGTGTCACCTGGAAGTAAAGAATTAAATCTTTCTTTGGAAGAGTTGTCGGCATTTGGGTCCTCTCTCTCTCTCTCTGTCCACGACATCCTGACAACACACTTCCTGTCAGCATCAGTGAAAGAGCTGGACACACATATGCCCCATCCTTATCACCCACTTATTACTAATTAGCCCCAAAAACACAAAAATATGTCTTCCCCGCCCGTCACCAAGGACAACTCTGCTACTTAGGCCCAACTTCTGACCAATCATGGGAGTTCATGGCTTGACCTGGTCATAATCTCATAATCTAGCAGCATCTCTCTCCACGAGGCAGACGCGAAGGTCGAGGCCTATATTGATATTCACGGGGAGGTTTGTAAGGGGGCATGATGAATGATGATGACATCAGCCCTGTTTCACACTACGGTAGCCTGTAGGGGGGCGGGGGGCGCGGTAGCCAATATTTTCATCATGGCTGAAATGCAGTATGCGCATATTAATAGAGACATTTGTCCCTGTTATGGTCTGCAGAGGACATATAATGCCGTTCAGGCTGATAGTTATATGATTGCTCTAGCGAGGCCCAGACAGATGAAACAGATCACAGCCCACAGCCCATGCTAATTGACTCGATAGGAATGTAAGATGGTGGGGAAGAGTGTTCAGCAAGAGAGAGAGTGGGGGGGGGGGAACAACATGTCTCACAAAAAGGAGAAGGGGAGTGTAACGTCAAGAGAAATTCACTCCAGTGGAAATAAATCTGAAACAGGAAGCGAGGGGCAGGTGGGTGGGGGTGATGGACAGAAAGAACGGCAGAAAAAGACACTGGATACATTTATAAAGGAAGGGAAGCCTGAGGGAGGACAAGAGATCAGTGGATGGACTGGAAGGAGAGCGGCTGAGGAGTAGTGATGTGAAGCACGCCACCATGTGGGGGAGAGGCAGAGCTGGGCCTTCCTACTTCTTTGTCACTGACTTCTTAAATGCATCTCACGACTCTTTGAGGGGCCTAAATCCAGCACTTGTTAGCCACTGACCTGCAGAGTAAAAGACCCAGACGACTTCCACTGGGCAGTTCTCATGCGTATTAAAGGGGCCAACTGTTCAAATGTGTGCACACTAGATCCTGTTTGTTAAACATGCCACGACGCTGGTACGATGACTTATGTCCTCTTATATCCAGCATCCTAATTTTTTGTAGTTCTCTTCCGTGTGAAGACACAGCGAGACCAGAGATCCAGAGGAAGTCCATTCGGAGTGCGTTCAACATCAAGGATGCTGAGCTTGAGACGGCTGCAGCACAAGAGTGACATCACTCTGGTTTCTGGCGTCTTCGCCATGCTGCAGTACTCGACCCCACAGACAGGGGGTGGGGTGGGTGGGGGGCTCTGTGTGCTTGCTGAGCTCTGACTGATGAGATCGATTATATGTGAGGTTCCTTTTGTTCTAATCAGATCCCAGTCAGACAGAGAAGGATTCTGGAGCCGGCTTGTGTCGAAGCGTGACCCATTGACAAGAGACGTGACGGAGACGGTGTGAGAAATCAGACCCAGTCTGGAAAACCTGAAAGCTCAACGTCAATATCTGTTATACAGTCGTCTGAAGCTCATCATAGAATATCTGCCGTGCCTCGGTGCACCGTGTGGCCTTGTGCTACGCTCGTCTTCAAGTGATGAAGAGGACACATTTCATCACCCTGGTGGCTGTCCTGGCCCCACTCTCTATTCATCACACCCATGTACAGGCTGGCCCGAGCCCCAGCCTTGACAACACCCTGCAAGTGTGTGGGGGAGAGAGAGAGCAGCAGTGAGTCAGACACCGTCTGGTGGGTGCCGGTGAGAATGAGCGCATCCATGTGGAATGACGGTGAGGGAAGGGAGAGCGTGGCGGGAGGTATACTGAAATAACCGGACAGCAGCGCTGCGGCTGCGGCGCACAACCGGGCAGGACCACTCTGGTCCCGCAATGAAGACTCGTCTCCTGCTGCCGTCTCCGTTTGGCTGCGGACGCAACATTTTTTTTGATAATTGCAGCAAGTGTACAACGGCTCGGTCGATGAGTGTTCGCACACACGCACACACACACACACGCTCGGCTGACCACTCCCCTCTCTCTGACACACTGGAAGTGTTGAACCCCTTCCCCCGCGCTGTCTCCAGCGAGTGCTATTGATCCTAATAGTTAGGGGAGTGCAGCTTATCCATTAGGGCTGAGTGAGCCTGTCCTCTGTCTCCACCTCAGCAGACAGAGTGGGATGGACAGATGACTGGGGGGGATGGAGGGAGAGTACAATAATGGGTAGAGAAGGGAAATAAGTAAAGAAAGAGGAATGGTAAAGCTCTGGAGGGAGTTGAAGAGGAAAGGAAGTAAGGATAGCGTATTTATTTGGAGCCTTTCAAGAGTGGGACGACAAAAATAAAACAGTGCTTGACAGGCAACGGACATGAAACAGGGACTTTAGAAGAATTAAAAACACCATGAAAATAAAATATATGAAGCATTTTAGAGATAAGGCTGAAAATTGTGCTGTCCACATATCTTCCACCTGTCTCAGAAGGAGACAGTTCATAAGTTTAGGAGAAACAAGCTCAAAGCCACAGGCTCTTGGTTTCAGGGCTGGAACCAACACCGACGCCGGAGGACTTCAGAGGGACGTTTTGCACACAGTAGCATTGGCAGTGTCAATTTAACACTTAAAGAGTACATTTGAACACTCAGCCAGTGAACATATGGTCCCTTATCTTTAGAGTGTTAAAGTAACACTGAACATAGTGTTAACATTTCAGAGGTAACGCAACTCTGGGAAGAGATATTATTCTACACTGAGAAGTGTTAATTTTGATTAACACTGGTCCGAGTGTCAAATGTAAATAACATATTTGATATAAAAAAGAGATTTAGAGAAAATTACTGCAGACTTTCCAGAATTAAAACGCGAGTGATGAAACTCAATTTGAAAGGAGTAGGAGGGGGCGGAGCTTTCCAAAATAACAGTGAATGTTGTCATCACCGGGGTTTTTACTCCAGCTCTAGTTGTAATGACTCTGACAGACTCAAATCACTTTAACACTGTGTATTTTAACACTGGGGAGGAATTTACTGTGGCAGTCAGGTTTGGCGCTTGAAGAGGACGTCCGACACTTTGACCTGCAGTGACCCTCTCTTGCTCAGTTATTCTAAAATGTTGCTTCTGCTGAAATATCAACATTTGATATAAAACAGTGATTTAGAGAAATTCTTTCTAGAATTAAATGTGCATGATGAAACTCAATTTGAAAGGAGAAGGGGGGGGGGGAGCTTTCCAGAGTAACAGTGAACGTTGTCATCAACATGAGAGTTTTACTCTTGCTTTAGTTGTATTGACTCTGACAGAGTATATTTTACCCAACATGTTTAACTCTGAATATTTAAACCAACACTGAGGGATATTTACTCTTGCTAGTGTTGTAATAACTCTAAGAGAGTTTATATATGTTGACACTAAATATTTAACACTAGGGAATTTACTGTGCACCGGCACTCCTCACTCCCTTTCTGCCTTTCTGAGTGAGGGTGAGGGTGCTGAAACTTGTTTTTTTGTAAAATAATGTTTTGGCCTCCCACTGTTGGGCCATGTGGAGGCGATCCCGACTGCATGGGTTGTAGCCGCTGCTGTAGTGGGCCAATCACACGCCGCGTTAGCTCTAAGAAGACAGCATATATTCATTTTTACTCGATCTAGGTACCGACAGGTATCATATGTTGCTTTGATGCTACTTGGTTGGTACTGGCTTATATGGGGTATCCAGTCCCAGTGCCCAGCCCCAGTCAAGATAGCCTTTGTCTGAGTATGCTTGTGTACAATCAACGGAAGCAACCAGCCCGTCTCTAACCATAACCAGGACTCATTATTGACAGATGATCAGGATGTTCTGCAGGGATGTCTTGCAGATAGAAAGCAAGCAAAAAGAGAGGACACCAGATCATTTGGATACAATGAATGAGATGAGAGGACACACACTCAAAGATACACACCAACCCTGATGGATTAATATTAGTCTTCAGCATCCTGTTTCCTTCTTCCGCACCACTTAGGGCACACATGTGCATGCACATTTAAAAAAAAAGCCCCACACTACTAACACACACTCAATCCTGAACACACTCGAGAATGGTTCATTTTCATTTAGCAGATGCATTATGGGTAGGGGAATGGAAGAAAGTCGTCTGGATCATAACGTCTCACTCAGAGTATTTCCCTCTTTAAGTGAGACAGAGTGAAGGCCTGCAGGGATCCAGAGAAATCATCACAAGAGGTTCTGGCTCCATTTGATCTGAAGCTAACTGGAGAACATCGGTTAGCAGCAGCAGTGGAGGAACTCCCATCAGAGAGATGCGTGAGATATCCCCCCATCCCCATCTTAGTCTGGAGACTATGGTCTGCTCTGTGGTCTGATTCTTAAGAGGATCAAATAAAATGTAAACGAAAGCTTGTGTCCACCCGTTCTTCCATTAATAAGAGTTGGTTCATTGAGATAAGCAGACGAAGACAAGGATGAAGAAGAAGAAGAAAAAGAAGAAGAAAAAGCAGCAGCAGCAGCTTAATATATATGTCATCATTAAATATACTGGGGTGACTGTGGGTTAGTGGTTAGCAGGTCTGCCCTTCAATCAGGGGGTTTGTGGTTCAATCCCCGCCCTAGTCGATGTGTCCTTGAGCAAAACACACAACCCGGACTAGCTCCCCGTAGCCCTGTCTATGGTGTATAAAATGTAACATGTAAAGCGTCTTTGAATATCTTAGAAAGCGCTATATAAAATGGATTATTATTATTCCGTCTCTGTCGAGATAATTTCATGTCTTGCGTTCTGTGTTTTTAACTTTTAATGTGTGCGCAAACTGAAAATATGCATGGAAACAGATGGATAGAAACGCACACCTTGAAACATCACCATGACTGATCCTGGATCAGCTCGCCTTCTAAGTAAAAGTATGTATGAAGTCATCTTCCGGCCACTTTCTCACAACGACTGAAATTATTTGTATGGAAAGATCATTATGCTATCAATGTATTCATTTAAATAAAGCCTTCTAAAGCAATGCGGGTGAATGCTACAGGCTGTACGGCCGTGACGTATGATAAGTCCGACTGTAGAAAGAATGGGTTCCCTGACGGCGCTATGCTGTCACAATAATTACTAACCAAAGTAAAATCCTTCGAGTTCATTTACTGTTACATTTAATTGATTAATACAAATCATTTTGCGGGAGTATCCTCTGGCCTGTATGAAAGAAAATTAATGTATTCAATCACATGGAGTGCTTCCTCTTCATAACATGTCATGGCGTACACTACCGTTCAAAAGGTTGGGATCACCCAGACAATTTCGTGTTTTCCATGAAAACTCACACTTTTATTTATCAAATGAGTTGCAAAATGTATAGAAAATATAGTCAAGACATTGACAAGGTTAGAAATAATGATTTGTATTTGAAGTATTAATTTTTTTCTTCAAACTTTGCTTTCGTCAAAGAATGCTCCTTTTGCAGCAATTACAGCATTGCAGACCTTTGGCATTCTAGCTGTTAATTTGTTGAGGTAATCTGTTGAAATGTCACCCACGCTTCCTGAAGCACCTGCCACAAGTTGGATTGGCTTGATGGGCACTTCTTGGGACCATACGGTCAAGCTGCTCCCACAACAGCTCAATGGGGTTGAGATCTGGTGACTGTGCTGGCCACTCCATTACAGACATACCAGCTGCCTGCTTCTTCCTAAATAGTTCTTGCACAATTTGGAGGTGTGCTTTGGGTCATTGTCCTGTTGGAGGAGGAAATTGGCTCCAATCAAGCGCTGCCCACAGGGTATGGCATGGCGTTGCAAAATGGAGTGATAGCCTTCCTTATTTAAAATCCTTTACCTGGTACAAATCTCCCACTTTACCAGCACCAAAGCAGCCCCAGACCATCACATTACCTCCACCATGCTTGACAGATGGTGTCAGGCACTCTTCCAGCATCTTTTCACCTGTTCTGCATCTCACAAATGTTCTTCTGTGTGATCCAAACACCTCAAACTTGGATTCATCTGTCCATAACACCTTTTTCCAATCTTCCTCTGTCCAATGCCTGTGTTCTTTTGCCCATACCAATCTTTTCTTTTTTTTGGCCAGTCTCAGATATGGCTTTTTCTTTGCCACTCTGCCTAGAAGGCCAGCATCCCAGTCGTCTCTTCACTGTCGACGTTGACACTGGCGTTTTACGGGTACCATTTAAAGAAGCTGCCAGTTGAGGACCTGTGAGGCGTCTATTTCTCAAACTAGAGACTCTAATGTACTTGTCTTCTTGCTGAGTTGTGCACGGGGCCTCCACTTCTCTTTCTGCTCTGGTTAGAGCCCGTTTGTGCTGTTCTCTGAAGGGAGTAGTACACACCGCTGGAGGAAATTTTCAGTTTCTTTGCAATTTCTCGCATGGAATAGCCTTCATTTCTAAGGACAAGAATAGACTGGCGAGTTTCACATGAAAGTTCTTTTTTTCTGGCCATTTTGAGAGTCTTATCGAACCCACAAATGTGATGCTCCAGATAATCAACTAGCTCAAAGGAAGGCCAGTTTTATAGCTTATATCTCCAGCATAACTGTTTTCAGCTGTGCTAACATAATTGCACAAGGGTTTTCAAGGGTTTTCTAATCATCCATTAGTCTGCTAAGGCAATTAGCAAACACAATGTACCATTAGAACATTGGAGTGATAGTTGCTGGAAATGGGCCTCTATACACCTATGGAGATATTTCATTAGAAACCAGACGTTTCCACCTAGAATAGTCATTTACCACATTAACAATGTATAGAGTGTATTTCTGATTGATTTAATGTTATCTTCATTGAAAAAAACAATGCTTTTCTTTGAAAAATAAGGACATTTCTAAGTGATCCCAAACTTTTGAACGGTAGTGTATGTATCTATTGAAATCCCTAGTTCCCACCACAAGTAGCATTTCCAGTACGATGTCTGCAACAGGTTGCTTCCCGTATCTGTCTGTAACATAGATTTCAGACCAGCCAATCAGCTCCTTCCCATCTCCAAACTTGAGTTCAGAATCTTTTTTCATCTACAGAGACGAGGCCCAGAACACCTCAGAGATCAACTAGACCAGTGGTTCTTAACCTTATTGGAGGTACTGAACCATCGGTGCAATAGCCGAACCCTTCATAATTGGAAAAATAAAATGATTTCTTAAAAACGTAGCTGATTGGCTTTCGCAACTCAGCGCCGGCCAAATGTTTCGCTTCGGTCTATCCATTCCGTTCACGTCTGTGCATTGACTTGGCAAAGCTTCTGGTGTGAACGCAGCATAACACAGCAAAGAAAAATGGTGAGTTGCCCGAAATGTCGGCAGCCAATTTTTTGACGACCGACAAAAACGGCCCGACATTGCTAGTGTGAACCGAGCTATACTGTGCAGTGTTTCCCCAGGTCTACAGCTTCAGGGGGCGGGGACCGACCGACCGATACGAACAACTATAGTTGGGGCTTTTGCCAACCTAAAAAATTGTTGGAAAAGTTAACTGTTGCTCGACAATTAAATGCAGTATAAGAATTCTTTAACAAATTGTATGCAAGAAAAATCTAATTTATTGTCAATATAGCGATCACATAACGCAAAACGAAATATATGTACAAAAGAAGTTTATTGAGCTCAACAACTCAACAGATTAGCTAGTTGGTGTGGTTAGGGTACTTATAATGTAATAAATATATAACTGTCACTTTCAATTAAACCAGATTGCTCCAGACAAAAAAAGAATACAAGTTTTCAATCAATTTAATAGAATACAAATAGTTATATTTGTGCAACATTTAGCTTATTGTGCCTGCAATTAACCTGTTTTTCACTGAATATATTTTCAAGATAATAACAATAAAGTGCAACCTGTGAAAAAATAAATATCCAGTTCAAATATTTGGCAATAAAGACTTTTACTGAGTTTTAAACTGCATGTCCATCTTGGAGATTGATCCTCCTCTGCTGCTCTCCTGAATGTTTCTTCCCTTTTTTCCCCCTGAATGGTTATTTGGGAGTTTTTCCTGATCCGATGTGAGGTTTTGGGGCAGGGATGTCTATGTGTACAGATTGTAAAGCACTCTGAGACAAATTTGTAATTTGTGAAAATGGGCTTATACAAATAAACTGAATTGAATATCTTTTTAAAACAAAACGATTGCAGATGTGTGCATCATCACGTTTTATTATTATGCATGTGATAAAATTAGTCTTCCACTACACCTCTTCAACGGGGTTGCAGGCTTGATACCGCCACTCTCAATAATGCTCAATATTGAGGTTTTATTTTGAAGGGCAACAGCAGGAACGCCCGAAGTCCGAGACACCTGGCAAGTCGCCAAGAATGTCGGCCGTGGCGCATGTGCAGCGTAATCTGTTAACGCTGTAACGTAAACATTTACACCAAAGTACAGGCATTTCGGTCTTAATTCATGGATGTCTTAGTTTTATGGCTGTGTACTTTGTAATATGTGAAGCTCTCAATAAAGGTCTTGAAATTTAAAAATAATCTGCATTTCCCCTCGCGCCCCACACCGTTTCTGCTCGTGAACCCGGAGCATGACAGCTACTCCGAGACTACTCGTCCCATCTTCACCACCGTTGGAGCGTTTAAACGCAGATATACTGTATCAGTTTTCTTTTCACGCGACATGTTGGACGCTCTCTGCGGGCTGGTGGGAGCCTGCCGACCTGTGCGCATGGCTCCGAGAGCCAGCTGCGAGGCATGTCAGAAGCGTCATGCCGCGACGATCAACATATTTGGTTAATTGTTTAGTTTAATGAAGAATCAAATCTGTTAATCTTGTTGTTGTAATCTGGCGCTCTGGCAAAAAAAGCGAGGGGGGTAGCTGGCGGGCGTGGTTACTCCCATGTTGTAATGGTAGGGGGAAACACTGCTGTGTGTCTACCCTGTGTGTGGGGTGACTCGCCCCTAGGAGTGGCTCACTTGAACCCTGTTGTTGATCCAGACCACTAAAGAATCCTTTTGTGAACTAGACTGTAGTTTACTTGTGTTTCATCCGGAACTAGACTGTAGTTTACTGGTGTTTCCTCTTGAACTGGACTGTAGTTTACTGGTGTTTCCTCTTGAACTTGACTGTAGTTCACTGGTGTTTCATCCTGAACTAGACTGTAGTTCACTGGTTTTTCCTCTTGAACTTGACTGTAGTTCACTGGTGTTCATGACCGTGGGGAGCTGGGACTTGAGTGTGTGACTTTACTACAGTACGTCATACTGTTAACGAAGACTAGAAGAAGCTCAGTGTTGACTTTGTACGAGCGATCCTCCAGAAAGCTGCGAGCTGTTCTGAAAAGCCATCTTTTCAGGAGAGACTGCTCCAAGAGTACCTGTTTGATTATATTCCTTTTTCTTTTAATGTGTCCCAAGTTTCACGGATGCAACTCTTGTGTAAACACCTGTTTAATCCTAGTGGCTGTTTTTCGTGTCACAGATGGGGTGCTGCGAGGGTAGCATTGTCACACAAACACGACAACAAGATTAATGGCATTTATTTATGCATCAACAGACGTAGAGAGGAGTGGAAGAAGCGGGAGAAAGAGGAGAGAACGATGCTCATGCAGGACGTAAATCAAAGGAGAGGCAGGAGGAGAGAGACGAGATGGAAAGCCGTATTGTCAGCGAAGAGACGAAAGCTGTTGCTCAAATACTGATTGTGTCGGTGTTCGTAACCTTGAGCCGCTGCATCAATTTATACTTGAATTTATGAGGCCAGGTTAGATCGAAAGAAGTAGAGAGAGAGGACGGAAGAGAGAGATACCTTTATTACCACGGGTGCACATAACTGGTACGCAGGTACGCATGCGCGAAGACAACATCAACAATGCGTAATGCCACTTGTGTTACTTCGCGCCTTTGCGTACTTGACCGATCTGATATTGATCGTCTCTACACAGCAGCATGTCATTTCTGTCTCTACGTGTCGTCGCGTTAACACTTCTCAGCTCCCCGTCTCGCGCGCTGCAGAGCTCCGATGCCGGCACGCGCATCGCTCTGCCGTGATGCGCGCACACAGGTGAGCACACTCTCACTAGCACGAGCTAGTGCTGGGTGAGTTAACATCTGAGCTCTTTTGTGTAACATTATCAATCAATCATCATCATCATGTTTGCATGCAGCTCCGGTAACCAGTGTAAGCATGACGGCATACTGTGTGCATGCATGTACATCCGTGTGTCTGTACAGACGAATCCAGGTCATGGCAAAGTGTCAGCAGCCATCATTACTGTGGCGGCTTCTCACACTTCAACCTGCGCAACAATGAGAGAACTTCTATTCTCGGCTGATTTTTGTGTAGCTGCGTGCTAACAAGTCAGGTCCAGGAGATCGCGTACAACCGACTCCATGCAGAAAAAAACCTTTCTGCACCTGATTGCATGTTTCAGAAGTTTATTATGGGATGTGTTTAATCTGACCAGGAAGCAAAAAATAATGGAATGTAAGTTTGTTGATTTGTAACCACACGCTAGCAAATTCCTAAAATTTGATTTGCTAGGATGACACCATGGATTTATTTTCGCTTTTTTTACTGTAAATTATGTATTTTATGTTGTTTATTATCTTTTACTTTACTGAATGTTAAATATGATTCATGCTATGACACTTTTCTATTTGTAACTCTTTGTGATATTTTTTTAAGGATTATTATTGTTGGTTTTTTGTATTTTTTATGACTATTACCATTTCTCTATCTCTCTATGTGTAGAGATATTTACCTTAATAAATTAAGCAAACTAATTAATTAAGTGTGACGATTTAACTTATGTTGAACCCACTGGTTAGTTGGTGGTTAGTTTATTTCCCACAGCCATCTTGAGTTAGTTGCTTTAAAGACCTCATCATGGCGGGACCAAATGAACCTCGGTAAGTGGAACGGGACCCCAATCTGAACGCATACCTCCTGCCTCCTCCGTGTTTGCTTCCTGTGTTTTTTGAAGGATAAGATCCTTAGAAGGTTTATTTATTTTGAGGGCTGTACTGGATTTGTACATTCAAAGCGGCAATAGAGGTTTTAGAATGTCGTCCTATTTTATGAAATCATCACTCTACAAAAAAGGAGAAAATAGCTATGCGGTACTGTGGTTACATAAATGTAATTCCTGGTGCTGTTAGATTGCTGCTCGACAGCCGCATTAATACATGAGCTGCTCGGTGTGCAGAAAGCGGGAGAGCCAACTGTTTTTGGACCGCAGTGAAAATGTAGATTTGAAAAGCTAAACGACAACAAAGACGGATGGAAGCTGAATATTTCAGTCGGTAAAAACATCGATCTTTTTTTCTAGAAATGTTGGCTTTGGACCAATTGAAAAAAACCACTACGTGGACACTAATAATTTCAGTGTAGCCTAAACTTTATCTGCAACTGGGCAGAAACACAAGGTTCTAACTAAATTCATGAATAAAGAAAAAAATCAGCGCAGCAAGCAGATGATTTAGAATTAGATCGTCAACGTCATGAATGACGTTTGAAACTATTCAGTAATGCCCTATCTATGATGTGAGAATATACAGTATTCTACCTCTTCAAAGTTTAGTAATACTAGCAAATAATAGCCGCTGAAGCTACTGGTCACACCACTCCAGACCAAGTAAGGAGCAGCAAAAGCTCTCGGTGTATTGACCTCAGAAAGTATGTTTAACCTATAACGTATGTTATTTCTTCTTTTACAAACGTAACCACGACACAGCACATTCACATCCATCCCTTTTTCTTTCTTTTTTAAAGCGGATGTGAAAACTAATTTTGGACTAATATTTTGGGCGTGACCCCCACATTGAACATAAGTTATGACGGTGAGTGAAACGCAACAGTAATGATGGCGTCGCTGGAGAGCGGTCAGTCTGAGCGTACAGCCGGTTCTCTGCGGAGAGTGTGTGACACTGACCGTGTTTACATGCATTCGAATAACTGGCTTAGTCGGACTGAAATCGAATTCTCCGTTTCATGTAAACACCTTTGTTCGACTATGTGCGGTCCGACTACGATCCGATTAACACCCCTGGATAACTCGATCCGATCCGGTTGATAATTCGACTATCGCGGCATGTAACGGTGAATTGGATTAGGAACTGGACTTTGCGTCTTTGCGCATGCTTGAGATCCCGCCGCCCTCCTCCCCTCCCTCCCATGTCGTGACCCGGTAGTCGAAAGAGACGATAAGTTGTCACTGCCGGGAGCCTGGCCGGCAGAAAACAAACAAACAACGCCAATAGCGCCATTTGCATTCGCTGTACTCCGATTAACATCATGCAAGAATAGTAGAGGGATGTAGCTTCGCCTCGCTCTCTGTTCGCCATCTTTCTCGAAATGTTGATGTTGTTGTTGTTGGTTGTTGTTGGTTGTGGTGAAGAGGTCAAGCGGAAATGGCCGTATCATCACGAGTTGTAATGAAAACAGCGCCACCTATCGTATCGGATATGACATGCTTTCGGCCAATGATTCGAATTACTCACTGCCATGTATATTGGGATAACAGCAGATCCCCCAAAAGATAGCATAGTCCGACTAAAGCAAGATTCAAATTATACCATCATGTAAACGCACTGACTTACTCTACTGGGGGGTTGGCGTCCTCGGCCTTTGTCTCAAAGAAGCGCAGCACGTCCTCACTCTGAGAGATCTGAGGGGGGAGTCGCACCAGCGCCTAAGAAGAAGAGAGAGAACGGGGAGGTCAAAGACAAGCTGATTGGTTATACCTGTTGTGGTTTCCTTTACACCCCACCCTCATCGCCCCCCGCCCCCAGTGAGTGTTTCGACCTGGCTGTCCACATCCCTGTTTCGATCTGAAGCACCCCCAACAGAAACCTTTTGGGACGCTTCTAAGTTTTTCTGATGTAGCCTCCACCATACTCCTAGACACTGCTATGGTCTCCCTTTCCTGGAATGGACTGTACTTGTAGTTGTTTTTTTTGTCTTCTGACCACGCATAGCTCTTTTAAACTCCACGTCATCATTCACCTATTCACTCACTGATGGCAGAGGGCTGCCATGCAAAGTGCCGCCTGCCTCTCAGGACATTTAAACACCGTAGGAGCGACTTGGGTTTAAGTGTCTCGCCCAAGGACACGTCGACGTGGACCTGGAGGAGCCAGGGATCGAACTGCCGATCTTCCAACGTATCTGAAACCTATCTCTTTTAAAGCACCTTTATTGTGTTCCATACAGGCTTGCGTTTGGTAAAGGAATAGTGTGAAAGGTCCAGCCAAAGGTAATCAACCATTCCTCCTCCTCTGTGTGTTCATTGACAAAGCCACTCGACAGTCAGAGAGGATCATATGTCTGCCTAACCATCTATATTTAATGGTCTGGAAGGGAGAGACATGCGAGGGCACATGTTCAGCACAGGCTGCTCATTTACGTCGCCTGCATATTTCATCCGTGGGATCCGATCTACGTGGGGTCTCACTGTGCACCCCAGCTGGATGGAATCACCAATCTCCGGGGAGCAGACCCTCCGAGAACCCTGCTTAATTACACTCTCTTTTTTTTACACTCTTATTGGCACCATTTACTGAGCGGATACTGTGGCTAACCTTTCCTAATGCAGGCCAACCATACTGCTCCCTAACTGTGTGTGTAGAGATAATCCCAAATTAGAGGTTATGCTGCTAGTATCACTTTGTGCCAAGGGGGAGAAAGGAAGGTGTGTGTGTGTGTGTGTGTGTGTGTGTGTGTGGAAGGATCTGCATCTGGCAACAATATAAAATAAAAAAACTCAAATGGGAGAGAGAACAGGAAGAGATAAGGCGAGTCTCCCTCCAGCTGAAGAATTAAACGAGCTGTCACTTTCAAGGTTTCTTTATCTTTCCCGGGAAGGGGAACTTTTTCTCCTGATTGGACGAAATGAGTAAAAAGCTCGTTAGTGAGTTTCACTTTGGTCCTGGTTACACTTGTCTGATTAAAAAATGTGTGTTCTATGATCAGATGAGAAACTCGACTCGGTCCTCCCTTGTGTCCACACTTAGCAATCCAGTGCCTGATGGGGAAGTGATCGGATATATTTCATGGTCAAAGGCGCGGCTGTAAAACTTTCATATAAATGCTTCACAATAAAAGCCCCCGTTATTTCTGGCGCTTACTCTTCCTCCTTGCAGAATTAGTAGACTTGTTTTATTTATTATTAATAGCCGCTAACCAAAGCTACGGTAACCCAATGTTAAATACATGTTGCTATAAATCCTTCACAATAAAAGTCCCCCGTTATTAGGTTATTTGTCTAAGTATTGCCATTTCGTTGCCTCTGTACCTGTACTCTAGCAATGACAATAAATTGAATCCAATCCAATAGCTTATATTTTGGAGCAGCTAAATCTGCCCTCTGCCTTTCCTACTCTTCTCTAGAGAGGAACTTTCATGTGGGAGGAAGATGACGGAGACCTACGTCTGATACATTGTCCACATGCTGTCCAAACATCACTAAGATCTGGACCACCTCGCCACGTGGTCTGGCTGATTGGATCCCCAATGCGAGCAAGGCCCGATCCCAGAGCGTGCAGACTTGACAATTTCATTGAAAAAGACAAGTGGAACCACAGCTGCTGAAATAATGGGAGTCTCATGCCGTGCAGTGCCTGAGAAGTTTGGTGCACAACTCGGTCGCCCTTCACTGGTGAAGGAAAAGATCCCGTCTCTACCACCAAGTTGAGTGTCGGAGCTCATTAAAGACTCTTAGCTCAATAGCTCAGAGACACAGCTCTTCCCTGCGAGGAAACTTTTCCACGACCACTGAGGCTGAGGTCCCATGTGTGTCACGTTTAAAGTATGTGAAATGACCTTTGACCCGGGGGGGACTCCCCAGAGTCAGATGGGGAACTGGAGGATGTTTACAGTAAGGCCTCTTTACCCTGCAGTAGTCGTCGATGAAACGCAGCCGCTTCATAGCCACGTCTCGCACATGACTCCTCCGGAACAGGATTTTTCCTGGAAAGGGAGGAGAAGGAGAAGAAAAAAACACAAACAAATCAGAATGTGGGAGGTGAGGGAAAACAGAGGAACAGTGTGGTGTGATGATGAGTTACAGTGGACAGCAAACAGATATGAGACGGTGGTGGGGCGTTCCAGCGGCGCTGCCCATCTCATGTAATACCCCCGGAAGAGCAGGAGGTGTCAGTAATGTACGCTGAGGAGCCTTCAGGGCCACAGCAGTCTCAGTCCCACACTCAGGGCGAAGGACTCCATGACCCTCTGCCTGTGACATGGCTTGTAATGTGACAGTAGGCTGTATGTATGTACACTACCGTTCAAAAGTTTGGGTTCACTTAGAAAAAGAAAAAAAACGTAGAAATAACCTTATTTTTCAAAGAAAAGCACTTTTTTTTCCAATGAACAAAACATTACATTAATCAGAAATACACTCTATACATTGCTAATGTGGTAAATGACTATTCTAGATGGAATCGTCTGGTTTTCAAGGCCCATTTCCAGCAACTATCTCCAGTGATCTGATGGTACAATGTGTTTTATAATCGCCTTAGAAGACTAATGGATGATTAGAAAACCCTTGTGCAATTATGTTAGAACAGCTGAAAACAGTTATGCTGGTGAGAGAAGCTATACAAATATATATATATATATATATATATATAGAGAGAGAGAGAGAGATAGATATGCACACTCAGGGAAACTTTTAAGTCACCAACTCCCTCTAGTCACAATGGGTGGAGGTGTTATGTGGTTCTCGTATGATCGGATCATTTGGATGCACTATTTTAATGAGCTCTACTTATGCAATATGATGAATATTATTTTTTAACCAACAGCAGGACCCCAGACGACGACATTAGCAGTACTGCTCCTCGCTGGAGCAGTTTTACTGTGTTATTTCGTTTTTTTGTTCATCGTTTGTTGGTTAGTTTGTCAGCAGGATTACAGTTAAGACTACTGGCTTGTTTCTAATGAAACTCGGTGAACCCATGAAATGCTGGAGCTGAAAAAAAACTAATACAAATAATTTATAATTGTCAGACCATGTGACCAGGAGGGTTTCTAACGTGTGCTTGGCAACAATTTGAATGTCAAACATTGTCCACGGTTCATTGAACTGAGGCAGAGGACTTCATCCCCGACCAAACGCAAGAGGTGGAGGTGGACGGGTGCTTTTGTTTGTGTGTTGGCTACGGGGCTAAAACAGTGTTCACTCAAATAAACTTCACTAAACAAACAGACATGTCACTTACATGGCGAAACATACCGACACACACACACACACACAAAGAGGCCCCCAGTGTGATTATCAGAATCCCTGTCTGCCCCTCTGCCCCGCACACTGAACCACCACGAACACCACGAACACCGGCATTGATCACTGCGACGCTGCAAGTCGCAATGAGCCTGAATGTCAGCCGACGACGTCCAGCGGGAGAGACTAGCATGTGGGGCACGAGTGGCATCAACACGAGGGCACACACACCGTATATCAAGCCAATCAAGTGATACAATGTGTCCATAATTTGTGTTCTTAAAACTAAATAAATAAAATATAATAAAAATGAAATGCCATGCCAACACAGCTGAGATTTGAAAGTCACAGAGAGCGCCTCGTCAGCAGTAACACGGGTACACGCAGGAACACACACACAAACACACACACACAGGCATCAGTAACCTGTTCATATTGACCCCCCCATGAGTGCCAGCCATACATTATTAATGTAGGAGCCTGTTCAGATAACTGGTGCTCTGGAGGCTATTACCTGGGAGAAATGGGATGATCCTCTTCTTTGGGTCTTTCTGCCCTCCCTCAATTGGGAACTTGTCAAGTATCTGCATCTAGAGAAAAAAGAGGGGAGAGTTTTAATCTGGTGTCTTTTTGGTGAATGTGCTTCCCCCCCCCCCTCCCCCCAGTGAGACAATAGGGTCGATGTCGCGATTTGTGTATCGAGTGTAGAGCTGGAGCCAGCAGCTAATTAGCTCACAAAGCTATCCTCGCTCTCTCCAGCGCCTGACAGCATCTCATATGCATAATATGGAATATATGTCAACGGTAAATGTCCAACGGCAATAAGTCTTCGTTGCAAGGCAGCTGAGTGCTGAGCAAACAAGCAAACTGTTGTTGGTCACACACTCGTTCCAGCATTTTATTTGTACATTTGTCTTTGCGTCGAACAAACAGCGCATTGATAAAATGGCTTCAGAGATAAGATAAACTCACTGGCTCCCAGCTCAGCTGCTGAGACTCGATATGACCTCACTTCCTGCGTGTAACTTTGGACGCTTCGGGGAGAGTTCACAGGGTTCACCCAGAAGCAGCCGGGTGAACCCAAGTCATTTTGAGTCATTCTTGTGGTTATGTGTATCTTTGCTGGTTGAATTGTGTTTGAAGCATGTCAAATTTGCTTATATGCTCTTGTAGCCGAGGCTTTGCTTTTTTAGTTTGGTATGTTGCATCATTATCTTCTTTGTTGATTGATGAACACATGAACATATGAACACATTAACACATTAATACATGAACGACATACTGAGAACCTTTGCACACCGTGGGACAGAGAAGGTTTACACTTTGTTGAACTGTTCTGCCACTTCAAAAATATCGATATTCAAAATGAGTCATTGCGGTTGGCGGTACGTGCTGACCATCAACAGCTAGCGTAGCTGCAAGGACTAACAGGCTAACCAGTGGCAGCAAGCTAGCATGTCGCGCTAGTACTCGACACGTCATGTTGAAGTGACAGAGCGTTACTGTGATTTTTCACTGTAACGGCGTTGCTAAATGACAATACCCCCATTTTTTTTAAGTAAATAACTCATTTGACTATTTGTGGTATTTGTGTTAAATTAAGCTAGCTAGCACAGTAGCTTCATACTTGACATGAAAACGTCTCTCGGAGAGAAAACAATAGTTTTAGTGTTCCTTTAATCTGATTATCACTTATTGTCGGTTCATTATATGACACATGAAATAATCTTTCGTCAGACCACCTTCAAATGGATCCGCCCCACCCCCCAAAAACAACGCACAGCAACACGAAGGCGGTGGGAGGAGAGGCGCTGAGACCCTGGAGCTGAAGGGGATTAGGCAGAGAGAGAGAGAGAGAGATCTACAGCAGAGGTCAGGGGGTGTAGACAAGTGTGTTTACCCAGTCTCACCCTTCAGATGAATCATTCACGAGAGGGGTTAGAGAGGGAGTAGAAGCAAAGCAGGGGGAGAGATGCAGAGGGGAAGCAGACGTATTACTGTACGGCAATGCAGCAAACTGTTTCCCACGTGGGGGAAGAGAGGAGACAGCATTGTGTCTGATGGCTGTAAAAGAACCCTGGTGACAGGCTGATGGGACTTCAAGACATCTAAACACACACACACACACACACACACTCAGATCCCTGAAGTCCAGTCCTGACACAGATCTCTCCCCAGATGTTTCTCTCCCTCCGGCCATCTGCATGCACGTCTCTATTGAACTTCTGTCTTCTTCAATTATCCCCCGGTTCCACTTGGGTTGAGAGTCTAGAGGACTCTACCTATGTATCCATACCATAACGTCTACTGCTTCGGCAGCACAAAACTTACCGCAGTCCCAGTTGTTTGGACCCCCCTAAACACACACACACACAAAAGAGAAAATCCTACTGAATTTACAAAAGACCCACAGGGAGGGACGGATGATGAACCAGCAACCAAACATTGAGCAGAAAAGCTGAATTTGCAGCACAGATTTCATTAATTTATTTTGTTCCCACTAAAGTGGATGATGAGTTGGAATGTCAAAAGAAGGAAGGTGTGTGTGTGTATATACAGGCACGTGCACAGATAGAGCCCTAGTGGTGCTCAAGCACCAGCCCCTTTGCCCTGGATGAGAAAAGTGCCCTTTTTGCTGGAGACACATTTTTTTCATTCATCAGTATTTAAGAATATAAGTTACTCTCTCTGTCATCAAGTCCCCCCAAATGTGTTTTAATATCCGACGGGGCATTTATTTGAGTTCTTGTTAGAATTTCGCCCCGACATGCTCCGCGGCGCTCACGAGCCCCCCCCCCCCTCCTCCCCCTCCCCCGCCGCGCCCCTCCATCCTCCTCCTCCACTTCCTCCTCCGCGCAGTGCTCCTCGCGCCACCACACGGGTGCACCTCCTTCTCCTCTGACCCGCAGCATCAGACACACAGGTCATGACGGTGTTTGTCCCCTGACGTTGTTTTGTGATAAATCAACCACAACATTAACGCTGCTGAAAACATGACGTCACAACTGGTCCGACGTTTCCTAAAAAAATAAACAAACAAAAACTCACGAAATCCGTGATTTCAAAGCCTTGCAGCTGTTTACTGACGTTAGTTATGTTTAGAGAATAGAGAGAGGGCGAGAGGAGAGAGAGAAGAGAGAAAAGAGAGAGGAGAGAGAGAAAAGAGAGAGAGGGAGAGAGAGAGAGAGAGAGAGAGAAAAGAGAGAGAGATAATTCTTATTCCGTTCTATTTAACGGGCTAGTCTAGGATTTGCGTGGCCAGACTGAAAACAAATCATAGGGCCTCTCTTGTTCAGAGGTCCGGGCTAAATGTGGAGGCGGCCGTATCTGGCCCGCGGGCCTTAGTTTG
Organism: Pseudoliparis swirei; assembly: GCF_029220125.1. Classification (NCBI taxonomy): domain Eukaryota; kingdom Metazoa; phylum Chordata; class Actinopteri; order Perciformes; family Liparidae; genus Pseudoliparis; species Pseudoliparis swirei. Next base: position 14,685,584 of record NC_079411.1, read on the forward strand.
AGGACCACTGCTCTTGGCTGTTGATGTCTATCAATATCGCTCATTTTGAAAATGACGTCAGAGGGCAATACGGATCCGTATCAGACCAGCGAGGAGGGCAATACGTGGCTGGCATGACGCCCCATCAACCAATCAGAACGCTTGTACTGTTGTTGCTATATAATAATTCATCTTGATTCATAAAGAAAATGTAAGCTAGCTGTCTGATGCTGCCCAGAGGAAACGAGGAAATGCAGGTCGAGGATGTATTGCATCATCAGTGTATTGCTGCTAATGCTTCAACTCTGTCAGAATTTTTTTTTGGCATTGGGTGCCCTTTTTTTTGGTTTGAGCACCTGCCCCCCAAAATGTCTGTGCACGTGCCTGTGTATATATATAAATACACATACAGGTGCAGACACCGGAAAGAACTGAAGCAACTCTGAGGCTTGACAAGCTCAAACGAGGAATATTGCCCTTTTTTCCTCACCCCTGCGGACATGTTCCCTCTTTCCCATGGATGCATATTCACGGCTGACAAGAAGCTTAGAATATGACAACCTGCCATCCAGGTTGTAATATTCCATGTCGGATGAGCAGAGAGAAAGAAAAGAACATCATGATAAATAAATTTTAAAAACATTCATGCCAAAACATGGCTCTACTTCTCAGACTTCACTGTCTCCTTGGTAACCAGCACAGATTGAGTGTGAATGAGAGTTGTGAAGGGACGTGATTGGATGATGCTGCAAAGCTCTGGACCACTGGTGTAAATGTTGGGAGTCAGGTAAAGAAGAAGAAAAAAAAGGAAGAGGTTCTTTTTTTCCTCTCTTGTCAGACAGAGTAAGTACAGATGACGTAATGTTGACTACTACTGTACAGCTCATGCACAGCACACTTCCAGGGGGATCAGGCTTTTGAAAGATGATTATTTTCTTTCTAACAGCTGATTAAAGTCTTACACCGCATTGCCCTGGATGAGAGCGTGAGCTTAAAACATTGAAAAGGGAGATGCCAATCAATAAAAGGGGAAGACAAGTCACACTCTCTGTGTTCATAACTGATGCCGCGTTGACCTCGTCGCCTGAGCGGCATCCACAATCTGAGGGGATTTACGTAGAGGAGCATTGTGGTTGGTCCATCTGAGCTGTTTCCTAGTTTTGAATTAGACAATTTGCTAAAGCAATATGTAAATTAGGATTTACTAATATACCATAACTTCATACATGTTATAGAATGTGTGTTATTGTTTAATAATTTACAATATTGTGTGGTAAATGTCTGTGGATTATTATTTAATGGATTACTGTAACTGGTAAAATGAATCTTTCTGTGTGACAAGAAATAGATCAATTGCAGCAAGGGATCCCCTTCCCCCGAAGATCACACCTGGCTCGGAGAGACTGGGTAGCAGATGGAGAGGCATCCTGAGGACCCCTGCGATGCCATTCAGAGAGGGGACAGAACGACGCAGAGGAAGAGGGACAGATGACTTCAAGTGTCAAGAGGCGTGGACACGCTTTCAACACCGACGGACAGACGGCTCAGCCATTGAGTGGATTAGGACTAATGTTTTACCTAGACAGGTTAACCAATGAGAAGAGAATATCTCCCCTGGGGCCGGGACGCCCGGGAGGTATAAAAACAGATGTTGACCAGAGAGACAAGGCTTTTGACCTTTTGGATGTCGGCAGAGCTGCACTGCATGCAGGTTAGCTCCATGTAGGCCGTGATCCTGTGAGAAGCCCTCAGCTGAGGATTAGATTTCGTGAGCTTGACTTCTGTTAGACAGTTAACTGCTTTGGCGGTCTGTGGACGCAGTGATTCATGCTCCCTCAGCTGAGTTATACTCTGTATCGCAATCGGTATTGACCATTGGTAATATTTTCAATTAAACACCTTTTATTATAATTTGGCACTGTCCAGACATTCTTTCTCGGTTCTGCACTCGAAGATTCTTGAAAACACAACAGCCACCGACACACATCTTGAAGGGAGTAATGTGAAGTGGACGACAATGTGCAGAATCTTCCATGGAGGTCTGTTTCCTTCTGTTCCAGTCCACAGAAACATGGCAGAAGTAGAGCCAGAGGAAGAAATGACAACAGCTCCTTGTTCACACCAGGCACCATGTGCTAAGAATAGAGCCTCCGTATATGGACTTGTGAGCGTCAGTTGGCATAAACTTGTTCAGTTATCGTGCAGTGGATTGATGCCTCACTTCCTTTTGGCGGCCATGTGACTGGGCTTCACGCTAGTGGAAAGGAACGGAATGGAAATAAACACGAGCACATTCAACTCATGACTGGCACAGCGAGGTAGCCATGTGATCTTCGCACCATTTCCATGGCGACGTGGCGATAGCGATGAAGGCCACAGACTCGGCAGGCTTCTTCCTCTTCTTCTTCCTCTCTTTGCTGATCTCGGGGAATGACTCCTCTACTGGAGGCGAGCACACAGCGTGTGATGAACACCACACACCCCCTCCTCCCCCCATGAGCTCAGGAAGGAAAATGCAGCCCGAATCTTTTGACTTTCTTCCACCGTCTTAATGCCGCTGAACTCCGGAGGACAGCGGGACAGAAACTAGTGTAGCATGTGAATCGAGTCTCAACAAGCATTAGCACACAGCAGCGCATTCCGTTTTCAGAGAGGCAGATGTCTAAGATGGGCTAGAGGGAGGGAGGGAGGGAGGGAGGGGCGCGTTCCTTTCCAGCCACAATCACTCACAGTTGTGCCTCTAAATATAAAGTGGCACGCTGGCACCGGAGCTGGACAAATCGCTGTCTGTGTTGGCACGTTATATTGGGATGGAACGTGATATCCTGCATGCTTCTTTGCAGTGAACGCATGCATGGGATATGAGGGGGGTGGGGGATTTTCTAAAGAGCTGCGCTCTGCTCCCGGGGAGACGTCGCCAGTGTCGGCTGTCGAGGCCCCATGTGGCAGTTTTCGGGCCTCCCCTCAGTTTCAATTGGAGGCAACAGGTGCAGGGCTGTGACCCCTCCTGTCTGTCCACAGTGGTCCTCCAGGGCTGAAACACCGTGTCACTGTGTGAGTGATGTGACGCGGACGGTTTGTGTTGCTACGCTCCTGTCAACAGCGTAGCAACGGAGGAGGGGGTTGTTTGATTGTGTTTAGGGGTGCAACTAACAATCTTTAGCACTATGGATTCATCTTTCGTTCATTTCATCCCAAAGGTTCAAACGTCAGATCACTTCTATCGCCAACACACAGCGAGGGCAATAACATTGTTTATCTGTTTATCTAAAAGGCATGCTCACATGCACTAACATGGACAAAAAGTGACTGGATCAGTGGTTAGCAGGTCCGTCTTTCAATCAGAGGACCGGCGGTTCGATCCCTGGCCCATCCCAGTTGATGTGTCCTGAATTGCTCCCCGTAGCTGTATCTACGGTGTATGATTGTAAATCGTTTTGGATAGAAGCACCAGCTTAACAGGTACTGACAGACGCACTAACATGCCCTAAAAGGTGTTTGAGAATATTTGAGATACGTCTCTATAATTATGATACGTAGGTTAAGTGTTGCTTAGTTTACATAATTGTTTTAATCCCAACAGAGATGTTTTTTTAAACATAATTAAGTGTGTGGGGGGGTTGCCTCAGATAAGCAGGTGTCTTTGTCTGAATTCACTATGTTAACCTTGTGTTCCCTGCAACCAGGTGCTGGGCTACCCAGCAGTGTGGAAGAAAGTGGCGGCCAGGTGTCCGACAAGGCGTCAGCAAGCATACAACGATCTCAGATAACTGGACGCTCACATCCACTGACAAACACAGATGACTGTTTATACTTAGCTCATAATAGAATGCAGTCTAGAGGGGATGAGCAACAGGATAGGGCCAACCGTGATTCAATCCAAACAAAGAAGAGCCAATGCTTTTATCCAGCCCCTCATTCCTTTCTCTAACCCTCCATGCATATTCAGCAGAAGCACTGGCTCAATGCTGCAGGAGCACCATCAGCCATGTCCCCACAACCTGAGGAAAGGAACAATTGGGTTCAGTAAGTAGGCCAGCCCACGTACAGTTGGGTAAGGCGGAGGCAGGGGGCGGGGGAGGGGGGGGGCTCTCCCCTGTTCCAGGGGTTCAGTGCTAACAGAGCAGTAGGACCTGATTTAGCCGCGCTGGCGGTCTCAAGGGTCTCCATGCTGACAGCCAGGCCAAACCTTTGGAACGTAGCAACAAGTGGACTGAGAAAAGTAAAAAAAAAAAGTAGGGGGACAGCTGAGAGAAGAAGAAGGGGAGATGAAAAGAGAGTCAAAAAAGGCCACAACAACTGCCATCTCTGGCAACAACATACATGTTGTCCATGCCAATAGTTAATAATAACTGGAACTGAATTAATGATGAACTGACTGTTGCAGTTCAGGCCTGCCTCTCCTTTTAAACGGGCTACTTTTGAGAAGCACATTTCACAATCTAGTCATATTTATAATGTGTTCATAATGTTGCTGTTATTGTTGCTCAGAGCCGAACACTGTCCGGCTTTTCCTTTTTTTCTTTGTAAAAAAACGATCTGACAGGGCTCCCCCTCCAGAGGCCAGCTCTCTAACTCTACATGATACCGGGCTGTGTTTGATGTCCTTATGTAATCCTGCTGAGATGGAGAGGCCCCAGTGGGGGGAGGAGGAGGGGGCTATCACCATGTGATAGAAACACTGCCAACTAGTAATGCAGCACACGCACACACACACACACCCACACACCCACACAAGTAAAAAGTAAACAGAAACATCCGTAGCTCCAGAAAGCCAATGCACTTGACCCCGAGAACACGCAGGTCACGGTGAACTATAGCCAGGGGGGGGGGGGGGGGGGTCTGAGGAGAGACAGAGACAGATGGAGCAGCGGGCAGAGGGAAAGGGAGAAAGGGAGGGGGGGTATGTTGGAATGAGATATGAATGGTGGTGTTGAAGACGTGACGAGTGGGATGTGTTGGGGGGAGGCAGAGACCGGAGGAGGCAGCAGAACAAGAGACGGCCACCTGGGCTTCACTTTGAAATTTTCGTGGGAACTCTCCCTCTCTCTCCGCTTTCCCCCTGACTCGGTGGCATTGAAAGCCTGCATCCTGCACACTGCTGTTTACCCGCTCACTGTTCATTAACCTGCAGGTAAGGGGGGTGGGAGTCCATAGATAGTGTAGATAAGCAGGGCTCAGCCTGTCGGGTGTGCTGATCGGCTCTAACTCCGTCGGGAAGTTTGTCTCTGCATGTGTGGAATGTTACACGGCAGGGAGGCCGCAGACCGGCGGGTGAACAGGAAGTAGACGTTCAGATACACGGCGTCTGCCTTTTGGATGTTTCACTGAGTGGCCACCAGCGCATGGTAGCTGACAGGTGACCAGAGAGCGGCCCTTGATAAAAGTCATTAATAGACAGTCTGTATCTGTCGTTAGGGTAGTAAGACCTGGCACGGTCAGATGTCCTCAGGTCAAACCTGAGTGGGACTCAAATCCCGAAAGGAGATAGCAGACACAGACACTCAACCCAGACCAGGCCCTGCATCACGCTGAATGGAAGATTTTATCACAATATGTTTTTTAAGATGAATGTCAATAAGTATCATATTATACTGTATATATTCATTCACTCCACAATTTGAAGACGACTCAGGACAGACCGCTAAAGACAGTGAAGCTGGAAGAAGTGCATTATTTGGGATAATGGCATGTTGATGTTTGACATGAGCACGTTACTGTTGGTCCAGTGACCAAGAAGGGATGGATTTGGTCTGTTACTATTCTGCTATGGAAAAGAGAAAAAGGATTTCAAAAGGAAGTGTAAAGGAGTCCTTCGTTTCGCCTTCACTTCTCAGGAGAACAAATACCTTCACACGCCTTTTTTCATCACATGTCTCTGATAACATATTCTTCAGCCATTCTACAGAGTAAGCTTCTCAACAACACCCCCCCCCCCCCCCCCCCTGAACAAGATGCACAGAGGGACAATGAAATAAATAAGTCTGTGTGATTTATCAAACAGTGAACAAAGACAGCGGAGGCTCAGCTGGAGATGTGATGATGTGAGAGGAGACCTTGAGCAGCTCCCTGTTCAAGGCTCTGTGTGGCGGAGGAGGCGGGGGCCGCCGACAGAGAGGGAGGGGGGCAAGATGGACAACGAGGCAGAGACGGATGAAGATGGAAGTTCGTCAGCTGCCACGTGCATCTCCAGATAACAGGAAACTAACGGGGATGCTTACATATCATGCATGTGATCAAATATGGTAACCATCATCAGTCAGAGATGGATGGAGGAGAGGAGGGCTGCACCGACACACAATACATCTCTCCGACACTGGGAGGGAACACGAGCCACGGAGAGAACAACACCACTTCCCCTCTCTCCTCCACGCTCTCCAAAAGCTACCTCTTCTGGCCTTTCCTCACCACTTTCCCTCGACCTCTGTGAAAAAAGGTCAAGGAAGGATGTGAGGGAGAGCTCATGAGTTCGGAGAAGACAACCGCGGTGCTCTCAGAGGATCCGACTTTGGAGGGCGACAAAAAGCGCAACTACCCCGCGACCCGGTGACATTTTATATTCTGGAGCGTGCAGGCTGGAGAACAGACTCCTTCCGTGACAGGCGGCTTCACTCGGGTGTGAAGGAGAGAAACTGGAGCTGCTTCCTTCCTGCTGCTGTCACACTTAACAATCCCATGTGCGTCTTGCAGAAAATGGTTCAATATCAATATTTTCATTGTGCAATAATTTAGATTAAATAATCAATCATAGGTCTAGCTTGTTTTTGTTTTTTTATTGACAATGAGAATTTTGACAGTTTGCTACATTTACTGTTCATTTGATTTCTTACTTATTTGTTGGTGGTAAATAAATCCATATAAAATGTAACAAAATAATAATATTATAATAATAATAACTTTATTGAGATAGAACTTTTAAAAACAATGTTTACAAAGTGCTCCACAGAGAGTCAAAGCAAAACAAGTGAAATAGCAAGAAACCAATATTACATTGAAAAGTATATATTAAAATAAAAAATAAAATGGAAAATAAAAAATTAATTAATTAATTAAAAACCAAATAAATTAAAAAATAAATTACAAATAAATTAAAAACAGACAAACTAAATTAGGGGAACCAAAGTTCTGCATAAAAAGACTAGATCACTTAAAAGCTGTTCAATAAAAATGGGTTTTAACCCTCCTGATGCCTTCGGGTCAATTTGACCCGATTCAATGTTTAACCCTCCTGTTACCTTTACTAACATATTTTACCCTTGGGGTCAATTTGACGCCAGCAATTAAAACCTCCAGAAAATTATTAGAATTAATATTGTTTTCCAAGTTTAAGTGTGAGGCACTTTATGTTTGTTTGTTGACTACCGAAAGAACACCGACATTAAACAATGAATGGGGTCAAATTAACCCTAAGGCGGCAGGAGGGTTAAATATTGAATCGGGTCAAATTGACCCTACGGCAACACAAGGGTTAAGAAGTGATTTAAAAAAAGTTACTGATTCTGCGAGCCTTATCCCCTCCGGTAGGTCGTTCCAAAGTCGAGGGGCTCTAACAGCAAAAGCACGGTCCCCCTTTGATTTAAGCCTCGACTTTGAAACAGCCAGTAGGGCCTCACCTGAGGATCTAAGGCTGCGTGCTGGATCATAAGGGGCTTAAATCTTAAAATCAATTCTAAAACGAACAGGAAGCCAGTGAGTTGAGGCCAGGACTGGGGAAATGTGATGTTGTCTGTTAAAACCAGTAAGAAGCCTAGCTGCTGCATTCTGGACTAGTTGGAGGCGGGAGATGGATTTTTGATTAATGCCGGAAAGGAGGGAGTTGCAGTAGTCTAGTCTTGAGAAAATGAGTGCATGAATAATTTTTTCCAGGTCTGACTGACAGTATGGGTTTAATTTTTCTAATGATTCGCAACTGAAAGAAGCAGGACTGGACAATTTTTTAAATCTGCGATTCAAAATTCAATTGAGAATCAAACAACACACAGATTTCTGGCAACAGGTGTTAAATATGCAGCAAGGGGACCAAGTTCACTATCGACGAAACCGGTGTTATTGTTTGGGGAATTGAAGAATATCACTTCTGATTTTGAGTTATTGAGTTGGAGAAAGTGTTGTGCCATCCAGTAGTTAACATCAGAGACAATCTAAAACAGCAGCTAGGCTCTCTGGGTCACCAGGTCTCAGCGGAAGGTATATCTGTGTGTCGTCTGCATAGCAATGAAAAGATACATTGTGTCGCTGGAGGATTTGACCAAGTGGAAGCATATAGATTGAAAATAAAAGTGGACCTAAAATTGAACCTTGTGGTACACCACAGGTAATCTTAGAAGTGGAAGACGAGTGATTACCTATGGTGACCGAGTAAGATCTATTTAAAAGGTACAAGGAAAACCAGCCAAGTGCAGTGTCTTTGATGCCAACTCAGGATTAAAATGGCGTGATCAACAGTATCGAAAGCTACACTAAGGTCGAAAAGAATCAAAACTGCGCTCTCCCCCCTGTCTGCTGCTAAAAGAAGGTCATTCGTTACCTTGAGGAGGGCAGTTTCTGTACTGTGAAGTGCTCTAAAACCTGACTGAAATTTCTCAAATAAGTTATTCTGATTCATAAAAGCTCAAAGTTGCGTTGAAACCACTTTTTCTAAAAGTTTTGATAAAAAAGGAAGTTTTGAAATTGGCCTAAAATTAGAAAGAACAGATTGATCAAGCATGTTTAAAAGTTGATGGGAAAGTACCACTTGCTAGGGAGCTATTTATAATTAATAAAATACTTGGCCCTATCGTGTTAAAAACCTCCTTGAGGAATTTTGTCGGAATAAAATCAAGGCTGCATGTGGCTGATTTCATTTGTGATATAAGTTGAGATAAAAAGGTTAATGACACTGGTTGAAAATGACTAAAATAGTTTTGAATGTCCCTACACGGGTTGGGGGTGGGTAATTTGTTGTCTTATTTCCTTTACCTTATTATTAAAATAAATTAAAAATGTCTCACACATCTCTTGTGAGGCATCAATAAAATGAAAGGAGGAGGGATTTATGACTGTGTCTATGAGCTTAAATAAAACTCTGGGGTTTGAATAGTTCTCTTGAATTAAATTGGAGAAGGAGGTTCTTGCTTCTTTAACTGCCTTTTGGTAGTTGTTCAATGCATCTTTCCAAATTTGATAAAATACGTGCAGAGCAGTTTTTTTCCATTTTCTTTCCTTTCTCCTAGGGGATCCCAGTGGCAGAACAGTAGTCCTTCAGCCAGGTATGGAGTGAAAACAGTCTGGACCGCCTCTCGATTCCCCTGGTGTGGGTAGGGATGGGGCCTGAGACGATGATCTTGCTGCCAGTATCCAGCAGTGAAATGAGGAGTGCCTGAAAGTCTCGCTTTAAAACCTCCGATTGTCCAGCTCTGATGTCATTAGTTCCGATGTGGAAGATTATGGGACTGATGTTTGGATATTTTGTGAGGATGGTGGGGAGTCTACGCTGAATATCAAGAATGCGGGCACCAGGGAAGCAGAGTGTCTTCGAGGGGCCGGATGAAGGCTGAAGGCGAATGTTGCGAACCATGGAGCTGCCAATGATCAGGATTGATGTGGTAGAATCCAGAGCGGCTGGAAGGGGGCCGTCTGTGTCAGACAGCCTAGAATGAATGGAATGAGATTGGTTAGAGTGTGTGGGGTCGGGTCTTGAGGGGCCAGGTTGTCTGGAAGCACTGGGACCAGGAGCAGGGTGATGTGAGATGTCATCTGAGGCCAGTGCTTTAAACCGGTTTGAAATCTGGAGAGGAGGGTAATGTGATGAATGTTGTCCTTGTGAGCTTCTTCTTCCTAGGTGCCAAGGTACAGTCTTCCAGGGTGGGGGGCGCGGGGTCGAATTGGTGGGACCAGCTGAGGGAGGTAAGCAAGGCAGATGTGGGGGAGCAGCGGTGATGGCAGGAGAATCCTGGAGAGTAGCGTGCGAGGTGTTGCTGGCAGCAGGAGGGTCATGAGGAGCGGTGTGTGTGGTGATGATGGCAGGAGGGTCCAGAAGTGGCAAGGTAGCAGCAAGCAGAGCAGACTGAAGAGGCCGAGTCCAGGAGAACCCACTAAAACAGTGCTGTCAAAATTGTCCTGCATTTTGGATTGCTCCTTTAAAATGATATTTCGCTGGGTTAGCAGCTTGATTTGTTCTTTCAGTTCGATAAGGAGGTCTTGTAAGTTGTTGATTTTGATACATTTGGAGCAGATGAAAACACTCGTAGTAAAATCTTCTTCAGGGATGATGACGAACATGTCGCAGAGATCACATTTCATCACCTTCAGATTGTCGTTCTCAGGGCCAGCCGAAGTCATGTTGAAAAATTCAAAAGAACATTAATAAAAAGAAAAAAAAGAAAATTAATAAAAATAATATTAATAAAAAAGTTATTTAATATGTCTAAAAAGATTCAACCGTCTGGGTAAAGGGATAAAAACAATAGGTACAAACACAGCGTTAACTGGTGGGATGTGGCTGGTTGGACACATTCATTGGCCCACCCTCACGTACTTTAGCCAGAGCAGTTAGCCCCCCTGGAGCGACACAGCCGGCTGCGGCAAGACGGTCAGATCGCCTCCCGGCACCCAGACTTTAGTTTAGCCCGAATGCCGGGCGGTGGAAAGAGGAGAGTAGTCCTCCGACCGTACACACACCGTAAACAGCTGGCTCCCCGACTTGGGAAACACCGTGACGTTCCTGCGGTGACTGAGCGCGTGACTCACGGAGCGCGCGACTGGAAGCACAGACTGGAATTGAATATAATGGTCGTCACTGTTCATATTCATCAACATGAATCCTGTGTATGACTGCATGACAATAAATGTTACAACCTGTGCCAGATAGGCACATTGTTTTCGTGGAAGGCCGAATGGGACGTCAACTTAAACAAGGAATTGCGGGGTGGCATTATCTCCTCTCCTTTGGTTCAGGAAGGTGCAGTGTTTCCTATGCTAAAGGAGCTAAAGAAGGAAGCATTAAAGCACCACTGGTATAATTCAAAAAGCTCTTATCATTGTGGCCACGTGGATCATATAAATCAAGGCCTATGCTTCTCACTGATCCCTGATCTGGTTTAGCACGCTGCCGGACTTCAAAATAAGACAGGAAAACTCCGGATCATGACATATTTTACTTCATCAGATTTAATTTGGCAACCCTTGAAGAAGGTTCCACGAGGTCCGGTTCCACCATCATGAGGAGTGTGTTTGTGTCTGCTTGATCCTTCATTTCAGTACATTGTTTCCGTTAATGTGCTACCGTTTCCATTTAAAGTGTGTAAATGACTCCCCTCTTTCTTGCTCTCAGATGACATACACTGCAGCATTGTATTCTAGTTTTTAAAACTATTTAAATTCGTAAATCCCCTCTTTCTCTACTAACATTTTCAAAAGTTTTCTTCAGCCCCGAGCTGGTCTTGCGGGGTCTCCTCCATTCCCCTGCAGCTTCTTGTGTCCTCCTTTCTGTCCCCAGACTGCCTGAATGTGTCCCGTGTCCCCGCAGTCACACGGCTGACTTCTGAGCCGAGGGAAATGTTCCACAAACGGCTGAACTGTGCTCATTCCTCCTAAATTTAGACCTTTATCCTGATCCCTTCGCCGTGGGAAAAACTGCATATTTTACACCCCCTCTGCTCCCAATCCATAAAGGACCCGGGCCATCCGCTCAAGTGCCCGATTGTAACTCACCAGAACAGTCCCCTGTGTTTGGCGTGGAGGTGTCCTTCCTCTGCCGCTCAGAAGGGGCTTAAGAGTCTGCTTCTCTGCTCTTCTCTCTCTGCCACTCATAAATAAAATACAACATCCCTTTATCCTGGACCTTAAACAATGGACTCCCTCATTCAGTCGAGTCCCAGCATCTCCAGAGAACATCCACAGAACACCTCAAGGACAAAGAGGCGGAGCTAAAGGTCTGGCTATTCAGCTAATTCATCCTCAAGGATGGCATTCCGATAATGCCTCGGGGTCTAGACAGACATGTGTTTCCATCAAACGGCCCACTTACAGGTTAGAGATTCCCAATTGAGTGACCTTCCCTACCAGCGCTTTGACCAAAGCTTTTGGAGCTGAATATAAGACGCTGTGTGCCAATAGCGTGCTGCTGGCATCCATCAAGCTATTTGTGAAAGGGCGGAATATCAACCTTGAGATCAAACCGGGGCTAATATGGTCCGCTGGTTCTTCAAAGCTACACTAAACACTGGAAGAAAGACGTGAAAAATAAAAGCTTTAAAAATAAAATGGCCCGACTTCTCCTCCCTTACATCGTCAGCATCCATCAACACTTTGTGCCATTCTCATTACCATCACTGCGCATTAAGGTGTGGCGAGGTAGGGCGAAGGTGTGAGTGCTTACATATTTGTGGCATGTTTGTCTGAAGGCGGCAGGTACGCGTGTGACTGCAAGCCTCTGTCTGCCTCCACTCGTTCCCCACCTGCAGTTCAGGCCCATCGATTGGCCGATTGACGACGAGCCGGGAGACAAAAAGATCAAACTTCTGTTCCAGCAGAGCAGCTTTAGCCCCAAACAGCCATCCAATAAAGGACTAATGGAAAGAAGATGGCAGAGAGAGAGAGCGAGAGAGTTGCTACTTACGACAAAATGGCTCCCCACAGGGCATTAATGTGTTCCTGCCATCAGCTGGAAATGACCACGAAACAGCACTGATGTGGCTCCTATTATTTTTACCTAAACACATTCTCCACGCCGCTGGCATCCCTCTGACACAGACCCTAACCCCATCAGCTAGCAGGTAGCATTAGCAACACAGCTGTTGCTGGCCACCTGGCCAATGACCAAAGCAGGAAGCAATTGGAGAACACAGTGCTGCAATGAAACACCCCAGAGGCTTCATTTGCAGACCAGATTACATAACGAAAGCCAGTCTTTATTGGATAAACATTACAGTGTGCCATCAACATTTACTTCACAGTGATGAGTTAAAGCAAGACGCTTGTCGTCTGCCACTTTCAGGATGATAGGAACAGAGACAAATAAACGGCGCCACAGACAACTTAAAGAGTCGGTTTTGGGGACACAACGTGAACAAAGTGAGTCCAACACATGAGGCCCAGCCCAGAACCAGGGCGAGTGTTTCCAGGAAGACAGCCTGTTCTGGTTATTACGAGGAAACAGTGATGAAAACCCCGGCGATATTTTCCAAAGCGTGGCTTAAAGTGTCTCCAACAGTTTTAGAGCGGCCGATCCGCGCCTACGTCCCCTCAGGTGGGGGGGGGGGGGGGGCGCAGAGAGCGGGAGCAGCTCCAGGTTGCTCCAACAACAACAACTGGATCAAACAGGAGCGGTTCAAAAGCCTGGCAGAGAGAACCTGGTTTTGGTCCCCCATATCGGCGTCTCGTGTGTGGGGCGTCAGTGCAAATGGAAACACCAAGGGAGCGAGCAGGGTGAGACATGAGTGGCGGAGTGCTGGAGGGGGGGCATCTGGTAACTCACCATAAATGTGTGTGAATGAATTTTCACACTGGAACCAAACTCTCTAACCGACTCAATGAAAGGGCCGGACCAGGTTGGTTGGCCGTTGCCCAACCCCTCCCCCCCCCCCCTCCCTCCCCCTCCTTTGCCATCTGACAAAGAAAAGCAAATCAATCTGTCCGCTGCTGACTGGGAGTGATTTTGTGCCGAGCCATGCATGAACCATTAAAGTTCATTAGTTTCCTCCGAGGGCACTTTGAGGGAGGAGTACGAGGAGGAAGACACACATCCAGTCCACTCACCTCTGTCTGGGACTTTTCCAGAGAGGAGGAGCATTCAGGCACACCTCGCTGGCTTTTCCCTGTTTATTATTCTACCTTCGTCTTTGATTCCACTTTGGGAGTAATCAGTTGCAGCGGGTCTGTTCTCCACCTCACACTGCCCCACTGGTTATCAATGGAAGCTTTCAGAAAGGACCTTTCCTCCACTGATTGGCTACATCATTTCCTCCTGGCCTCGCACACTGGGGCCATTGAGACGTGGCCCCCTGTAACTCTTTCACTGCGGCCCTTTCATATTTACTGGTGACCCGGAGGCCTCAGGTCCACACACATGTGGTATCAGCTTGCAATGGGGCGAGGGTGCAGAAGGGGAATGAATGCACACAAACATTCTCTCAGCATGCAGCGGTCCACCTGAGAGATACAAGGCAGGTTTTTCACTGCGACTCCTGCGCCGCTTAAAATAAAGTCCCGAGTGAGAGAACTGGAGCCGTTAAACATGAGGGAGAAGCGTCTGAGCCAAGTCAGGAGAACAGAAAAAGACTGTATTTAGAAGCCACCAATCGCCGACCTGCAGTAGAGAATCTAAGCGGCGAACGACTGACTATAAAGCATGGCACATTAAATTGACTTCCATGTGAATTTGTGCTTGTACTATAAATTTAAAGCTCCCTGACGTTTTGAGGGGACGGCAGAGATTAGATGAGAGAGAGAGGAAGAAGTGGGGCGAAGGAGGGAGGGGTATTGGGATGGAGAGAGAGAGAGAGACGTGCTGCATTAGTCCGGGGTGTCTCCCCTGCCTCCTCCACTAATTACTAACACTCACATTGATTCACTGAGGCGACCAGGTGTGGAGAACATGGGCGCTTACACATTAATCCATACGAAACAATGCCGTGAGTTTCGCAGGGCGGACCTCCGGCCAGCGGGGTTTAGAGATCGCTCTGCCAACGCACCTCACACCGAGCAAGCAGGAGAGCACATGATACATAAGGGTGGAAGATTACCTGCAGGTCAAAGAATTTGCTGTATCGCCTGTAGATGATGTGGGATGTGTTGTCCGAGTAGGTGACATTGATGAGATATACCTGCCGAGAGAAGAAAAGCGGAGAAAAGAAAGTTTACACTTTTCATTTTAAAACTGGCTCATTTCGTGCAAAAAAACTACGATTCTCAACAAATGATACGCGCTCGTTTCGAGAAGCCGTTACTCGAGAACATTTGTTCATTTTCGCTTGATGAACGCCAACCGTATATAGACTACAATGGCCATCCCCTTCTGTCCGTCGACAGATCAGTTCCTCGATGCATGCCACTGGTTGGATCGTGCACAGCCCCGACAGCAGCTCCCCCAACATGAAGGCTCTATGACACACACTCATAAGTCTGATGGATGTTAGTGTCACTCCCCTCCTCTGTCAGAACATTGACCTGTTGGCCTTCAACGATATCCGTCAAGAGGCCAGCAGTGTTTCTAATCTCATAGACGGGTCAACGAAGCCGATCCAGAGGCCAGCAGTGTTTCTTTGTCGTCTTTGGTTGATTTACATTAAAGGGCTCTCAAGTGGATTAGTTGTTCCATAGCATTAGGCTGCAAGCTTGTGAATGGTTAATTACATTGAGTAAACTGGGTACGCCTCCAGAATGGGATCTAAAGCTTGTATTGTTCGAATGCTCCCTCACTCGCATGGATTCGAGAGCTGAGGGTTCCTCGAGAGACTCCATTACTAAAAATCAGCTATGCTAATTCTCTGCATGGCCACATTGTCAGTGTCCCAAATGAGACGCGATGAACGCATGACAGAAAAAGGGCCTCACGAAGTGAAGCAGCTCTGTCCCTGGTGAGGACGGACTCAAAGTAGCACATTTCCATCAGCCGAACCAAAAAATACATTTTCGTTTTTTAAATATATTTTTTGTTGAAGAATCTGGCGCGCGCTCAGCGCACAGCTAAAATAACCACGATGAAGTGATTCACAAGGAACCATGATGTTGTCACCCAGCCAGAGCGTTCCAGCTAAGTGGCCCAGACACAGCACGGAGAGAAATCCACTTAGCATCAAGGCGTGGCGAACACAGCGCCCATTGGCTCTGCCTCTTGTACAGCATTCAGATTCAATAACGGCAACGTGTTTCCCTGGTGAGCCACTGCTGCTCCGCATCCAGCAGGCTCCGCCTCCGACTGGTGTGACCCTGTCACTCCGACTCCTCTGTACCTGCCAAGAGGCTCCCGATGATCGAGAGGGAGTGAAAGACCCTGACGTCAGCCTGCGAAGGGCAGCGGCTTCAACAAAAGAGGTTCCGCTCCAGCGCCGAGGGGTTAGAAGCCCTCGTTGCAGTTGGCTCAGCTGCTGCTGGCGAGGAGCCACCCCCAGTATGTTCACTCCCATGCAAAACACAGCTCCTGGCATCCACACGTCTGCCACTGTCACACTACCCTCGCATGCTTGTTCTCAGCGCGGTGGGGTGTCACCACAGCCACTGGCTTTGGCATTCAGTGCCATGAAAATGTGCTCCTTGGAGAACCTCCGAATTACTAAAGTAAAAAATGTCTCGCTGCCACCGTCAGCAATGTCTCCCAATGTCTCCCAAGGACTAGTGAGGATAGCAGAGAGCTCATTAACAGAGCACCTCCTAAAGAGATGAGAGGACGTTTCAGGAAGCTGAAGGGCACACAGAGAGATAACTGTGAGCTGGGGCGTCATGTGGAGCTCATATAGGCCGGCGTTGACCTCACTGAGGCAAACAGCCCACATACCTTGAGATAGGGGCTTCTGTAAATGATACACCTCCGAGGCAACGGAGCGGCTGCCCCAGAGCTTGTTTGAGTGTGTGGTCATGTTTTTTTATTGAGGAGAAATAGAAGCTATGTTGGTTAATATCAAGATTTCATTCACACTCATGTCGATCAGTCATGAAATTCAGGTATCACATCCGTGGGGCCCAGAGGATGAGTCCTGGTGACGTTGGTGATCCTGTGATCTACGACAATGACGTGTGTCTTTGAGAGACATGTCCCAACAGCTATTGGATGGATTGCTGTTCAACATCAATGTCCATGTTCCCAGGGGATGAATGCTAATGACCCTCTGAGTTATTATCGGACGACAACAGCTGTTTAAAGTTATTCCTTACCAATTAGGTTGTGGTTGAGAGTGAAATGTCAGGATGGATTGTAATGACATTTGGTACAGACAGGGGTGTCCCCCTCAGGACGGATTGTCATATCTTTGCTGGGCTTTAACTAACTTTTGGCACCACCATGAGAACCAACTCTTCATTTCATAATGACAAAATCCCTGGATCTCTGCTGCCTGAATGGAGAGCTAACCAGCTAACATGCTGAACTGAAAATTATTCCCAACATGTTCATGGTGAGCGTGTCAGCATGCTGACATTAGCATTCAGCTCACAGAGCTGCTAGCATGGTGGTGAACACGAGTCCACATATATCTCTGGCATTTGTGTCTCATCACTTATTGGCCAACATGTGTCCAAACAGAAGCATCTGTGGTCAAAGAAACTGAGGATACAGTCTATGTGGAACTACTATGTGGCTCAGTGTTTGGCCCCTATGAGGCTTTAAGACCTGACCCCTCAGGGACGCACTGACATCACCTGGTAAACGGTTGAGTGGGAGAGGCTGTCAGGGCTTGAAATGGTGTAAATACTGATGGGAACGCACTTTGCTGCAACATATGTCCAATAGTGGGTATTTATGTTCTAACTGTTTACTCCCTGATTTGAAAGTCTTCCAGGCTCTTCTCATTTCAAATCATCTATTTACTTCTTTTTTTGTTGTTGGGGAAAACAGCTTCAATGACTAAGTGAAATGTTTGAGAATAAATAAATTCATATCCTCTAAATTCATGTGTTTCTATGTTCTTTTAAACCTTCACAGGGCTCTCAAGTGTCACGCATTGAGCGTGAGACTCACGCATTTCGGTCTTAAGTCACGCACTCCCGCCACACATCATATTTCTCACGCTGAAAAAAACTCTTGGCTATTTAATGTTTTAATGTGCCGCAGCGCGCAAACATGAGCTGGCCGCGCTGCCCTCACCGTGGAGGAATCAAGCGCTTCCCTGGAGTTCTGCTGAGGTGCCACTTATCAGCCAATCAAAAAGAAGAAATGGGCTACACAATAGCCAATCAGAAAAAAAACCGTATCTGGGTAAGATTTAATAAAGCAATCAATGAAAATAAAGCATCCTGGAATTGCGCGCGACTGACGATAAAATCCGGAAATTTCGTTCTGCGGGGGGGGGGGGGTGTGCTGCTGATGGAAATGTCACTCTTGCCTGTCTTCAAAACTTGAGAGCCCTGCCTTCATGTTTCTGAGTAACTGTTCCCCTGGTGACACTGTGTGTAGCGCGTCGTTGCTTTAATTGCATGAATTGTGGGTAATTGCCATGGGCACAGTCTGCAGAAATGCGGAATAATAGAGAATGGTTCATAAAAGGCTCAAAATGTCTGCGACAGAGCCCTCAAACCCTCGGTGACTTGACAGTGTGGCAGAACTAAACCCTCATGCGGGAGCATGGAGATGGGGATTGGGCCCTAGTGTACTCTACAAACTCCTCCCTTCATGCCTCTAAGCAACCCATGCTTTAGCTGAGGTCCACGACGGAAGCCAGGCTGGAAGATGTGGACACAAACCCTCAGAAGCAGATGGGTATGTGATGGCAGCTGCAGTGGAAAACACAACCAACAACCAGCCCCAGTCTGCCCGTGCTGAAAATATCAAGTTTAAACCTAAAGCCGCACGCCCAACCCCAAAAATAGATTTACTCCTCAACACTCCCGGTGACGTAGAAGAGTCTGGGCTTCTGCCGCTCTCCGTGCAGCGACAGACATGGAGCAGAGAACATCTCCTAATCTAATCTCATGACTTCATTCTGCACACTACACGGCGATCCTGCTGCTTCTTCTGCTCTCGTGCAGCCCACACGCTGACTCACAGCCCCAGTACGTCCAGTCGTCAGTGTGGAGTTGCCTTCACTCAAGTATTGGTTGAACAGAAAGGTAACAGCATCCATTAGCACAGGGATTCCCAAAGTGTGGTGCGCGAGCTGCTGCCTGGGGGGCGAGAAAAAAAAAAATGGTGTGGTGTAATAATTAATAAATCATATTAATTAGGCTCTCTCAGGGCTCATCATTTCTTCTTAACGTGACTCAACAGAACACATCGATTTTTAAAAAAAAAAAAAAAAACTCTATTTAATGTTTGAGGGGTGCTCAATACAATACACGTGCTCGCCGTCCGTGAGAGCTCCGTCGGCGCAGACGCATCGGGACAGAACAAGAAAGTCACTGCACGTCTGCAACAACTCTGCATTCTTTTTTTTGCGTTTTTTTTTTAAATGTGTGTGATTTTTGGTGTACCGAGTGGGAGGGTGGCAAGAAAAAAAAGTTTGACCTGCATTAGCACTATATAACCAAGTAATGAATGGTTTATAACGCACCATCATGTAGTCACACACAGCTATGGTGTTTCTACCTTTGTTCCCGATTAAAACAGTGAAGACACACTTTATATCGTTACAGCTGTCATTCGTTGTGTGTCCGCTCTTGGCTCCACTACAGGTGGAAGAACACTTCTATCTGCATTGCAGTGCGTTATAAGCCACGTATTCAATGGAATGCTGATGCATGCGAAATAAGAATAACCAGTTAGTCGCAAGAACAAGGGACACATTCAAACAGTTGATAAATAATCGGCCGATTGTATAACTTTACATGATAAGACTAAATGAAAGACAAAATTACGATATTAAGAAGTAGGAAAATGACATTTTATCAGAACCACAGAAATCAAGATAGAGGCCCAGCAGAACCTTGTGATTGCTGCGGGACGCTTTTGCAGCAACAAGCCATCGCTGCAATTCCAAAATGAGGGGCTAAATTATCTTTTGTAGGGGGGAGCTATTACTATATATATATATATACACATATATATATACATAAATATATATGTATATATATAATATATATATATACATAATAATTACTTATCTTTTAATAATAGACTCACGAGACTCCGTCAGTCTGCCTTATCTTTCTATCTTCTGACATGTCAACTGTATTTACAAAAGGAGCCTTGAAAAAAAAAAATCATAAACAGGAAGAACAAAGAGGAGTGGGGAAATAAACACGTGCTTGGGGGCCTTGAATGTCCCAGATAGAAAGAAAAGACCGTTTCCCATGGAGGTTGCAAAACAAAAGTTAGTTTCACACTCAGTAGCAAAGAGACAAACATGAATTGTTTGCGACGGAACAAATTGGACTTCTGATTATTTCATAATGTTCTTCTGAACCATGAATATTCACACGGAGTTTACAGCTTCCCTTCTTTCTTTCTTTTTCGTCCCCCTCTTTGACTAAAGAAGCGTTTCTCTAATAACAGAACAGCATTCAGAGAAACGAACAGAGAAAATAACTTACAGTTTCGGAGGAAAAGCCAGGACCCAGTCCTCCCGGTGTGGAAGTGCAGAAGGCAAGAGAGCGCAGAGCTTGTTGGGGTGGAGAACGTGGAGCTGGCCACTAAATGCAGTGAACCCCGCCTAAACCACAATATTTAAAGTTAGCTATAAAACAGACACACATCATACTTTCAGACCATGAAAGCGAACATGCTCTCTGCCTCTGAGTGAAGTCTTTCCACATGGAACCACGGCCTAAATCTACTCATTCGTCCTCACAAGGTCACATCTTCTTTCCAGATCGACAAATGACAATTAACACGTTCTTCAGAGATATTTCCCGGCAGAACGCCACCTGAGTGAAATCAACTGTGGGACTTCCACTTTGAAGTGGACCAATCCGGTGGCTTTGTGGCGGACGCAGCAAGTGGGCGGTGCTAAAGGGAAACATTGTCGATTCAGCGGGCCCGTCCTGTGCACCACGATGCTATTTTTCCGGGCGGCGCGTCTGGGGCGTTTGGGGCATTTGGGGCGACGCGATGTGGGCGACGTGTTTACAGCGGCGCGTTTTGAGCGGCGCAATTTTCGCCCCTAGTTGAAATATTTCAACTTTGAGGGGGTAATCTCGCAACTCGGCCAATCAGCTCTTGAGTTGCTGCGCGCGTCATCGCTGTCCCGCCGCTGTTGAATCAGAACAAGACGGACAATAATGTTATGAACACATATTATATATAATAATGTTATGAACACAATAACAGCGTTTTGATGTTCCGCTCTCGTAGCGCTGGAAGCGGAAGTCTTTTGGACGTAACAGTAACTTCATCGGTGAAAGTGACCGCGCTGTATGAGCCTACGGGTGATGTCATGAACCCAAACACGAGGGCGTTAGATGTTCCGACGTGTGTGGGATGTCCACAACAAGTATAAAGCAGAACTAGTGGTTAGTTATTCCGTGGTGGATGAAGGAAATGATAACGGTCTTTACGGAGTCTCGACGCTCATGGTGAGAACACGGTGAATGGTTGGGCGAGTAAACGCACGTGTTTTGGGCGACGCGAAAAATCGCATCGCTTTTGGTGTGAACGCACCTTTACTTCACTCATCCACTGTCTTCAGCCACATATGCCCCACAAAGAAGCACCACTTACAATCTTATGTTTGTCAGAAATAAGCTCAATAGTTTAAGACATAATTCAATCAGGTGAAACAACAAGACATTGAGAACTACGAGCGGGCTGAAGAGATCTGAGTGGACCCGTGAGCTAAGAGGAGGACACCGCTGCATGACATGAGAACCTGTGCGGCGATGCACTGATGTCACTCACTGATGCACTGATGTCACTGTCAAATAGATCCACGCCACAAGGGAACCCCATTCCTGCCGTTAGGACTCATGCCTCGGACATGTCCAGGTCACTACTCACCACGCTGATGTCACAAACCTGGACCCTTGTTTAGTTTTTGTAATCCGTCTCTCGTGAGCCCTCTAACTATGGATCGTAAGAGCAATACTAAGCCATGCAGTACCCCTTTCAGTCAAAATATGTGTGTACATATTTACCTCTTGCGGTACTTTCCAGTGGAGATATTATTAACCGGATCGGATGTTTCTTATAAATCCTCCTTGGGCGCTTCGGTAGAGAGGGAGAGGGAGAGAGGGAGAGAATATCTTATCGTGCTAATCCGGCCAGTCTGATTCCAACAACGGTTTCAGCCAATCTCTCTGACTGTCAAGTCATTTCCTAAAAACATACCATTAAAAAACTAAAAACTAAACCAGAGCCGGTGCCCCCGCACATGCCCAGTGTCTCCGCAGAGCATCGGCATTTCTGTACGTAGAATGATAAATCAAGCTGTTAAGGAAGAGAGTGCTGGAGGCCACGTTGAAGCACCACACCATGTCTCGCCATCGGAATGAAGCTACCGTCAAGCTTTAAGACCTCTGCAGGAGACGAATAAAACGTTCCATAATCACAAACAACATCTGTTACTGAAGCCATCAAAACAACCCCCGGCATGTGACGTGGATACACACTCAAGTCCGCATCATGGTCAGAGTCGTGGCTCTGACCATGGAGTGTGGAGAACATGGACCTGACTGATGGACCCCCCCGACTAAACCCTCTCCTCCTTCTCTCACACACTCCTAGCTTCACTCTTTGTTTGACGGGGCCCAATACATATCTGAGTGGGGAACGGCTCTCTGAAGGCATGTTTTACGGCGCCCAGTAACAACAGAGGCCTCCACGCTGCTGCAAAATGAAATGTTGCGGCACAGGGATTTGTTGGGGGGAAACAGGAGACTAACGTAAACACGGCCATGCCCCCCCTCTCTCTCTCTGGAATCCCACCAACATGCAGGATGGAGAATGTGTGCATGGTCCGGCCTTCCCCTGAGGCCTGAAGAGCCCTCCCCTGTAGCAAAAAGCCCCTCCTCTCCCAAAATAAGCATGTCCAGCTGGTTTCCCGAACACTACTAACAGCATCCAAAGGATAGCAGACTGAATATTCTCTTGTTTCCTCCCTCCCTCCCTCCCTCTTTCCCTCTTTTTTTCTTCCCACAGTGGCTAGCTTAGGCTCCTGAGACAGGGTAGCCAGGGAAACTAGGCCACGGACTGACCCGCTAAGACCGAGGAGCCCAAAACAAAGTGCAGCACAGCTTCGCTCTGAGAAGCTCCTGTTCCCACTCTCACTGTTCTCAGCCTGGAGAGCACTCCACGATACACACGGACGGATTACTGGACCGGTCCGTGGAAGCAGGAGCTGTCTATTGGGAGTCCATAATGCATGAAATAAAGAGTACTGTAAATAGCATCAAAAGCAAGCCACTCACTCACTATCTCTCAAGACTGAAGATACTACATTAACATGAGAAGCACAGCTATCGGTTTCCAGTGTGTTGTCAGGAATAAAGAGTGGGAACAGGGACACCATTCTTCATGTGTTACAGGCTGTATATCTCCTACGGCTTTCAGAGCATTAATATTGCTTCAAACAACGATAATATGTATGGATCTAGAGGAGTAATATCTACCTAAGCAGAGAATGAAGTCTCTCTTTCTCTGTCTGTGTGTTGTAATCAGAGCTTCTCGTCTCCGTGTTCACATGGCGGCCGGCCGTGTGCCTTTTAATGCATGTTATGTTTGTGCATGTTATTGCATGTTATGATAATGCATGTTATGTGTGTGCATGTTATGTTAATGGTGTTATGTTAATGCATGTTGTTTTTGTGCATGTTAATGCATGTTGTGTGTGCATGTTATTGCATGTTATGTTAATACATGTTATGTTAATGCATGTTATGTTAATGCATGTTATGTTAATACATGTTATGTTTGTGCATGTGTGTGCATGTTAAGTGAGTGTGTGTTATGTTAGTGCATATTAATGCACATTATGTTAATGAATGTTACATTAGTGCACATGTTCTGTTAATGCATGTTATGTTAATGAATGGTATGTTAATGGCTGTAATGTTGGTGCATGTGTGTGCATGTGTGTGCATGTTAAGTGAGTGCGTATTATGTCAATGCCTGTTATATCAGTGCATATTAATGCATGTTATCTTGCTGTTGTTTTTCCTATTAGCACTTTTAGCACTGTTAGCTTCTAGCAACGAGCTCACAGTGTAGAGATGTGTAGAGGCCACAGAAAGGCTCTTTGTTCAGCAGTGAGCCCCTTCAGGGATGGAGCGAGAGGCAGGAAGCAGTTAGCTTAGGTCCTTATGCTTACCATCATAAAACTGCAAGCAGTGGGAAGCAGCTCGCCCGGCTCCGACCTCATAACTTTGTGTTTACATTGCAGGTGCACTATGGTAACTCTTCACCTCACAAGATTCCAGAACAGGACTTGTCCTTGAACGATTAATCACCGCCCCACACCCTTTTAGTGGACGTCATGCCGGTGTCACTTGCCTCGACATGAGTAGGTTGCAGCCTAGGAGTGGCTGTCCACAGCGCTTCACTTTCAGAAATGGTGGTTCCCGTGAGACACAAACACAACAGGCGACCCTTTAACACCTCATGTTTGGTCCTCCACAAGGTTGAGTCACCCACCAAGCACACATTCCACGGGGTGCCAGAGCCATTCAGCGCGTTCCCTGTTCTCACGTGAACATGGCGAACTGTTGAGGAAATGCACACGACTAAACGACCCAACATGAACGTAAGGGCCTTGAGAAACTCGTTGATACTGTGACATAATCGAGAAGCCATGTGGACATCCAGTTCCAAGGCTGTGGCTATTTCTTACACAGGGGCCATAGTTAAGTTAGCTTGTAATCAAATAAACACAACATAGCTGTCACACAGCAACCCTGGGGGGGGAACACATGCACAAGACCCGCAGAACAGGACGAGGGAGGAGGAGGGGACTCGTTTCCTGACCCGGGACTCTGTACAGTGGTGCTTTAACAGTGTCAAGAGTTTCAGGTGTCACTTTCACTGGGGACACCCCTGTGTGAAGTGTGTATGGGTGGCATCCTCGACTAAGTGGGCTAATTGTGTCCACATAACGGTCGACCCAAGGGGTCTGCAGGACTGTAATTGCGTCCGAGCAAGTCATTTATTATGACTTGTTTATGAGCTTAAAATAGGATCTGAACTGGGGCCAACGAGCGCAGGGCCCCAACACAGGACTCACACCTGTAACAAGTGTAGTATTGATGAAGACGGCCACAGGAGGGTGGGATCAAGAAGGTAATAATAACCACTGAAGGCCTGTCGGGGGAAATGTGGAGGATCTCATGTGGCCTACATTCTTGAAAAGCAAAAAACTGATTTATGACAGACTTTAAACTAAAAGAAACTACATAAAAAAACGAAGGTTTTAGATGGACTTTGAGGCCTGTCCGAGCTCCACAACGGCTACTGGACCCTCAAGAACGAATTTGTAAACTCAATTGTGAAAGCCAACGAGGACAAGGAGCCGAAAGGAATGGGCGGGGAACACAAACACCATTAAATGTATCCAACTCCATCTGCTGATGAAGAGCATGTGATGTTATCAAGGAGCTGCAGAACTACATTTAACTCATGTTTATTTATGTATAAATCCATATGCGTGTATTTATATATGATAATATATACTGTATGTTAATTATACATCAGAAGAAAGGAAAGTGTTCCACTGAGATTTAAAGAATCCAGACGAGATACTTCTCCCTTACAGTGCCATACCCCCCCCCCCCACACACACACACACACACACACACACACACACATACACATACACAGGTCTGTCTGAAGATAGTTGAAGATTCATTACCAACATTCATAACCAGGTCATAATCCCGCAGCTCCAGGCTGCCTGTGTGGCAGTAGCTACCCACTCATGACACCCACTGGGTGTCAGCTCGTAACTCTTGTGTGTGAGCAGGCACCCCGCTGAGCGCGAGCTTAGCGGCGGTTCCTCACATAGCTGCTAGCCCCATGTCGTTGACTCCATGCAGCCTCAGCGCGGGGAGCAAGGCCACATAGACGCGTCTGAATGGGACAGACACGGTGAGAGGGGGGGGGGTGATGACGAGGCGGGCAACTCACGTAGTGTTTGGACGGATTGCGCCTCTTCTCCACGTCCACGACTTTCACGTCCAGCACAGTCCGGAACTGCATCTTGACCCTGCAAAGGCTCTGCATAGAAGCGACAGACAGGCTGCGGCGGCTCTGGGGAAGCGATCTCGTATCACGGGAGAGCGATCCCGACATTCATCGCTGTCGGGCGGCCGGTTAAGTGAGCAGCTCGCGCGCCTCACTCGCGCTGTCAATGTGATTAGAAACCCCGCTCGATAGTACGCGCTGAAGGCTCCCGGGGAAATCCACACAGCAGCGTGTCTCCAGGCAGAGAGCGGTGTTCGCGGCTGGCCAGTTGGGGCGGCGCGCGCGGGTGGGGGTGGGGGGGAGAAGGACCGCGGCCACCTCGGATGAGAAGAAACAAAGTGCAGCCGCTCTTCCTTTGTCCTCCGCGGTCACTACCGAGAGGACAGCCGCACACCTGGAGCTCACAGGGGGGGCTGTCCGAAGGGAGCCGGCGGAACCGAGCGGCTCCAGCAGGCGCAGTAGATTTTTTTTTAAGGAACGGAGTGGGATGGGCTTCACGCGCACGTCCTCAGGGCTACTTGAATAAAGCACCACCAAAAAAAACATTAGTCTGTGCCTCCCTCTGCGAGAAACGAGCGTCTGCGAGCAGCCGAGACACGCCGGGACTGTCTCATGTCACTCGTCCGCCTCGGGCCGCAACTCTCCCCCTGAGTATCGAGCCGATGAACCCGGCGACATGCACGCGGGCATGACTTCGACGCGAGCGGTGTGTTATTACTTTAAAGGGGCAGCGCTCCTCCAGGCTCTGAGTCACGAGCCGCTTTCTGGCCGGAGACGCGAGCGACTGGAGATATGGATACAGATGTTTCAAAGCCGACCAATCAGCAGCCGCCTGCTCTACATGAGAGCCAATTACCGACCGAACACTGCCCCCCTGCGCACACAGCGACACCCGCACGCGCGCAGGCGGAGGGAGCCCAATCTCGAGGCTGCGCGTCTTCTTGTTGTTTACCTCATGAAAGATGCATCGAGACGCTGAACAGGTTTTCAGAGCAGTGTCACCCTTTAAGAGGCAGGGGAATAGGATCACACATGAAACAGATGTAAACTATTAGAACCCGCCGTGTTAACTTTTATTAAGACAATATTATTGGAAGTTTCAGAATGTTTGAATGTGCAAGTTACACATGTTATCAAATGTGCTCATTTCTATATACATATCCAGATGATACATCTGAATAATATAAAGCCAGGTTAAACATCTGCTTCATTATTTAATTGTGTTGATCAGTACAGATGTACAACCGCCAGACTGCAGACAACATGGCTGTTCTTGGCACAAATATAAACCGGTATTAAGTGCCACATCACCTTGCATGGACACAATGAGTCTGCCAACTCTTTAAACCCTGGCTGCTTTAGATGCATATTTGAGGCTCCAGGCTAAGGAACCATTTAGATATGATATTACTTTATTCATTTTCTTTATTCATTTCTTAATTTGGAGCGGGGAAATTTCATTATGATGCTCACCCTATTGTAAGGGCACTTCAGCCCTTATTCCAAAACAAACTTTTGGATGGCATGTACGATGTTTACAGGGATGAGGTTGCTCAACAGACAATGCACCTTTTCATTGCTGGTCATGGGTCGGGCCCTTTGATGTTGAGAGATCTTTAACTTTGTCTCTTTGGTGGTTCTGTGTGTTGGGTCGATATTTGTTGTCAGACTTCCACTGTGTGGGATTCATCTCTGCTGTTGTTGATGTCTTGGTCTCAGCCAACGTGGTCTCTAACTCACACACATTTTATTGGTTGAGAGTGTGGTTTAATGTGATACATCGATGGTATGTTTGGATTGCAGCATCACATTTTCTTGCATGAATATTATTTTTAATATTATCTCTCTGCATGAAACAGTAAAAAAAGAACAAGAAAACATACTGGCTTGCAAATGAATGGGTTAAAAAAAGAGGTCTTACATTTTTCCCCCTAAACCCCTTTAGCGAGTTAATCAAGCCAAGCATGGCCCTGGCCTGTTATTCATCTCCTATCCCTCAACAGGTCTTTTATCGTAAATGTTTACAACAGTGAAGTCCACGTGGTCCTGAAAGCTTCCTGAATGTCGATCATTATGCAGAAGTCATTTCAAGTTGGCAAGAGCCCCACTTCCCAGTGGTCATGACGAACAAACGGAATGATTCACTTCAAAACATATTGGACGATCACATTCTGGAGCAATAAACCACAGTGCACGCCGTGTCTGCAGTGACACCGAAGGTTCCCGCCGCCACACTCAGGTCAGAACACGGTGTAATGGCTGTCGCTGGTGCTGACGATGTCGCTGTTGCTCTCCAGGGAGTTGAGGACGAGCTCCAGCGTGGCTTTGCTCACGTTGAGGCTGTGGCGCTGCCTGACTGCAGACAGGATGTGCAGGATGTGGCAACCCTTCTCAGCATCTACGAGCACGGGAGGAAGCAGCCGTCAGCACGCAGGCATGTGGCCGTGAGCAAAAAAAGAATGCGAAGGGAACAGAGGGATTCATGGAGTTTAGTTTTTTCAATATGTCTACACAAGAAGTAATTGTTTTGACATAAATTAGGTGTGATTGTACAAGCAGAGAAACAGCTAGAATTTGTTATTTCTTCAACTGAATGATAATCTCTGCTACACTTGCCACCCAAGGAGATTACCACGAGTCAAACTAAAAACACAGTAGGTCAACGTTGATCAGAAGCTCGAGACTTAAAAAGGGAAAACTTGTTGCCTTTGTTCTGGACGTCCAACCAGTGCTGATGTAAGTGTAGACTGCTATGGACCCAGGAAGCCAGACTAGCGGATTCTACATTGCCACCATCTCTACTTTGCACCAGAAATACTAGTAATTATTATTATTTCAATAATGTCGCGTATGATGTATAGAAGGCTGTGTCAGAACAAAAGTGGCATACAACCACTGGACCAGAACAATGCGTAACCATTCAGCGGCAGCCCGCGGGCGTTAACCTGCGAGGAGAGCAGGCTGCTGAAGCCAAACACGGTCAAACCCATTCAGAGAAACCTTTTCCTCTCTACTTACACTTCTCTTTCTGAGAGTCCTCCCTGATGACGTCTTTGACGGCGATGAGGAGATCTGTGTCATGTGCCGTCACCTGGCGGGAGATAAAAAAGGGCAACAGCGTGAATCCTCAGTAAGATAACCAACTGAAGTGAGGGGAGTTTACTGGAGACGTTATTTACGTGATAGACTTCATCCTGGGATTTGACTTTGCGGTACACAACTCCCTCGTCCTGTAGAAGTTGCAGGGCCTCCTTCAGAAGCTGGCGTAGCTGCTGACATGCAGAGGGACCCGCCGCGGGCGCCTGCACAGCAACAGAGAGCGGACGTGAAGTTCCATTCAAAACAACGCAGCATTCACGCTGGTGTTGCAGCCAATAAGCATGTGGAGATGGGAGGTGACATGAGTCAGAGGCAGACACTGCGGCATCGATTACTGTGGTTCTGTTTCAGATCTTCATAAATGAAAATAGCTCAGTGTGATGTCTTCTTGTCTGGTTTCATAGGATGAAGGAACAAACTAAATGAAGGATGATGTTTTCAAATGAAAGAATACAAATGAGCTTGTATGTGAGGAATGAAATCCTGCCCGTCCTTCCTCCCTTGGTTCATCATTCTCACCTAAGGCACATCAATTGATTCCACCACCACACATCTTCAGAAATGAAGGGATCCCACCAGTATTATTGTTTGTGCGTACCGAGTCTGCTGATGCTGTTGGTGGCTGGCTGGACATCAGAGGCTGCAGGAGGTCCTGGACGTCATACGGTCTGAACCGGGTCACCGACTTCTGCTGGAAGAAATCCTTGATGATGTTCGTTGCCTTGCTGAGCGAGCTGAGGGCCGAGTCACTGAGCAGAGAGAGAAGTCTGGCCTTAATACAGTTCATACGAATGTTAACAGAGAAAATGTGTCTTTGTGCCGGTAGTTAGATTAAAGCCTGCTTTCATTATAGGTCCATGTCCATTTTCCAAAAATAAAACTGAGTATTTAACTGCAATTTCTTTTTTTATATTTGATTATTTTATTGCATGCTACCTGCATATTTCTAAGGCTGCGCAATTATTATAAATGTTATCAAATTCACAACATGGTCTTTTCAAATGTTCAAATCACATAAGGGGCTATATCTATTAGAGGCTACATGTGTGCAAAAAACATTTAAAATTCTATCATCATTTTAACTCCATAATGTTGCTGCAATTTTAATGTTTTTCAGGAAGATTGAGAATAATGATGTCAAATTGTATTACGCCTACCAATATCGCAAGGCACATCACAACTGCAATGTCAGTGACACGCTTGAATGACGGTCGTTATCGCTTCAAAAGCATTCAGTCCCACTTTTCTCAGCGCATCCTGCAGTGTACACACACACACGATCAGACGGTATGGTCGTCCTTCCCCAATTCACTCATTCCAAGTTTCCAATATGTCACTGTGTATTAAATTATGAATTTATGCTGTTCTCTGTAAAGTGCAGAGTTCTTGACTATGCATTTAATTCTAATTTACTTTTTACACATGGCTCTTTTATGAGAAATTCCTTGTTTGGTGGGTTTGCATCCACCCGATTAGACCATAGACTGTCATCACCCATGAGTTTGATGACAACGGTTGGAAGCTTGGAGTTCAGCATTTTCTCCGTTGTTTTTATAACCAGAAGTGACACCAGAGGGTGGAGCGAAGAAGAACCGAACGCTGAATAAGATTTTTTTAGGATCAGAATGTTACAATTAACTTGATAGAATTGAAAACCCATAACCTGCTTTATGATCTGTTTGACTCAAAATAATAATGTACTAACTGAACATCGCGCTGTAATGAAGAAGATTTGAAACTAGAGATTGAGATCATAAACTCAATTATGTTCTTCTGCAACTATTTAGTTCCACCCAACTGGAGTATTACAGCCACTCACTGTTTATCTTGGTGAACCAACTACTAATATTCAGTGGTGGTTTGAAACGCAAAGAGAAGAATTTTCTTTCGTACATTTTCTAGGAAATTGGGTTAATATAAAACCATTTGGATCTAAACAAGGCTACAGTGGTATAAAGGGTGCATAAAGAGATAAATGTTTAAAAAATATATATATCTAATTTTCGTTTTTTTATTGATTGTATTTTATGTGTATGGTTACAAATATGTGTATTTATGCATGTATGTGTGTGTACATATACATTATACATACATTTGTCCTGTTTTTCAGCTTAACTTGTTGATTTTAAATGAATATCTAGAAATTCAATACAAATGTGATCAATAATAAAAGAGATGTTCGTACCCCGTGGCGTTCGGCCGCAGCTCTAGCGGTTTGTCATAGCACAGTCTGTAGAGCCGAGGAACCTCCATCATCCACTCTATCTGGACCGCCATCACTGGGTCGTTCACTTTATCTTGGAGCACACACAGATACACACACACACACACGATGAATGGGCAGATGATATCGATAACAGGTACTCTCAGATATAGAATGTGCTGTGTGTGGCTGCGTGTGGGTGTGTGTCTTTGTGTGAGGAAGAAAGACATGTGTAGGTCATGACTAAATGAGACTGCAGTAATAGGATAAAGAGTGTTCTTGCTCGGCACTTCAAGAGCGTGTTCTAGTTTGGGCATTTGTAGTTTCTACTGAACCACCGATTAAATGTTGGTAATCTGGGGGACATTGGTGGGTGTAACTGGAAGGTAGTTAAGCGACAGTGGATGATGGGTTCTGATATCAAACTGACACTGTGCCCTCAGAGGACAGCCCTATGAACTCACAGAAGGTGGAGGCCATGATTTCTCTCTGTTGCCTCGACGTCTTCACTGGTCCTCTGACTCGGAGCAGCTCTCCGATCTCCAGACGGAAGCGGCCCTGCTGGGCCTGTCTCAGCTTCTCCAGTTCAGCGACGGGGTTGAAGCCCCCTTCACTGCATTTTCCTCCTGCTGGAGATGACAAAAGAATATCGGACATAACGCAATAGTTTGTGGCAATAAATTAATGTTTAATAATGATATTATGAAGCCCTTTTAAAAATAGTTTAACTAATTGATAACGACGCTACACTTTTAAGGTACACTAATCAACAGTTTGATTAGGAGGATGCTAAAAGCTATTTCAAATGTGTAAATATGGCTGAAACGTATCTTGCCAACACAGATTTATACAAATGCAAGCTCACATTTGGTAGGACCCTCCTCCTCTTTCAACAGGTCGTTCTTCCAGCAGAGGCAGTTTATTACACCAGTGCCGTCATCCACTGTGAACACAAGGAAAGATACTCAAAATGTGTTTTTGCATTCGATTGTGGTTGAGATTGGAAGGTGATAAACGTGTTTGTTTCAGGCTTTTATATAACAGGAGTGTGTGTGTTGGTAAAATATCAACAGAAACTGGAGCTTTGTCAGAGATGGAGATTATCCATAACAGGGAACAATGCCGCTCTTTGCCGACATTGCCACAGCGGGTCCCAAAATAACTCCTAAAGACAGTGTTCACACTCAAGGGTGTTTGTTCCACAGAAGGATTACCTCCATAACAGAAGAAGTCGTCTCTTTCTCTCTTGTAAACTACTGTCCCAAGCACATCGACTTTATAGATGGGATGCAGGTTGTAGAAGTAAATACCTGTGAGACACGGGGAGAAATAATAGTCTCAAATAATTATAATAATAATAATAAAGTTCATTATTAAAATCATCATCGTCAACATCATGAGGTGCAAGTCAAAAACAGTCACCGATACAAGTAACAGTGATGTCATTTATATCAAATGGTAAACGTATTGAAACATTACATTTATATAAATAATAAAAACTTCTTATAACGTTGTCCACTAGGTTAGTTTACAAAGGAGCGAATTGTTTTAACAGGACAGTGATGTCGTATGTGTACAGTCTTACAGATTGTAAAGCCCACTGAGGGAAATGTGTCTTTTGTAATAATGGGCTATATAAAATAAACTGAATTGAATGCACGTCAGCTAACTAGCTAGTTTACAGCAACTGACATTAGTTTGTAAATAGCTTGCTTGGTTATTTGATCAATAGTGTTTGTTTCGTTGTATGTTCAGGTCCTTCGCTGCTGGGAACAAACCTTCCGACCTGTAACGTTCCTTGTGACGGTTCCACATAAAGCCCACGCGGACCGCCAGTCGGTGACAGACCCGGTGTTTCTACGGGGACCGCTAGCTGTTATTACCTGGCACCTGTGTGGACTCGGCCATCTCCAGGATGTCCCTGACATACAGCCTGGCGAAGGCAGAGAAGATCGGGTCCAGTCCCCACAACATCGAGGCGGGCTCGTCTGCTGGGTCCATCGTGGCTGGCTGCATGTCATGGTGAAAACAGAGGCAAATATTGTCCAGCTGCTTTTTGTCGGCGAAGAAATTAAGCTAGCTCCGGTGGACGTGCCTTGACAGGAACCCAAAATATTAGTCACGTGACGGCTCGTTGAGTTACGTGAAATGCGTCTTTGTTATTTAAAGTGACTATGTAGGGTTAATACATACGTATAACATGATAGCAATATGTCAAGGGCTGAGTAGCCTTCAACTATCCATATGTTTGAAATAGTCGTGTTCGTGCTTTACTGTCTGTACGGCGCGGTTGTTTTTCGCAATGGCGTATGGGACATGTAGTTTCAGGAACACAAAGGAGCTTGACTGAAGTGTTGGTGGCACGTTGACGCAGTAACACTAAAACAAACAAGTAGAACACATGTTCTTTTTTCTTGCTGAAAATAAGTCACAGTATTGCCGTGAACTGTTTAAACGCCTCCCACCCCACACTGTAGTTGTATTTAATCTCCCATACGGACGAGGGCAGCAGAACACTGTAATTACCCCGCCAACTGTCAAACACGAGGAGAACAGAGAGAAAGAACCGGAGACGCGCGCACTCGAGGACGCGCGCAGACACTAAATCCGCTAGATTACTAAACCCGTCTCACACCAAGGGACCGGTGACCGTTTTCGTTTCCTTTTTTTAACCGTGTTAGCTAATGTTAACGTACGGGACCAACTGTACCCGTCTTTAAGCCTAAAGGAAACTGATTAATTAGTCTGTAGTATACAAGTAATTGAGAGGACGCCTCACTCCTCCTTTGTTTTTGTCTTCTTTTGGTTGAAAGGGGAGAGAGCCCCACAGGGTATTCGGGCTAGTGGGTCGTCGGGAGTTGGAACGACGACGAGCTTCTTCCTACTTCGCCTCGCATTAAAATAAAATCTTCTTCTAGCGGATATCAGATGACAGACACGTCTACGTTAACTGTAAGCCTATGTAGGGGTTAACAATGACCCGAAGAGAAGGAGCTATTCTCTGGACTGGCCCAACACGGCGTGAAAGGCTAGGCTAGGTTTCGGTCCGAACTGTCATGAAAGCTAGCGCTCTCCGAGCGGGTTCTTCTGACTAATGGGACGCACATAGCAGCCACAAGACGTGCTCTCTATAACTGTTCAAGACACGCGACACCGTTATTTTTTTAAAGGGGGGGGATTCCTTTGTCAATGTTGTACGCAAGTACCAGAGGATCATCATGTCGTTCTTTAATTTCCGTAAGATCTTTAGATTGGGTTCGGAAAAGAAGAAGAAGCAGTACGAGCACGTGCGCAGAGATGAGAATCCGGAGGAGATATGGGATATGATCGGTGAGCTGGGAGATGGAGCCTTTGGAAAAGTGTTCAAGGTAGGACTTCGTCTCCTTCGGAGCTTCTCGTTGAGTGGCCTTCCCCCTAGTTATCTTGTCCCCTCAGACCGGTACACCTGCACTGGGCCACAGGTGGTGGTCAATAGGACTGCTGAGGTCACTCCTACTTGTCTAACCCCTCTCCTTTATAGTTTATGTACCTGTGACATCCAAAATATCATCAACTCCCCCCCCTCATCTTGCTTAAACATGACTGCTCAACTACCTGGTCTCCATGACAAGTAAAGCTGAAAATGAACCACAATCTAACACACAAACCCCCCCTCTCCCCTCCATCATCGATGACAGGGTTGTTTGGTTTGACCCCAGTGTTTTGCTTGAGCCAGAAGCTTAATTTGCATTAGTGACAGTAAATGTTATCATAAGGGAGTGCCCAGCCATGTGATACCAGGAAGTGTGCGACGAAGCGATGCAGTTCACATTGATTGTTTGGCTTTCTGGACGCCTGGGAAACCGTTGGAATTGCCCACGTTTTTAATCCGGTGTTATTTAGTATCATACTTAGTCTAAACTTAATCTTCTTGCACAATAATTTCATCACATGGTGCTAATTTCCCAGCATTCCAACAGGCAGGACTGTTGAAGAACGAAAAGAAAGAGGGAATTGTCATTCTATTGTTCAACGTTGTTCCACAAGCGCAGATGCAAGCTAAAGGAGATCTACAAACAGTAAACGGCAGAGTTGTGTCTGAGTGTTGGGTCGTACCAGTTGTGATGCATCACGGGGACACACCCCACTGTTCATAGTGATTCCGAGTGAACTATGAGCGGCCTGCTTTAGGCCCGATGAGTCGATCATGGGGGTGTATGTGATTTTAAACGCTGTGTATGGCAGGCCATTGAGAAGGGGGGGCTTCCCATATCGCCTTTAAGCACATCCTGCCTACAGAGAAACCCAAAACAAACGGGAGGAATTTCTACTTCAACAACACCTGTCTACCGTCCCGCTAGCTTACTCAGACCTACAGCAAATCCTCTCAACGGGTGCGTTTGATGCAGGTCTGAGGTCAAGACAACTTTGAAGTCCGACATAAACCAAGTCTTCTGAGTCTTTAACATCACACGTGTTTATCCTGAGCAGGGAAATGTTCTGAACCAGAGCCGAGCACAAGAAAAGAAAGATTTAAGACTGACCTGAATAACCACACAAACTTCTGATCACGTTCTCGTCCTACAGGCGCAAAACAAAGTGACGGGAATTCTTGCTGCAGCCAAAGTTATTGACACAAAGACCGAGGAGGAGCTGGAGGACTACATGGTAGAGATTGAAATCCTGGCCTCCTGCGACCACCAAAACATTGTCAAGCTGCTCGACGCGTTCTATTTTGACAGCAAGCTGTGGGTGAGTAGAGGGGAGAGCTCTCTGAGCCGACAACGTCCTCGGTGTCAAGGTCGAGTGAGCGAGAGAGATGAAGCATCACTTGTAAGGGGAAGACGTAGCGAGAGAGCAGGCAGCAGTGGGGATGAAGGTGTGGTACGGCTCTGCCTTCCAGATGGGTAGAGGAGCTCAGACAGCCAGAGGGTGCTCCAAGTAGAGACACGTCTAAAGGGTCCAGCTGATCAAGATCTTCTTGGACACCAACCTGTACAGGTGTTCCGGACGCTTCTAAATCGTGAGAGGGCCCCGGGGTGGACCAAGAACACACTGGTAGGATCATATATCTGGTCTGGGAATGCCTCGGGGCTTCCAAGGAAGAGCTGGAAAATGTTGCGAGGGAGAGGGATGTCTCGGGTGCTCTGCTGCCCCCTGGAAGCCGACGCCCCCAGAAAAGAGGAAGAGATGCGATGGATGGACTGTACTATTATCGCAAGGCTTTATGAATTCCTTTACCTTATCAACATGTAGGGGGCAAAGTTCACATGAGCAGCAGAGACGAGCAGCTTTTTAAACTGTTAATCATCAAACTAGTTTATAATCCATTAACTGTGGATTTAAGCTTCTTTTTGGTCATCTGCCATATTTAAAAACTAGTTTTTATATACCCTGGAATACACAGTCTCAGTTTTAGCTGTTTAAGGGCATGTTGGGCTTCAGTGAATTTTGACTTGTTTTTACCTCGGCGCTGGAGCAATCCTGTGTCAGCAGATAGGATTATACACTCGGTTCTAAACGCTAGGTGTGTGTGCGTGCGTGTGTGTGTGTGTGCGAAATTCTCACCACTCCTGTAACATACTCACTCGAGTCAGTACACGCGTATCAAAGAAGACAGTGGGGTCTTTATCAAGTCTGGTGATTACCTGCGTCTTTCATTTCAGTGCTCCTCCTTTTTCCTCCCCATTGTCCTCCGAACAATGGCCGTGGCCTGATCGAGGTTGCCTGTTGATTTTAATCTTGGCTCGTGTACCACCTGATCAGAGCGGAGAGAGTGTCCAGTATATTTTCTCCTGGAGATGAATGGCTTCATTCCACATAACTCCAGGAGGGGACTGACTTCAGAACTGCATCCTAAATTGTGTCACCCGTTGACCGCAGTTTCCAATTTCAGTTGCACAGCAACAGTTTTGTTTTGTTTTTAAGGCTCTAGTGATGTTGCTAATGTAGGTGAGGTCACACAAAGTCTCACATCCTCCTTCTGTAATGGATTAGTAAATATGTGGGTGCACCCTTCTCCAAGTGTTTGTGTGTAGGAGAGAATATGCCCCGGCCCTGACCCCGGCCCTGACCCCGTGGTGAACAACGACTGTGGGGCCCATTGTAGAACAGCAGAGCTGTTAAAACAACAACACGCCTCCAGAGAATCACTAGTGTGTGTATATGTGTCTATGTGTATATGTGTGTGTGTGTGTGTGTACTTTCCAAGACTGTTCTGAGACTTGAGGCATTGCACGTCCTGGAAAGGGCTTTTTGTTGTAAGTAGAAAAGCTCAACTGAATAATGGAAGGCCATTGAACCTTGATGAAAAGTTAGTTCCTTTTTAAGGAAATACCCTCTGAGAAGATTTACTAACTTTCTATTTGAAATGCAGGCTGACCCTATAACACAATCCGGAGGCCTTAACCAGCATATCCGCCACAATTAGTTTCTCAATGGTTGCAAAATAGCAGAATTGCGGGCTTTACTTCCTCTTCCCTCATGTGTGGCATTTGGCTCGGGGGAGAGGATCATGAGCTTCATAGAGACACTCTGCTCCAGATGCTTTACCTTCACCGCTAATCACACTCGCTGCTGCCTCAAGTGCTGCGTCCATAGAATCTTTAATCCTATTAACAGAACAAGGCCGAGGGCCTGGCCTTATAGCTTTGGACCGAACGGCTGTGTGGAACCTTTTCCACAATGTGGCCCCTAACTGGGCCAATCCTCTTTCATCAACAGCCGTACTGAAAGCTCTTAAACAGCTCGGAGTGTTTCGTTCATGCAGGCCGGGTGGAGATTCACACTCCAATTGCTTCAGGTGGTTGGAGTACTTGGTGGTGAGAGTCTGTTGAGTGTTGCATGTATACAAAGCATGTTCATGCAGAGGCGAGTGGTCCTCCTCTCTGAGCCTTCCAGGCCCTCACTGTAGCTTTGACGGATCACTGTGTTCAACTTCAGCATCGCTGCCTCATCACGACTCGCCTGCGCTCGCTTCCGCTTCACATTGTTGCTGCCCGGCTCATCGCTGCGCTCTAAATGATCAACATGAAATGAAGAACGCTGTTTTAACATGAACAAACGCGTGTTGAAAACCACATTGACTCTGTGTTCCCTCCACCTGCATGTTGGCAGATCCTCATTGAGTTCTGTGCTGGAGGGGCTGTGGACGCAGTCATGCTAGGTGAGTCAGCACTTCTTCTTTGCATCGAGGTCAGAATGACGAAAAGGAAACTGTTGTCAAAACGGCACCAAACAGATCTGTGGAAATACCCACGGTCAGTGTAAAGGCTTTAGCACAGCGGGAAGCTGCCACCAATCAGAATCAGTTTTATTGGCCAAGTAAGTTTGCACAGGCAAGGAATTTGACTTGGTAAAGTGTCTCTCAGTGCTTACACAAAATATACATTACAACACAACACAAAACAGAACAGAGCAGTACAAAACAAACAGTGCAACGGTCTAGGAAGTTTAAGAAAGTGACTTAAGAAAGTATATACAAGTGCGAGAAGTGCAGGGATAAATATATATATGCTACAGTGAGTTAGCCGTTGAGTAGTGAGACGGCGAGGGGGAAGAAACTGTTTTTGTGTCTGGAGGTTTTGGCGAACAGGGATCTGTAGCGTCTACCAGAGGGGAGGAGTTTAAATAGTTTGTGTCCGGGGTGGGAGGGGTCTGCAGTGATTTTTCCTGCCCGTTTCCTGACTGGAGGTGTACAGGTCTTGGATGGTGGGCAGGTTGGCACCGATGATCTTCTCTTTGTTTGTTCACTATATAGAACAACAACATAGGCTGCGTAGTCTAAACCGAGGCGGCAAACTTTATTATTCCTTTCAACCTTGACAAAATCGGCGCAGACCAGATCTACTCCTTCCCTTCCTTTTCACAATAAAGGCCCTGGACATATACACTGTCACTGTTTGCCAGAGGGAAGTCAAATTCACCCAGAGCATTTTTGCTGAAAGGAAACTCATTGAAAAGGTTTCCAGTAGCTTTAGGCTGCAGTTTAGCTCAGACGCGGCTCAGGGTCAACAGGATCCTGGTGGTTGGTCATCTGCCTGCGTGAATCTATTCAAACCTTTTTTTGAAATTGCAGATTATTTGTTGTGCTGCTCGGTGTGTAAAGGCCTTAAGGAATACATAAAGACCTCTAGACCACGTTACAGTCCTCGTCATTAATACAGTTGATGTAGCTGTGTGTGTGTGTGTGCTCCACAGTCAATAATTCTGAGCACACGTCTTTTCGTGTGCTCCCCTGTAGAACTGGAGAGACCTCTGACGGAGCCTCAGATCAGGGTGGTGTGTCAGCAGACCCTGCTAGCCCTCGTCTACCTACACGAAAACAACATCATCCACAGAGACCTGAAGGCTGGCAACATCCTCCTCACGCTGAACGGCGATGTCAAGCTGGGTACGGGCGGAGTTTAAATCCACCTGTAACCGCCAGGAAGTCCAGCTACAGATCCTCCAACTGTCTCCCAACATCATACCCAGAATGGATATGATTCAGTCCATCGGCGGCTCCATGAAGATAGCAAGACAATCCCACAAAAATGAAAACTGTTATATAGTCTTTTTAATACATTTTCCTGCTTCAATGAGGCGCTGAGCCTTTGGCCATCGTCTGTATGATGTTTACTCAAGAGGGATCTGCTGTACAACGATCCATCCTTTCACAACAGGTCAAACGCATTCAGTAATCTGAGTGCAGTGTTTGTTCTCGTCGGACACACACACGCATACACACATACACACACTGACACTCATACACACACAGGCCTCTCCAACAGAACCTCTGAGCAACGTGTCGGGTGACGCGGCGCGGAAATAACTCATCACACGAAACCTTCACCGTGATTTGTCAATCCGTTTGTCTGTCAACATTTAGCGAAAAAAACAACCAATGAACACTCAGTAAATCACAAAGGACCTCCCACCTCACAGGTGAGGCTCATTAGCAGCCTGTCAGTCAGAGAACCAGAGAACACGGCGCGAGGACAATGTGCCTCATTGAGATTGTTCTGGAATGTTTGATGTAGAACACGTGGGTATGTGTCATATGCAAAAGACTTTAAAAGGTGAATTTACATTTTTTTGTAGAATGGAGAAAATGCCCCCAGCCTCCAGAGGGTTAACATTACATATTTGTCAGTTTACCAAGGGCACTGGTTCTGCTGCTGTTCAGTGTTAAAGATGACAGGACCAATGGAGTCTCAAATACACTTTTTTTTTTTACTAATCTGATGTTTCACTGAAGAAACAATTTATCATCCACGATATGAAATACCTCGCTGGCACTTTATAGGTAGGAGCCTCTTTGAAAACACAGCTCTGTGTGAAGTTTTGTCCCATTTCAAGCACACACATTTCCCATAATGCAACTAATAATGATCAGTAAAATGCCCCTTTTTAAAAAGAACTGTGACTTAAACTGCACAGTTTTAAGGCGAAAGCGAAAGTACTGCTGCATGGCTGTAGCGGACATCGTAATGAATTAGTGAGCGTCATGCACACAGCAGTCGTTGCTCTGTGTAAACAAACATGGATCCACCAGCTGATGCAGTGTCTCTTAGAGGGGCATGAGTCACTCTGGTGGATGGAACCAGCTCGGAGAGATAACACACAGCAAGTATTCTGTCCAGTGACACAACACACAGACACAGAGGTGCCGTTACTCACATGCGACACAGACGAGGCATGATGTCATCGTGCAAATCTAAAACCAAATGTGATAACGGCACACGGTGTTCTCGCAGGCCGCATTCTTTGTTCTTTTCACGCACCAATGAGATTAGCAGTTGTGCTGTTTGTCATTTAGTTTGGGAAAAGAAATGCCTCTGGTGTCCCACCAACGAATATCTGGTTTGCTTTGTCTTCAGCTGACTTTGGTGTGTCTGCCAAAAACGTCAAAACCCTGCAGAGGAGAGACTCTTTCATTGGGACTCCTTACTGGTGAGCTTAAAACCAAACCAAACATGTTTTCGTGGTCGGTGAACCCTTTCGTCATGAAGGAGGTGAAACTGACTCGCTATCAGTTTGTCTTTCTTTTTTCAACGAGCAAACATCCACGAACTCCACATCTCCTGACTGTGACTTTCCTTCCGTGCCGCCAGGATGGCTCCAGAGGTGGTGATGTGCGAGACGTCCAAGGACCGTCCGTACGACTACAAGGCCGACATCTGGTCCCTCGGGGTCACCTTGATAGAGCTGGCACAGATTGAGCCGCCCAATCACGAGATGAACCCCATGAGGGTCCTGCTGAAAATAGCCAAGGCAGATCCTCCGACCCTGATGCAGCCTTCACGCTGGTAAAGCCACTGGTTTTAATGGTCGTGGATTGGTTTTGCATGGTATCGTGATGTGCAGAGATCTTTAATGTAGAAGAGTAATACATTTTCTTTTTTTCTTTTCAGGTCCCCAGAATTCAGTGACTTCTTGAAGCGGTGTTTGGACAAGCATGTGGACAACAGATGGAACCCCACACAACTGCTTCAGGTACCTTTCTCTTAAACATTCACACAACTTTTTCAGTTAAAACAGGAATAATGTTGGTAAGCATTGGCCCAATGCCACCAAGCCCTTGTATTTGGTGACCAAAGTACATTTATTCTAACCTGACCCGTCAGAACCATCTGAGAAGCGGTTTGGAAAAGGACAGACACTGTTTTGATGAACCGTCGGTCAATCAGACGCTGACCAAAAGTGAGAGTCTTCTCCATCTTTTCCATGTAGAAAAACCTTCAGTGTCGTCCGTTGCTCTTCTTTCATTGAGGAAATCCTCTCCAGTTCTAATAGAATAGAAGACACTGCAGCATCTA
Source organism: Pseudoliparis swirei (assembly GCF_029220125.1). Classification (NCBI taxonomy): domain Eukaryota; kingdom Metazoa; phylum Chordata; class Actinopteri; order Perciformes; family Liparidae; genus Pseudoliparis; species Pseudoliparis swirei. The sequence goes on from NC_079411.1 coordinate 14,727,378, forward strand.
CACTGACCTTATCCGGAGCCACCATTGTTGACAACCAACAGTCTCCTCTCCATGTCCTCTCACACACACCTAAGCCCCGCCCCTAGCTGGCAGAAGCTCCTCACAGCCTTACTTCAACCCTGACCCGGTGGATTTTCATGTGATCACCCTGTTCTCGCGGAAATCCAGCTGCTGTGCAAGGTAACACTTTCGGAGGCCAAAATGGTCATTTGTGTCAAGACTAAAGGAAAAGAAAGAATAAAGAACATCGTTAAATTATATAATACATTATTTATATCGAGAGTTCCATCATTTTATTTCACTCAAAGTTGACTATTAATCCTCGTTCCCCATCCCCATGTACCAGCTGCCACTCAAGATGGCAGCTGTTTACCTGTCCATGTCTGCGTCAGGTAGTGACCCGAGTGTCCTGGCGAGACCCGCTCATCCGCTCATCCCTTTGTGCCTGCGCCGACGTCAGCAGGGCAGCTTTTTTTTTTAAGGGTTTACGGTGCTCGTCGAGTCGGAGCCACTTGATAGAGCAGCAGCAAGGACACACACACACACACACACACACACACAGAGGAAATACATTAGAACGCTGCAGCTACAGGATTGTTCTGTACAGCGGACGACTTGATGGGCTTGAAAGTCCAACACAGCGGTGTTCCGCCAATGACGGTTTTGATATCGAAGAAGCTGCATATTCTCAGGACAGCGATAGAATATGTGCAGCAGATTTCTAAGACGAAGGAGGTGAGGTAATCTCAAAAAAGCTGATTGTTTCCTTCCAGAGGGAGGAGGGCAACAGAAGGGGGCAGGAGCACCGTGTGGTTTTTCGGATGTTGTCTGATATGGTGGACAAAAGAGAACCGTCTGTTTCACTGTGAGCTATTTAATTGTCGAGGTCTATTGGATTAGTTGTCTGCAGGGTTTCCCGTCTTTCCGGCCAACTGGGTTGAAGTTCTGTTATTGCAGCGGGTCAAATGTGAACTGGCTGTTAACGATGGAAACGAAATCTTGATTACCAACCGAGTTATTTTGAATTGTCTTTTGCACAGCATTCATTTGTGTCCAGCGTGACGGACAGCAGGCCCCTGAGGGAGCTCATAGCCGAGGCCAAGGCTGAGGTCACGGAGGAGATCGAAGTCCACAAGGAGGAAGAAGAGGAGGAAGAGACGGAAGCCCACCCGGTGTGTAAACATTTCTAACAAATCTATTTGAAAAGGGCATTTCTAGAGCTGACGTAGTAAGTTAGTTGATCAGCTTATTATAAAAGGATTCATCTGCCACTGCTTTGATGGTTGCATTTTAGTAATTTCCAGATTCTTAAGTGGGAGGATTTGGTTTCATCATTGCAAACTTTATTAGTTCTGGTTTTATTAAAACATTTTAAAAAGCTTTTTCAGTAAAGTATGTTGGTAAATTATCACCCAGTCCTTTAAGAAGACTTTTAAATTATGTTATTAACTTATCGATCATCTGCTCATGATTCAACATTGAAATGTCAGTCTTTTTATTTAAAAATCAAAAAGAGTCCATTTTGTTTCTTGTTTTGGTTGTGTGCCTTTATTTTATATTTATTTTGAGAGTTTTAATATTAATTTTTACATTTTGATTCCAAACTCTGGATATTGTTAATAAATTAATGTTCAATGCCCAGCTATAAAGACATTTTTATCTTTTTATTTTATCTACAGTGATTAGGCTTCAAATAACTTCAATTAACTTTTTTCATTAATTATTTACCTGCTCATTATTTTATGGATGTATTCCAATAACACAAAGATATTCAGTATACCACAATAAAAACAAAGAAAAGTATCAGGGCAATTGAAAAGATCGCTTGAAAGTATACATTTATTATCAGAACTGTTTTCTGGTTAATTTTTTGTTGACTAAGTGATAATTAATTAGCGTTAATAGGTGTGGGTCATTAGTGCACCCCCTCTATGTTGAGGTCAAACTAATAATCCTAATCTTTCACTGTCACTGCTTCAGGGCCACAAACGCGCCCACTCTGATGTCAGCGTTGCCAGCTCCGAGGATGAGAAGATCCCCCTCTCTCCCTCCAGCCTGGAACCAGTCCCTGAGAAGGTGGAGCCCACTGTGCCCCCACCCGCTAAACTCCCTGTGGCCAACCACGTGGTGGACACTAGCTTTGTGGAGGAGGCCGCCTCCCCGGTAGTTGAGGAGACCTTAAACACTCCAGATGAGGAAGGAGAGCTGGGACCGAAACCAGTGGAGGAACAGCCCCCAGAAGCAGGAGGAGATGTTGCCTCTCCAGAACCAGAGAACGCACCAGACGCACCGGTCAAGGAAATGCAGCAGCTGGAGATTGCAGTCGAGGATGAAAAGGAAGTTGACACGTCAGAGGTTCCAGCCAACCCACAGGCCAGCTCAGAGGGCACTGAGGCTCCGCAGGAGGAGAAGATGGCTGTTATAGAGGAGTCAAACGCACCAGCCGAGGAGAAGGAGCAGCAGCAGGAGGAGGAGGAGGAGGAGGAGGACCGGTACAAACATCTCAAGGTGACACTGACACTACCAGAGCAAGATGAAGGTGTCCCAAAGCAGGAGGATGGGGAGAAGCCCACAGAAAAGGAGAAGATGAATACAGAACATGAGAAGACGGTTCCAGACCAAGCTACGGATGACAAAGAGAAAGATTCCGACTCTCTGAGCAACTCGGTCGCAGACAACAGCAGCGTGGACCTCAACCTGTCCATCTCAAGCTTCCTGTCTAAGACAAAAGAGCCGGGCTCGATCTCCGTACAGGTAACCCTCGAAGTCTACACACTTGAATATCAGCTGAGCCACAGAGGCCTCCTCGGACACGTCTTCTTTTTTCTGTTCTTTCAGGACAACAAGCGGCAGAAGAAGACGATGAAAAAGACTCGCAGATTCATGGTGGATGGAGTGGAAGTGAGCGTGACGACATCAAAGATCATCACTGACAATGATACCAAGAACGAGGAGATGAGGTTCCTGAGGTATTCACCTGCCTTCATTCGTTGTATTCACTGGCCGTGGGTTGTGTGTAAATGGGTTGCCTAGTAACCTTAGTGCTCAGCCTGACTGAGGAGTTCCTGTCCACATATCAGAACTCCATTAGAGATCAAGTACGTTCACCACTGATCTGCTTGGTGCCAAACCGATGCACACTTCCACCACCCTATCTCTCCTCTCCAGACGCCAGGAGCTGAGGGAGCTGCGTTTCCTGCAGAAGGAGGAGCAGCGGGCCCAGCAGCAGCTCAGCAACAAGCTGCAGCAGCAGAAGGAACAGATCCTCCGGCGCTTTGAGCAGGAGACCACGGTGAGTCGCTCCTCTCACAAAGGATTTACGGTTCTGATGCATCCAACCAAACGGCAGTTTGTATCCATGTTTCCCACCATCGTCTGGTCATTACGTCGTCCTGGTCATGGCAGGAACATGAGGCGGAACGTGGCGCTGAGGGGAGTGGGCTGTTCAATCTGAAGATCGAAGGTTCAATTCCCAGCTCATCTCGTCCATGGCGATGTTTTTAGGCAAAACACCTCACTCCAAAATATGCCGTGTGTGTGATTGGTTAACTAGCCCTGATGGATAGGGGCCCATGTCAGTGGCTTCATATCTTCTTTTAGTGTCCTGGCTTTTTGTCCACTTTTTAGTTGACTTTTTACAATGCAATATTTAGGTAATGGTGGTATTTAGCTCTATATTGTAAATGGATGTATGATTTTAATCATCGCGTACCTGGCTCTTAAGCAGGGTTTTTCCTGCATAGAGAAAATGTGGGCGCGCGCCTAAGCCGTTTTCCCGAACGCCTAAGGACTCGATCACACCAGACGCGCCTCTCAAAAACGCGTTGCCCGCAAAACCATTGATTCCCGATGGTACGGCGCGACTTTCAGACGCGCCTTTTAAATGCCACGCGGCGCGGTTTTCTTGTGTTTTTCAGGCGCGGTTAAAAGTTTAAATATTCTCAACTTTAAGCGCAAGGCGCACAGCTCATCAATGTCACACTCGGCCAATGCAGCCAATCGAATCAAGCAGGAGTCGGGCTTTCCTTCCTGTTTTCCCGAGGACAACCTCATATTCTATATTATATTAGCGGTATTTAATTACGAAGATCTTTATAATTCTAAATCTAAACACGACTCAAACTGACTTCTGCTCGGTCGGAAGTGCAACTGAAAGCTTCGCCATCGAGACACAACTCGTGGAATAGATGGTGGTGTTCGCCGTACTCTTTCCTTTCTTTTTTTAAAATATATTGAACCCAAAATCAATGGTTGGTTGCGCACGCAGGTCCGCTCCACAGGCGCACCGTGCTGTTTTGCCCGGCACATTTTTGCCAAGGCGTTTTTGGTGCGGCTGCGTTTTTTATAGTCGCGTCTGATGTGATTGTGCTTTATGGCAAAAAAAAGTCTGCGATGGAAAAAAACAAACTGTGTTCATCACGTGCATGTCAGCGAATATGTTCTCAATAGTATGTTTCAAGGAGGCTACAGCCGAACCCTCGTTCTGTTTTGATCAATAGTAATGGAGTTGATAAGCGTGTCTTCTTGTCTGATCACTACGCAACTGTGAGGTGCGCGAATGGACAGAGTGACACATTAAAAAAAAATTGGGAGCACCGAAGACCCATTTTGACCCAGGAAAAACCCTGTTAAGTTATTAGTGAAACGAGCTGAGCAAACGTCAGCTCGGCTAGCAGCCCCTCCAGGACATTCTGTGTCCACCGACCAGCGTAAGAGAAACACAGATTTTAACGTGAAGCTGCTTTAATCTGTTACAATCCCACTCGCCACATTCGGGAGATTGGGAGGCCCCGCAGCAGCAGAAAATGACATTGTGCATATAAAGTATAACAGCCCTGCTTAAATGTTGTCAGGACTCTCTCAGAGAGTTACAGGATGACGTCTTTCTGGAGTCATCATCAACCAATGATCACTGGTGCCCCCCTCAAACAGCCACTGTGGCTCTGTGTCAGAGCAGGGTCGTCCTCCAATCAAAGGATCGGCGGTTCGATCCCAGCTCCGCTAGTCAATGTATTTGGGCACTTAACCCCGATTTCCCCCCGCAGGCTTTCTTGTGGTGTATGAATGAGTATGAAGGGTCAGATACTCTATTTGAGGGCTGTGGGGTCGAGTCAGGCGGCTAATATTCAAGCAAAGCCCCGCAGAGCGTGTGGGAGAGCCAGAGGGAGGGAGGCGGTAGGTGAGCGGGGTCCATCCACGCTATCGGTCAGCCTCCAATGTTTACGCACCGCTGGATTTACAACCTCCAATGGGACCTGTGGCTCTGCTCTCAGACGGGAGACTGCCTTTCTGTCTACTGACGCATAGAAGATAGAAAGAGATTTGTCTAAGCAAACAAAAGCACGATGATTCTTAGTTTCAGATGATTATACACTGATCAAAATATAGTTGTGTAAATTAATTCCGATACTGGCTCTCGATGTTACACAGTGTTCCTCTTTCCCAGCCCTTTGGCAGCTCTTCCCAGGGGAGGAAGTCGTTGTGGTCGGGCAGCTTTTGCTTTAGGTATTTCTAGAAACCAGAAGTTCTTAAAAAAAGATAATAGAGCAACGGATGGATTAAATGTAAATATACGTATTATTGCTATCTGACTCATTTTCCCGTCATATATATTTTTTATGAAACGAATGTGTGCATTCCAGAGCTTCTCGTGAGCCTTCAGTCACGTCACTTTTTTCGTGGAGGTGTTTCAGCTTTTCACTTGTTGTTGTTGTTGTGTAAGTTACACAACAACAACTTCAGCAGCAGTCACCAGCCGGAGTGTAACGGAACTCTTTTGCCATCTGGAGGTTTGGGAGCACCAGAAGCAGAAGAAACGGGCTGGGCATCGAAAAGACGTCACTCTGTGGTTGTTGAGCAGACCCGGTGCAGAAAGTAAAAAAAGAACCAGATGTAGGAAAAAGTGTGAAAGGCGATGACTCATCCGAGTGTTTTCTTCCACTGCTCACAGATCCAGGTTTTCCAGGGCAAACTATTCATGTTGCTGTGTGAAGGAGTCCCTTCACTTGTCATTGCAGTAACTGTTGAGGCTGTAGCAAATGGCAACGGTATTTGTCTTTACATTCGAAGCGTCTGTTGAGGTTTAGGTAGAATAATAACACTGTTGTGTGGCCCCCACCCCTGTGTCTTCCAGAGTAAGAAACGTCAGTACGACCAGGAGGTGGAGAACCTGGAGCGGCAGCAGAAGCAGACCATCGAGAGGCTGGAGCAGGAGCACACCACCCGGCTCCGGGACGAGGCCAAGCGCATCAAAGGCGACCAGGACAAAGAGCTGTCCAAGTACCAGAACATGCTGAAGAACCGCAAGAAAGAGGTGAGCACCTTTGATGTCCGTTCACTTCCCTGGGCACTCACGCAGACCGGTGGGAGAGCTTGTATACACGTCCTATTTATAGTGAGTTATTTTGATATGTTGACGCACACAAAAGCCTCTCTGATCTGTCTTGTGAGTGTATGCGTAACGGCCGTTTAGCCACAGGAGCTCAACGAGTCTGCGCTGCCACTTCTAATGTCCGTGTTCATCCAGCCGCGGCTTCCTCCTCACTGGACTTCTCTCTGCGGCTCGCGGCCGCCCGGCAGGGCGAAGGGGGCGGGAGCCTTTCTCCCAAGCGCGTGACAAACGCGATCATGAACCGTATCAAAGACGATATTATCCAAGTCCTTCCGAGGGAGTTAATGAGGGCGCCGCTTTGCTGTGACTCTTGAACTCTGACACACACACACACACCCACACACACACACACACACACTGTTCCTCTCTGCTCTTCCTCTCAGCCCGTTGTTGGAACAGTCTTCCTGCTATGCGACGGTAGCATCACAGAGTCATCCGGCAGATACTTCTTCTGTCGTCCGATGCTGTCGTCGTGCCTTTTCCAACCCTTCCCCTTCCCCGAGTGCTGAGCCCCGTCACCGGTTCAGAGTGTTTAGATCAAAGTCTGAGGGAATGCCCTGTGACCCACTGGGAGGCCCGTGTTGTGATTCAGTCTTTTACAGCTGTCCTCTTGCACCTTGTCCAACGCTCCCACGTGTCTCTCACATTTGTAATCTGGCCTCTTTCTTGTCTCTCAAAGTATGACTCACTACTCTTGAGACTACACACACCCTACAGGTCAATGTGACAACAGGCAGGGGGGCAGGCTCTTTATTACCTGTTGTTACCGTCTGCTTCTTCAGCTCCAGCTGAGCTTAGCCTGGGGTGAACTTGGCAGAAAGCCTGTAGGCAAGCACGTACACACACACACACACACACACACAGCCTGTCCAGCTTAATGTATGGATAAAGGTTCCTGTGTCGAAGTTTCTCACTGATGAGGCTGATTTATTGTTATTAATAATTTAATGAGGAGGATGGTTGTCGGTATCATCCTCATTACTGTGGGTGCAGGACACCATGTGACCTGCAGCCTCTTCCTGCGTTCCCTGTAACCTCTGTCCTCCTCCGTCCAGGAACAAGAGTTCCTTCAGAAGCAGCAGCAGGATCTGGACACCGCTCTGAAGAAGATCATCCAGCAGCACAAACTCGAGCTGGCCACCATCGAGAGAGACTGCCTCAACCACAAGCAGCAGCTCCTCCGAGGTGAACGTGAGACCAGGCCGACCGTCGGTCCGTGATGCCGTGTTCGTGTGCCGTCCGTAGAGAACGGTCAGCGCAGCTGGACTCCGATTATTCCGATAGTTTGAGGTGTTTTCTCCACTCCATGAAAATAATTCAATCTAGAATTCAATTCAAGATTATTTCTGGCGATGAGGTTTGAACATGTGAAAAACAGCAGATTTTCTAGCAGGCAGGCAGTCGTATCCGACCGGTTTTCAGTTTGTGTCTGGAGTCGACAACAAAGCCCGGTCAGCTCTTTGTCCACGAGACCAAAACAGATCATCTTACTGTTATCGTATCCTATTTACCCACGTTGGCGTTCTCTCGTAGTTATCCGTTCATCACACTTTGCAGCAGCATCGAACATCGGAACAGGCGGCTCAGCAGAAGCAATCCTGGACACTTGAGCGCCTCAGAGCAGCTCGTTGTGAAATAAAAAGAAGTGATCTTTATGGCGTAAACCACCAAATCACATTTTGAGGATGTTCTCTTCCCAATGATTCGACTCACGGCCGCAGAAGTGAAGCACGTCATAAATGTAGTGGTGAGAAACCTCTCACCCTCACTTCTCTCTTTAAAAAAATATATAAAGGCTCTCGGTGACAATATTTATGGTTAGTTTGATGATTAGTGCCAGAATGTATTTATTACTTTATTACATGGACCTCCATATTCAGTTCAACAGTTATCCAGTTTATACAAACGTTAAATACATTTGCTTCTGACCGTGTGCAAATGAATAATCATCATTCAGCGGTTCTGGGTGGTGAAGTTTGGAGTTTACTTCTTTACTTATGCCCAATGTGTCATCACCAAATGTGTTTTATGTAACTCATACCGCATATCTTCCTCGAGGCCGGTTATCACTCGTATTGTCCGGTCCTCTCTGTGTGTGTGTGTGTGGGGGCGGGGTTTGGGGCGGCAGAGAGTGGAAGGAGTCAGATGAGCAGTAAACAAGCCTGTGAATGGCTCCTCTAATCAGTTAGCTCTGTCGTTTGTCCACTAGCACGGGAGGCCGCCATGTGGGAGCTGGAGGAGCGCCACCTGCAGGAGAAACACCAGCTGTTCAAGCAGCAGCTCAAAGACCAGTACTTCATGCAGAGGCATCAGCTGCTGAAGAGACACGAGAAGGTACAGGCGGCGGGGCGCTTCTGTTCCCGCCACAACCCGAGCAGTGGAAAGTGGGAGCTCCACCCTCCCCCCAATGTTCTGTGTCTGCTTGTGCAGGAGATGGAGCAGATGCAGCGCTACAACCAGCGGCTGATCGAGGAGATGAAGAACAAGCAGACGCAGGAGAGAGCCCGGCTGCCGAAGATCCAGCGCAGCGATGCCAAGACCCGCATGGCCATGTTCAAGAAAAGCCTCCGCATCACCGGAGCGGCCATCACCCCCGAGCAGGAGAGGGAGAAGGTCAAACAGGTACTGTTCTGCTGGGAAGTGAAATGAACCCGTTTGGGCTCTTATTGGATGGAAAGCCTCCTTCAGAGTCCGAGTCTGACGGTGCCCCCGTTCTCCAGTTTGCAGCTCAGGAAGAGAAGAGACAGAAGAACGAGAGGCTCCATCAGCTTCAGAAACACGAGAACCAGATGAGGGACCTGCAGCTGCAGTGCGACGCCAACGTCCGGGAGCTGCAGCAGCTGCAGGTAGAGACTCCGCCCCTCGGATGGCCTCCTGCCCGCGTGCAGAAACAGGTTCCACACCCCTCCCCCTGTGCCTTTCAGAACGAGAAGTGCCACCTGCTCATCGAACACGAGACCCAGAAGCTGAAGGAGCTGGACGAGGAGCACGGCCTGGAGCTGAAGGAGTGGAGGGAGAAACTACGACCCAGGAAGAAGGTAGAGCGCCTGCTCCTCCGGATACGATGCTCCCCCTTGAATGTGAATGATGTGGTGGGATCCGAACCAGAATCCATTGATACGCATGTTGTGTGTGTTCAAAGTTGTCTTGTTACTCCGAATTATGCATTTGTTGCATTGAGGGATGTTTTTCTTTGGTTTAGAGGAAGACTTCGAAGGTCCCGGTTCTTTCTTCTATTGTACTATTAGTATTATTGTTCTGCTGGTTTAGGTTACCGTGGTATCATTTCAGTAAGTATTGAGATACTTTGAGTATTATGACCTCACTGCACATGCAGATCAACCACAGAGACGACATAGTCAAGTAAAACAAAAGAAAGTAAAACACATCATGAAAGGTCAAGTGACCGGCTAAGAGCGATGTGATCGGTGTGACTCATAACCGAGTTGTTGAAGCGACGGGATGGGGATGTGTTTAGTCGGTGCCGGACACTGCAGTCGGGTTTAGTCAGACTGACTTGGAGAACTTTAATCTCCACAAAGTTGCCGCACAGCACAGTGACTAATGAACATGAATTGGACCCAATCGAAACATGGAAGTCATCATCATGATCATATTCAAATTGTCCACTAGAGGGAACGACATCACAGACGCTCCTTAGTCTGATACAACGAGGGACCTCAGACGCTACTCTTCAAACCTTTTATTGGAAAAATCTAAATACTAAATATTGTAATAGATGCGATCTAATTTATTCACATATCCCATCGGAATCACTACTTGGATATAAAGCCCCAGATCCCAGCGCCTTCCCTCATGTTTCTGTGTGTGCCCTGCAGGCCCTGGAGGAGGAGTTTACCAGGAAGCTGCAGGAACAGGAAGTGTTCTTTAAGATGAGCGGCGAGTCGGAATGCCTTAACCCGTACAGCCACAGCCGCATCTCCAAGTTCTACCCCATCCCCACCGTCCACTCCACCGGTTTCTAGTCGACATGGACATGATGTGCACACGCACACACACACACACACACACACACAGCGCAACAGTCCAGACTGAGCTTCCTTGCCTTTTGTCTTCTGGAAAACTGTTGGAGGCAGTTCTGTTTCTGGACTCTGCTCCTCAGTCGGCAGTCTCAGCCTCATTTTTTTGCACCTGGTCATACTTTCACGCTGTTATTATTTTTGAAGGACAATTATGGAGGCGATTTAGCAGATTCCGTGTTTCAGTGAAGGAGCTGTCTGGCCAACCTTCCTGTTTGATTGTTTTTTTTATAAAGATGCCGGTGCCTGTAGGATTTGATCTGTTCAACTGTAAAATTATTATTATTTTCTGCTCTATTCTTTTCTTCCTTGGACACGTGTACGGAAGCTCTGAGAAGCAAAGAAGACTAGAAATACTGTGGAGAGATGATCTTGGGAAAACCTTTCAACCACCCGTCTCAGGGCTGCCCTACATTTGCATGAGGAAAAAAAATCTGTTTTATACAACTTAAACAAACTGTTGATGATTTCATTGAGGTAAATATTTAACAGCAACCATATCATTTCTACTTGATAACATAGAATGTATTCCTGCTCCTTCAGCTGAAGGAATGATCCAGTATATTTGATGGACCCTATATCTCTGTTAGACGTTTAGCTTGTGATGCGTAGAGCTTGAGCTGATGCATGATCAACACGAGCTTCGGGAACCTTCTTCCGGATGCCTCCAGCATGCAGTGCTGTCCAGCGAGCTGTCCGCTCCCCGTCAGCGGCTTCAAACCGTTCCGTTCTGAGCGGATCCTAACTGCAGCTCCACGTGTCCTGCTGCTGCTGCTGAGGAGTTTCTGTTAGCATTGTCCTGCTAGCTGATAGCCTTAAGGATGGATATTAATGGACCCCTGGTGTCGGGGCGACGCTGGGTTTTACGCCAGCTGGCCAACTTCCTGTTGACTGAAGCAAGCGGACAGCTTCCGTGTTGGAAGAAAGGAACACGACGTGAGCTCTCGGCATTTCCTTTATTCAGGCTGGTCGATTGTGACGTCGCATTCGAATTGGACATGACTGGTCTGGGCCATCTTGACTTGTGATTGGTTCATCTAGTCCTCTTTTTTTCTTTACGATGATCTAGTCAAAGGTATTTAATAGCCGGAACTAACTGGAGTACAAAACATTCCGTTGGGGTGCTGTGCACCTTTTCCAGAACTTTCTCCCTCGTTATTTATATTAAATGCAGCATTCAGGATTAAGTGCTTGTTCTGTTGGCTCGATTCGACACGCAATGAGTAACAGATGATATTCTAATTGGAAAACAATGATGCCCATATCACAATCATTATGCAGAAAAAAAGAAGTCGTCTTTTTTTCTTCTTTTTAGAATAGCTGTAATGTTATTGGTCATTGTGCTGTAAATAAACCAGTGTGTCTCTGTCCTGTGATTGTGTGCGGTCTCTGGTGTGATACATGTGCAACTATCAGTCCCAAAGGCTTAAAGCTACTTCAAAAAACTAAGCAAAACACAATTGAATTATAAAATGCAGATGAGTATAAAAAGATAAGAGACCCCCCCCCCCAAATGAAAAGAGGTCAGCCCTCGGTGCAGTGGATCACAAACCAGCTCGTATTAATAAACACCTGGTTTTCACAGCACAGCGGACATTAAGGAAGAGAGAAAAAAAATGTAATCGCAAATCAGAAATAGGAACAGATCCGCTGTGTTTCAGTACTTTACACACGACCTCCGTATAAAACAGGATTGTCTCTCGAGGTTCCATCGTTCAGTCGCGTGAATCAGACGCCGACATCCCGCCTCCTGTTGGTCGTCATGGTGACATCTCCTGAAACAGCACACATGGGTTAGTGTGACCTTCACCGTCGAGTCAGACTCATCACAACGAGCAACGAGCTCCTCCCTCCACGTCCGCTCTAAACAGGCCGACATGTGGGCGTCGCTCGGTCTCAGTGAAACCCCCCAGACTCGGTTTCCTTGGAGAGCTGCAGAGGACGACTTGAGATCAGTCCGCCCGGCTAACTTCCGCCTCGGATCTACTTTGTCAAGCTCCCTGCAGGGGAAACGAAGCTGCCAACTGACCTCTGTCGCCTTTCTGTCCCGTCTGTCCTTCTCGCCCAGGACGGCCTTGTTCACCTGCGTCCACACAGACGGAGGAGATTACTTCATGATCATGAGCAACCGACAGTTGTGATACACCGTCATTGCAGAAGAAGCCATGAAGCAAGAGTGGATTCTTAACAAGGAATCCCATTGTTTTCCCAGCCCGCTTCCCAACGGATTCCTCATTCCAAACTCCAACAGGATTTTTAGATCTACCTCTCTCTCCTTTTGGCCCCGGGTATCCCGTGTCCCCTTTGTATCCTGGTCTCCCCGGCGACCCCACAATGGCTCCATGCGCTGTGGAGCACACGTTCAGGTATCACACATCGCTACTTCATCCTTCCTCTTTGTAAAGTCTTTACTTTTCATGTATTCCACTAAATCGGTGACATTTGCGTGGGACTCTAACAGTCGGCTGTTTCCGGGTGGGCCGGGTGGTCCCGGCGGCCCCTGGATGGCCCGTTCATTGTGGTTCCGATCAACGTCACGCAGCAGACCGTGAGCTGGAGACACGGGGAGGACGAAGAGGAAAGTCAACCTGTACCTCTCGTGCTTCATTACACATTTGGATTTGAGACGTGTGGCAGCGGCGCACATTTGATGTAACCCAGCAGATCGGTGGCGTTTCCACTGGAACCGGACCAGCGGCTGTGACCAGGGGGGCCTGCGGGGCCGGGCGGTCCCGGAGGTCCTTGGAAAACCCGACTGCTGTATTCCCTCACGATGTCGTGCAGAAGGCCGCGGGCTGAAGGGACAAACAACTCTGTGATGCGAGTGAAAGTGGGCTGCATGTGGAGGTCAGAGGAGGGTCAGTACGATCTCACAATACAGCAAGCAGAACTTTGGCCTCACACCTGTTCAGGGCACAAGTCTGCAAAAACACTGAGGATGAACCCAAAAGCCCAAAGCCTTCCCTCTCTGGACCGGCCAGAGAGGAGCGAGCTGCTCATTTGGGGTTGGGCAATTTATGTTCTGCACCAAAGTCATGTTCCCTTGAGTCAGAACACACAGAACTGGACTTCTGTGTGCTCAATGGCGGGTAAGGCCCTGTGTGTGCTGGGAACCAAAGGAATGGGGAGGAGCTTCAAGGCTCTGCAGACTGCAGAGTCCAGCCCGTTGTCCACAGCAGGCCTTTACTGCTGGACACACTGACTTTACATCCAAACTCTTCTGGGGGACGAGCGGTTCTCCATAACGCTGCGATCAGAACTTCCAGGGGCCGAGCTATTCCACGCCGTGGCTGTGTGCCGGACGGCCACGCCCCCAAACGGGCGATACACTGGTGGTATAGTGATGATGGCACGGTTCAGAGAGAGTGCCATGTGATCAGTTCATAAATGTCCTCTAGTTCTCCTACATTTGATGTAATCCGTGACTTGGACAGCCACGTCGGAGTCGGCTCCAGGCTCCAGGCTCCGGTCTCTGGCGCTAGGTACACCTGGCTCTCCCTTGTGTCCTTGTGGTCCAGGAGGTCCTGGCCTCCCAGGAAGTCCAAACAGAGCGTCTCTCACGCCGTCCTCTGGAGAGAAGACAACATACGAGAAACAATGACTTAGTTATTGGGTCAGAAGTGACAATAAATCAGATTTAGGAAGTCTATGTTGACATTGTGCCTTCATTGAATAGTGAAGTATAGTTGGAAACCAGAAGACTTGCGATACACGACTGTTGAACACTTTACAAAGAGTTGTTGTTGTTGTCCTTGAACAAGTGGAGGACCTCAGCTGCCAAGCCACATGTTGAACCAGTAAACTGACCTCTGAGGCGACGATGTTGTTGTTGTTGTGCTCTCAGCCTCTCTCGGTGGGCATGCTCGGCGTAGGACACCAGGCCCCGGGTCCCACCGGGGGGGCCCTCGGGTCCAGGGGGACCAGGTGGACCAGGGGAACCAGGAGGCCCCTGAGGAACTGCTTGGTATCCAGCTAGTTGGACATTGAACATGAACATGAGCTTTGGGATACAATCTCGTGATTTTACTGGGTGGCTAATGTCTGCGTTCTTATTGTCCTTCTCACTTGATACCACGTTTCCAGGAGGCCCCGGGAGCCCAGGTGGTCCAGGGACACCAACCGCCCCCCTCTCTGGTGACAGACAGGACCCACGGTCAACCACAGGCATGTGCTCTCCTGGTCACCCGGAGGTCCACCGGGAGCACTCACCATTCATGAGGGTGAGGACGCGGTCGGCCACATCCTGGGTGTTGAACCCATCGCTGCCGGGAGCTCCAGGAGGTCCAGGGGGACCAGCAGTACCAGCAGTACCAGCAAGGTCTCTCCTCACGTCCTCTCCTGGGAACAAATCATTGACACAATTTGACCAACAGTCTCACATGCAACGCTCTCAGAGCAGGGAATCGAACCAACACACTTCAGGTATGCCATTCAAATATTGAGTTCTGAAAGGAATCTGGAGACTGTAACCCCCGCATCAGACTCACGTTGGAGTAAGTTGATAATGTCATTGACAGAGATGGTGCCAGGTGGACCTGGGGGTCCAGCAGGGCCAGAAGTCCCATCATATCCTGGACCTGAACCTGAACGGGGAAACGTCAGCAGAAGGTTTGCACCAGTGTTAGACAAGCTGCAGCTGTCAAACATTCATATATTCACATCATTACATAATGTGTCATACTCTGGATGTAGGCCAGAACTTGGTTGGCCAAATCCTCCACCGGCCTGTCCCCTGCACTCCCTGTGGCCCCAGGTGGACCGGGAGGACCAGCAGGTCCAGCCAGGTACTGGCGGATGTCGCCTCCTGCGTGTCAAGACAATGTCGTCTCATTCATTGGATCACAACAACAACACATGAAGCAAGGTGAACACACGCATAGCTCACTCTGAAGGTACTGTGCGATGTACTGGCCCACATCCGTTGATCCAGATCCACTGCCATCTCTTCCTGGTGGTCCAGGTGGGCCTGGGGCTCCAGGACTGATTGATCCACCTGGTACACAAATCACCACAAATGACGTCATGTCGAAGAAAAGACTGAAATATCAAAGATTAAATACCTACTATTATTACTACTGCTACATTAATAGCGGTACCATTCGACTGAGCAGCTGAGTGTTGAGGCCGGTGCAGAGGTACTTCAAAAAATATATATTATAAAAAATTGTCTGAGCATATTGTAGTAATAGCTGGTTGCTATAGATTCAAACCTTCACTACTCACTCTGAATGGGGAATACGACTTGAGACTTTAGCCACAGCTATTGGTCCCTGGTCCCAGAGTGGCGCCCCGTTAATAATAGTTTGTTGATAATCCTATATCCTCTTTATATTAATAATTGTATTGATATAAATAATATTTTTTAAAACCTGCTTATAACCAAATCCGCTCCTGCCAGATCCCAACAAATTCATATTTGAGAAAAAAGCATTGACAGATATCACACCTGTCAATCATGCCGTGGTCCTCCATAATATGATTTGATATGATATTTAGGATGGCCTTACCATCGGAGACCCCGGGTGCTCCTGCGTCGCCTGTAGGGAACAGTGTCACATGTCATGTGTGCGTCTCTTTGCCTCGGCCTCCAGCTGACTTCTTCAGCTCAACGACTGCTTACCTGCAGCCTGACTCGCTCCGACTGGCTGCAAAGCGACTTAACACATTTGTCCGCTGACTTCTCGTTAAAGGAAAATACCAAACAGACAGGAGGTGTTTGTGTTTAACCACTCCCTGATGGCTCAATCTTGTATCACAACACAAATGAAAGAAGAGGACGTGTAACAGGTCAGAACATTGGGCTGAGTTTACCCTTAGGTCCTCGTGGCCCTTTTGGGCCTGATGGCCCCTGAGACCCCCTGGGTCCAGGCTGGCCTGGGAAACCTGACGTGAAAACCAAAACACTGATTTAACATCTGGTAAAAGAGCTTGGAGGTTCATCATTGACTCTTAAAATCCCTCCATGACAACTAAAGATGAAGACTACCAGATGTGGGATGATCACATGATGCGTGGCCCCTGTGTATTAGTCATTGGCTTGAGGGCCATTGTCCATATATGACAATGTGACAGCACATGCACCAAAGTACACACACACACACACGCATAGCTCACTCTGAAGGTACTGTGCGATGTACTGGCCCACATCCGTTGATCCAGATCCACTCCCATCTCTTCCAGGTGGTCCAGGTCGGCCTGGGGCTCCAGGACTCAACGAGCCACCTGGTACGACACCACATGGCATGTAAAAAAAAAAAAAAGAGTGAAATATTAAAGTCAGACAATATTATAAAAATATTATAAATCGTTGAAGTACTCTTTTGGTGCAGTAATGATTATTCCAGTGTCTCCTCGTAGCAGAGTCACATTAACTGCATTTAAAAAGGGGAACTTTAGTTTTTCTTGATCACGCTGCAGCCGTAAGGATCATTGCTGTCCCCTGGTATAAAAAAAATTGCTGTGACATATTTGTGAGGTGAGTAGTGGGCCATAGAGGGAGTGGTCTTCATCCATCAAGTAATATTCTCTAAATATTAACCCTTAGGCTTCCTGGTATGTGAAAGGGTATTTGTGACACGATAGGTATAGGTCAATAGGGTCAGTGAATCAGTCTTGCTTTGGCCCCTCCCCTGGGACTACTTTTCCTTCGAAGACCCTAACCAGGAGCCGTTGCCCTCAACAACACAGCCTCCACGACCCCCCACAGCATGCATTTCAGGAAAATATAGTTCCTAATATTCCATTTCTGCCAAGAGATCACCCCTAATGCGACACACTTTATCCCTTGGAGAATGTTGGCATGATTGACAGGTGTGTTATTGGTCAACCATTGTTGCTGCTGTTGCTCACGACCTGTAGACCTTCGAAGAGGAGTCACAATTCATGAGTTGATATGAGATTCAGGATGCCTTACCGTCGGGGGCCACACGGTCTCCTGCATAGCCTGCAAGGAACACGTCAGCAGTCAAAGAGAAACACACAGGCATCGACAGACAGGAAGTGTTTGTGACGACACACACACACACACACACACACACACACACACACACACACACACACACACACACACACACACACACACACACACACACACACACACACACACACACACACACACACACACACACACACACACACACACACACACACACACACACACACACACACACACACACGTGTGTGACAGGTCAGAACATTGGGCTGAGTTTACCTTTAGGTCCTCGTGGCCCCTCTGGCCCCTGAGACCCCCTGGGTCCAGGCTGGCCTGGGAAACCTGACGTGAAAACCATAAGCCGGATTCAACATCTGGAATCAGAGCTTGGAGGTTCATCACTGACGGATGAAAGTTACCAGATGTACCTGAAAGCTCTGGGAAATACTGACGAGGAGGTTTTACTCCATGAAGCTAGACTCCCACAAACACATCTTCACTTACCAAGAGCAGGCTGCCCGGGACTCCCTGGAAGGCCCGGTTGACCTGGTTCCCCTGGAACGACCATCATTACAATCAGATGTGTTTCTTTTAAATGTTTGATGCATGCAATGGATTTCAATGTTCTCACCTTGGTACCCATGGGGTCCTTGGGTGCCTAAGGACAATTAAAGATAAGATGAAACCACTTAAATCTGCACTTAAATTCACCATATTAAATACAATATACGCTTCACTTTAAATACACAAACTGACTTAAAAAGTTCTGAAAACCTGCCGGTCGGCACTTTATCTTACCTCTTTTCTATTTCTAATTCTCTCACTGTGTTGATTGTTGTTATTGTCTATTGTCGCACCACACGCCGTGACAAATTCCTTGTATGTGAAAACCTACATTTGAATAAAAGGTTCTGATTCTGAAAGAACATTCTGTGATGCAGAAGTTCTCAACCATTCTGAAGAAGAATCTGAATTCCTTTGGACCCGAGAGCGTTCCCCTGGATGATGACGTCTGCATGAATCCTTCACAGAAACAGGAACCAGAACTATTTCATAAACCTACCTGCTGAGCCCTGTGGGCCGGGGGGTCCTGGTGGGCCGGCGAAAAAGGTTTCTGAGGCAAACCAGAGAAGAAGATGAAAGATGGCGAGCAGAGAGCTGAAGATGAACGAGACACTTGGTTTTATTCATTTGTTGAAAATAAGATTTCTTTCACCAACCTGAGGTCGGCACAAAGCTGCCGGGCCTCCCCGGAGGTCCAGGTGAACCAAGTCCTGTTGGGCCAACAGAACCGCACCATGAGTCAGTGACGTAACGTCCTCCTGCGTGTCGAGGGTCGAGGGTTCTATTCCACTTGTTTACCTGGCTCTCCAGCAGGTCCTCTGCGTCCTGGAGGTCCCTGTTTAATTTCACCTAGTTGAGAGTTACATAAACATTTGCATAATTATTAGTTTGATCTATAAGCACTTATTACAATTATTTTAATATACCCTGAACATTATGTTTGTATATGTGTGTGTGTGTGTGTGTGTGTATGTATGATACACACACATGTACATTATGTATGTATGTATGTGTGACGCTTCTCTGGCCATCACCCGTGGGTTTCCCCCAAAAGCACCAAGGATTACCAGACCACAACGACGAGGTTACGTTCAGTAACATATGTACGTATGAGACACACACACACACACACAGAGTATGTACGTATGAGACACACACACACACATAGACACAGAGTATGTACGTATGAGACACACACACACACAGACACAGAGTATGTACGTATGAGACACACACACACACACACAGAGTATGTACGTATGAGACACCGTATGAGACACACACACACACACACAGAGTATGTACGTATGAGACACACACACACACACACAGAGAGTATGTACATATGAGACACACACACACACATACAAACCTCTCAAAAACATTTCTTTTGACATACCAGGAGGGCCTTGAGCACCAGCTGCTCCAGGAGGCCCTGGGGGTCCTGGTGGGCCGGGCCGGCTCTCCGCTGAAAGAGTCCAGTTTGGATTGAAAGCTTAACGAGGTCCAGGTGTGTGTGACTGCCTTTCACACTGCTGTGCTTGGTACCACCGCCACATGAAGTCAGCGTAAGGACTAATAGAACTAGAGAGGTACTCACTGTCGGCGTGGGCGCCGGTCGGTTCTGACCCGGTACTCCCAGACTCAGCAGGTTTTCCTTGCTGTCCCTTTTCTCCTTTCTCTCCTCGTTCTCCCTTAGAGCCTATGTTATGATATGTTATGAGTACCATCACCGTCTATTAAATATGAATCAGCAATCCTCACATCCACGGTCAAGAGTTTGGCTTTACCAGGTTGTCCTGGGACCCCAGCGGGGCCGACGGGTCCAGACAGACCATGGGTACCAGCAGGCCCTGGAGGCCCGGGGATGGCCACAGTGTTGGAGCCAGCTGGAAACCAAAAGCACGTTCCATTTTGAGACTTTGTTTTGGATGTCGAACTGGAGCAGGTATTGATTTGCCTGGGTTCTTACTGGGAGCGATGACTTTACCAGGTGATCCTGGTTGCCCTGAGAGACGGCGTTATGTTTGATTAAATGATCAAACTTCATACGAGCATGACGCGTATCAATAGTTCGACAAAGTCCTGAGTTTTGGGGAACTTTGGAAAGAAGAGTTAACCATTTACACAACTTGAATGGCGACTGAGGGTCAGTGGTTAACGTCCGTCTAGAAATGGGAAAAAGGGGTTTTAGGTTTGCTGCAGACTGGTCTGGGTCTACGGGGACCGTCTCTTTAGGTGTAAAAATAGATTGAAAGAGTTGGAGATAGGTTCATCTGGTGGTAGATATTTTCTTTGACAGAGGTATATGCACCTGTGTGAACTGGGTTATGATGACTTGAGTCTTAGTTTTGGTTTTATTCCTGCTGTGATCTAAAAATAAAAAGGGGTTATATTGTCTGTCACTGGTTTATGTTGTATTGTCTGAAACTTTTTGTAATGTGCTACTGCTGCCGTCTTGGTCAGGACACTCTTGTAAAGGAGATTTTTTTATCTCATTGAGGCTTTTCCTGGTTAAATAAATTAAAAATAAAAGGTCTGTGTTTCAATCATGGGACCGGCGGTTCAATCCCCGCTCACCGCCCTAGTCGATGTGTCCTTGAGCAAGACACTTAACCCTGAATCCCTGTCGCTATATCTACGTGTATGATTCAAAGTCGCTTTGGATAAAAGCCTTAGCTAAATATAATGTAACTAGAACGGGCACTCGGTAGAGCGCATACCTTCACATATCACAAGATTGGGCATTGAATTATGAACATTTTGGCATTAGTTGCATGCCAATTGGACAGAAATGTATCGTGCTATGGTAAAGAAAAGATTTTGACCTTTCCATGACCTTGACATTGACCTTTCACCCGATTGATCCCACAATCTAATCAAATGGTCCCCGGATAATAACCAATCATCCCACCAAATTCCATGTGATTCAAGAAGATTTAACCTGTTCATGACCTTTGACCTTGACCTTTGACCCGATCGATCCCAAAATCTAATCAACTGGTCCCCGGATAATAAACAATCATCCCACCAAATTGCATGCGATTCGGTTCAATACTTTGAGTTTTGCAAATAACACGCATACAAATAAATAAATAAATAAATAAATAAATGCACGGCGATCAAAACATAACCTTCCGGCATTTTCAATGCGAAGGTAATGAATGAATGGTACTTGTTTGACACTAGTTTAGAAGTAAAGTGTGTATGCAGGCGTAATTTAGGTTATACTATAAGTGAATCTAATGGTGGCGCTCAACCAGCTGCTCTGCCATCGATCCATAGATACTTTTCATTTGACCAACCTACCATACACTCTTTCAGGCATTGTGTTATCTTATCATAATGCTTTGCATCAAAGAAACATTTTCATTCCAGTATTGTATTGAAAATAAACTTCCGTTGGTCCTCAGATAATATCTGAGACACGTAACGGATGACATGACAACCGGCGTGCTGCTGTGTGGTGGGAGGAGCCTACCTGGGGGACCAGGCAGTCCTCTCAGTCCAGGAAGTCCCATCGAACCCGTGTCACCTGCACACAGAGCAACCTTTACCTCGACAACAACTCTCAATATGCTGGGATGTTTCTCAGGCAGCTCCTACAGAACAAACTCAGGGCGGTGAGGTGTAGTTCTCTCTAATCTAGACGTATTCCTCACCTGAAATTCCTTTAGATCCCTTTTGTCCAGCAGGTCCTGCTGGTCCATGTTGTCCAGGTTCACCTTGAACCATGAAAACAAGAAACGTAAAGATCTAAAACCTTTTTATAACCAATAACAACTTCTTCAAAGGTTTGCAACATGTGTCAGACTTGTATTTATTATCATATATTTTAAAAGAATAAATTACACAAATATAGAATGTTAGGTTACACCTAACAACCCATTGAGGTTACCGTTAAGATAAAAAATGTTATAGAGATAAAGAACAATAGACAGCTTCCTATTCATGTTGTTGTTGATTTGTTGTTTATATTCCATAACTCACCTGCTGGCCCACGCGGTCCCCTCTCTCCCTGTTCCCCTTTGGTTCCTGGCATCCCCGGTGTTCCTCGATCACCTGCATTCAAAATGAAGCTCTCAGAAAATCGGTCTGAACTCATGCTGAGATATCTTTACATAATATCATTGCTTGATACGGCGATGAACATATTAATCGTTCTGCTAAGACACAGTTGTAAGGCCCTGTTCTGCGTCTCCTCTGTGTCCTTGATTGGTTAATTCCCTTCACCTGCCCTCAGCCCGTCTCGTTAGTGTTTTGGTCTTTAGTTTCACGCCCTTATGTGTTCTGTCTATATTCATAGTTTTATTTTGTCAGGACTCTTTATTCTAGTTTATGAGTTATTCTTTATTCACATTAAAGTTCATGTTAATTTTTTCTAATTATTTTCTTAAATAACACATTTGACCAATAAAGGGAACTCGGAGCATGAAATCAGACAAATATTTTGTGAACACTATTAGTTTGAAATTGGCATGATGTTCTTCAATTGAAAAATTGAAAAATGTGGTGTTTTTTGGCCTTTAATGATTAAAACTCATCAAGTCAGCATTATCTATTTATTGTTTGTCTTAAAGTCCTTTAAATATCTTAAAATAAGTTTCCCATTTAAATTCTACAAATATCTCAGTTTATTAATGTCGCTGCCATTTTGAATACATTCTGGTGAATGTACTCTCGTTTAAAAATATGTATTTCTACCTGTAACAGCCCATTGTCAAGGAGTTTATTAACTGTGTCACTCCTGAGTTGCCCCTACTGTGAGTAACCTAGTAGGCATGACACAGAGTTAGTTAGTTTCCTTCTATCTGCCCCTTATTTCAAATGCACGACTAACAACATGTTATTTTCTTTATCAGGTGAAACTTAAATGTCAACATATATATTTGAGTTAGAGGCCTAAAAGTAGCAACAGTCAGTTAATGTGACTTTGCAATAGTGGATATATTACACTGAAGGAATATTTTTGACTTGAACCACTTATTTTTTCTTGAGATAGCCCATTACTTTTGTTGTTTATTTGTTTGTGTGAAGCGTGAAAAGAAGATAAACCCTAACAGGCAAACCTTTAGCTCCTGGTGCTCCTGCATCTCCCTGGAAGCCCTTTGGACCTGCAAACAGATGGTTGAGAGATTTAACACATGACTGTCAATCAAAAGGAAATAACAGACCAAAACAGTAATTCATGAGTCTTTACCGGGGCTTCCTGAGGTACCCTCCTCTCCCATGGCGCCTAAATACAAACAAGGAAGTCAGTGGCAACTGACTTTACACGTACATTTGTACATGCCCTAAAATATGCAAAAACACTGCTGTAGTCTTTTAGATTTGATCAGATCTGGCCCATTACTCTACCATGACCTTTGACCTTACCTTTCGGCCCCACAGGACCAGCAGCACCAGCAGGCCCTGAACGTCCTGCCTCGCCTTGAGATCCTGTCAAAACCAGCTTTCATTGTCAAAGACTGAACACACTCAATAGATAACTTTCCTCGATTCAACTTAGGGCACATAAACATCTTCTACCTTTGTCTCCTTTCTCTCCAAAGCCTGGCGGTCCAGCCTCACCCCGGGGGCCCATCGGCCCGTCACGGCCCCACTGACCCGGTGGTCCCCCAGAACCCGGTTCACCTGGTCACAAAAGGAGGAGAGATTCACTCACTCGATTTTCCTCCTCCTCGTGTCCTCAAAGAACAAAGACGATGACATAAACTTATCTCGACCTTCACTTCCCTTTGGACCTCTCGGTCCATCCAATCCTGAGTGTCCCGTCTGCCCAGGGGGGCCTAAAGAAACAAGATAAACAGGGGCAGAAGGAAACGGCAGTGAGTTTGCCACCTCTGTGGAAAAGGAAACAGCCACGACACATTTGTTCTCAGTCTCACCTGGCAGGCCAGGAAATCCGCTGTCACCTGCAAAAGACCAATTCATAGCCGTTACTGTCATGATCCGGAGTTTCTGTGTCTTGTTTTGTCTCTTATTTTGAAGTCCCTGTCTCTCTTGTCCTCTGTTTCCTTGCATTTCCTGTCCCTGTGATTGTCTGCCCTGGTCCTGATTGTTTCCTCCTGTGATTGCTAGCCCCGCCTTCATTGTGTCCACCTGTGTCTCGTTCCCCAGTGTCCAATCACCTGCACCTCTCTGTGTATTTAAACCCTGTTTGTCGCATTCCCAAGTGAGGGGTTGTACTGTTTAGTTTGTCCTTGACTTGGTTTCTGTTCAGGATTAAATCTTCTTTGGAAATGTTGTTGGCATTTGGATCCAATCGCTCTCTGACTACGACATCCTGACACTTACACAGCTTCCTGTTTATTGCACACTGCTGAGGTTTGATATCCATAACATGTGAAATACATATATGCAGGACTGGTCCTTACCTTTTTTTCCGAGCAGCCCTGGTTCGCCTGTAAAGAAACCGCAAGCCTTAGGTAGGATATCAAGAAAATATCAACTTCCAAATGATTTAATAATTTGTGCTGACGTGCCTTGAGGTCCTGGATCTCCTCTCTCTCCTTTTATTGAGTATGCACGTGTATCTGGTAGCAGAAACAAGTTGGGATCAATCACATTTCAGTGTCGAGGAAGTCGTCCTGATGACGATTGTGTGGATTCGTGAGCTCATGTGACGATAACTCGTCCGTGTGTTGCGTTTCCGCACCTCTCGCAGCATCCGAGCGGAGTTCGGCCCGGACCAGCTGCTGCACGGCTCGCTGCAGGGCAGCGCCGTCCTGTCCCGGTCCGCTCCCTGCGCCTCCCCCCGGCCCAGCAGCCCCCAGGTTGATTCCGTTGCCGGAGCGGGTCAGGGTGGCCCCGGAGGAGCTGCTGTCGATGTATGATGCGTCCAGAGGGTCGATCACGTTGATCCCGGAGGAGGCCGACAGTCGGCTGGTCCGGGCTGACGCGGTGCCGGTGATGGCCTCCAGAGCGTCAACGCGGTTCTGCAGCCGTTTCACCTGCTCACCTGCGAGGCCAGAGAGAGAATAGATAGATAGATATATACTTTATTAATCCCCAAGGGGAAATTTGTCGTCACAGGAGCAGCACCAATAAACTAAACACACAAGAATAAAAAATAAAATATAAAAAACAGGGATGAAAGATATAGGAGTATACAAAGTAAAATATAAAATAAAATATATATGTATATGTATAACATATATGCATACACAATACACAATACTAATGACAAGTTAAATTAAATATAAAAATATTAAATATAGACAGTGTGCAAAATGCAAAGTGTGCATATGTGTGTAGTGTAAATGAAATGTGTGTGTATGTGTGTAGTGTAAATAAATGAAATGTGTGTAGTTATTGCACTATGATCTGGCAAGAGGTGATCTGTTGTAGAGCCTCATAGCCGCCGGCAGGAAGGTGACCCTCGGCGACCCTGGTGGAACGTAGATAACACGCTGCTGGAGGATGCATGTCTTGCCCAAAGCGATGAGTCCAAAGAGGAGGCCGAGGAGGAGGAGCAGGCTGAGGAGGAGGCCGAGCAGCCACTTCCACCAGCTGCAGCAGGAGCAGAAGCTGAAGGGTGACCCTTCTTTACCGATCTCTGAGAAACAAAGACGGTTTCCTCTTCGGCGATGGGTAGACACTTTACATTTGTTCACATGGAATTCGTTCACTTGTTATCAATTCTATTGTGGATCTAGTTTCTGACGGCACTTGACTGTAACCTCTATGAATACAACAGATTATCGTTGAAGGGGAAACATAAAACCACACACAGTACCTGCATAGGTGGCTTTGTCTTTTGTGGCAACTTTTAGGGTTGCAGCTTTAAAAAGAAAAGAAAGAAGAACAAAATAAATGACACACCGAACAAGAGACCTGACGTATGTGATGAATCTAAAAGCCTGTAACGTTTAGTCGTATATGTCGGTGTACATTGAGCATCCGTTCCTGCCTCCACTCTGCTGGAAGACAGCCGCTGCTTCTCTCTCTGTAGGGAGTCCACGGAGTAGGCAGCTACAAGACACAACGGTGACAACACGGATCATACAGAGAACACGTCTTTGGGTCTTAAGAGTGTCAGTGACAGTGAAGGCAGTCGAGGCTGTGGGGTCAGTGTGTTAGTGTTAGTGGTACAAATCAGGAGCACTTGGTAGGATGTATCATTACCAGAAGCAAGACCAGCAGACATGAACTGCTTCCCCGTGTCTTTGGTCATCACCATCCGCTCTGCCTCCTTCCTAACGTCAACGTTATCCTTCTCTATCAGCACACACTTAAAGTCTCTGCCCGAGGGGTCATCACTAGCGGGACTGCTGGGTCTCACTGTGGGACACAGACCACCGCTTTAGAAACCGCTGTGAACAACTGTAAGGTCCTGATTATTAAGACATGTAGAAGTGCACGTGAACATGCGGTGCCTCTGCACCACGCCGTGGTGCCGCTCACCTGTAGTGGTGCCGATCCCGGGGACAGATACGTTCTTCTGCACCCCATAACCTGTGAGGAGACAAGAACGCTCGTTTAGACTGTGATTTGTGATTCTCAAAGGAAACCACACAGCCTCTTTTACGTTAACTCTGATATGTCCACGTTGAAACTGATGGTTTCAATATTGGCAACTCTCAAAAGGTCATCCGAGCGCAACAGGGGAAAGGCTTTTCCCTTGAATGTGTTTGCAGTAGGGTAACGCTTGGAAACGTTGTGTTCTTAGCGTCGCCGCTTCACCTATGTGTGGGTTGGTTCCAGCTGGAGAGAAGTCCATAGGACCGGTGCTGGCCAGGTTATTCTGAACACCATACACTGGACCTGAGGCGGAGAGAGAAACCACACATTAGCGCCAGTCACTGCCACATGAGAAGGAGGTGAAGTCACAGTGAGGAGTGGGGACATGACAGGAAGAGAATCACCAGTGCTGGCAGCAGTCGGTCCACCGTTCATGGAGGAGGAGCTGAGTGTCAGGTTGTTCCGAACGCCTGCACAGCGAAGAACAGAGCGTGAGAGTCCATCTTTCACAGGAGGCCAAGCAAAACTAAACTAAACAAAGTGAAACATGTCAGACGTCCCTCACATTCTCTGTGTCCCTCACATTCTCTCAGTGCCACCCACAGTCCATTACGGTCCACCCCAGTCCCTCACAGTCCCCCACAGTCCCTCAGTGTCCCTCACAGTCTCTCAGAGTCCCTAAGTGTCATAAGTTTATACGTTTAATTTGTCGAATTTTGAAAGCTAATAGTCCCGATGGAAACCGCTCGGCCTGCAACAGATACACAGCTCCTCAGGCCACAGGTTGCTGCTGCTATGGCTTGTCATACATCACCGACCTGATGGGGAAAGGGTGGAGGAGGAGGACTGGTTGATGTGGTTGGTGTTGTAACTGTAGCCACTGCTCACGCCTCCGGACCAAACGCTGCCGTATTGGTCTAGCAGGGAAGACAGAAAGAATGAAAAGCCGAGGACGAAGCAGGAAGTGTCCTTCGAACAACGGCTCATCACAACTCCATGTCGTGGTGTAGACGAGGCTGCGTGGGGGTGTTTGTATGTGTCGAACCTGTGCCGCAGCTCTCGGATATGGTCCTGGTGTCCACGCTGGCCTTCTTGGGGATGGGCAGCGTGTTGTTGGAGGGCGGTGTGAGGCCGGTGCCGGCGGAGCGGTCTCCTCTCAGCAGGCGCTTCACGTCGTCCAGCTCCGTCCCTGCACAGCAGAGCTCCAACGTCACACAGAGGACCCCTCGGTCTCCACCTCAAACACGCAATGCTTTTTGTGGATGCAACCGACAAAAAGGTCAACAAATGCCAGCGTGTCAGACTGACTGGCATCGTGACCTCGTTCTCTAGGGGTCAGATAATTAGATATGCATAGCTGGGAAGAGTCCTACTCACAGCTCGCTGGGGGAGAGGCGCTCTGCAGCCGGGCTCTGATCTCACTCTCTACCCAAAGAACAACATGTGTACATTAAACACGGGTTTGATAACAAGGTGTACAGTAAAGGTCAACCTGTCTTGATAAGCGTTGATCATGCACTGTGACACAGCAGCCAGCCTACCTCTGCTCTGAGTTCTACCTCTGGTGGCAGAACTAGAAGTTGTGCTTGAAGAGCCTAAAAGAAATAGAAAGAAAATAGGAAATCCTTGACAGTTTGAACGAATGTGCTCATTCCAGATCATGATCTGAGATCCAGGTAAAACCCTTACCGTACTTCTTCCTGTTGTACTGTGGAGAGGAGTCGGTGCTTGAACTGTCTGAAATGTGGAGACAAAGGAACGATCAGGTCAGCTTTCAGTTTGCGGCAAATGACTTGACCTCTGGCCTACGACTAACCGTAAAAGACATCTGAGTGAGCCGCTGCCATGCCGTTGCTCGTGCCGTTGCTGGTGCCGTTGCTCATGCCGTTGCTGGTGCCGTTGTTCGTGCTGGTGCTCATGCTCTTCTCTTTCGGAGCAGATGAATGAGCGACATTGGAAGACGGTCCACTCCTCGCTTCCCAGGATCCTCCCGGGTCATAGCTGGCCTTGGTCACCTGCGAAACCGTCACCGCACCTAGACCCCCATCCCCTTTTCCTTCTCTGCCACCGCTCGTGACCGCAGAGGACACGCTGGAGGACACGCTGGAGGACACGCTGGAGGACCCTCCTCCAGCGGCCCTGAACACTACCCCTGAGCCCCCCGAGGCTGCTGACCTCCCTCCACCGGAGGACACGGCAGAGGAGGCTCCCTGAGTTGAGATGCTGTGGCCTCCCGGTCCAGAGGAGCCGCTTGACGTGAACATAACAGTGCTGCTCGAGCCTCCTGATGCGACTCTCTCACCTGACCCTCCTGCACTCAGAAAAACATCCCCTGAAGGAAGGGAGGGGAGAAGTTTTACCACCGCACTGATCATTTATCACATTCTTTGCTAAAAGGTCAGTCCTGTGTTTTTCATCTCATTTAATACTCAGATGACATGTCCAAGTGCTGACGATGGCTTATAACTAATTGCCTGAATACAGTACGACAAGACTGCGCTGGAAAAGTTCATATTTGATCTATAACGTGAATACCTATTCTCACTTTTTTCCCTGGTAGTGTGCCTGAACATGCCTCATGCTCTAGGAATCATTACATCTGTATGAGATGGATTTATGACACCTATAGAACATAGTTGCTGGTGCTGCCCGGGGCGAAGTTTGTTCTTGTCTAATAATAAAGACAAGCTGACATCTGGAGGCTTGACGGGCCTCTAGCTCCCTCTAGGGAATCATACGGAAAGAGAAATTGTTCGCCCAATGTACTTTTAAGTTGTTGGAGGATGTTCTGTCCACCTGGGAGCAGCAACACAGGCTGTAAACGTAACACTGATACACAATATGGCAAACATGGAGAAACCGTCCTGCAGAAATAGAGATACACTAGCATTCATCTGCACTTGTACTTTGGCTCGATAACAATATTCACTTTGCTTTTAGCTTAGTTTTGTTCTCCATTTACTTTGTGCGTCACGAAACTATACTGAATGTGCACTGGTAGGTGGGGAGCTGACATATACATGTATGCATGTATCTATGTGTGTATGTATCTATGTATGTGTATGTATGTATGTACGTGTGTATATGTGTGTGTGTGTATGTATGTATTTACGTGTGTGTGTATGTATGTATGTATATATATATATATATGGATGTATGTGTGTGTGTGTGTGTGTGTGTGTGTGTGTGTGTGTGTGTGTGTGTGAATGCACTACCGTTCAAAAGTTTGGGGTCACTTAGAAATGTCCTTTTTATTTCAATGAAGATAACATTTAATTAATCAGAAATACACTCTTTACAATGTTAATGTGGTAAATGACAATTCTAGATGGAATTGTCTGGTTTTTAATGAAATATCTACATAGGTGTATAGAGGCCCATTTCCAGCATCACTCCAGTGTTCTAATGGTACATTGTGTTTGATAATCGCCTTAGAAGACTAACGGATGATTAGAAAACCCTTGTGCAATTATGTTAGCACAGCTGAAAACAGTTATGCTGGTGAGAGAAGCTGTAAAACTGGCCTTCCTTGAGCTAGAAGTTTGAAGAACAAAATTAATTAAACATTAAATTAATATTGTCAATGTCTTGACTATATTTTCTATTATGTTTCTTTCTTATAATTTTTCAATTCATTTGATAAATAAAAGTGTGAGTTTTCATGGAAAACTCACACTTTGTCTGGGTGACTCAAAGCTTTTGAATGGTAGTATATATATATATATATATATATATATATATATACACACACACAGTATATGTGTATGTATATGTAAATTGTGTTTTCTAAATCTGTTTTTGATTAGATATTTGATGAAAGGAATAAACGTCCTCACTAGAACACTATAGTTGGTGGAGACGTGAGATCATGTGACTGCAGTGGAGTTCCTTTATAGATCAACATTGGCTTTTTAACCATTTTCCTAGAAGTGGTGTTCATTTATGAAGAGTACAAAACCTCTAAGTATCATTAACGTTTGTTTTTCACTGATTATTTTCTGTTAAGAATCCCACTAGCTGTTTGTGGAGGTAACTGATGATAACTGTGTGTGCGTGTGTGTGTGTGTGTGTGTGTGTGTGAAGCAGCTGCAGGTTAAGGCCTCCACCTTTTGAGATCTTACCTCTGCCACCTCCTCCTCCTCCTCCTCCTCTTCCTCCAGCAGAGCGGACAGTTGTGGCTGTCTTTAGATCGTCCATCCGGTGCCAGCTGAAAACACACGACTTTTGTGTGAAAGATGACAATGAAGATTACCAATCCCTGAGGCAACACACACACACACACACCTACACACACACTTTCATTTTGTGTGGTCATATTTGGTTCCTTTGTAGCCATGCGTCCTGTGGAAGGCGCTCTATAGAATTCCACCACGCCTCTGATGTACAGGGAGTAGAGGAAGGGCGTAGCTCTGTGCTCTCTTGATGAATGTGGCTTTGCTTTCAACAACAAAGACCTAAAAGGCAGCACTGCAGAACGTAAGCTGAAGCAGGTGAGGTTCCATAGCCGGAGGAATATATAGAGCCCAGGTGTACAGTTTACTGACCAGTAACAAACTCACCAACAACAGCTAGATGACGGAGACGTTGCTACAGAGTTACTTCTGCATATTTTGGAGATCAGTTGCAAACATAATACACAACATGTGGTTGTAGCATTTTTACTTGACGGCCCAGTGAAACAGAACTTATGGTTCCAAATGTTTACTCGTCCTGCACACTGGGTTATTATTAATTCAAACATTCCACACACTCCTCTTCCTCCTCCTCCTCCTCTGACAACAATGTGAGCAAGGCGTGGTCTGAACTCTAAGCACGCCCACTTGTGTTGCTGTCCAATTAGAATTGAAGGATTTGATTTCAACCCCTCTTGGAACTGTTCGCCGCTCTAATGTTTCTGTCTCAATGTGTCACATGTCAGAGCACAGAAGAGACAGACACTCTCACGTCTGTCTCACTGGGTTCAAAGAAGAAAAACCACATTCTCCCTCTTATGGATAAAAAGGTAAATTCATAAGCACTAACATACACCGTCTTGGTGCCGTCTGGTCAGACCAGTAGCTAACAAAGGCTAATGTTAGCTGAGGTTAGAAGACGTTATCACCGGTCTCCATGGTCTTACGCTACATGTTAGCATTCAGCATTATTCCATCATGGGTCCTTGCTATTCACAACAGATTGACATATTCTTGCTTTAAAAACACTAACATAAAATATTGAGACATTTGGTTCATTTCCCATCGTTTTTTTGTAAATTCCATGAGTTGATTTAGCTTCCAAATCATATTTGCATTCTTCAATAAACATAAAACAACTTGCTGTGTTGCTCTCACACTGACCTGGGAAAACAAACGGTTAAACGTGGTCAATGTGAACTTGTCGCACCGTTTGACATAACTAAACATATGCAGGAGACATGGCCCGGGCTTCAGCGCTATATTTGTTTTCACCTTGCACAAAGTACATTTTTATTTGCCCTAATATTACTTTTTCATTTATTTATGACACTTTAGCAGCGTATATCATAAAATGTATGTGCCTTTTCATAAACTGTCGCATTTTCTCCGCCTTACTATCAAAGTTATGGCAAACGGCCTCATACAAGTATATGACGTTTCTCCCACAGCCGCCACTCAACTCTAGTCCTGACTCCTGTGTCAGGATCACTGAACCACTCGCTTGTTTGGTCGCTACTGAGCAAGTCCAATTTTATCCCCTTGAACCCCCTTCAACGAGTGTCACTGTCGCACAACACATTTTAAACACATTTTACTTGCCTGGGTCTTATTGCCTTATTGTTGTGCTCTGTGTGTTGACGGCAATAATTTGCCTGAGAGAACTGGGTCTTTATGAAAATATGAACTTGATCTGGCTTGATGGGTATTGAGCTTGAAAAGGACAGAATAAAGCCCCCAGTAGCCGTGAGCTCTGTCTGTTGGGTTTTGCAATATTTTTTACATTTGTTATCTTCTACCTTACAAACACTTTGTGTTTTTTTTGCTCTTAAAGCAATAACTGTACTTTATGCTATCTACAAACACTCATACAATTCCACTCACTAAAGTGCATTTGTTGTTGTTGTTGCAACTTTTGCATTTAATCGGACACTGCAACTTCCTAACCTTCTTTCTATATGTTATTATATTTGTATGTAAGCATTGCACCTTTTATTATCTCTTGCTATTGCATGTATCTGATGGATCAGTAAAGCCAATCTTATCTAATCTT
This sequence comes from Pseudoliparis swirei, assembly GCF_029220125.1. Taxonomy (NCBI): domain Eukaryota; kingdom Metazoa; phylum Chordata; class Actinopteri; order Perciformes; family Liparidae; genus Pseudoliparis; species Pseudoliparis swirei. The sequence continues at coordinate 14,759,992 of NC_079411.1, forward strand.
TAAAATCCATCTTCCAAGTTAAAGAGACATATATGCTAAAGTCATTAGAGTTATTATTGTTATTCATGACAGTTATGGCTGCTATGATTCATGTTAGTACTTTGAAGTGATGACAACCTTCAGTCTTATTTATGTTTCCATAACTCACAGGTTTGAGTGACTTTACAAAACAGAGTGGTGGTGAGTTTTCTTACCTTTTAGATCATTAGTTCAGAAAGAATCCCTTACTCCCAACGAAGCGTCCCAGCAGAGTCTGTCCTGTTCAGCACATATATTCATATATGTGTATATACATGTATCAAGTCCAGGTGCTGAAGGAATACGCTCGTGCAGTGCCGAAGAGCTGCACGTGTCTGACGATAGCTTCAGTCGACAAGTCCCGACAAAGTGGAACGGGCCCTGACGGGCTCTCTGTTTGGAGAGTGCAGGCAGGAGAGCCCCGGGCTCCTTGAACCGCAGATTTAAACACTGGAATACAGGCGGCGAGAGTGTTGCACGACTCCATCGATGGTTTTTTTCTATTTCTTGGGAGTTTTTCCTGATCATATGTGAGGTCCTGGGACAGGGATGTCGTATGTGTACAGATTGTAAAGCCCTCTGAGGGAAACTTGTAATTTGTGATCTTGGGCTATACAAAATAAAGACAATAATAATAAATAAAAAATAGCCTGTCACTAGACAGGTGTGTCTAGTACATATGTGTGTCTACATACAGTATGTTGGTTAAATTCACATTTAAAAGTTCACATTTTAACTAGCAAATGTACTCCTTCCTCTTTTCTTTTTACTAGATCATCATCAGCAGGTTTTGAATGTTGATTTGAGTGATACTCCTTTTTAGGGCTCATACATATTGTTTATTGGTCCACATGAGTTTTGTACAAAAGTCACTACACACTTACATTTATGATAATGTCATTATCAAAAGACAAAAAACTATCTGGAACGACGAAACCAAACCCCGGGATGGAGGTCTGTTAAAACAAGTCTGAATCCATGGGGAATAAAACGTATGCAGAATGAATTCTTCGTGATATATATGTTATGTCTGTTAATGTGACAGCAATCCAATAACAACACAGCATCGTGTGTGTTTTTTTCTTCTGTCTCTTACGCTAACGTGGATGGTCTGTTTCCACGGATTCATGATTTCACCCTTCAAACTAGCATTGATTTCTGTCACCTCAACATCAGCGGCGTGAAGTAATCGTTATAATAATTCTTATTTTCCAATCCTCAGATGTCTTTAAAAGTACGAGTAGTTCAGGGAGAAGTGAGAGAGGGGTATTCAGAAGCTCATGGCGAAACCCCATGATTCATGTTTGTGTCTGTGCTGGCAGGGGTCAAGCCTTACGCGTCAAGCCTCCAGGAGCTGGAGCATGACAAAATAAAACCACAGGTGGATGAATACATCTATGAAATATTGTGGATGCATCATTCATATTCAAACCAAAATAAATAAACATTTACAATAATAATAAACGGAGGCTGTTGAGATAACTCCTATTGTACTGTACCAAGATACGATATTGCCCGACTGTATCTCAGTGAAAGCCACTCATTGTTGTAATGAATCACATGTTCACCCTCTTGTACAGACGAGAGGTGGGTAATAACAGATGTTCACCTGAAACACATTTAATATGAAGCATTTTCAAAGAACAAATCTGCTGAGATTCTATATTTTACTTGTAAAGATCAAAGACAGCGACCTGCTAACAAGCATTACGCTATATGGTGCCTGACAGAGCTCCACATCACAGAGCCACTGCTACATGTTCCTTCATCTCCATGATCATGTACGCTGGGTTTCATTTGATTCCGTCTCACATACACTCTCCTCTTGATGGAAATCCCCACTAGAGCACCACATCTGAATTAAACCATAGCGGAAAATAGAGTAATTTAGTAGTTCTATATTTTTATCAATTGTCCTTTGGGGGCATCAGGACAACAGGGGCTGAACTGAAAGGCAGACAAATTCAGGGGGAAAAAGGGATGATACATTCTTTATTTTATTTTTTATTTTTTAAGTTCAACACAAACAAAGTCAAAAAATGAGTAACTGAAAAAACATACAGCCAGAGAGAGACTTCCTTCTCTTCCCAGGTAGATATGACACCTCCAAATACTTTACAGCCGACAAATGCAACTCTTTCCTCTCGTTTATCAAATGAAAATTGACATAATTTACAGCAACCTGAACACCTCCCCGCCCTTCCCATCTCTCCACCTGCCCTCCCCATATTCACCCCTCAGCCCCTTTCTAAGTTCCCCCCTATGTCCCCATTGGAGCTCTCTTCCTTCACAACAGAAATGAGAATCTCCACCTGGATCCCATCCCATCTACTCTCACAAAGGACTGTCTCCCAGTCATCACACGCACTACTCATCAAAGCAAAATTATAAATATTATATTATTTATTTTTATCAAACTCAGAATATACATATATATATATATATAATATTTATGATTTTGTTTCCTTTAAAAAATATATAATATATAAAAACATAACATATTATGTTACATATATTATATATATATAACATTTGACATTTTATATTTATATGTACAAATATATACATACAAACAAAACGTTTAACGCTTGATAAAATCCTGACCGGAAGTTTTCATTTGTTATTTGCACTTCCGGGTCGACTGTCATGGCGGCGCACAGCCAGAACTGAAAATAGACACCCAAACCCTCTGAGGAGAACAAACAAGCCCGTCCAGAGGAGCAGACTGCTGTCATGCATTTGAAAGACATGGTGAAGTGGAACACCAGGGTGTCTGCACTCTATGCCATCGGCATGTGGACCTTGATCGGCTCTTACGGTTACATCAGATACAGGGGTCGACATGACGTGGAGCCAGGTGAGGAACACCGAACCGTCACCGCGCCACACTGCCGGTTATAGGGTCTATGTTCAGGGGTCGACATGGTGGTATCACTGCTGTAAAACAACAAGCTATCTCGACGTGTACAAGTTGAATAACTCGTGAATACGAGTGGTCCCCCTATTGTCTTCCTAGAATCCGAGTCCTCCAACAGACCTTCACTCGAGCCCTGTTGGGTCCAGGCGGTCAGACTCGCCCCGCGTGGTTTACAGGAGACATTGCGCGAAGAGCGCGTAACAACTGACTTCAAAATAAAAGTTATTTCATTCAAGTCTGTTCAGTAAGTCTGTTCTTAAGGAATACATGACATCAAGAGACATGACGAGGATTGTTTATGTTTAATGTCTGTCGAAGTTAGAACAAAACACAATAACTAATTTTAAAGCCTGAATTACAATGGTTATAATAAACAAACATGAAAGGCAGTGGCGGCTGGTGGAAATCATTTTTGGGAGGGCCATCCAATCAATTTCAACAAACATCCCAGTATGATTCGATGCAAAAAAGTATCAAACACGCATTTCTACTTTTGTAGTTAAATATGTAACATTTACTCCAACACTGGCATGAGGACGTCTTATTCCAACAATTCAGTGTATAAATACAAAAAAACAAAAAAATACATCATGATATATAAATACTATATAATATAAATATACAATATACATATCACACCTATATTATCATAACATAAATATCGTATAATATAAACCACACATGTTTTCTTTTCTTTCTAATCTGATATTAGCGGGAACATGGCTCAAGACATTTTAAAGTGACTGCATGAATGTGCCTTTCACGTTCAACATAAGGTGTTTGGGTACTTCAGTATTTCAATGTGTATTTTGAAATATTGCACTTTCTACTGCACATTTGTCCGACAGCAGTAACTGCTTCGCAGATTAATATTTTTAAGTGCTTAAGTACATTTGCTTCTTACTTTATTTATCTAGATTTTGATTTGTATATTTTTGCTTAGTTAAGCCTTGTTAACTGCAATAAATAAATAACACATATGAACACCCTTTTAGTATTGATTATTAATATTATTATTATTATAAGCCCAGTTTACGTAGACACGCTGTCCGCTCTAACTGCTCACTCTTTTACTTTTTAGAAAAGATCAAAGAAGCGGTTCAAGAGCCAGAAAATCCAAACCAGGTGGTCCACTGCACGACTCGCACCAAAACCACCATCGTCTACCGGAAAGACTTTGTCCCGTACAGCAAAAGGATCTCCAACTTTTTCCAGTCGTTCAGCGGGGAACCTGAGTGTGGAGACGGTGACGGTGACTTTGTCATGGAAAGGGACGAGTGAAGATGGACAACAGCTCGTCGAGAGACTGGATTTATAATGAAGTATGAATGAATGTTTTGGTGTGAGGACACTGCCATTGTGTTTGGATGCTAATGGTCTAACTGCATATATATATTTTATTCTTTCCCTGCCAACAGTATTCAGTAATGTTACTGTTGGCTCCTGTTCACAGGACAGCTAATGATGTGGAAATAAACCTAATCCCTTCATTATTTAAGAGGCTGTTCTTAATGCTATGTGTTACTAACAACACCAGCCATGTTTTTAGGGTTAACTGGAACCCAGGACAGAGTCAGCCAAGATGGATTCATCCGTTTTTGTCTTCCAAAAAAGAAAGATAGAAGGCCAATGATGTGGGACTGGTATTAGAAGCACCTTTTAGTTTCCCAACCTGGTGAAAGCAATGCTGTCCATTCACGCAATACCCTATTACTATAATGTAATATTGTAAAATGTGTATTATTGTTCCAATGCGTCACACAGTTGGGCTGTTGTATCAATTAAAAATATTGAGTTGTGTTGGGAAAATAAGCTCTCTCTCTCTCTCTGTCTCTCATTCCCTGCTTGTAATAAATAATTCATATTTAGAGGTTGCTATTATATTTACTATTTAAGTTTTTAGTCACACTGTACAAAACAAATACTCCATTACATGTCAAAATCCTGCTTTCCCAAATTAAATTAAACAAATTTAAAGATAAGAACACGTGCTATGCAGGAAAATTTGCTTTGTCAGAGTTAACTGTTGTACTATTAATAATGTCTGTATTAAAGGCCCAAAGTCATTTAAGCTATTTAAAATACTGTTGTGTACATGTATTGTGAAACAATGCATCACATCCTATGCTCATAGGTTATTTGCTTATCTGCAAAGTAAAAAGTAGAATATTCAAGCACAAGGGAGCAGGAAATGAAAGAACCCAAGGACGGTAGAAGTACCTCATGCATGTATACTACTCGAGTGACTCAACTTGGTTAAGTCCCACGAAGAAGAAGGATCACGTCTGTCCCACATCCTCCGGAAGAAGGGGATGTGTGCGCTGCTAGTTCCGGCCCGCTAGAGGGCGCTAGTGTCCCGTCCACGGCGGAGTTGTGCGTAAGCCAAGAGAGCGAGCGACCCGACACGCGCTGCGGAACAATGCGAGCTATCGTTCAGAGGGTCACTAAGGCGAGCGTGACGGGTAAGCGACCGCTCGGACCCGAGCGAGGTGCACTTGTCTTGCTCCCCATTCTGGTAGAGTCGCTGAAGCGCCTTCGTTTATTACCGAGCATGCGCGTTAGCCCCTTTAGCTGGGTTAGCAGGAGCACAGCTACGTTAGGCGCGCTGCCCCAAAGACTGACATGGGGGAGGAGGGCGTTCAAGCTCGGAGGAAACCAGCAACGGTGGCATGCTGCCTGCTCCTGGCTCGTGGTAGCGTTCAGTCTGCCCCCTGTCCGCTGTCTATCTGTCCGTCCCGGCTGCTTGTCCCTGAATGAAGACAGTATATAGTTAGCTGCTCATTAATTGTCCTGTGTGTCTGCAGTGGGGGAAGAAGAGATCTGCTCAATAGGACGAGGACTGTGTATCCTGCTGGGAGTGTCGGTGGACGACACCCAGAAGGATGCGGACTACATGTGAGTGTTTGTGGGAGGGGCCTTCAACACCAAGACGACGTTACACATCTCTGATGTTGTGCCAGAAATGATTTAGTGTTCAATTCGGATAAAAAGTAAGAAACCTCCAGGAGAGCAACAGAGGAGGATCCCTCCATCAGGATGGACGGAAGTACATAAATGTCATGTGACCCGAACGAACAACGTTACAGAGTTACAACACATTCAATTCAATTCAGTTTATTTTGTATAGCCCAATATCACAAATTACAAATTTGCCTCAAAGGGCTTAACAATCTGTACACATAGACATCTCTGTCCCAGGACCTCACATCGGATCAGGAAAAACTCCCAATAAATAGAAAAAAGGAAGAACTCTTCAGGAGAGCAACAGAGGAGGAAGCAATAGATGTCATGTCTACAGAATGAATCATTACAGAGTTACAACACATTCAATGAATATGACAGACATTATTCATAATGAGAGTAGAATGCATGATTAAAAGATTACAACAACCACAAATAACAGCAACAGTGGATATAGTAGAATAATGATAGTAAAAGCAGTAATGGTATTGGCAATGCTAATTGCAATGCAACTAATAATAATATTGATAATAGCAGGGGGTGTCATGCTGGACCAGGGTCCAGATAAAACCACGATCCATGTCGGTCCACTGGAGAGCTGACACGTTTGTCTCTAAAATGCCCCTTTAAGTCAATTTCTTTGGCACACTTCTTTTACATAGCACACGTTTAAAGAATTATCGTCAACAATTCAATGTTGGATGTCTTATACACTTATAGCTGATGACTGATGAGTCATTTCAAAGTGGATTGAAGCATTTTTTTTCAGACCCTAGTATGATCTGGTAGTGGTTCGTGGTGTGTGGTTATGTGAGTTCTTCCTGCAGTGCAGAATTAAGTCCGCCTGCAATGAAACAATGCAGACTCGTGCCCGTTGACTCATCCAAAAATGAACGTGAACCAATGAGTGTCTGGAACAAAAAGGTGAGGGACATACAGACATCGAAGACTGTTTCTAGCATGCATTGATAATGATGAGCAAAGATAGAAAGTAGGGAGCTCACAACTATCAAGTGCTAGCAGAGTTTTAGATTTCCATACAGGGTCAGGACTCTGATCAACTATATGGACGACTGAATCCTTTTTGTCTATGATAACATATGTCAGTCCAGATTAAAGTAGGATTTCATGAAAAACAAGAATACAGGAAAACTGTGTGGTATAAAATCCCTGAAGTGTCCGCTCACGTCAACCAGTTCGCCCCCGTGTCAGGCGGCTTGTTTCCTCACTGTGTGTGTGTGTGTGTGTGTGTGTGTTTCAGAGTACGAAAGATCCTCAACCTGCGGCTGTTCGAGGACGAGAGCGGCCGAGCGTGGGCCAAAAGCGTCATGGACCGGGACTTTGAGGTGCTGTGCGTGAGCCAGTTCACGCTGCAGTGTGTCCTGAAGGGCAACAAGCCGGACTTCCACACAGCCATGCCCGCTGAGCTGGCCCTGCCCTTCTACGGCAGCATCCTGGAGAACATGAGGAGCAGCTACAAGCCAGAGCTCATCAAGGGCGAGTACACCTGGCGCTTAATGCTGCCTCCGGGCTGCTGCTGGACCGGTCAGGCTTTAGATAGTGTCCCTGTTATCCCTACACATTGAGTGTCAGCCCGAGGTTTGTTTAGCGTCCGTCTGTCTGTCCACAGATAATCCCTCATAAGGACCCATCAGCGTGGTAATGAATTGTGCTCTTTACAGCCGAATGCTCGAGGACCTCTGGACCTGATTGGCTTTGATCAACTGAAGTTGGGGAGGGACAGCCGAGTGATTGGTGGGCAAGATGGCGATGCTGCACTCGTCTGAGTGCACGTCTGTAGTATCGCCGCGGTGACGGCGTGGTGGTGACAGTGGCAGTGAATTGGGTCAGCCCACCGGGGAGCATGTGCGGAGAACACCTTGTCCCAGCAAGGCAGGCATAAGGCTTCCTAATAGATTCCCCCCCCCCAAGAGAGGAAACATGATGATTCAGCGTTTTTCAACCGTGGCTTCATTGTGCAGAGGGTGTCATTAATCTCCGGGACCCTGTTTGAAGAAAGGAGAGGACTTGGGTTGAAACTACCTGTCCTCCTACAGCCACTTCGGCTCTTGTCCTCAGTGTCTCAGGGGTCCACGCTATCCCACGTCCTCGTCACACACTGACTGCCTCTTGGCGTTAGTTTAGATTTAGTCCACTTTGGGCTAACGGTGTCGGTCATGCCGACCGATGAAACCTGGCTTCGTCTTGCATCTTTGATGTTTGATGTCCAGATCTCGTTCGTGGCGGCGTGTATAATGTGTGTTTGGTCTTGTGTGTCCAGACGGGAAGTTCGGGGCCTTCATGCAGGTCCACATTCAAAACGACGGACCTGTTACCATCGAACTGACGTCCCCCACTGGCCCCTCAGACCTCAGACAGGTACGTGTTCTTGTGCATGACGGCTCGGACAAAGTGGACTGACGGAACGGTTTACCTCGAGGTCCACGCGTGAGCTCTCCTGGAGCTTTCAGCCGTATTCAGAGTCATTATGAAATCTGAACTTGCTTCTTCTTAAAGCCTTTTGAGGCAAATGCGTGATTATGGGTCACAAAACTAAAATTGGCATGACCTCGTATAAAAAAAAATATATATTTAGCTGCTCATTGTTTATCTCATTGTGGTCCACTTGGTGGCGGTACTTACTCCCCTGTTGTGTGCAGAGACTCTGCTTCTCCTGTTGCATGTAGAGCAGGTTGTCTTCTCTTTTTTAGATCAGGATTTTGTGAAAAAACATTGAGTGTGCAAAGACAAGAATTCCCCGACTTATTTATTATGTAGCTGTAAATATGAAATCAGATCTGAGCTCAGCTGACTGCTCTAATGACAAACCCATAAAGAATCCTCCATCTCGACAGTTTGTGCTGCTGCTCAGTGGAGAACCGTTGGGTTTTTGGTCAGATGCTTCAAAGCTAACGTCCTCGTGCTGTTTTCTCCAATGTTGTCAAGTCCATCTCGAAAATAGACAAAACTTTGATGTGTTTTTTTTCTCATTTCAATTCATTGAGACATATTGTGGGATGGTGATGCTTGCACCGTTGCCTCACAGCGAGAGGGGTCCGGGTTTAATTAGAGACACACTTTGTGCGTGGAGTCCACATGTTCTCCTGTCAGTGTGGGTTCTCTCCGGGGGCTCCGGCTGACGTGCAACTGAGGTTTAATTGAAGACTCTAAATTGCCTGTCGGTGCGGATGTGAGTGTGAATGGTGGTCTGTGCTGTCCCGGGTCAGCTGGGATCGGCTCCAGAGACCCTGAGCAGGATAAGTGGTTCAAGATTATGGATGGATAGAAGAAAATATTGTTTATTAATTAAACCCCAACTAGAATACTGGTTAGGTTCCCCTCTATATCTCTTGAATGAAGCACCATAGTCTCCACCTCTCAGCCTCTTGTTCCAGAAGGCGTTCATATATCCGTCCTCAATGGATTCTGGTCACTCCCGTGGAACCCGGCTAGTGTCCTTATGCTCTGGTTTCAGTCGGCTTTGGCTGCCCTCCCCTCGGTGGCCTTGGCTCGCGAGCGGCCCAATGGGAGGGATATTAAGCAGTCCTGAGAAATGTAATCTTGTCTGTTTGGGAATATTTGCTGTGGGGGCCGATGAGCCAAAGTCGAGGCTGAACATCAGGGATAGAAGGCCAGCCAACAGGCGAAGCTTGGCACGGGGGGGAAGTGAAGCAATGGCCAACGGACACTGTTCCATTCTTTCCATGAATCAGGGATTAAGTCCTCTGCGGGGTCAAGAGGCCAGCACACAATGGAGATATCCAGAGCAATGGAAATCAGTTGACCAGGGTGGAGGGCACAGGGTCCTTGTTCTCACCTGATCGTGCGTGCGTTTGGTTTCGGGGCTCTGGGCTGAAACTCGAAGGATGAAATGTTTGCTGATGTCAGCTTTCTATCGAGTTGGGATTGATAGTTTTGGGGTTTGTAGCGTTCAAAGGAAATGATCATTCAGTCAGCACCACTTTAAGCAAAGACAACTTTGACACTTTGATTTCCTTTGCTCTTGCATACATATTTGCCTGCCCTTCCATGTGCTTACGTAACCCATCTAAGTCAGAGAGAGCAGCTGCATAGACCCCCCCCCCCCAAGGGGCCCAGAGCCGGCGTCGGCGACAACAGAAGTGACAGTGGTGAAGTCAGGAGGAGGAGGAGGAGGACGACGACCGTACCATTTGAAAAGTCTTCTGCATTAAGTGTTTTACTGCTTTACCCTAAAGTATTTGAAATAGTAACAGGGTTTTTTCTGCATAGAGAAAATGTGGGCGCGCGCCTAAGCCGTTTTCCCGAACGCCTATGACAAATCCCGAGCGCCTAAGGCAAAAAAAAGTCTGCGATGGAGAAAAAAAAAACTGTGTTCATCACTTGCATGTCAGCTAATATGTTCTCAATAGTATGTTTCAAGGAGGCTACAGCCGAACCCTCGTCCTGTTTTGATCAATAGTAATGGAGTTGATAAGCGTGTCTTCTTGTCTGATCAATACGCAACTGTGAGGTGCGCGAATGGACAGAGCGGCCAGCTGCTGATCACTTAACAGCCCGACGTGCACGAACACACCTGGACAAATGCAAATGAAATTTCCACTCAAAATGCTGACAAAAGTTTGATTAACGATTTCCAACGCAGCCTCCATTGGTATTATTAACATGGAATGATAATATATAGTGTAGGCACGAAGAAAATAAAAGGAAATTGCAAAACACCTGGGAATAAATACATTGATTAGAATATATATATAAAGTTCTATGTGCTCGCTATAACTTCTATTGGAGCCATTAATCACTTGTGCAATGCATGTCCGCGAATATGTTTAATAGTATTTCTCAAGTACTGCCGAACCGTCGTTCTGTTTTGAGCAATAGTGATCGCGTTGATAGACAGATCGAGTGTGTCTTCTTGTCTGATCAAGACGCAACTGCGATGTGCGCGAACTATATGCCACTAGGGCTGCAACTAACGATTATTTTGATAATCGATTAATCGGTTGATTATTCTATCGATTAATCGGATAAAAAAACAAAAAAACCTTAACTTTCAACCCTTTATTCAAAACAGGGTCCGTACGGTCATGGAAAACCTGGAAAAGTCATGGAATTTTTAAATGGCTATTAGCAGGCCTAGAAAAGTAATTGAAAAAAATGAAATCCCAAAATATTTGGAAAAGTAATGCAAATTTGTTTTATTCACATTTTAATTTACACGGTATATATACGGTATGCTTTGGAATTCTCATTGTTAGTTTAAATACTACATATTCTCACTTTGTCACGTATAGACAGAGTTTTCACTAAATGTTTAATCATGGAAATTTGGTTTAAAGTCATGGAAAGGTCCTGGAGACCCACTGGTCACCATGGTGATGAACCCGTCACAAACAGACAGCTTTCCTCTCCTGAGCACTGGTCCCCATGTGGCCCCGCCCCCTGAACAATATCAGAGACGCGTTCCGATTTATTATTTTTCTCACCTGGCCCGCTGCCGTTGAGATTGCAGTGAGACGCGGAAAAAATGTGAAGTGGTGCTCTTCACAATAAAACATCTTTGATGAGACGTGTCGCGTCTCGGCCAATCAGCGTTTGGGAAGTTAGCTTAGCTTGAATGTTAGTCCGCTACATCTGCTGCTGTCACGCTGCACGGTGTAGCGATACTAACAAAGTACCCGTACGTTAAAAACGATGTGATTTAGCATATTTTTAGTATCGATACTTCATTAAAAGAGCGATCAGAGCGCACGCTGCTCCGCTCCGTTAAATGGTGTCTGCACGCGCAGCGCTCACAGCGAGTGGGGGCGTGGCTTATCTCCGTTGCCTTTCTCCATGGAAAAATATTTTCCGCTATCCGCCATGGAATAAATAACCATGTTCTCTACGTTATACTCTTGTGGAAATGCCACACGTAGTGACATGTAGCGCCCTGGTGTCTGGGTTCATAACGTCACCCGGAGGCCCACTTAGCTCCATGAATGTCTCCGACGACGTGAAGGACTTCCGCATCCAGCGCCACGTGAGCAGCAGCAGCCAATTAGATTCATCAACAGAGGAGCAGCTCAGCGCTGATTGGCTCTCACAACGCAGCGTTCAGTCGTCTCCTCTCCCTCCGCACTTGTTTCTCCTGCACTGCGCTCAACTCAACTTTGTTTATACTCCGTGACTTATTGAGCGCCGTAATAATCGCGCGACACAACGAATCGATAATGAAATTCGTTGCCAACTATTTTAATAATCGATTTTTATCGATTTTATCGATTCGTTGTTGCAGCCCTATATGCCACCCAATTATCAACCTGCAGAATCCTGACTTCATCATTTGGCGGTAATTGTGGTACTTTTTGGAGACAGGAAAAAAACAAAAATACATAGATATCTGCTAATTACGGTGACATGGCAACATAGACCGTGCGTGCGCAAAAAAAACAATTTTGACCCAGGAAAAACCCTGAGTAGACGTATCACTCCCGGATCAATGCGACTCAGATGATGCGACACGAGGTCTGCATAGAGTTTTGCTGTTAAACCATTTACCGTATGTTACTTCATCAAGAATTAGCACCGTTTTCTTTCATTCCACATTCTCCAAGGATTGAGGTATCACAGGGCGAGTAACAGGGATACATGTGAAATGTCGAATGCTCTGTGGCGAGGAACATGTATGTTCGGTCACAGTGGCCTCAACACAGTCAGTGGGCCTGGTTCGTACCACAGCATGTAATGGGTTCAAATGGGAATAACACCGATTTTTTTGTTTGGGTCCTGTTTGTTTCAGTAGCGTTATGTCTTATGCAATGCTTTGGATTTTTCCAGATGACGTTTAGCTCATGAATATTTCCCGGCAGCCATCAAAGTTTCAGCGCCTGTGTTTACGGGCCCCTTTTCAGACAGAGGCTCCTGTTGTGTTCCATGGGCTGTGAAGAACAGTGAGGAGAGGAGGACTGACTCCCGACTGGCACTGTGAACCGTTATGTTGGACCGCGTGGAAGGCGGCGCATGCAATCACAACAATAGACCCGTTGAAGTGGGAATACGACGAGCCGGAATAGAGAGAGCAGGAGTGGATGCACATCCACAACAAGAAGTCAGCTGTGGAGTGCTGGTCTGTGGCGTTGATGTGTTTCTCCCTCCGTGTTGAATTCATTTCACTAATTCTCATTCATGCTGGGATGTTTGGTGAATACTGAACATGCTGCAAAGGTCACGATCTGCAAGTCATGATCCAACACATTCATGATCCAACACATTCATGAAGTGAGCCCCCAGGTACCCCGGGCCAATAAGGTCTCAGTTCAGCCAACGGGATTGTTTTTCTACAGCGCACTCCACACACCGGCTCTAACCAAAAGTTACTCCTCTTCTTATGTGCATTTTCCTCGGAAAAAGAGTGAGAGTGTGCTCGTGAGAGTGTGCTCACCCGTGTGCGCGGATGTGTCTGCGCGCATCACGGCAGAGCTCCGAGCTCCTACGCAAGTGACTTTTTTTGGTCCCGATGTGCGCACACACGCCGGCATCGGAGCTCTGCGGCGCGCGAGATGGAGAGCCGAGAAGTTTTTAACGCGACACGTAGAGACAGAATGGCATGCTGCTGGTTAGAGACGATCAACATCAGATCGGTCAAGTACGCAAAGGCGCGAAGTTACACAAGTGGCATTACGCATTGTTGATTATTTTCGCCCATGCGCACCTGCGTACCAGTTATGTGCACCCCTGTATATATATATGTATATAGTGTTAGCTTTAAGTCATGTTGTGCACTCCAAGTTTATTCTGGTCTGTAAATGTGAAACATTTTCACATATATTATTATTTATACATATTATTACAAACTCACCCGAACGTCTTCTGAAAACTACAAGTATCATTCAAATATTGTCCAACTGTTTCTCCCATCCTGTATGTGTCTTGTGTTTCCTCAGCTGTCAAAGCAGGAGAAGCAGCAGCAGAGGAAAGAGAAGATGCGCTCCAAGGGCCCCTCCGAGTCCAGCAGGGGGAAAGGTGCTGGACGCTCCCGACAGGACCCCAACACCAGTAGTGGGGCCGACGGGGATGTGTCATCAGAAAGGGAGCCCTAGGTCAGCCGGGTGAGGGGGACGCGGGACACGTACACATCGGGACACACACACACACATGTGTCCTCAGGTCCTTAAAACCTCCCGCGTTTAGTTTTAATGACTGTTATTTGAGGTCTTGAATCGTCTCTTAAAGGTATAATGCGCATTGTTTTGCCCAATGAGTTGTTGTTGTTGTTGTTGTTGTTGTTGTTGTGTACTTGTATTATCTCAAACGTTTCAACAGGGCTCAAACCCAGAAATCTGTCAGGAAATTGTCAAATATAGTTCTCAGTGTCTTTTTAAAGCAAAAGACTAACGTTATGTTTATGAATGAATTAAAGTGAACTTGACGGCAGATGTTTAAACGACCAGTTCGACTGACATTTGCAGAACCTGACAGACCCGAACACACCAGAACAGTAACAGCTGTGTCTTATCGTGAGAAAGCAGTTTTAGTTTTTTCAATCCGGCTCGGTCCTCAGTGTCTCAACCCCCCGGCGCTAGCTCGCTTATTAGCTCAAACAAAAGCCGTCTGACTGTTTGGATCTGTAAACATTACTCTTGCTGCTCCAGAGAGAAAGTTATATTTAAAATATAAATCAATTTGGAAAAATTATATAAACTAAATAGCAATTATCATGTAATGAAAAAAAACTAGTATGAGTATCGATAAAATAACCAGACTGATGAGGAATAGGGTTGTAACTCATCAATGTTTCACATGTTCATAAAAACCTGTGGAGTAAACAATATGTTCCCAACAGTGAAAATGTCATCCCAAAATATCAGCGCCGAGGATCTTGTGGACGAGGATGCATGTGACAGTGTTTTGGCTGACTCAGCCGGAGAGAGGCCAGGCTGCTGCCCACGGGGGGGCCTCCAGAATCTGAACTGCAGAGAGCAAGCACCGACTGGTGGAGCCTCTGTCAACAGAAACCAAATCATTCTGCGTGTGCGTGTGTAGGTGTGTGTGTGTGTTTCTATGCATGAACGTGTTCCTTCTCACTCAGACCACCAGAGCTCCTAGCAGCACCATTGGAGGCCTTGAACTGATTGCATGTCCCCATCTACCAGGTCTGTCCTGCAGCCTGCCCTCCATCTGATGCACCTCACTCGTCCAGTTGAGAGCTCTGCTCCTCTGTCCACCCGAGTGTCCAAGACATACGGCTGCAGATCTGATGATACGATGGCAAAGTGGATCAAAGATCGTTGGCCTCGGGTCTTGGGGTCTTCTGGTCACTTCTAAACCGCCCAATGCTTGTGCACGGTGTGTGTTATGGGCAATCCTCGACAAGCACAGAAGAAGCCTCCCGCCATCGTTTCTCGATGTGAGAATTGAAATCCCCCATCAGAATTATCGAGTCCCCAGTCGGCCCCCTATTCAGGATGCCACCCAGGGCGAGGTGCATATTTCTTCATATAGGGTCAGTAACTCGCTCCTGGCCCGTCCCCTGAGACCACTTTACCAAAGAGACCCGACCAGGAGCTGTTGCCCCCGACATTACGGCTCCTAGGATCTACAAACCCCTCCGCCATGTTAGCTCCTCCTCCTGCCCGCTCTCTTTCATGTTGTTGACGTTTGCAGTGAAACTGGGCAAAGCTCAAGAGACACCGATCTGTTTGTTTCTCCTTCTCTGTGCTCGTGTTGTTGGGAGGAGGGGGGTTTGGGGTTTGGGGTTGCTCCTGCTTGCCTTCAGTATTTGTTTACTCGTGCAGAAACGGGAGGAGCAGGAGGAAGAGCACTGCGTCATCTCCCTGCTCCTCTTCTCTAACGGCTCTCTGGCCCTGCAGCTCACCTCATGAGGGTGACCGGTCCCGTTCCGCCGTTCACACGTCTGACACCCGCGTGAACGGGCTAAGATGCGCCATTGACTTGTGTGGCATCATTTTGGCGTATTTTGCTGCAGCACTACGATGCCTCCAGAGTCGTCCTCTTCCAAAGGGGGCTTTGTAAAGCGCAGGTTGTAGTGTGGGCAGGTGCGCCAGGAAAATGAATTCCTAATTAATTCACGTCATAAAATAAGTGAATAGGAGTTTTGGGATGTCGGACAAGGGGCTTGCAAGCTTGACGCGCTGCATATTTTAAAGAGAGAATTGGGGTTCCCGAGCTCTGCTTGGTGTGACTTAAACATGAGCAGCGTGTAACAGTCCTATCTTCTCTAGCCTTCCTTCCTTCCTTCCTTCCTTCCTTCCTTTCTTGCTAACATTTTATGACATTGTGAGATATTCCTATCCTACATTGTCAATTGCTATCTATATACATATATACTCTATATATCTACTGTCTGAATATATATATATGAATTATCTAGCTTTTTTTCTTTCTTTTTTGTGTGTTTAGCCTCTTTATTTTATTTTTGTTTGTTTGTTTTTACTTTGCTCTGTATGTTTGTTACAAAAATCAATAAAAAGTGTCCTTTGTTGCTCAAGGGTCTGGGGTAGTTCATTGTGGCTGATGTTAGCAACCTCCAGGTAGAGGCTGGTTTGAACTGTAATTGCAACTCGTGGCCACAGTGAGCGCTGTGCAGAAACAAGTGGCCCGGTTACACTTTACACATTGTAATACTTGATCATTGATTCATGGGGGCGAATGAGAAGAGCCAGGGTCTGAATATGACTTTTCTCTCTCCTCAGGAAGGCCTCAACCCTCAGTGACCCTGCCAGCCGGTCGTGGACGGCTTCCATCAGCAGGATTCTCTCTCTCTGACTCTCTCTCTATGTCTTTCTCTTTCCCCGTCTGCCTGTCTCCCTCCCTCTCTGCTCAGAGGCGTGGGACTGACCTTGAAGAATAACTGGGCTCCAAGGTCCTTGGCTCACAGTGAGCATGAGAACAGCGAATACCTTTCTCAAAGCATCGGTGACGGCCTCGCTTTTCATCGCTCCGGTACATGTGTAAAGTGTGTCAATAAAGGTGATTGCACCTGTTTGAATAGACAGTGTGTTTTGAGGTTTGCTGCGGAACACGGGGGTGCTGTAAAAGAAATGTCTATTCTATAGCTAGACCGCATCGCAGCAACCCACGCCAGCTCTCCGGCTAATTCAATTCAATTCAGTTTATTTGTATAGCCCAATTTCACAAATTACAAATTTGTCTCGGAGTGCTTTACACATGTACATATCAGACCTGCCCCAAAACTCACATTGGATTGGGAAAAAAAAAAAACAACCTTCAGGGGAAAAAAAGAAAAGAAGAAAAGAGAGAGAGAGGAGAGAGATCCTCTCCAGGATGGACAGATGCAATAGATGTAATGTGTACAGGACAGATTTAGAGTTTAAATAACATTCAATGAATATGACAGTGTGTATGAATAGTTCATAGGCATATATTCCACGATGGAACTCCGATCCATCAGGCAGCATGCAGGGGGGGAGGAGGAGAGAGGGAGTCTCTCAAGGCGGAGTCTCAACAACACAGTGCGTAGTCATGAGCAGGAATTCCAATTCCAGACTCGATGATCCATCATCAGAAAGGCAGAAAATGATCTCCGTCCTCATAGGGTCCGATGAGGTGAGACGGAAGAGGTCAGGACCGAAAGAGAGAGGAGTGAGTGTGATTGAGATGATTCATGAGAAAGAGAAGAAAAAGAGAAAAGAGAGGAGAGGTACTCATCCATCCATCCCCGGCCCCCACAGCTATGCAAGCTATGTAGGATATCAAGGGGCTGCTGGAGCAAACATTCACTAACTAACTAAAAGCTCAAGAGAGAGTCAGGAGGAAGGTCTCTCTTCTCTGGACTTGAGGTGTCTGTGTCCGACTGGGAAGTGGGCTGTGAAAAAAGTAAAGAGGCTTGATAACCTTTAAGGCTCTGGCTCCTATTACTTTTTTTTTAAGACTAGAAGTACAAGTGTAGTAGGTAATTTAGTGAGCTAGCTCAATGGGTAATGATGGTGGTACTACAAGCAAGATATGATGATGGAGCAGCATCACAAAAGAGAAGTTTTTTAAAGAAAGAAAAGAATTTTAAAAGGATTTACTACTGAGCCAGCTAGTGCAGAGTGAGTGGATCAGGAGTGATGTGATCTTTCTTAGTTTTAGTGAAGACAACATGGAGCATTCTGGGAGATCATCAAGACCTAAGAGATTTATTATTAGCAGCCAGATAATAAGGAGTTGCAGTAATCCAGTCTCAAAGTAACGATTTTTTTTTTTTTTTTTTTGATTCTTTGAGAGATGATGATGAATTTTGAAAAATGAAATGCAGTGCTTGATGGAGATTAGTCCTTTTTTTTTACGGGAGTTAAGTAAAAGGATCACGCCAAGAGATAGAGCCAAGATTCTTTAGTGTGGTGTTGGTGCCAGGGGCTACAGAGATAACACATCACCAGATCACCAGATATTAAATTCAGGGGTTTGTCTGAGTTTAAAATTAATGAGTTTTTTTATCAGTTTTTTTTTGATCCAGATTTTTGCTTCCATGTTTTTATTATTGCTTTAGTGTTGAATTTTCTTCTTGAGTTGTGCTCTCTTATCGATATCGTGTCATCTAGTGTCAAAGTCATCTGAATAACAATGAAGATTTATGTGATAATATTGCCCAATAAAATTGAAAAAAGGTATGTAAATAAAAAAAAATAATTTAGCCAAAACCTTGTGGAACTCTGGTACAAATTCGGGTCGGGTCGATCTGATGAATCGATATAAAAAACCTGAAATCGAATGAATAAATAATATTTAAACCAAATTAAATGCGTGCAACTGGATGTCAATCGACTGCTCCAGTCTGTAAGGTCAAATGTCACCAGGTCGAATGTAAGGTAAGGCTAAAAGAGACCAGAACAGAGAGGAGAGGCCTTAGTGCCATTAATTAAGAGGTGGTTTGTTCTTTTTTTTCTCGGTGCTGTAAATCCTCTTTTAAATTTCTTTTTATGACAAAAAAAAAAACTATTATGATTTAAAGGATTTCAGTCGATTTTTCTGGAGAGCACTCGAGAAGAGAGGGGGGAGAGAGAGATCGGTCTGATCCAGAGTATGTCTGTAGATCCAGAGTGGGATTCAGAGAGGTTAATAACCAGGTTGAAGGAGTGTGGTATGTGGCCTGTTAAGAGCAGAGACACATTGATAATAAGAGACACAGAGAATATATAGAGGCACACTTTAAATAAGCAGCCCTTACAAGGATGGGGGACAGGTCCAAGAGACAGGGTAAGAAGATAAGAAAGAGAATGAAGATAATTGGTCACGGTTGAAAAAGCCAAAAGCCTCACCAGGCACTAAGGCCATTCCACCAAGGCATCAAGGCAGATGGACAGATTGGCCCATTGAGCCTTGATGAGAGATAATATAGTTCATAAAGTTTAAAAAATTAATAAAAAGTAAATAAGTTCAAAGTCCATAACAACTGTAGTCATTAGGCGATAGGCTAGAGCTGTGACTCTGCTGAACTGGCTTTTTTTTTTTACATTTTTGAAACCTGGGGGAGTTTTGTTTTTTTTTCTATTACTGATGTCTTATGGCTCTGCTGCTTCTCGCCGTCTTTAATTTTTTCTTGATCCTTACTATCTCTAGCGACTAAGCATAGTTCTTCGTGATTAAGTTGAGAATTATACCACAAGCTTTACCGATGCTCTTTTGCTCCTCTCTGAGGGGGGCTCTCCTCCTCTTCCTCTTTCCTCTTCCTTCTTCTTCCAGGGGGGTCTCCGGGTGTCATGATCAATCTGGGACGGACTAAAATTAGACCAGGAGTCCCTGTTATATTCAGGCGATATATAATCAAATACAGAGAAAAAATCTTTTTTAAATTTTAGCAGCTACACTACAGTAGAGACATCTGGTGAAAAAAACTTTGACTAACTGTGTACCTCCGGTATAAATTCGATTCTGTGGGAGACGCTCAAATGCTCAATGTCAACGCCATAGGTAACAGAACAAGATCAATGTGGCCAAGCTGTGTGAGTGGGTTTCTTGACTCTGACGCATGAGTCCCAACAAGGAGATGGATGCAGCACTACAAGCAATATCATTCAGGCAGACATATTCTTCATGGCTCAGCCAGGTTTCAGTTAGGCAACATAAATCAATGTGATTATCTGATATTAAATCATTTAGTAACACAGCTTTAGATGACAGAGATCGAATATTTAGGAGACCACATTTAATAGACCTATTTTGTTGCACTGCTGAAATAATGGTGTTAACTTGTATAAGGTTATTGTGTACGACTCCTCTTCTGCTTACTTTTAATTTATTTAATTGAAGTGGCCGTGGGACAGACACAGTCTCTACTCTAAAGTCAATGCTTTCTACAATGTCGGCAATGTGTTTAGAAATCACTTGTACCTGTTCTTTAGAGTGCAGACACCTCCAAATAAAAGATTGGATCTGAATGTCTCTTATATATGATGAGAACTACACTTTCACACTGCCTGTGCAAATCTGTTATTGTATCTGGAGAGCCCACCAACCCACAGGCTGTGGAAGAAGACAACCCAGTCACTTTGTTGCGAGCTGCCTGGATCAGAGGTCATGTGATTCAACCAGCCAATCAGAAGTGGCTCCTTTTCCCAGGTCACATGCAGACTCATTAAAATATAACCCTTGAGAACTACCTTTGCAAAGGCGCACCATATTTGTTCTCACAGGCCAATCAGAGCAGTCTGGGTAAAGATGCTGGCGCTACAATGGAGTTTCAGATAGTATGATAAAAGAAATAGTTTTTGTTGAGCATTAAAACATGTAAAGCTGTTCCAGAAGAAACCCCAGAGTTATGGACCTGTAAATGAGTGGGATGTGTCCCTTGTTGCCTCACCAAACCCACCAGGATGGAGCAGCTTGGGCTCAGTGACGCGGAGGTCACCTCTTCAGCATCACTGCACCGGCAGCAGGCCGGTTGGGCCTTTCAGAAAATACTTGACTCGCGAACATTTTTATTTGTGTTGATTGTCACACTGTCCTGCTGCGGCCTGACAGATCTGAATGTACATATTAATAATAAAGATGTAATTAGTGATCCACGCCGTGCTGAGCTTTCTTCCACTCCGCTTTGTGTGACGAGAGCAGAAGAGACGCTTGTCCTTATTTCTCCACCTGGCCCGTTTACTTTGTCCCAACTTTACTTCTTTCTTTTTTTTAGTTCAGTGAGCTATTCCTGGCCGACCGAGCCTATCCATGCACCCCTTTTTTCCCTCCTGTGGTGCTGAGCTGAGGCCTCTGTTGTCGTGGAGAGCAGCTACTGCGTGGCGGACATGACCCAAATGTGTCCTGCTATCTGCTCGTCAGAGTGCTGCCTCAAAGTGAGGAATAAATGTACATCATGTGATAACATCTTCCAGCTGCAGCTGAAATGACTGCAGTGGGATCCCAATGCCAGACACGCTTCACAGTACAGGGAGAAGGTAGACTGTGTGTGTGTGTGTGTGTGTGTGTGGGGGGGGGGGGGGGGGATTGATGTACTGAACAAAACCTCTGCAGCAGCAGAGCAGATGTTCAAGGTTCCGTCTCCACAGTCACCTGTGTTTGTGTGAGCCAGTGGGTCTGTGTGTGTGTGTGTGTGTGTGTGTGTGTGTGTGTGTGTGTGTGTGTGTGTGTGGTGGGGGGATAGTCAGACATGGGGAAGTGGGTTAAATTCCAGGCATTCTCCTGCATCTGAAGCCACACGTTTTTTTCTGTTTTGTCTTCTTTCCAACTTATCTTACATCTTGTGCGTGTGTGAGAGTCCTTTGCCAAGCCCACTGGCTATGGAAAAACAATTTAACTGGATTTAATGTGTTGCCCCCCCTCCCCCCCCCTCCTTCCTCTCCCCCTACTTTGTGTGCCTCTGAGAGGTTGGGAATTCATCTCGCCTGGTAATTCCATGCCCAGTCCGAGCTCCCCTTTGCAACTTGGACGGCCATGGCAGCTTTCAGATCAGCAGTCACGGGAGAGAGAGAGAGAGGGGGGGGGGGGGGAGTTTGCCATAAGTGATGCCATAGTTTGTTGATCTCATTTGGAAACTAATTGTATTTCGACACATTAACTATATATCTCCTTCTTGCTTTCCTTCCCTCTTTTATTGTATCGGTCCCCGCTCCATGCTCCGAAGGGTTAAAAACACACAAAGACGCCATGTTGCCTGACCACTTTTTCCATTCTTGCTGGTAAGTTTCCAGTGCTATTTATATGAAACCTCAGGCCCGACCATCAACAAACCCGTTTGGTAACTAACCCTTTGGTAAAGTTTGATCCGCTGCGTCCAGATGTTCTGTTTCACTGTTCAGAGCCACCGCAACATCCCCGCGGGGAGCTGCAGGTGAAAGAGACTGTGACGTCATTAGACTGACAATACTGATCCAACTACTCTCAACTGCTAGTCAAAACTGTACTCCAACTTAAATAATTGGACTCGTTAATTGAAAACAAAATGTATATATTTTATTATTATTATATATATTTAATATAGGCTGTATGAAAAAATACCCAATATATAAATTAGTGCACAAATTGTACCTGCATCTGAAATAAACTGGAATCGCTTCACTTTGTTTGATGGAACCCTTATTTATTTATTTTGGAACGTTTTTGTTGTTGTTGCCTTCTGTGGCACAAATCCTAATATTGGTGGTGATCGATGCCTTTTCCCATTCAGCATCTGTCAGCACCACTGGGCCGTGTCACAGCTGTATAGGCCCTTTTTTTTACAGATCAACAACATCTGTGTGTCTGTTGTCAACATAAGTTGTTGTTGTTGTGGTTGTTGTTGTCTCAACAATCCGGACGAGTTAGAATCCATAACATATTGAATCAGAACAGTTTGTCTGTTTGTTCCATGTTCACTTTGTCAGGATCACCTCAAGTTCTCCCGAAAGTGTTTCAGTTCAACCGGTGAGCGAGTTGACTGGTGACTCTCGGCCTCGTGGTCACTTCTGTCCAACGGTCTGCAGACAGTAACACAGACGAGTGCGTTTAAAAGCCCTTCTGCCGAGAGATACCAGGCAACACGGACACGAGTTCAACAGGAACACCGGTGGCTTCCGTGGCCTTCAAGCTGTTAAACACGTAGACCCCCCGCGGTTTATTTAAAAAAAAAGAAGGAAATAAAGTCCAACCCTTCGAGTGTCACTAGCTGCGTGTCCTAGGCCACCGAGAGAGCGCAGGGGGGCCCAGCTAAATATCGCTATTGGTAATTATCTTTGCGTGTTGGCTGTGTCACCTGGTGCCCGACATGTTCACCAGATGAACGTGGTAGCAGTTTGTGTCTCTCTCTCTCTCTCTCTCTCTCTCTCTCTCTCTCTCTCTCTCTCTCTCTCTCTCTCTCTCTCTCTCTCTCTCTCTCACACATGACTCGTGCAGGAGCGCGCGCCCCACTCTCTTCCGCATTCCAACATGACTTGAGGAGCGCGGCTCGGGCCCGGCGGCACCACATTGACAACTTTTAGTTTCTTTCCCCGTCCCCCTGCTGCTCGGTGGGCTCTGTTTGCCATCCGTGCCCGGGGGGGTAGCAGCAGTTCCGTGGTTAAAAATAATAATAAAGAAGAAAAAAGGAGGCAGCTTGTTTTTGTTTACTTCGGGGATCCGCATGGATGTGGCAGCGGCAGAGGGGGCGTCTCAGCCGGGTATCCGACTCCGGAATCGGGCGACGCAAGTGATGCCGAACCAGAAGAAGGTCCACGCGAGGCGGAAGAGACGAAAGGAGTTGGTTTTAATCCAGATTTGTCTGTTCGGCGGCTTGCTTGTGGTCGTGAAGGGGTTTTCCTACTTGGCGGAACATTCAGGTGAGGCTTCAGCCGATTGTTCAGCCTCCGGTGCGGAGCCCCGGGACGCCGGGGAAGGGTTGAATCCCTCCGGTA
Organism: Pseudoliparis swirei; assembly: GCF_029220125.1. NCBI lineage: Eukaryota > Metazoa > Chordata > Actinopteri > Perciformes > Liparidae > Pseudoliparis > Pseudoliparis swirei. Next base: position 14,783,689 of record NC_079411.1, read on the forward strand.
GTTTGCTTGTTTGATTAATTACCGTCGGCTCTCTGTGCTTGAACAGTTCTCCGGTTCGGCTAACCCCGATAACCGTCTTTATGTTCACAGCCTCTGGCCACCGTGCTCGTAGAGAGACATTAACGTTAGGCCGCCCCGTGATGAGAAGCAGCCTTCCTGTGGTCACTTAATTCCGGAAGCTTACATGTGTGAAAGCCTTCTCATATTCACACAACAGTGTGTGTTCCATGGCATTTAACACAAGTTTATATTGTTTTACATTTTGATTTCTTTGAATATTTGAAGTTCATCTCTTCATGAGGAACTGCTCTTAGCTGAAGGATGCAGAGAACTGTATGTTCAGGTGTTTTAGCTTTAAGGGTGTATACACCAGGGTATATGCCAGGTTGTATACACCAAAGTAAAAAAATAATGTTTTGCCACAGCAGCATTTATACATAAAGCAATATTAAATATCTAAATGCACACTATATACAAAAATAGAAGAGAATAATATTCCATTAACTAACAAAACAATGGTGCAAGATGTAACCAAACAAACAAACAATCAGCAGTGTAATAGTGTTTTATTTATTTATTGTAAAGTCTCATTGCAATGGGCAGGAATGATCTCCTGTATCTCCTTGTGACAACAGAGCTGGTATAAACCAGGGTCTACTCCGAGGTAAACGCCGGGGTCAATAACAGAATACATGCCAGGGTGTAAACCAGGTATAACCTCTCCAGGTTACCGTCTCTCTCTTCTGACTTCATTACCAAAGAATCCAAATGCAATCCGATGGAACCCCGATAAAGAGTAGCTGCCGCTGTACCTGCTAACAGCAAACATCTGTACCACTTGACGTAACGTCTGCACGATTCTCTCTCTTTTCATCCGTCTTCGACTGTTCCCTTGACACTCCACTTGATTACTGAGTCAGCGTCAGCTAAAGTGAGATGTATTTATCACTTTCTATGGACAGAAGGCCTGCATGAATATTCATACACTCATGATTTGTGCATCATCAGTGGGACTCAATCTTTTTTCTTCTCCCCCCACCCGCTGCGTATCGTGGTTACATGGAAGTGCAACAGTGCTGTTCCCTGCATGTGCTCAGCATCACAGTTGAACAAGAGATCGCTCCCTGTGCGTTTCCCTCTGTCCCTATCGCGTGGTCGTTAACTCTTAATCAGTTTGCCGGAATATCAACTAAAGTTGATTATTTATGATGCGCTTAATGAAGTTCTGCTCAATTGAGCTGGATGCCGTGGAGCCGGAATGGAGCACTCAACGCCTCCTCGCAGTGGTGCATTAATCATTCCCTCACTCCTCTCCTCTCCGTGTGCAAGATATCGCGACAGATAGAAAGAGAGAGAGAGAAGAGTAAAGCGCGGGCACGCACACTGCTGTCGCTGCAGCCGCGTGAGATGTAGCGATGGTGAGGCCAGGTGAGAAGTTCAGCCATGGCCCGAGGACTCTTGAAGAACTGGGCTTCTACCTGAATCCCTCGCATAGGCCAGACTTGTAGTTGGCAGGGTGGAAAGGGCAGAGTGCTCCTGCTGGGCTCTCTGAAGTATGAAATGAATTCATTGGTGTTGCTGCTTCCTTGAAGAATGTGCAGATGTAGCCACAGTCGGAGCTCCACTTTGTGCGCTGTGCGCTGTTGCTCCACCCTCCGAGAAGATTTTGTTTTGGAAAATCATGAAATTCCCCTTCAATGTATGAATTGGGAGGGGGGAGGGAAGGGGGGGGGGGTGAATACCAAACTGCAACATCTGTGGCGCACTCCTCCAGCTGTTCCCTATATCCCACTATTACATAATGAATCAAACTTTAATGTGACAAAGAACACAACCCCACATGTTCAAAATTAAATAAATTGCTTGTCACACACTTTTCTACCTGCAACAGCAACGTGTAACGGACACATTACATTTAGCTGACGCATTTATCCAAAGAGATTCAGAGATAAGTGTCTTGCTCAAGGGCACAACTACGAGGGCGGCCGGAGATCCAATCGCCGATCCTCTGAATGAAAGACAGACCTGTTAACCACTGACCCACCGCCTGTTGCACACATTCTCTGCCACATAGAAGGAAAAATGCCAAACCTTCTCTTGTGTCATCCTGTCCAATCCAATGGGCGGATTAGTTCATTGCATACTGAATATGTTTGGATTTTGAACAATTGCCAAGTTCACGTTGGGGTCTGATGCTGCGTTCACACCAAGTGCGAAAACTTGGGCAAGAAATGTGCGAAGCTGGTCGGAGCTGAGATGCTCCTCCTGTCATCACTGCTGTTGTTGAATCAGGAAATAAATATAGTAGCTGTAGGTGTTCACCCAGAGCTCTACGAGACCTCATGTTAAAAGAGACGGGACAACACTATGTGTATAAATAAATGTGCGTAAACCATATGGTATAAACAATAACAACAACACAGCCGTATATACGCATGTGAGTGTTGATGGAGCTGCTACAATGTTAGTACAGCTTAGCACCAATCGATTCGAGCTCCATTTAGAAAACGAGCATTCGAAAAGTTATCTGCTCGTCAACTTGCGGACATGAATTCAGACTTTTTATAAATTGGCATCATATTGTAGTTTTATCCGTTTATTGCAAGTAAATCACAAAATCTGTTTATTTTTTACATCATACAGATGTAGTGAACCAGCATACATGTGGCTTTCTAGATACAGTGAATCAAAGTTTCAAGTCTTTGAGCTCATCCAAGTAAAACTTGAGCCCAAAAAGTCTTTCGCTCAAAGCATCGTATCACAGTTCCAGGTTGTCTTATAGGAACATCATGAAATCCTCTTGAGATGTAGCTGCACTTAAACGTCCTCCGAATCTGTTTTGACTTTTCACTGTGAATAACATCCCCCAGGTTTCCGTGTCTCCAGCCACAGCGGCGAGGACCAGGAGAGATGGGGAGGGAGGAGGCTACTGCAGGAAACGGACAACAGCAGCCTAGAGGACATGGAGAAGGAAGACTCTAAGAACTGTACTGCTCCAGGTAGGACAGAAACAGGATGAATGAAAGAGGACACTCAGATGTTCTCCCCCTCCCTCCCTCCTCCCTCCAGAACAAATCACCCCACATGTTCAGTCTTTCCATCGTCTCCTGTCCCCCTATTTTCTCCTCCTGATGTGGGGGTAACCCAGATTGTGAGGTCACATGATTTCCCATGAGCACAGGCTACAACAGTTGGTGACATTCCGGCTGCCTCACCGGTTTCCTCATTCAATCTCAGTCCCACTACTTTTTTAGGATTCTGCAGATTTCACTGACTCTCTCCACCCAGCTTTTCCCATCTCGCATCAACTCTGTTCTCATCTCTCCCGTTCCCTTCCTCTGTGCTTCCCTAATGTTTTCCCTCATTGTAGCCATGCACGTCTCAGAAAAAAAAATACCAGTTTCCATGGCGACCTTTTTATCTTATCATCAACCAGCGACTTCTCTTTGAGGCACTCAAGGATAGCGTGTGAGGATGCTGAAGGCACTGTTGGCAATGTTGAAATCACTCAGTCCAGTTAAAATGATTGACATAAGCCACTCGTAGGAGATTTTTTTCAATGAAATTATGCAAAAAAGTATTTAAAGTTATATACAAACATTTCTTGTCATGTAGTTTCGACTATTTCTCATTGGATTAATCCTGATGAATCTCGCCATCACCCATATCCGTGGTTATTTTTAGATGGAAGTTGGAGATGGGATACTGTTGTAATGGATGTGTACATGGTCAGGGGTAGAGATGGCTGCACTGCAGATCACGCTGTCTTTTATCATTTTTTAACTTCGAGTCGGAGACGACTTACCTCCCCTCACAGGGAGGGGCCGGTTCTCTAGTGAGCTCATTAAGGAAATGCCGGTCATCAATCTCCTTTCTATCCCCTCCCAAGGTTGAATTGTCATCCATAGCGGGAGTGTTGGTCAAAGTTCAACTCATTCTCTTCTCCTGCTTATTATACCGCTGCTCCCCTTTGCTCGTCTCAGGCTAAATTCACAGCACAATGCCCGGGTTGCTTCAGCCCCGGCCACCTTCTGGAGGACTGCAAGGTTTTTTTGTTGCTAAAAGAGACTATTTTCTGAAAGTCTTTCTCACTCTGGTGCTCCTGTCTCTGGTATAAGACAAACATGTAGCCATCTGGAGGCGTAGGGTTAGAACGAAGCTCTGCAGCTGCTGCTCGTCTCCGCTCGAGGTGTTGCTCCTAGCAGAACGCCCCCCAATCTATGGCCAAACTGTCGGAGGTCGAGGTGCATTGTGGATATTGCCGGGTACAGGTTTTGACAAAGACGAATAATGCGTAGAATATAGAAAACGATATCGCTGGTTTTCTGGTTCGATCCATCGCGAGTCTCCGTGGAGGTCTCTTTTAGCCATGCCGTGGTTGCCCTTAACATGTTGGCATTAAACATTGAAAAAGTATGCCATTGAATGAAGGGTTTTGGAGAATCCTTCAATATCCCGGTTCATGTGGACAGGGTCGAATTGAATTTATTGGAAACAGGGAGAAGAAGAAAACTCGCATCAACACTCGCTTTTCACAGGCGTACAGTGACCATGCCAATGTGCTGATGTTTAGTGAGTGAGTGAATCAGTTGTCATTGTTAGTCTGCACTGACCATCGCCCTCACTGGTCAAAATGACTAACTCCATGAAATAGAGCACCGTTAAACAAGCAGAGCCCCATCATGCTGACTCTGGATGGGCGGATCACAATCACAACCAGAACCTTTTATTGCCAAGTAGGTTTTTTTAGAAACAAGGAATTTGTAATGGCGGGTGGCGCAACATTGGACAATAACATTAAACAATCAACAACAATCAATACACGGCAATAATTGAAACATCTTAAATGTACAGTAGAATATAAATTATTAAATAAAGTGCACAGATGACAGTACTTTAAACAATGTAATGTAAGTGTAAGTTTAAAGTGACAAGTGTATTTAAAGTGAAGAATTGTCCTGGGGATGACAGTCAGTCAGTGGGAGAACCAGGCTCTGTTCATGAGGGTCAGTGGGGGAACCGGGCTCTGTTCATGAGGGTCAGTCGGGGACCCGGGCTCTGTTCATGAGGGTCAGTCGGGGACCCGGGCTCTGTTCACGAGGGTCAGTGAGGGAACCGGGCTCTGTTCATGAGGGTCAGTGGGGGACCCGGGCTCTGTTCACGAGGGTCAGTGAAGGACCCGGGCTCTGTTCAAGAGGGTCAGTGGGGGACCCGGGCTCTGTTCACGAGGGTCAGTGAAGGACCCGGGCTCTGTTCAAGAGGGTCAGTGGGGGACCCGGGCTCTGTTCATGAGGGTCAGTGGGGGACCCGGGCTCTGTTCATGAGGGTCAGTGGGGGACCCGGGCTCTGTTCAAGAGGGTCAGTGGGGGACCCGGGCTCTATTCACGAGGGTCAGTGGGGGACCCGGGCTCTGTTCAAGAGGGTCAGTGGGGGACCCGGGCTCTGTTCATGAGGGTCAGTGGGGGACCCGGGCTCTGTTCATGAGGGTCAGTGGGGGACCCGGGCTCTATTCACGAGGGTCAGTGAAGGACCCGGGCTCTGTTCAAGAGGGTCAGTGGGGGACCCGGGCTCTGTTCATGAGGGTCAGTGGGGGACCCGGGCTCTGTTCACGAGGGTCAGTGGGGGACCCGGGCTCTGTTCACGAGGGTCAGTGAAGGACCCGGGCTCTGTTCATGAGGGTCAGTGGGGGACCCGGGCTCTGTTCAAGAGGGTCAGTAGGGGACCCGGGCTCTGTTCATGAGGGTCAGTAGGGGACCCGGGCTCTGTTCATGAGGTTCAGTAGGGGACCCGGGCTCTATTCAAGAGGGTCAGTAGGGGACCCGGGCTCTGTTCATGAGGGTCAGTGGGGGACCCGGGCTCTATTCAAGAGGGTCAGTAGGGGACCCGGGCTCTGTTCATGAGGGTCAGTAGGGGACCCGGGCTCTGTTCATGAGGGTCAGTAGGGGACCCGGGCTCTGTTCATGAGGGTCAGTGGGGGACCCGGGCTCTGTTCACGAGGGTCAGTAGGGGACCCGGGCTCTGTTCATACGGGTCAGTAGGGGACCCGGGCTCTGTTCATGAGCATGACTGCTGACGGGAAGAAGCGGTTTGTGTGGCGTGAGGTCTTGGTCCTGATGGACCACAGCCTCCTGCCAGGTGAAGGGACTCAAACAGTTTGTGCCCAGGGTGTGAGGGGTCGGCTACAATCTTTCTTGCTCGCTTCACTGTCATACCAATAATATACCCAATATTAAGGGACTACAACTATAACTTGGCTGACATATCCCGACTGAAGCCCCCCAAAAATGTCAACCTCATAGTGGCACTCGAGTAAAGGTCAGGGGGCGTCTCATAGATGGGTGATGCGTCTCCACTTCCTCCGATTGCACTAAAGAATGTCTTCATTTGGAGCCAGAGTCTGGGTTCGGTCCAGAAAGACACAACTAACAATCTCTGTAAATACATTTGTGATCAAACGTACACATGTTTTATGACAGACGTGGAAAGTTACATCTTCTCTCTTGTACAGCTCCCGAGCCTCAGACTCCGTGAGTACTTCACACCGAGCAGCTCGGCTTCAGCTGAGCTGTTATGTCATCCATCTCTACATGCGATCACGTTGAAGCTTTTGTGCACAACCAGACAGTTTTCTCTGTGTGTGTGTGTGTATTTCCATTGCTTAACCCGCCAGAGAGAAGAACCCAAGCTTGTCTGAGGAGGACGTGTCCCGACATGAGCTCTGTGCTCTGTGGGGGGGGGGGGGGGGATGCAGCACGACTGAGCGGCCTGATTGGTGATCAAGTGCTGTAAGATAAGGGAGAGAGGAGACAGACAGACCCATCACTCTTTCATTTCTCAGTCAAGGAGAGAAGACAGGAAGCACATGCAGGAATACTTACGTCAGTCTTTCTCGGCCTCTAGCACCTTGAGGTCTGCAAATAAAAGATCTCAAAGAGAGTCTTCTGGCTCCAGAAGGGCGGTGAGTTTACATACGTGTCCTTGTCAGTGTGTGCACGTATAGGCGGGGAGATGGGTCAAAACGGAGCCCCCTGCTCTAAACCTTCCCCTTTGTCGTGGGAAACAGGAGCTGTTCACTTGGTTAACGTTGCTGTCCAGATGCAATGTCCGAGGCCACGCTGTACTTGCCTTCAGAGGTGGGAAATACGAAAAATCTATCCGCTTTTGAAGAGGTCAGAGCAGATTATTCATATGTTTCATCTAAATGCACATACACACACGCACACACACACACAAACACACACCACCACTATCCTGATGCATTTGTCTCTCAGACACACGTCCGATCGCAGGTGGTGGATCCACACCTGAGCTGTGTGCTAGACGGATAGTCAATCTGAGGGTACCCCCGGTCATGTGAGCGATTTCTCCAGCCCCCCCCCCCTCCGCCCCTGAGGCTGTCCTCCTCCGTTATTGAAGATCCTCTCAGCTCGGCTCCGACGCAACACTACATTTTAGGAAAGGAGGCTGCTGTGACTTAATCAGGGCTTCCCTGTGACAAACCGTCCGGAGGAGAGCCTGGAATAGTATTGATTAATGAGAGGGTGGCGGCCCTGGCTTCGGCAGCCCTGGAGGAGGGAGCGTGTGTTTGTTCCTCCTGCCTCCTCCACATGTCCCGAGTAGGTAATCATCGCCATAACGCAGCGGAGAAATCAATCCAATCAGGGACGCAATATAACTCCACTAATCAAAAGCAAGAAATCTCCTCTGAGAAATCAACATATTACAATATTATCTCTGAGTGACTCCCAACACAATGACGGTGTTAACACACGAGGTTTCCTTTCCTTCACAGCACTAGACTGACAGTGGGGGTCCTGCGGGTTCTCTGCCCGTTTCCCTTCTCACTCCGCCTTACTCTCCTCTACAGCATTCGTCCAACAGGATTCCTGTCCGTCTCACTTTAGTCCCCTTTGCTCATGTGTCGACTTAACCTTGCTTCCTACCCTAGTTCCTCTGCTGAGGGAAAGAGGACACGGGTTGTTTTCCAGGCTGCTGAAGTGGCCCCACAGACCTTTTTAAAGATTCATCTTGCTGGTGGGAGGGAGAGCACATTGAGGCCGCTTCCCCGAGTGCCAGCGTTGTCCTCCTTTCACCACTGCTAGTCTGGGAGGACATAACGGCATAAACAGGCATGTTATACCTTTATGAGACTGTCATGTTCACAGAGTTTGCTTGGCCCCAGAACATTATTCACGAGATGAATTTAACAGATTGCATCAAACACTTTGTAAACTACATATCGTTGTGTGTGTTTACTGCAACGCAGTAACACACAGTATCTTGAGAGCTGACCTTGAGCGCAGGTCTGCTGATAAAGAACATTTCTTTTGTCGCAGTGGAAAAAGTAATAAGAGCCAACAGTGGCAAACAACTATAACCTATAATACGCTGAAATGATTTACAGAGTGTGTTGTGGTAAAGTATGCGGCCGACAATTTCAGCACACTTTGCAGACAAGTAAAAAAAAAAAGGAGACTTTGGGGGAAATGTGATGACTAAGATTTACCATCTCTCTAAAGAAAAAAAGAGAATAGAAACGAGCAATTAAAATGAAAGAAAGGTGAACATAAAGCACCGTGACTATAAACACACGTTCAAACCTGTGATGCAGGAAAATATTCTCTCTCCACTAAGATGGCCTCATGCAGGAGATGGATACGATCTATTGCTCCCGTCCTTCATGGGAAACAATGTCAGCTACGCTCACTTCCCTTCAGAACTGATGATCACGTAACGCTGCGTGAGGCACCTGCTGCTTCGCTGTTTGCTCTCTGAATGCTACAGAGATGCATCTCCTCTCCTCTTCCACGCGAAGCATGAATCTCAATGCAGCTCAGATGAACCCCGAGCTGGCTGAGCTCCATGCATGGATCCAACAGACGGAGCTCAGCCAGCACCGCGGTCCGGCTGTGCAGCCGGTGTTACCATGGCGATGTGAGTCATCGACCCTGTACTGAAGGCCAGGGTTTGTGCCCAAACCAATCGGGGGTTTGGTTATTGGCATTTCTAAAGTGTCTTTCGGGTGTTCTGAGAGCTCAAAGAACTGTGCACTACGTTCACCCTCACACACACACTCATATTCACACACATCAGTGACGCAGTCTTCATTGTCCACATCCATCAAAGTTCACTAAGACTGACTTTCCGGTTCAAGACTTAGTGTTACTTCTTGTAGTTGTGGGATCACAAGGTTGTCATGTCATGATGAACTAGTTTTGTTTGGGTTTTACCCTCAAACAGAGAGATTCAGATTAGTTAGCTTCAACTCCTGACTTCTTTCAAACCTGTCTGATCATCTCACTGTTCCTGTCAACCTTTGTTGGAGGATTTTGGGCAATCTGACATGCTGCTTCAGCCCCTTTTTGACTACCAATCCATCTCCTGTCAGCTCTGTAAGGGGCGGGGCTATTAGAGACCCCGCCATGACAGCTGGAGGGCTTCAACCGCTCTCGAGTCGATTTTGTGGCACAAGATCTCAAGTTTGTTGGTCAAAGTTTTTCAAGATTTTCAGTTTGTGCTTGTGTGCCTTAATTAAAGACTCTGGTAACAGCTGATCTGACTCTGTCTTTGATTGCTGCCACTATTTTCCCTGTTACAGCTCTCTATTATACAGCTCTCTATTATACAGCTCCCCTGGTTCTCTTCTCATGGGCGTGTCTATACCCGGTTCCCGTGAGACCAAGGAGAAGAGGATCAATGAAGCAGAATAACCCTGTAGTCATGAACTAGTGAGTGATGTGTCACACTCTAACCATGCACAAACTATTTACTTCTCTCCCGCTGAAGGATAGACTCATGATATATGTGTGTGTATTCTCCATAGTTTGTGTGCAGGGAAGGGGAAAAAGCGTGAGTCCTTAAATGTTACATTACTCAGCGGTAACTACACTCACAACATGTGATGTGTCAGCCCGCATCACCATCGCCCACTGAGCATGTGCAGAACAGACCCCCGGCCCTCCATGTGCGCTCGGAACGTGCACAAGATGTAGATGGGATGAGCTCGTACAGACCCCAGAGGGTGGGAGCTGCAACTTTAATCAGCTTTCTTTTGTTTTGCTGAGCGCCTTCACCCCCCACCCCCACTCCCTCCTCCTGGCTGTTGTTGTTGTTGTCTTTTATGTTTGCTCTTAGTCTTTGTATTCCCGGCGCCAGTAAATCATCCATCGCTTCACATGGCAGCTGTGCGCTTCTTGTTTTCCATCATCACCATAACCTGACAACTCTCTTTGCTCCACCTTCCTACCCAGTCCAGTCAATCTCCCAGAAGTCTGAGCTTCCGATGGAGTAGAGGCCGACTTGAGGTGTGTGATAGTTCAGAGTCAATTATGTGTTTTTTAAAAATGATTTGAAAGCCAATATTATTCCGTTTTTTCAAAATTGGCAAGAAAGTCTGAACTTATTTTTTAGTTCGGGGCGATTGCGTGGAGTGGTGCTCTGTGACCCTGCAGAGCGTCTGGCCTCCCTTCACGCCGCCAGAATCTAATCTCAGCTCACAGCATCCAAACATCAAGTGGCCCAGCATCCCAGCGTCTCAGTTCCCAGCATCCGAGCTCCCAGTGCCCACAAGCTCCACCGCCGGCAACATTTTGATGGTGGTCAAATTCATTAGGACTTTTAGTTTAGTTTAGTTTATTTCGATCAGCAATACTATACAAAAATCAAAATTTCAACAAAAGAAGAAAGTGGCCGACCGAAAGGGTCAAGGCTGAAGCTATCAAACTTATAAGTGCCCTAACCTATGCTTTCATGAAAATACTTATTTTAGAGAACCATTACATATACCTATATATATATATATATACATAAACATATACACATGCATACAAATTCACACACCCATATAAACATATATACACACACATACCTACATATACATAAAACAATCAACAAAACAAAAACAAAAAAGCTTGTCCCCATTATCCGTTACTTATGAAGCGTCATCAATGTTGATACGTCTGTACTTGTCCAGAGTCATGTCTTTAAATTTTTTTGGGAATATCACCAGATTCTTACTTTCCTTGATGTCATCAGTTAAACTATTCCACTGTTTCACCCCACAGACAGATGTACACATGTTTTTTAGAGTTGAATGAACAATCGGCTGTTTGAAATTCCATCTCCCTCTTAGTTCATACTCTCCTTCTCTATCTCTAAAAATCTTTTGAATATTTCCAGGAAGTGAATTATGTTTAGCTTTGTACAGAATTTGTGCTGTTTTGAACTCTACTATATCCCTAAGTTTCAGTGTATGTGATTTTAAGAACAGTGAATTGGTGTGCTCAAGATATCCTACATTATTTACGATTCTAATTGCTCTCTTTTGCATGATGCATAATGGCTGGAGGGTGCTTTTGTAGGTGTTCCCCCACACTTCAACACAATAGGTCATGTATGGTAGAATGAGAGTGTAATATAATGTCTGCAATGATTTATAGTTCAGTATGTGCCGTGTTTTGCATAATATCCCTACAGTTCGTGCTAATTTGGACCTTACATACTTGACATGTTGTTTCCAGCTAAAGTTGTGGTCGATTATCACACCTAAAAATATATTCTCTAAAACTCTTTCCAGCATAACACTATCCAACATTAATTCTACCGGAGTATTCGGATGTATATTTTTATTACCAAAAACCATAAATTTGTTTTTTTAAATGTTTACTGATAATTTATTGACATCGAACCACAACTTTAGCTTACTCAATTCTGCCGTGACAACCTCCAACAGCTGCTGAAGGTTCTCCCCAGCACAGAATACATTAGTGTCATCAGCAAAAATAACATAATTCAATATTTTAGAAACATTGCAGATGTCATTGATGTACAGTATAAATAATTTCGGTCCAAGAATTGACCCCTGCGGAACACCACATATAATATCTAAGAGAGGAGACCTAGCTACACCCATCTGAACAAACTGTTTTCTGTTTTCAATGTAACTTTTTAACCAATTTAGCCCTACCCCTCTAATCCCATACCTTTCCAGTTTATGTCTTAAAATACCACGATCAATTGTATCAAACGCTTTCTTTAGATCGACAAAAACACCTACTTCAGTCTGATTTTCCCAGCTGCTCCTGAACGCATCATCTCACTCTTCCGGTAAGCTTTGGTTGCCAGCTCAACAGCGATGATGACTTCTTCTCTCCTCTCCCGCTCCCTCTTGCTCAGTGTGTCTCATGTATATGCCTCCCCCCCTGCCATGATAAATGAATACATACATTGTTATTTGCTTTATTTAGGGTGGAGGGGTTGGGTTAGATGTTAGATGCGGCTATCGCTCCTCAGACAGCTGCTAGTTAGCCCGCCTCTCCCCGCGTAGCCCGGGCGTGGTGGTCAGTTGTTAGCTGTAGCTGTGCCCAACTGCGTGCCGGGCGGTTGTTGGTTAACTTTTGGTTGGGAGTCACAGTAGCGGTCTACACACGCTGTGCACCAAATTCCTCAACCACTTTTCGTTTTTTTTCCCTGCACGCTGACACCGCTGAGGAACACAATCGGCTCTATAGGGGAGCTCAGCAAAACGTGAAATAGGATAGCGGCCAGCCTGGGCGACGTGCTGAATGCCTGTGCCTATGGGGAGAGGCGGGCTGGCTCGCCGGTCTGGTTTGAGGATTGGAGACATACAGAGCGGAGGGCCGCCGCCGGATGCGCCCGCGGTGTGCACCGGGAGCCCCCAATCAATGTGTTTATTGATCTGTGTGTGTCGCTGTCCCAACCTCTCCCGTATTTTCTAATTTTCTTTGTCTCTTGGAATTGTGTATGAGAATGTCGTATGCGAATTGTATGGCGAATCAAGGTGGTGCCCAGCTGAAGCTAAAGGGTTAGACGAGAAAGCTGTCTGACTACGTGACACCATCTCCCACTGACTGAGAACCTGATCAGAACAGAGCGCATGACCAAGTTGATCACCGGACCAAATCTCATTTCTGCGAATATGACTGACAGGACCCGAGCAACAGATCCGAACAGACAAGTAGTGTAATTCCAAAGAGATTTCTTCCATTCAAGCTTTTGCCCACCACTTTCCTAGCTTCCACCTGTGTTAGAGTTGAGACTAGAGTAAATAAATCAAAGTCAACTCAAACAATAAAATTAAAATAAGAGAAGACAAGTTAACACAGATAACATATTAACCTTAACTGAAAGGTCTCCTAAATCAAATAAATGGGTCTCAAATGTCATAATCTGTTGTATAATCTTTGTTGATCTCTGTCATCTAAAGCTGTGTTGACTGAAACCTTAATATCACATATTCACATTGTGTGATTGCCTGAATCTGAAACTCCAAGTCAATATAATACTCACTATGTCTGCATATATACGTCGACTCCTCCAAGTCATATTAATAGAGGAGAGATCAAGCAATAGGTGTTGAGGTAATTAATAGCCAATCTGAATCCACAATATTAATTCATCTCAACAAAAATCACACTACATCACACTACAGCTTTATTTTCTCTTTTCATCAACCAACCAGGTTTCTTAAAACCGATAAATTTATTATTGTTGGATTTTTTAATATCATGGTGGATGTTGATAATGATTGCCTTAGTGCTGCATGCCTTGACCTTGGACTCGATTGTGGCTTCTGTCAGAGTACCACTCACAGCTTTCACAGGCTTGACGCTTGATCTTGTTCTTCTTATATACATGGATGTGATGATTTTCTTGACTTCCTTCTCCACTTCTGTCTCTTCACAACCCCCACAACCTTTTTTTTGAATTTATATACGGGTGTGTTAGTCAAAAAAGTAGTTTACTAGACTAGATAGCTAACTGATGCTGGCTGTACTTAAATTCGCGATTCCTTTCTGTCTGTATTCGATACCACGTCTCAATATAACATATAGGACTCTGGTCCTGGTCTTTTCCTCAGATTGATCATCTTCTCATCATGACAGTGGTGCCATATCTGAGCCTCTGACTCTGAAGAAGAAGGACGAAGAAAGAAGACTGAAGAAGAAGAGGTTTGGCCTGGTATAACCGCTGAACCCTGAACTGAAGCAAGCAAGCAAGCGCTTGAACGCAAGGCGAGACATGATATCTCAAAATATCTCCGCTTAGTTTAAGATAAGATAGTCTTAAAACATATAAGAAGGCCCTCCGTGTAAAAGATTAAGCATCAAAACAACAAAATAAAAAAAAAAAAAAAACAGCTCTGTGGGCAGGTCAGCACTAAGCTGTAGAGACTCTATTGATGACTGTCTTGGAGTGAAAAAGATTTAAATTCCTAAGAACCTATTTTAAATGATCTTTTTATGAAATTAATGAAGATTTTAATTACAATTCTCTTGCCTTTAATATCTGTTGCCCATAACCAGTGCCAAGGATTTTCTCCTATCAATGGCCCTTGTAACCGCTGTATGCTATTTTGTATATTTGATTCCTTTTCTCCTATCAACCGTGACCCGTCTACCTGTCTCTTGGACCCCCATCCCGGGACTCTGCTTAAAATTACGTGTTGCACGTGTGGCTGCTAACAAGCTGTATTCCCTTGTCAAGGTGGCTCTAGTTTATACACCTCCTGTGTCTCTGCTAACTGGCTCCACTACCACTGGAGAAGGTCCTCTCACCATCTCTAACCTCTCTTCCTCCAGATCATCTGGCTCCAGTCTTCTTCATCCTCTAAGATCCCTTCCTCTCCAAGAATTCCTTTGAGTTTGAAAAAAATGTCATGTCAACCACAGTTTTAAGAGGTTTACACACAAATACAGTTAAACAAGGACTCCATCATGAGGGTACTGGTGAAATGACCTCTTAGTGCATGATTCTGAAATTACAAATGACCTCTCCCTTTGACCAGACTGAGGACTTACCCTTGTTTTCGCACTGGCTGACCTTTTGTTGTTTCATCACAGATGGGAGTTTTTCATTTGTTTATTCACGCACTGGTTTAATAATTTTATTTCAAATCCGGTTTGTTTTTGGTTTAAGTTTATTTAATTAAACGACCACCATGGCATAACCACCAACGTTAATCACACAGGTTCTGAGTACCATTTATTGGACTTATACATGCTTCCTTTGGTTAATATGACCAAACTTATTGATAAAAACTCTGCAAAAACTCAAGCATGTCATCACTACATAAAATCATAAAATGATCTCAGTAAGAACATCAAAAAACAAAACCAACTTATAAAAACATAAAACAGTACAAAACAGAATAATTTTAAACTCAAAAATTCGAAGACCAAAACACTTAGATTTGCAACTCTCCTGCAACCTCATCATTCAAATATCTATCGATGTGACTGCCCTGGCATCCAACACGTAAAGCAAATCTCCTGGCTGTCTCTTTATTCCTCGGGTCTTTTCAAACTTCAAATCTTTCCGTAAAAAAAAAAAAAGGCACCTTTTGTACGTATTCATTCATTTTCAAATTCAAAACATCTATTCTCAAAAGAAAAAGATGCAGAAAAATTGGTTTTCAAAACTGAATGCTGATGGAAGAATGCTCGCAACTCCTTATTAAGTCTCTGCTCTGCAATCACTGCTAGGTCCTCACTCAGAATCATGAATCACTCAGCTCGTGTTCTCAACTAAAAGAGAAAAGATCACTCCTCACTCATCCACATCTCACTGGCTTGCTCTAAAAGTAAAATCAAGAAAAATTTTTTCAAAAATTCTCCTACTTGTAGTTCATTTCATTAGTGATGCTTAATCATATTTTAAGGAGCTGGTCAAGCTCACTCTTTTACTGAACCACTACGGTCACTAAATGTAGTTCTACTATCAGTTCTCACAGTCTTAAAGCCAGAACCTTTTGTTATCAAGCCTCTTATCAAGCTCCTTTGCCTCCCAACAGCCTCCGGGTAGCAGACACTTCAGTATTACAGCAGACATTCGTCCCAGGATGCACTGAGTACCCTATAGCGCTTTTTTTTTCAGATAAATCCTCTTGACTCTACCCTGGTCCCTGATAGGCTGCTAAGGTGCTTCCTCCTTTTGCGAGGGCTTAGGATGCTGGTAGGAGTACCTATGCCTTTTTTTCTCTCTCTCACATTCTTTTCATCTCCTTTCTGTTTTCTCCTTCTCTCTTCCTCCGGACTCATCATCGGACCCTACCCTATCTGCTCAATCCCCTATGAGGCGGATCTGGGGTCTGCCTGCCTGATTGAGTCTGTGGAGACTCCCGCTCCTGTCCATGATACTGACCTGCTCCTCCCTCGCCCTCTGCCTCCTGATCACACCTTCTCTCTGTCATCTGATCCTATCTCTCTCCTCTGGATAATGGATGTCCTGTCATCTCTCCTGAATGTATTGTATCTTGTTTTCTTCATTACTCCTATTTCTGTCATATTGTTCCTATTATCTTATGTTCCCCTTCTGTACACCTCCATCTCCTCTCCTGTCCATTTCTTTTTTTCTTTTTTCTCTGTTTCTTTGGGAGATTTTCTTCCTTTTTTTTCTTGTTTGGGCAGGGATGTCTATGATTTTGTTGTAGTGAGTGTATGTGGCAAAATTTGAATTGAATTGAATATTTTTTGTTATCACTGTTACTTGTTAATTCTTCGACTAAATCCATTAAAGCCATTGCAGTTGATCTATTCGTTCTAAAACCATATTGTCTGTCCATAAGCAACTCATATTTGTCAACGAAGCTGTCCAACCGCACAACAAAGAGCTTTTCGAGAATTTTAGAGAACTGGGAGAGCAGTGAAACTGGCCTGTAATTAGTAAATAGGTGTTTTTCTCCAGCTTTGTGTACTGGGATCACTTTAGCAGTTTTCATATTGCTGGGAAAGCATCCCAAGTCAAACCATAGATTACAGATGAAAGTTAGAGGGTATACTATAGTGTCAATTACTTGTTTTATTAAAGTCATGTCAATACCATTCCAATCCAGAGATGTTTTGTTCTTAAACTTCTGAACAACGTTAATAATTTCATTTTTATCTGTACCTCTCAAATAGATAGTATCTGGATTTCGTTCTCCATAGAATATTTCAGCACCTCCTCCTTGTGGAGGGTTTATTTCATTTGCCAGTTTGGGCCCCACATTCACAAAGAAGTTGTTGAAGCTCTCCACCACCTCCTTCTTGTCAGTGATTGTCCTATAATTATCTATAAAATAATTAGAAAAGCTGGAGCTATTTTTTTTCTTCCTAATGACTGAGTTTAGTATGTTCCATGTGCCCCTGATATTATTTTTATTCTTTTCTAACATTAAATTGTAGTAATCCTTCTTACATTTTCTAATAATATCAGTTAATTTATTTTTATATCTTTTATATTTCATTTCTTTTTCTCTAGTTCTATCTTTTATAATTTTTTTGTACAAGGTGTTCTTTTTTACAGGCATTCAACAAGCCCTTTGTGATCCATGGTTTATCAGAGCTATTGATTTTCTTATTGCTTTGTCGCATTGGACAGCTTCTATCATATATTGATAAAAAAATATCCAAGAAAGAGTCATAAGCAGAGTCTACATCCACTGCTTCATAAACAGTTCTCCAGTCTTGTCCCAGCAATTCCCTTCTAAAAGCATCAAGGGTAACTTCTGTTCTTACTCTACTCTGTCTTGTTATACCTTCATCCTTCATCATTTTATGTTCACAATCGTAGATAACAAACACTGGTAGGTGGTCACTTATATTATTAATAAGTAACCCACTAATTAAATTATCTTCCATGTTATTAGTAAATATATTATCTATAATTGTTGCTGATTGAGCTGTTATTCTACTGGGCTTAGTAATAATAGGGTATAAGCTCATACTGTACATTGTCGCAGTATATTCATCAATCGATAATAGTTTATTTGGATTTAATAAATCAATATTGTAATCCCCACAAATGAAAGTGACTTTCTGCTCAGTGTTTGTAAACATACCTTCCATCACTTCCTTGAACTTCTCTATACTGGAGCTGGGGGCTCTGTAAACACAACTAACAATAAGATGTTTCTTTTTCCTCATGAAAATCTCTATAGAAATACATTCACACACATCCTCAATAGCAGCAGTCATGCAGTTAATAATCTTATATTTAAGTCTTCGATCAACATACAAAGCTGTCCCCCCTCCCTTTTTGTTGTCTCGTTTACTGAAATTTAAATCATACCCTTCCAGTTCAAAATCCACACCTTTCTCCAGACTAAGCCAGGTTTCAGAGATGGCTATCACACTAAAGGGTGAGGTGAATTGACCTAGATAATCTTTTATATTTTCAAAATTGGCATATAAACTTCTGCTATTGAAGTGTATGATCGATATTCCATGTCTTAGATCAAATTTATTATTAAACTGGTCATCAGTGTAGTACTGACAATTACTAGTCAAATTCTTTAAAAAATAAAAGGACTGATTCTGGTTAATTTCAACCTCTGTCTTGATTTGGTAGTTTGGGCCATCATTTCCGTTAATAATATTAATAAAATCAAAACATCAAAAGGTGAGGTGACCAAGCTTTAAAATAAGTTATTAAGTTTTTGTATTTTGTTCATCAGAACCATTCAGATTTCCATTGTGTGATCAGTTTATCCAAATAATGACAGATATGGGGGGGGGGGGGGATCTGAACTAGGAGGTATAATCTTTCATTGATCGATTGTCTTTGTGGGGAACTGCAGGCCCATGAGTGTCAGATCATGGTGTGTTTGTACTGTTGTGTCTGAGGTCCACACACACACATACACACACACACACAGACAGACACACACACACATACTGTACATACACATACACACACACAGTGAAATCCTCTTTGAGCATTTTCTTTAGAGGTCGGCTCAGGTCTGTACCAACTGTAGTGTACAGTAATATGCTTAGTCATCAAAACAGCAAAACAGCACTGGCCACACACGCACACACAACCCCCCCCCCCCCCCCACACACACACAGTGCCATCCAAATCTCTAAGTGTAGTGAGACTACCCCCTTTCCTCATCATTTTACCCCCCCCCCCCCCATGCCAAATCCAGCCAGCGGTTCCTGTTCGTTTCCATAACAACGTCCTGAAAGTATTATGTCATCAGTGAGGAGGGAGTAGGGAAGGATTTTGCACACACATACACACCCACACACACACACACACACACACACACAAAGTGCCCCCCCCCCCCCTGCCTTGTGTTATCCAACACTCCCTGGCTCACTCAGGAGAGAGGTGACATCATCTTTGGGGAGCATTGTTACTGCCTCTTGCTACTCTGGAAAGTTAAACCTTGAGGTTGTTCCTCCGGCTGTTCTTTAACTGATGGGCAACTAATGAAACAAAGGGCCCATGGGCCCAGACATGCAAAGGGCCCCTCAGCCTCTCAACACAGGAGTGAGACCCACAGACTTTATGTGTCTCGTGTCTCTTCATAGTTGTTGGGCGTCTCTCCGTGGTCGTTTTGAGTCTCTTTGTAGTAGCTTTGTGTCTCTCTTGTCATTTTGTATCTCTTTGTAGTTATTTTCTGTCCCTTTGTAGTGGAGTAGTTTTGTAGTCTCTCTCTGGGAGAGTCGGCACTAAAAGGAAACAAGCCGGTGCTCTGACTGAGTGGAGGGTTGTAGTCTGGACATAGAGACGGGGAAATGTGCTGAGCTCATCGTCAGAAAACCTGTGAAGTGTGCACATTTCCTGCTGTCAAACAGCCTGTAACTTTCTCCAAATGAGAGATGGTTGCTTTGTGAAATCCAAAATGAATCACTGGAAAAAATGAACAAGCCTCCTTGACCGACGTGAAAAGTCACTTCGACAAAGAGTGTGTTTGGTCAAATACCAGTCAATGTCAAGCAGGAGAAATGAATGGATGGAACGATAGAGCAACTGAGCTGACAGCAGTTTGTAACTCGACAGAGGCTGGCGGTCCGGAGGCATACGGACGAGGAGAGCACCTTTAAAAAACCAGTCGAACTAGCTGAGAAAAGACACAGTCTGAAAAGCTCCATGCTTTCTGGGAAATCTGCATCACACAAGACCAATCAATGAACTAATAGAAGAGTGTCTGTGTCGGGAGTCTCTCTCCACTCTGTGGATGAAACTGGCGATTGTGTCGGCCATGAAGAGCCTCTGTCTGTACAATGGGTATCATCGGACAGTGATGTCTTCACAGGGACGCATAGAACCATGAAATGTTTATGTCCACTGAGACGGGACCCTTTCTTAAAGCCCCACTATGTAGTTTTTCCCTTTTAGCGCCCCCTTCAGGTTTTTAGGTATTTAACGTTTACTTCAGTGTCGTAAATACCCAGTTACGATAGATGCAGCCTCGCATACACTTGTATTGAGTTGGGATCATGTGTTGTCCTGTATTATAATATTATTATTATTATTATTTGTACGTGTCACGGGTTATAAAAGGTGACGGGGGGGAGGTGACGCAAGGGTCTTTTTGTTTGGAGCGCGCTGACAGGCGGCGGACTCAGAACGGCAGCAATCCAGCGACTGTTTCTATTTTGGATTTATACCAACGGGTGGGATCACTAATAGAAGACTGCGCAGGAACACTGTGAACTGGCCCAGCACCTACCGGACTAGGGTGAAGTAGCACGGGGATTGAACGCGGCGCCTCGCCATGTTTCCGCCTGGTCGGTCAGCTGTTTGCTGGGGGGGGGGGGGGGGGGGACTGCAAATGTGGAGTACGTGTGATCGAATACAATATTGTTGACAACACCAAAAAGGTACATAAAAAAGCTACCCTTATACTGGAGCTGTGAGCGTGAAGTGGCACTATATGACATTGCGTAATCACTGCCAGAAAGCAGGTCGAGTACATCCGCCGGATGGACCGGGCGGCTCCAGAATCTTACATAGCGGAGTTATTTCCCCACAGACCCCCGATGGCAATAGCAGAGACGCAAATCGTCATATTAAAAGTCATTGTAGCGGCACAATTTTTTTCAAGCTGTTATTTTAAGGTGCCAAAAGTTACATAGTGTTGCTTTAACTGGATGCTTTCACTGACCGGCCAAACCCATTCAGTCTGTGGATCTTCTGCGCTCCATTTCAGGACTATGGACAGCGACAGGCTATTGGTGTTCTATGAGGAACAGAGTCATAGTAACTGATGCAGATATATATATATATATATATATATATATTGTAGCGACCCTGTGAAGTGGCTGTCAAGCAGTGTGGCACCGTGCGTGCTGGTCGAGGGGGCGGGCCTGTGATTGGCGGAGTAGAGGGGAGGCGGGGTTAACCTGTTGGGAAACGGGAAGTTAAGGTTGGTTGACGGAGAACTGTGGTTGTTGACGTTGGAGCTGCGGAGCTGAGAGAAGCACGCTGTCGGTGGATGCCCAATAAAGAAGGAGTACTAACGTCGTCCCGTCTCCGTGTCATCAGTCCAGAACGTCTGAGACGTTACATTGGTGTCAGAAGTGATTTCGGACTAACAAGATCGATAAATCCGGTGGAGAGCTAACCTAGCGTGGAGAGAGCTAGCCGGTTAGCCGACTGTTTGCCATGGATCGTGTCGGCGGGACGAAGGTAAAGAGAGAAGATAGAGACATGGAGGAGGAGGGAGCTTGCGGATGGGCAGAGGACATCGCCAGAGAGTTCACGGGAGCTACAAGGGAGGCGAGGCATCGCCTGAGAGAGTCTGCAGCGAAGATGGCCAGAGACGCGGGTTTGAGTCCTGCAGCAACTTTTCGCGCCGTTTCTCCGCGGAATGCAGCGATACCGGAAGAGGGTTGCGGCCAACACTCTTTTGCAATGCCGACGGTAAAAACGCCGAAATACTCCGGTAAGGCGGCCTGGGAAGCCTTCCTTGCCCAATTTGAACTTCTATCGCATGCTGGGCGATGGTCCACGGAGACTAAAGCACTGCAGCTGGCGTTGTGTCTCACGGACGATGCGCTGTCCTGCCTCCTACTGCTGAGCCCGGAGGACAGGCGGAGTTATCAAGCGTTGGTGGGGGCCCTGCAGAGGCGGTTTGGACAATGTTTACAGCCGGAGCTCCTGCGAAATGAGCTAAATAACCGCTGCAGAAAACCTGGGGAGCCGCTGCGTGTGTTAGCCAATGACATTGAAAGCTTATCACGGAGGGCCTATGTACACATGCCCCCTGGAGTACAAAGCGAGCTGGCACGGGACCAGTTCATCAGAGCAATCTCCCCCAATGAGTTGCGGGTCCAAGTGCAACTACAACACCCACAGTCGTTGCAGTCGGCCTTGGAGATGGCCGTGGAGAGAGAGAATGTGTGGGGTGTAGTGGCTGAACGCGGTCAAAGAGAGGGTCCACCTGCCGTACGGTCTGCAATGCCGAGTCACTCAGAGGGAGAGAGACCAGCATGGGTGACTGAACTGATTAGAGCTGTGTCTCTACAACCAGCACACCGACCACGCCCCGGCCCCAGGCTCTGCTGGGGGTGCGGTCAGCCAGGGCACTTAGCTAGGGAGTGCCCCAAGTCAAGCGGGTCTCAGGGAAACGGTTCAGGGCTCGCATAGAGGAGGATATGCGGACCCCGACCCCAACTCCAAACCCCCATCCTCAAGTCTCGACAGCAGGAGCCCAACAGTGCACCTGGGGGCACCAGACTCCACGTCCCCCAGAAGCAGACGTCGACTCAGAACTGGAGCCTGTTGTGGCAGTGGGACGTACTGGTAAGGGAGACTCGTGCTATGTCCCCATCACTGTGGAAGGAGTGCCCTGCTTGGCGCTATTGGACACAGGGTCAACGGTAACCCTGGTTAGACCAGACATGGTCCCAGGCTGGATTCGTTTCGACGACACCACTGTTCGACTGCGCACTGTCACCGGAGAGCTGGCACCCATGAAAGGCAGAGGTCTACTGACCATATCGGTGGGGGGAGCGACGGTCTGTCATCAAGTGTGGATAGCGGCCGTACAGGACCCATGTATTCTGGGTGTGGACATTTTGAGGGCCACAGGCTGCCAGTTAGACCTGCAACGATGCACAGTGAGTTTCCAAGGAGGGCCTGCTATTGCGATGATCCCCAGTCTCACCGCCACACTGCCTCCCTCCGGACCTCCCGCACCATCAGCGAGTACCGTAGAGACTGTAGACAGCAACCCAGGCCCCCTCACTGTCTCCCCTGGGGCAACCCTCGCTTCGTCTGACCACACGATGAGCTTCACAACTACGCCCCCGTCCGGGTTGGTCCAGAAGGAGGTGGAGGTGGATGGGACGCTGATTGCGGTGAGGGAGGTGTGGAGCAAGAACTGTGGCGACCTACACCCTCAGCAGCAGGAGCAGTTGTGGCAGCTTCTGCTAGAGTTCCGAGGCAGTTTCGCAAAGAGTGAAGACGAGGTAGGGCAAACTCATCTAGTGCAGCATGAGATTGACACAGGGGACGCACGTCCTATCAAGTGCCGCCCACGCCGCCTCCCGCTGGCCCGTCAACAGGCATGTGACGAAGAGGTCGAGAGCATGCTGCAGGCGGGTGTCATCGAGCCTTCCGACAGCCCCTGGGCAGCAGCCGTTGTCATGGTTCCAAAAAAGATACGTGGCTGGAGACTCTGCGCTGACTACAGGCCTGTAAATGGGGTAACCAGGAAAGATTCATACCCACTGCCCCGCATTGATGAGTCTTTGGACCTGGTCTCTGGGTCCTCCTGGTTCTCTTCTTTGGACCTCCGCAGTGGATACTACCAGGTGCCTCTCGCCCCGGAGGCCCGGCCAAAGACTGCGTTTTGCACCGGACGGGGACTGTGGCAGTTCAAGGTCCTCAGTTTTGGACTGTGTAACGCTCCTGCCACCTTCGTCAGGTTGATGGACAAGGTATTGGAAGGAATTCCACGTCAACGATGCCTGGTTTACCTGGACGACATCCTGGTTCACGGTAACTCGTTCGAGCAAGCCCTGGCATCATTGCGGTTGGTGCTGGAAAAAATCAGAGCGGCAGGCCTAAAGCTACACCCAGAAAAGTGTCACTTCATGCAGAGAGAGGTTTCCTTCTTGGGACATCGGATAGGCAGGGAGGGCATTGGCACAATGCAGGAGAAGGTGCAGGCAGTTGCCGACTGGCCCACCCCCACCAACCAAAAACAGTTGAAGAGTTTTTTGGGCCTGGCCTCATACTACAGGAGGTTTGTACGAGGGTTTGCGTGTACTGCTGCTCCCCTGTTTCAATTGTTGCAGAAGGACAGCAACTTTGCCTGGACAGAGCAGTGCCAAACAGCGTTCAGCAGCCTTCGGCAAGCCCTGATTGAGGCGCCGTGCTAGCCCCAGCCGACCCTAGCCTACCTTTCACGCTGGACACGGACGCGAGCGGATCAGGCGTCGGGGGAGTACTTTCTCAGGCAAGACCCGAAGGAGAGAGAGTGGTGGGGTACTTCAGCCGGGCGTTCAGCAAGGCTGAGCGGCGCTACTGTGTTACCCGCAGAGAGCTCTTGGCAGTGGTGTTGTCAATCAGGCACTTCAAGTACTATCTGTGTGGCCAGACATTCACTGTGAGGACGGACCACTCTGCTCTGCAGTGGCTCATGACCTTCAAGGAGCCGGAGGGGCAGGTGGCCAGGTGGTTGGAGCAGCTGCAGGCTTTTGACTTCATCGTGGAGCACCGGGCTGGGACGCGCCACACGAATGCCGACGCGCTCTCCCGAAGGCCATGTGCCGCAGGCGAGTGCCGCTACTGCGAGCGGAGAGAGACTCGTGAGAAGGAACTGCGTGAAGAGGAAGGAGACTGTGCTGCAGTTCGTCGGTTGGAGGAGTTTGTATGCAGAGAGCTGCAGACGGTGGACTTGGCAGAGTGGAAACAACACCAAGAACAGGATGCAGACCTACAGCCGGCACTACGGTGGTTGGAGGCACAGCGGAGGCCACCGTGGGAAGAGGTGGCCGTGTTCTCCAAAGCAACCAAAGGTCTGTGGTCTCAGTTCGGGTCTCTGCGCCTGTCTCAGGGCGTGCTGCAGCGGGCATGGAAGGAGCCAGCAACGGGAGAGGAAAAGTGGCAGATGATGGTCCCCAAGGACTTACGGGATGCGGTGCTTGAAGCCATGCATGGAGCTGCAGGTTCTGGACATTTTGGGGTTTCTAAAACACTGCGGCGTCTCCGGAAGGGCTTCTACTGGGGCCAGTGCAGGAGGGACGTGGAAGACTTTTGCCGCCGCTGTGACCCCTGTATGGCACGGAAAGGTCCCCCAGGTCGCTCTCACGCTCCACTGCAGCAGTTTCCAGTTGGGGCACCGATGGAAAGGGTGGCCGTGGATGTGGTGGGTCCGCTGCCGTGCTCAGATGGAGGAAATCGGTATGTTCTCACCGCCATAGACTACTTCACAAAATGGCCAGAGGCGTATGCTATCCCAGACCAGGAGGCAGAGACGGTCGTAGAAGCCCTGGTTGGAGGCATGTTCAGCCGGTTCGGAGTACCGGAGATTATTCACAGTGACTTTGAGTCGCGGGTGTTTGCTGCCATGTGCGAACACCTGGGCATGCACAAGACACGCACCTCCCCCCTGCGTCCTCAGAGTGACGGGTTGGTGGAAAGATTCCATCGCACCATGGGCCAGCAGCTTGCCATCCTCACTTCGCAACACCAGCGCGATTGGGACAAGCATTTGCCTTTGGTGCTCATGGCATGTCGCTCTGCAGTTCAAGAGACCTCATCCTGTACACCTGCGCTGCTCATGCTGGGGAGAGAACTCCGCACCCCAGCAGAATTGGCTTTTGGACGGCCCCCTGATTCCCCAGACACCCCCCCAGGGCCTGAGTACGCCAGGAGACTGCAGGACCGCCTTGAAGTGGCCCATGCTTTTGCTCGAAAACAGCAACTGAGTGCAGGTGTGAGACAAAAACGCAACTACGACGTGAGAGAAAAAGGAAGGCACTTTCAGGCTGGAGAACTGGTTTGGGTCTACAACCCTGTGCGTAAGAAGGGCCGGTGCCCAAAACTCGACAGTCAATGGGTCGGTCCATGCAGAGTGTTGGAGAGGGTGGGAGAGGTCGTTTACAGGCTACAGCTACCTCCTAAGGGAAGGAGAGTGGTGCTTCATAGGGACCGACTCGCCCCGTACAGAGGGGTTGCTTCGCCAATGGCATCAGTGGCACGGGGAACCCCTCCTCAGCCTCCCCTCCCTGCTCACTCCCTGGCCAGCTCTCCGGGTTTGACGGCCCCCTCTGACCCCACTGGTCCAGTCGACACAGTCCCACAAGCGGCTCAGCCGCGAAGACAGAGAAGGCCCCCGGGCCGGTTCAGAGACTTTGTAGTTTCTTAGGGGAGGAGAAATAAGTTAAAGTGAGACCGTAGGTTCCAGAAAGGGCAAGAATGCGCCCTGGTCTCACTGGAAGTGATGGTAGTCCACCCTGATCTTCTTTAGAGAAAAAAAAAGAAAAAGGAAAGTTCTTATTGTTTTCCCATTATTTTGGAGATGTATTGTTACTAATGTTGTTCCTCCTGTTACTAATGTTGTTCCTGCTGTTGCTTATGTTGTTCCTCCTGTTACTAATGTTGTTCCTGCTGTTGTCAATGGTGTTCCTTGGGGGCAAGGAACTTTGTAAGGGGAGGGTAATGTAGCGACCCTGTGAAGTGGCTGTCAAGCAGTGTGGCACCGTGCGTGCTGGTCGAGGGGGCGTGCCTGTGATTGGCGGAGTAGAGGGGAGGCGGGGTTAACCTGTTGGGAAACGGGAAGTTAAGGTTGGTTGACGGAGAACTGTGGTTGTTGACGTTGGAGCTGCGGAGCTGAGAGAAGCACGCTGTCGGTGGATGCCCAATAAAGAAGGAGTACTAACGTCGTCCCGTCTCCGTGTCATCAGTCCAGAACGTCTGAGACGTTACAATATATATACATTTATATTGATATATATTTATAAAATCCTGTTTGCTTTGGAGCAAAATATAGAAATCACACAATGTTTGTGTCTCTTTGGCGTCTCTTAGTACTATTGGTCTTTTTGAGTCTCTTCCTGGTTGGTACGTGTCTCGTTTTGTAGGTAAAGGCCCCTCACACGTTGGGCCCTTAGGCATGGCCACAGTATCCCGTTCAGTACTCACATCTCACAATCTGTCTGTTTCAAATGACATTTGTGATCAAAGTTGTGCGTATCCACTGGGATTAGTACAGTAGATGATTGTGGGAGAGCTCCAGGCCAAAAGCTAGAACAACACTGTATGCACGTGCACTCCCCTCTCTATAAGCGGGGGAGCCAGAGCCTTCAGTTATCAAGCTCCTCTTTTATGGAACCAGCTTCCACCTTCAGTCCGGGAGGCAGACACAGTCACCTCATTTAAGATTAGACTGAAGACTTTCCTCTTTGACAGAGCTTATAGTTAGGACTGAATCAGGTTCACCTGGTCCAGCCCCTTGAGATGCTGCTATAGGCTTATAGCTGCCGGGGGACGTTTAGGATACACTGAGCACCTATCTCCTCTTTTCTCTACTTATAGATGAATTTGTATCCGTCCATTGCCCATTATAAACTCTGCTTCCTCCCCGGAGTCCTTTTGACTTCAAGTCTCATCGGGTCCATTGGACCTGACTGGGTCTGATGCCATGGCCCTGCTGATGCCCCGCCCACTCCTCTTCTCTAGGTCTGGATTCGTGGTCCATGCTACTACCAACTATTCATGCAGTCTGTCATACTCATTGAATGTGTTGTTACTCAGTAATGATTCCTTCTGGTCTTGTTTCTGTCCATCCGCGGAGAGGGATCCTCCTTTGTTGCTCTCCTGAAGTTTTCTTCCCTTTTTTCCCCCTGAAAGGGTTCTTCTAGTTTCTCCTGATCCGATGCGAGGTCCTGGGACAGGGATGTCTATGTGTACAGATTGTAAAGCCCTCCGAGGCAAATTTGTAATTTGTCATATCGGTCCATACAAAATAAACTGAATTGAATTGAATTGAAATTGAATAAGTAACCCGACATACTCGCCCACCTTCCTGGCGTTTATGTGGCGACACGCTGATCTGCAACCTCACGACGAGCCAACCGACACATTCATCAACAACTCTGACTGTTGGCTTGCTGCCGTTTTACGACCTGCGGGTCCCTTTTGGACTTTTTATGAATGAAAGTGAACCTTTATGGTCTCTCTGCAGACACACATTGTCCATTATCAAAGACACAGAATCCGAGGCTGAGCATGATGCCGGTTCCAGCCCCAAGTCTCACTTATTGTCTCTGTTGACTGTGACGTCTGTGATGAATGTGAAGGTAGCATGAGTCAGTTCTTTTGTTGGTGAGAAGAATGAAATGCAGCCGCGAGATGAAAGATATTCCACGCAGTCCGGCACACCGTACCGCCGACAGACATGTTATGCAGAAGAATATTCAAAGCCAGTTTGAGGAGAATGAATAGGATGCAAAAGGATTTTCACAGCGTCTTATAAAAACACGGCAGCTTTCGCAACAGGAGCCTGAAGGAAAAGCAAAGAGCTCCGGCGGGAGAAAAGAAGGCCTGCTACATCTCCAAAGGGGCTCCTTCCAATCGGCCCGGTGTGAATCAGACGGGCACGGGATGGAGCAGGTGGGCGAGCAGCGCGGTCAGCCACCAACAGCAGAATGAAGCAGGCCCCCGCCAAGCTGAAGCCTGATTGCTGATTGATACATTCACTGCCACTGATTGTGCACAACAGTGAAGAAGCTCTGGCCTCGTGTGTGTGTGTGTGTGTGTGTCTTTGCATGTGGGTTTGTGTGTAGCGTTCCCTTTTTCTTCATGTTCCTTCCTTTCTTATTGCTGAGCTGTCAGTTCAGATTCAGGTTTTTTCCCCTCAAGCCTCCTCTCTGAACTGGCCCCCATCGTACATCAGGGCACACATATACCCCCCCCCCCCCATACCACCACCACCATGTGGAGCGCCTCCTCCAAGTTGAGGCTGGCGGTCTAACGCCTCTGCCACTTAAACACACTGCGCCCCGAGGAGACACTCGCTCTGTTGCTGTGGAGTTGGTGTGCAGGCGAGAGCACAGCGGAGCACACACACACAGGCGCAACGCGGAGTGGACGGATGTGAGCACGGCGTGTTCGGTTTCTCTGCCCTGTAGACGAAGTGTAAATGAGAAAGACTATGAAAGGGCGTTGTGATCTTCTATTTATCAGATTAATACCTGCAGGAGTCTGTGGCTCAAGGGAGAGCTTTGCAGCAGCCTGCTGCTCTTGATGCTGAGGATGATGATGAGGTTAAGGATGAGGATGATGCTGAGGATGATGATGAGGTTAAGGATGATGCTGAGGATGATGATGAGGTTAAGGATGAGGATGATGCTGAGGATGATGATGAGGTTAAGGATGATGCTGAGGATGATGATGAGGTTAAGGATGATGCTGAGGATGATGCTGAGGTTAAGGATGAGGATAATGCTGAGGTTAAGGATGAGGATGATGCTGAGGTTAAGGATGAGGATGATGCTGAGGATGATGATGAGGTTAAGGATGAGGATGATGCTGAGGTTAAGGATGAGGATGATGCTGAGGATGATGATGAGGTTAAGGATGAGGATGATGCTGAGGATGATGATGAGGTTAAGGATGAGGATGATGCTGAGGTTAAGGATGAGGATGATGCTGAGGTTAAGGATGAGGATGATGCTGAGGATGATGATGAGGTTAAGGATGAGGATGATGCTGAGGTTAAGGATGATGATGCTGAGGTTAAGGATGAGGATGATGCTTAGGATGATGATGAGGTTAAGGATGAGGATGATGCTGAGGTTAAGGATGAGGATGATGCTGAGGATGATGATGAGGTTAAGGATGAGGATGATGCTGAGGTTAAGGATGATGCTTAGGATGATGATGAGGTTAAGGATGAGGATGATGCTGAGGTTAAGGATGAGGATGATGCTGAGGATGATGAGGTTAAGGATGAGGATGATGCTGAGGATGATGACGAGGTTAAGGATGAGGATGATGCTGAGGATGATGCTGATCTTAAGGATGATGCTGAGGTTAAGGATGAGGATGATGCTGATGCTGAGGTTAAGAATGAGGATGATGCTGATGCTGAGGTTAAGGATGATGATGAGTATGATGCTGAGGTTAAGGATGAGGATGTGAACCTTGCTCACATTAGCCGGAGGGACAACCCTCCGGCTAATGTGTTGCTTAATTGTGAAGGAATAATTGAATACATTGAACGGTGATGTCATTTTAGGCACGTTACAGGTATGGAACTTTCCAGGTCCATATTGAGTCATAGTGCCACCTACTGACCACGGGATGTCAACCTAATGTGGCAAAGATCATCACCCGATATCGAGCGCAATCATGTTTCAATAGTGTATGTGTGTGTGTGTGTGTTCTCTAGCCCCCACATAGTGGACACGCGAGGTGAAACAAAGTTTGCAATGCATCATTTTCAGCTTAGGTCTAAATTGTGAATGGTTGTCGGTCTATATGTCAGCCCTGCTGGACCGTCGGCGACCTGTACAGGGTGTACCCTGCCTTCGCCCGATGTCAGCTGGGATCGGCTCCAGCCTGACTGATCCTGCTATATGCTCGTATCACCACTGGGAAGCCGAAGAGGACACGTGTGTGCCATGTCACGTCTCTGCTCGACTGAGCGCAGGTGATTTCCACTTGAGTTTTTTACACCATTTTAATCCCAGGAGGGCGTACAGCAGTCAATGTACAGCAGTGCCTGTGCAGACATCAGCTGTAACTGGCCATACTGGGCCTCTAGCTGAGCTCACTGTGTACACATGGAGAAGGATGGATATGACGTGAGGGACACTCGTAACACACTTGATGAATTGTGTTCTTCTTGGTTTATAATCTAATGTGTTGGTCTTCTCATATGTGTCCCGGTTTTCTGTGGAAAATCAACAAATCATAAAACAAAAATAAGACCCACGTAAAAACTAGACCGTGTGCGTTTTCAGCCGATCCACAAGTGACACGATGAGCACGTGTTTGTGATTTACATTTAGAAAGAGCCAGCTGACGTTCAAAGACCTCGTGGACCTGAATGCATCCCATCTGCACGTCTACGTCCCCGCGGACATCATGCTTCAGTAATACGCTCTGGGTTCATCTGCAGGAGACGTCGAGCTTCAGCATTCTGATCATTCTTTTGTCTCGTCTTCGGCACGTGTCGCCGATCTAACTTTTTCTGATGATTCTTTTCTTTTTTTCGTTCTTATTTCTTCTTCAGACGAGACGAAAGGGCCGAATGATTAATCAAAGTCAAACCGGCATCGTGATGTAATGGAAAGATTAAATACACCAATGTGAGGCAGAAAAGGACTTGTGAAATGCCACGCACATGCTTCACTTCTCATGACTGTTCGGCCACACGAAGGTTCGTGTCGCGGGGGCTGCTGCTGGTGTCTCTGCGTTGTGTTGCGCTGAAGGAGCTGTGAGCAGCAGAGCACAGTGCAGAGGAGGACTGCAGCCACTCGAACACGGCAAGGCCGCTGCAGATAAAAATAGGTCAACGCATAGAAAACGGGGGGAGAGTGGGAGAGAACTGGACAGAGAGAGAGAGAGAGAGAGAGAGAGAGATGGAAGGTCAGTTGATCCACACTGAAATAAATCTGTTCAGCTGCTGGAGGAACGAAAAGACACTCATGTCCCCCTCGGGATTAGTTGGTAACTTTGGCCTTTGGTCCTGCGCCATCATCTGTTCAAAGCTTCACTTTGGCTTCAGCCTTTCCTTCCTGAGTGGTAAAGGGGTGCCTCGGTGACGGAGGGACGGAGAGGCAGCCAAGTGCAGTCACTGGTCTTGGCTGTTGAGGAGGGAGCCAGGAAGCCATGGGAGGGGGGGGGGGGTAGAATAACATTTCACTTCTCTCTCTCCGTTCTCCCTCACACACTCTCTGTCTGCCAACTTTTCCCCCTGTCTTGCTCTCTGCACTCCCATGCAGAGATGTGGGCTTTGAACCTCCAAGTCTCTCTGTGTTAGCACACATGACCTTCATGGGCTTCTTCCTCAAAGGGTTGACCTCTCGGCTATGCATTGGGATATGTTTACCGCAACACACACTCTGCAGAAACACACACACACATATGTACACACACACACACGCACGCACACAGACACACACACACTGTTCTAACCCTGCCGTGTGTCTGTCTCTTCCAGCTCTGCACGAGTTCCCTACAGACCTGTTCACCAACAAAGAGAGAACAGAAGGAGCCGTGGCCCTGCACGTCCTGTGTGTGAGTATTCAGCTCTGCAATTTACTTGACAACGGCTTTAGTCCCGCCCCTGGCGCTGATTGGCTCATGTCCTGATGCCTGACAATCAGCGGACTTAAACTGGAGTGTACGTATTCAAGGTCTGGACCCAGACACACACACACACACACACACACACCGTCTGATACTAAAGCATAACATGTGGATTAATACACTGCTGAAATTAGTCCTTTACTCCGGTTTGACTAATGTTTCCTCAAAACTACGGTGCCCTCGTGTTTGGGAAATTCCTGAGATGACATCTCCTCTCCTAGTTCAGCTAATGCATGCTCAGCCCCCCTGGCCTCCCCGGTATGCGTCAGAGAGCCAGGAGGAGAGAGCCGTGGAGCCCGTCTGCCGTCACTCTTACAGGCAGAACGTTCCCGCTCAGGAGGACCCGTGTTGCGTCGCGCTGACGGTCTCCGGGGGGCCGACTGTAATGAAAGCTCGTCCAGCAGCGCAGCGTCTCGAGGGAACTTAGCTGTGCATAAAGAGAACACGAAGAACGACAGAACGTGCCGCGTTGCCATGACGTTCCTACATTAGAGGCGATGTCTCTACTCACAGCGTGGTCACCCTCTGAGTTCGCTTTTCCCACTATGCAGAGGGGCAGATGAAAGTAACCTTTTCGAGGATGCTTAGATATTAAAATAACAAACCCCCAAAATACATTACATCATCACAAACAATTTCCCTGGGATGTCTAACCTTTAAAATATTGTACTCATTACACAGCAGGTGCTGCTGTACTTGGCTTTGTGGAGAGAACAGCGTTCTCTGAACTCGGGCTTTTACCTGCAGAGTTTGTGGTATAGTTGTACTGCTGTTGTACTTTTCCACCTTTACATTTTTCTTCACACCAGGTATTAGACCAGGGATGCAACTAACCACTTGGGGAACAATTAATGGGGGATACAGCATATGATCCTGTTATTTTGTGTTTCAATATTGTATCGATACACAATCTTTTATTATATAAACTATTATTAATTCAATTAGGGATGTTGGGATTATTGGGAGTTACATAAGTCACAGTTTCATAACCGTGATAATTAAAGAAGCTACGACATCTCTTGTGTTCTGATTCTGAGACACGTTTATGTGTGTGTGCTAACATCTCCTCTGGTGATAGTCACGTGTGTGTGTGTGTGTGTGTGTGTGTGCTGGTTTGTTTTGTGTGTTTGAGAGAGTCGTGCTTCTCACCTGAGGCGTCGCAGTAAACATTTTAGAACCAACACGCCTTAAATCAGCATTGAGGAAGCATTGTGTACATCAAATACCAGGGAGTTGTGAATGGCTGGTTACACAATTTAACCATCATAGTGTGAAAAAAGGTTTTCTGACAATCATCTTCTGCCTAGATTCAGTAACAATATGCGATCTGAAGATCGGCCTTGATGCTGTCTTGTTGCTGGTCCTATGATGATGCATCGTGAACAATAAGTCCATGTTGAAATGGAGAAGAGACGGAGCTCGTAACGTTAGTAACACTGAGAGCAGCAGCTGTAGTTCTTACGGACAAGAGGCAAACGTAAACAAGGATTCAGACGTGGAGCTCTGCTGCTGAATGAGGACGATGGGGAAATGATGTAGTTCATCGTAATTAACTATCGATAGCATCAATATCTGTTCCTACCACATCTACCGGCGTAAAAGCAGGTAATAAGGAGCAAAACCCGACTCTTGCTTGATGTAATTGGAATCGACGAGCGAAAGGACTCTTAATAGAGGAGCGCATGGGGACAACAATGGTTTTACAAGCTGCTAGAAGCTCTTAACACAAGCTCTAAGCAGCTAAACATGATTAAAATGACACGTTTTACAATTTTTTTTCTTTTTTCTTTTATTCATTTTTGAATAGTTTGTTTTATGCAAATCCCCTTAATAGATGACTCAGTTCGTGATAATATATAAGTGAGATGAACTGAGTGAAAACTTTTTCTTATTGCATAAATCAGACGTTGACAAACCTGAACGGGACTCAGCAACATGGTAACACTGCAGTTGAAATGAAAACAAACCAGGTTACAAACACACAATGGCCCATCTGTGCCCAGACTGGAGCTTATTTCTTGAGATGGCTTGGTTGTGATCGGAGTGTATTTCGTTGGACTTTGTTGGGCGGAGCTCCTCCAGCCTACGACCGGGGCCCGTGACGCTGATCCTCCATTCATGGCAGCAGAGAGAAAACAGAAAATGTCCACTGGAAGAATCTGGGAATTCGCTGATCTTCTCCCTGCAAGTTAGCACAGCATGAAGATGCACGTTGATGTTTATGGTCTGGGGACATCACGGCCGTGTCACGGGGAATCCCTGGGGTTCCCGTGGCTCTCGTCCAATGAGGCACCAGTGTTGTGGTTTAAACCACATCTCACTCTCAGGTGAGCTTCCAGCACTTTATGGGGGTTTGGTGGGGTTTCAACCAGTTTTCTTTTTCCATGTTGGCCACTCTCTCTGTCCCAACACTGGTGTTTAAATTCAGCTTAAAGACAGAAAAAAGAATAATGACACTTTTTGTTCTCGAGCTGAATGTTCAAATCCCAGCTGCAGTTTCTTTGACGGCTGTCCTGCCGAGCCCCTCCACCATCATCCCTTCTTATTGATCTGCTCTCAAAAACCCACAACTGCAGATTTAAGGCCTTCGGTGCTTCTGCGTGCGACATAAAACATGCACACTTATTTACATTCACGTTGCACACGCGTTCACTCACAGCGACAGTAGGCCTGAGACGCCATCACGGCGGTTTCTCTCCATCTCCGTTTCAAGTCTGACTCAAGATTAAACCCAGTTATGAAGATTACCTGTGACCTTCAACCTTTTGCTTGCCCTGAATTAACCCCTCTTCATCTCGGTGAGTGATGACCTCGTACAAAAGGCACTGCATGTGCGTGCGCGGCTCATTCTTGTGCAGCTCAGCTCACTCTCAAAGTAAAATATGACTTTGGAGGGGAGGTGAATTGACTCTCTGTGTATCATCCCTTTGAAAGGCTTCATCATTAAGAAGTATGAAGGTACATTCATGCCTTTCCTTTGTTCACTCGTTCCCCGTCAGTGTGTCGTCACTATCTGCCGTTTTCTCTCTTGATTGTCGCGATCTGTCTTTCATCTCCAGTCTGTCTCTGCTCCTCTGTGCTGTGTGATGCCACGCTGCATAATACAGCCGGAAAGGATCCGTCAAAAAGTTTTGACGGGTTCACACGGGACACCATTTGCTGTCTTGATGATTTGTGACACACTATTCGGGAGGGAATTCTATTTCGTAGTGGTACGAATTTAAACGCTAATTAAGCATTGCTTTATGTATAATAATAAACAACATGTATCAGGATAAGCTGTCTGAGCTTTCTGCTGTTCATCTATTTTATTTAGTACTTACTTTTTTGGAAGTGTCAGGAAATGCTTAAAAGTACAAATCCAATGTTCATGCTGCAAAAGAGAGCCATAAAGCAACACAAGAAAACCTCTTACAGGGACAGTAGTGATGTTGAGAGGTGTGGGTGTGAGAGGTTCTGCTGCAGAGTGTTTTACCGGAGGCGATGGAGTTTGGAGAAACAAAGCGATGAACTTCTGCGGACGGTGAGAAGCAGCACAATCTATTTGATCCAAAACGCCAATGATCATGAAGGATGAAAACAGGCATTCGAGTTATTTAAGGCTCAAAATATAACGATCTGATCCCATCCAAATGTAGTGCAGTGCATTAACATTACATAACACACAGACACATCAAAACATGATGAATAACATTTGTTTGGGACCACATTTTATACATTTTGAAATAGGGAAGTGAGTTTTCTTATTTAAACATGCTGGCCTTACAAAAGGTTGAATATGTCTTCTGCTTATTGCCCGACTGAAACAAACTGGAGAACCATGAATAACCACATTGCATTTTATACAACAGTTAGAAGTATTCAGGTTAAGATTTATTTTGACCTTTACACATAGTTTGCATACAGAAGCCACCAGACTCCTTTGACAGAAGATTTAATTTCACCTCACAGAACAGAGGAGTTGCTGGTCTACTGCTGCCCCATCGGTTAGTTAGTTCGTGGTATTTTGTGGCTGTGGTGAACTTGAACTAACCATATAAAACACAAAAGTAGATGGATACGAGCACTTCAGTTCCCTGTTGGAAAGGGCTGCCAGACAGCTAGGCGAAGCAGTAACAATATTCTATATATAGTGAACATATTCCTTCTCTCAGGGGTCCAAAACAAGTCCACAGCAAAAGCTTTGCTGTCACTCCTGTCCGCTTCTGCAAACTCAATCTACTGTCGTGAAACACTTTGGAGAAGAACCTCACACAACCACACGCCGGCGCATCGCTACTGTCCCTTTAAACACCAACAAACCCATTTGATCTAACATTCAGAGATTTTATAACGATGCAATCTATGTGTAAAGGTCAAAATAAATCTTAATCTGAATGCTTCCAACTGTTGTATACAATGCAATGTGGTTATTACAGGTTATTCATGGTTCTCCAGTTTGTTTCAGTCGGGCAATATGTTAGGTAGGGCAAGGTTTGGACCCAAACGCAGCAGGCAGAGTTCTCAAAAATACACGGGATTTATTATTAATAACTAGCAGAAACAGGGACAAGAACCAGACAGGAACAAAATGAACAGACACAGAACAAGCAGAAAGACACAAGCTAAATACACTGGGGAAACGAGAAACAGGTGGAGACACAGGATAAAAAAGTAAGAAAAGACATGCCCAATCAGAAATATCAATGTCCGTATATTATTATTTCTCCCTCTCTGCAGACCGTTTACATCTTCTGTGCTCTGGCCCTTGTCTGTGATGACTACTTCGTCCCATCGATGGAGAAGCTGTGTGAGGTAGGAATGGGAGATTTTGAAGGTCTGACACACTTGATTTCAAATCTTAAATATCTATTCAGAATATTGAATATTAAAGACTGAACAAGCGACAAAAAGAGGTGTGTCGGTAGTATTCAATAAAGGGACAGTCGGGATGTGCTGTTCTTCATAGTCAGTGTTTACTGCAGTAGATGAAGCAAAGCAACATTCTGCTGTGGACTAAAATAATCAATATATACACTACCGTTCAAAAGTTTGGGATCACTTAGAAATGACTTTATTTTTCAAAGAAAAGCACTGTTTTTTCAATAAAGATAACATTAAATTAATCAGAAATACACTCTCTACATTGTTAATGTGGTAAATGACTATTCTAGGTGGAAACGTCTGGTTTCTAATGAAATATCTCCATAGGTGTATAGAGGCCCATTTCCATCAACTATCACTCCAGTGTTCTAATGGTACATTGTGTTTGCTAATCGCCTTAGAAGACTAATGTCTGATTAGAAAACCCGTGCAATTATGTTAGCACAGCTGAAAACAGTTATGCTGGTGATATAAGCTATACAACTGGCCTTCCTTTGAGCTTGAAGTTTGTAGAACAAAATTAATATTTCAAATATTAATAATTATTTCTAACCTTGTCAATGTCTTGACTATATTTTATATTCATTTGAAAAATAAAAGTGTGATTTTTCATGGAAGACACGAAATTGTCTGGGTGATCCCAAACTTTTGAACGGTAGTATACGTTTTAGATGTATAATGTATATTTAGGACACAATTTCAACTATCACCTAAATAGATCAACAGTCGAGAACTCAGCTAATCTACTTCATCGGGGCTGTGTGGGTGTGAGTCATGATTACAACGTACCGCTTTATATCAAATACAAGAAAGGACTGCCATATCTCCTGTTACACATGTAGAAACACATCAGCCAGAAATCATACATGTACTTTAACCGTTTTCTCATTCTTTAAGTAACTGAATGCTAAACTGTTCATATGTATACTGTGTATTGAAATGTATTCCTGTTTCTATCTTAATAAACAAGGTGTTGCTGACTCCCAGTAAAAAGTACGATCAGCCAAGTGTCAGGGTCTGGGTTATGGGTTATGGGTTATGGGGTAGTTGATGAGGAATTCCTAATCGCATCGTTTTATTTGTCTCTTTCAGCGTCTCCAACTCAGCGAGGACGTAGCAGGTGCTACCTTTATGGCCGCTGGCAGCTCGGCTCCGGAGCTCTTCATATCCATTATAGGTATTCACCTCAACCAGCCCTCCATCTCGTTGCCTCCTCCGCTCCGACTGAAACACATGCCACAACAAGTGAAGCAAACATGCATGTCTTCTACTGGGTTTCAGTATTCTGAATCCCATCAGCATCACATTAACCCCTGAGCCTCACTTTAAAGATTTCACTCTGATGTCCTTCACCAGCCATGGTCTATTCAGGGCATTTATACTGGACAGAAGAACATACAACAATAACAGCAACACAAACCATAAAATGCAGAGAGGTGAAATGAAAACAATATAAAACAACCATGTCTGTGAATGAACCAAAGCAGGAACACTGTCCAACAACCACAACATCTAGCATTCACTTCAAATGACCTGTCTCATTTTAATGTGAAGAAAACTGAAAGCTATTTTACCAACCTCTTTATTGATCTGAGGCGTGTGTGCGATGACAAATGGATTTTATTTTTAAAATATTAGTGAGAAGGAGTGCAAGTATTTCCCTTTTTCACTGAGAGAAACCCATTCCAGTGGGCAGTGTAGTTCAAATAGCAAACATCACCCTAACCGAGCGTTCTGATGTGTTATGAAGGAGAGCATTTAAGATTTGACACAGCTTGCTCCACAGATGCTGTATTCGCATAAAGAATGGTGTCATCTGCATAACAATGTGCTTTGCAGTTGTCTACTGATGCACACGTCTCTAATATACAAAGAACAATGGGCCTGAAATGAAACATTGGGGCATCTTAACTGGGTCTGACCGTCATTATTTAGGCTTCAGTTTATTATAGGAGCCGAGGTTCAACTTCTCCATAATCCGGTATTGACAATAACCTAGGTATTTAAAAATGAAATGCCGATATTATTTTGATAATACATGTTTTATGGGTTTTTTTATGAGAGAAATAAATGGAGGAAGGGAGAGGAAGAGGAGAAGAAGGAGGAGGAGGGAGAAAGAAAAAGAGGAATGTAGAGGGAGAGATATATAGGGATGGAGGTGGAGACGGAGAGGAAGGGTGGGAGTGAGTGAGAGAGAGGAAAAGGAAGAGAGAGAGAGGGAAGGAGTGAGAGATGGAGGGAGAGAGAGAGAAGGAATGGAGAGGAAGAGGGATGGAGTGAATGAGGGATGCAGGGAGAGAGGAACAGAGAGGTCCATGACCAACGTGACATTCCTACGTGTGACATCTGTTTGTCAGCACCGCGCTGCAACTGGAAATGTCAAGTGTACAACACGTGATGTGTGCTCTATGGAGTCTTGATGTGTGTGTGTGTGTGTGTGTGTGTGTGTGCTGGCTAATTCCCTCCTCAGGGGTTTTCATAACCAAAGGTGACATAGGTGTTGGGACCATCGTGGGTTCAGCCGTCTTCAACATCCTCTGCATCATCGGTGTGTGCGGCTTCTTCGCCGGCCAGGTATGACGTCACGGCAGCGTGACACAGGACAGCTGATCCCCACACTGACCTGGTGGCATTTCACACAGGCTAATGTCACCGTTACATATTCAGCCACACACACACACACACACACACACACAGTTGATTAATGCATGCAGGAGTCCATGAACCCGACTGCATTCAATTTTCGCTTCAGATGAAATCCACTCCCTGTGTAAACCGCATAATGTAGATTTGATTCATATAGTCCGTGATGTTTTTAAACCTCAGATTTCTCTTTTATTTCATGTGACTTTCTGAAAGACCAAAGTCCGGGATTAAAATGTTCCTGAACACTCTTCAGACACTTGTCATTCGTGACATGATTTCCTCTCGTTTTCCCCTCTGTGCTCGATGTGCTTGACCAGCCACGTGAACATTATGGAATACAATAAGCGGTTCAGCGCGCCTCGGGGGGACGGGGTGTGGTAAAGAAGCCGCTGCACCTCGCCGCTGTTTGTTAGCGTTAGCCGGCTGGCCGTAGCGGGTTCCTCCCTACAAAGGTGTGACCTCTGACCTTCCACTTTCTTACACGTGACATACTGGGAACGGCGTGCGGGTTCTAGCCTCGAGTCTCTCATAGGAGTGTAACTTTTGACTCCTGTGTCTCATGATGTCAGAGGTTTCTGTTTCACAGAGCTGCATGAACTACAGCTAAGATAAGAGCTGCTATTAGAACGTTTAAATTGTAAGCTGCATACATATTCTTCTCATCTCTTTTCCCCCCCCTGCAGGCAGTGAAGCTCTCTCATTGGGCTCTACTCCGAGATTCTATTTTTTACACCTTTTCTATCATGGCACTGATTGCGGTAAGAGCTCGACTTCTGCAGAAAGTGACTTACTGTGAAGCATAAAAGGCGCTTTATGCTTCCAATACCCAGCATGCCTTTCATCCACTGTCCGTCTGGAGGATCATGAGACGGTGAAGCTGTGTCTGCTCTGCCACTCAGCAGCTTTCACACAACACAAGAGAGGAATCCTGTCCTCAATGAGCTCAGGGCGCAGGCTGAAGAAAGACCACATCGCTGGGCGGACTGGTCCCAGTACACCAATGCCCTCACCCTGTAATGCACAAAGACAATCCAATAGTCTCACACATATAATCACATAATAGTGAATTGGATCATTCTTCAAAATGAATACTTTTACATTTGATACTTCACGTATATTCTGCGGACAATACTTGGGTATTTTTACTCGAGTAACATGTTGAGCAGTGAGTCATTTGACTTTGTAGTATTGGTACTTTTGATCACGTGAAGATGTGAGTGCCTCCTCCAGCTCTACAAAGGCATCACAGCAGGTGGGTTTTAAGTGTAGGCAAACATTTAGCTGTCTCTTTGTGAAGTCTGATTGGCTCATGTGTTGCTTCACGACACGCACACACAAACAATGGATACGTCACCACGGTGATCTGTGGCAGTGAGTCACATTGAGATCCATGACTTCTGGAGGCCACAGAGCAAACCTCGCGAGGTCTTCTTTTAACTTGTTTCTGTCTGCATGAGCTCTGGATTGGTCCTATGCTGGAATAGATGCTTATCTGCCTCCACCTAATGTCCCTTTGTGTCCTCTTTGTCTTTATAGTTCATCTACGATGAGAAGGTGTGCTGGTGAGTAATTATAAACCATAACCAGATCAAATATTCTGCATGATGAAGCTTTTTGCCGACCTTGCATCTGTGTGCAGGTGGGAGTCTCTCGTCCTGATTCTCATGTATGTCGTCTACATCGTCATCATGAAGTGAGTGTCCTCATCAGGAACGGCTCATGCCTTCAGTTGATTGGTTCGCTGCCTTTGGTTGTAAAAGTTGCGGCCCTCGTCTTCGCCGTGCGTCATTTCCAGGTTCAACAACAGGGCCCACCGCTACTTTGACCGCCTCAAGAGGAGCTCTGTGAACCTGTCCAACGGGCTGACGGGGAGCACGGATCTAGAGGACAATGTCACGTGTGACGCCACGGCCGTCCTGCTCAAGAAAGGTAGCCGCCGTCTGCTCTGCAGGGCTGTGTCGGCCTGAGCTGATCCTCTCCGCTCACTGGCGTTTGCATCGGTATGAAGGCATCTGTTTGTGTTCCAGGGGCTCAGATGACTTAGTGGACAAGCTTCTGTTGCCGGCATAGATCCGAGCCAGTGTCACTCCCGAAGTAACTCTGAGTGTCGCTCTGACGCCGTGTAGATGAGTACCGGGCCTCAGTAACACCAGAGCCACGAGGATTCACCTTCTAGCCTCCGACTCGAGCAGAGCTCGCTCCCTCAGCTTCTCCTGCATCTTTTTGTCACTAGCCCACAGAAACCAGCAGGGTCCCGGGACGAGTGGATCTTTAGATTCTCCTCCCTCTGGGGGAGATAACCTCCTCGTTTCTGTCTCCACGCAGGCTTTCTGACGGGACTTGTTGTAGGCTCTAATCACGGTTGGCAGGTGGAGTGCAGCTTTTGGGGGAAGAGATGATCAATTGAGCCTGCTATGGCTTCGGGAAGCACTCGTCCCACTTGTTCAGTCCTGGCACCGATAGCGATACCTGGGCTCTCGGATACCGAGTACGGACTATATAGCAGTGATTAAAGAGTAAGCTGTATGCCTCGCCATCAGGAGGAGACCGATAGCATTCTGTTCTGGTTCAGGCAACACCACTGACGTAAACAACAGAAAAACCTGCATGATCTGTCACTTCAGGCGCTAATTAGCTTGGAAGCTAGATCCAGCCGCCCCAGCTGTCAATCAAAGTGGCACACAGGCCCACCCACCCAGAGGGTTAGAGAGAAACCAGGGGGAAACAACAGTTCCTTTCTTTGAATAACAAGACGATATATTGATATTTTTGGCTGATGTCTAATTGTGCTTCCAGTTGGATTAAGAAGTAAACAATCAGCTCGGCAGTCAGCTGATGGTGTGTGGTTGTGTGGTTGTGTGTGTGTGTGTGTGTTGTTTCTCTCCAGTCAACTTCCACTCTAAGCCGTCTGTGCTGATGGTGGACGAGCTGCTGTGTGCGTACCCCCA
The DNA here is from genome assembly GCF_029220125.1 of Pseudoliparis swirei. Taxonomy (NCBI): domain Eukaryota; kingdom Metazoa; phylum Chordata; class Actinopteri; order Perciformes; family Liparidae; genus Pseudoliparis; species Pseudoliparis swirei. Next base: position 14,826,207 of record NC_079411.1, read on the forward strand.
CCAGATGTCCTTCTGCGAGGCCGGCATGAGGATCATGATCACCAGTCACTTCTCCCCCAGGACGCGCCTCGCCATGGCCTCTCGCATGCTGATCAACGAGGTACACGTCCACACACACGTCACTTTGAAAGGGTCCAAAGAGTCCGAGCGTGAATTCAAACCAGATCATCCTGTTTGGGTTCAACGTAGAGGGAGCGGGTTATAATCCTCTCAGATACTCGTCTGCTGCAGACTACAGTCTGGATGTTAATCCAAACCAAACTGACTGAAAGAGGAGAAAAGAATACTTCTGTTTCAGACAAATATAAGAGGCTGACACAAATGAAAGCAGTGTTAACTGGTACCACCCAGAAGCATCCCAGAGAGAGCAGCAGAGACCCGCGTCTCCCACACTGAGCTGATGTTCTATAACCTCCCCCAGAGACAAAGGCTGATCAACACCACCGAGACCCGAGTCAACCGCGTCACCAACGGCGACCCCGACTCCACCGCCAGGGCTCAAGGGAGGCGGGGCTTAGTGAACGGGATGGGCGGAGTTGAGCCGGGTCTGAACGGGAGGTGTGGACTCCAGCGGCTGGAGTCCGGCAACGAGACCGAGAAGGAAAACGAGGATAACGAGAACAACGAGAACGACGAGGACGGAGAGGGAGAGGATGGCGATCACGGCCCCCTGGTGCCTTTCAAAGTTCCAGGTACAGCACTTTGAAATGTAACCATCCCTGACAGTAAGTGCTTGTTCGTGGGCTCTGAGGCCATCAGCGTGTCTTCTGTTCGTCCCTCCAGCCGGGGCCTGCAACAAGCTGAAGTGGCTCACCATGTGGCCACTGTCCCTGCTTCTGTTCCTCACCGTGCCCAACTGTGCCAAGCGGCGCTGGGAGAGGTGGTTCATGGTCTCCTTCTTTACCGCCACCCTCTGGATCGCTGGCCTCTCCTACATCATGGTCTGGATGGTCAGTCCAGTCACATCCAGAGGCCTCATTACAGAAGTGTGAAATCTCATTTCTCTGTAGGATGACATGTAGGACGATTGGTATGATCCCAGCCAACCCGACTAACTGTTAATAACAACGTAATAGGTAATTAATAAACAATAATCAATCCTCCATAGACTCGATCGGAGCCTCAGATTGCTCGTAGCGAGCCAGAGGCACGTAAGAGCCATTAACATTACGGTGTGTCCGTCTCCAGCAGCCCGCGGTGCATTCTGGTACATTCCGTGCATCCCAAAGGTAGATCCGGACAGGAGCTCTGAGCCGGGAAGGGACACAGCTATGACTTTAGGAATGGCCTCTGGAATAGGAAGATTGAATATTCCTTGCAATTGAAACTCAAGACGGGACAAGCAGCGAGGACATGTTTCTGTCACGAGGCCTCTGGTCGTGAACTGTTACTCTGCTTTTATCGTTAGTTTGAGGATCTTGAAAGCTCGATCTTTCATTTCTTAAGGAGTGACTCAGTAGTCGCATCAGGAAGGTGTTTAGCCAGAAGCCGAGGACTGAAATCTGTATCAGGGCTTGAACGAGCTTCTCACACAGGATGAATTTATTAAAAAGCAGAATTTAAAAGCACCTTATTGGTTAGTATACAGCCTCAGAGTGACTAGTTCAGTAATGTGACAGCTGTCGACTAGAAGTAACTAGATTGCGTTACTGGAATGAGCACTTAATTATGTTGGTAATCATTTTCATAATGCCACTTATAATTCAAGATTCTATTGAAATATTAAAATATAAATAGAGGTACAACATTCAAAATGCAATTGGAACGTATGTATAAAGTCAACACTGTTGATAAATAGTAACATATTTCAGGTTTTTCTAATCTAAATATGAATAAGTCCAATCCCATTGTCTAACCGTGTCCATACAGTCCCTCAGTGGGACCGTAGCTCCGCCCAGGTCCGGCTGTGTGAGGCTGTCGTTTCACCGCTGAGCGACGTGTGAGCCCTGAATGTTGGCTTTCAGGTGACTGTGATCGGCTTCACCCTGGGCATTCCAGACGTCATCATGGGCATCACCTTCCTGGCAGCAGGCACCAGCGTCCCAGACTGCATGGCTAGTGTTATAGTCGCACGGCAAGGTACACACACACACACACACACACATGGCAAGTTGAAATAAATCCCTGTGCTGTTAGGAGTTGTTTACTTGTCCTCGTGAGGCCGTGACGGCGTTGCTCTCCTTGCCTCAGGTCTGGGGGACATGGCCATCTCCAACTCCATTGGCAGTAATGTGTTTGACATCCTGGTGGGCCTGGGCCTGCCCTGGACGCTGCAAACGCTCTGCATCGACTACGGCTCTGAAGTGAGTGCCGCCCCGCTCAGCCAGAGGACTCAGCGGGGCGGTGTGTGCATGGAGGACGGCCTGATAGTCAGAGCGATGAGACACAATATTCATGGGGGGGGGGGCACGGTGTAGCAGCTCGCACCGAGAACATATTATGTGCTTATTATGCTGCCGATTGCACTTCACAGTACAGGTGTAACAGAATGTTTGGTCCTTCCTCAGATCCATCTCAACAGCAAGGGGCTCATATTCTCAGTTGGACTCCTGCTTGCCTCCGTATTCGTCACAGTAAGTAACATTTTTAAATACTTTTTATTTTGTACACATTTGTAACAGCAGCTTCTGTTGTTGTTGTTATTGTTGCTTAGCCTTTCTGAGGCTGCAGCCAGTCCTGCTAATTTGTGAACACATTGATTTATTCACGCACACTCAGGACTTTGATTGAAAAATCATTTTTAAATGTCTATTAACAGCATCATTTACAGGTTGATATCCAACCCAATTCAGGCGACATATCATGAAACAAGCCATTTATATGTCAAATCAGACACTCGGCTCCCCCGCATATTCAGAATGGAGCGACCCATGTTTCATCACCACATTTCTCCGCCACTGCGATGATGCGACTGTGAGATTTGTGATTCAGGCTCCTTAGATCAGAAGTCAGCCCGACTGATAACAAAAATAAATTTATGTTCAAATCAGTACCCACAATCCACATACCATAGGTATATAGCTACATATGGGATGATATTCCCACCAACATTCATCCTGGGACCACAAGGCTGATACAATCTGGTTATTTGGCTCAAAGAACATTTTCTCCACATGAGGTCACTCATCTGTCAGGAAGAATTGATATGGTGCATGAATGGATGATCATTGAACGTAGAATATGGCAACCTCGTCCCTCGGCGCATGGAAACACCATTTGGAACCGGATGTGGAGTCCCATCCCCAGCAGGCTGGATGATTGGGGTGGAGGCGGGGCCTATCAGATGACCTCCATAGGAGGACAAAGAGCGCATCATGTGGTAAAACCAGCGCGCTCGTGATTCTGCTGCTATTTTCATGCATTTTGTTAAAGAAACACAGAAGCTCATGTGGACAAAATGACCCGGACCAGACTGATCGTGTCAGGATGTCGTAGTCAGAGAGAGAGCGAGGACAACGGTCCACAGAAGATTTAATCTTTCGCTCAAAACAGGTCAAGGGCAAACACGAACTAAACAGGGCAACCCCTCACTGGGGAATGAGACAAACAGGGTTTAAAGACACAGAGAGGTGCAGGTGATTGGACAACGGGGAACGAGACACAGGTGGACACAATGAAGGCGGGGCTAGCAATCACACAGAAGGAAACAATCAGGAACAGGGCAGACAATTACAAGGACAGGAAATGCAGGGAAACAGAGGACAAGAGAGACAGGGACTTCAAAATAAGACACAAAACAAGACACAGAACTCCGGGTCATGACAGATCGCCCCACCCGTCCTCGTGTCCAAGTCTGCTCTTTGTGGGACGGCCATGCTAATCGTTCACCTGCCAGTATTTAGATTCTCTGTGCGCTGTAGTTACCATCCGTTCTCCGTCCATCCTGTCTGCAGGTTCTCGGCGTCCACCTGAACAAATGGACTCTGGACTGGCGACTGGGCCTGGCCTGCCTCATCCTGTACGCCATCTTCCTCTGCTTCTCCATCCTCATCGAGTTCAACGTCTTCATCTTCGTCAACCTCCCCATGTGCCGAGACATCCACTGACCTCCCCCCTCCTGCCTCTGGTCGATAGAGGAAACCTCACCTGGCTTCCAGTTTCTCTGCGCCTTGAAAACAAGTCCGACCTTTTTCTTTTCTTTTCTTTTAATAGAAAGATAGAGCTCTTTCGGTGCAATAACACCATAAGTTGTAGTTAGTTTGTTGGGACCAGAACGCAGAGATGGCCTCCGATCGTCTCATGAACCCAAAGGTCGTGTTGGGCTCCTGCTGCTGAAGACGCTGCTGCTGGCTGGAGGAACCAGAGAGATCCTGCACTAACGGACCTTTTTAGCTGGATTCTTTGTTACTCTTTGTAAAAGTTTGAATATAAGCACACCACTTAGGTATTTCGAATTCAAACCTGGCATTCTCTGTGTAAATATACATATGTATGTAAATATATATAATATTAGCTGGTACATGGGATTCTCTTCTGCACCACTGCATCAGGGCTTGCCGAGCCGTCGTGATCTGGTCCAGATGTGTCCGTGCTCAGCACCAGCTACACAGCATGCTGTAGTCCAGATGTGTTAACACACTGTTCACATACAACACACGTCTGCTTCCTTCTTCTCAAGTATAATAATATTGAATAAATGACACATAGCTAAAGCGTCTGCTCTGAGGGAACTGACATCCATCACTGTCACTTTAGAAGTATTATTCCATCGTTGCAAAGCGTCTGCAGCTACTCTCAACATAGAACTACTGAATTTACAGTCCCCTCTAGACGGTAGACGTCATGTTCATACTAAAGAATCATTTTTGAGTGTAATACTTGTAACTGCTTTAAGCCAAAAGTATTTTTAAAATAGGAGTAAGAAATGTTAGATTTGGACTTAAGAGTTAGCGTGAGTGCCCTGTGCGCACGTGTGTGTGTGTGTGTGTGCACATGCAGCCATGTCACAGTCTCGAGGGGGAGCCAAGGCATTACTGTTACTGGGAAGACATGATCATGATTTATTTATGAATTAATTTATTCAAAGATCATGTCTAACCACCAGTTTCAGCCCTTTGCACAGGCTTTACTGTATAGTTAGGTAAGGTATTTACTGGAGCGTACCTAACATGTAATAGTACTGGGAACTGACTTGATGTTGTTTATATCTAATAATAGTACTTTATAATGTATACGATTTGTATAGTTTGGAAAGATATTGCAACATTTGTATATTGTACAAACACATGGGGGGGGGGGGGGGGGGGATTCGGTGAGACACGCCACGTTTATCACATGAGTGGAAGACAATCCAGTGGTGTGATGAAGAGTCACTTAACATGGTTTCTTAAACACAGGGGGCATAAACACAGGGATTGCTTAACACTGCTTAAACTCTCTGCCAACACATCCTGCTTGTCTTTGAGCCCCAAACAAACAAACACCTGTGTCAACAGTATTCAGCATGAGTTCTGACAAAATGTGGGAGCTATGTATTTCAATGTTTTACCTTCAACGATTCTCGTTGAGAATTCTCATATTAAATAAAGTTGCCGCTTAGTAAAACAACAAAAAAAGAAAGGGAAAAGAAAGCCTCCTCTGTAGGAGTTGCTGCTCTTCCTGCAGCCACCAGAGGGCGCTGATGAGCGCTGTGGGTCATTTACACAGCCGGTACGAGGCGGTGAGGGAGTATTTACACTGCAGGGGTGCTCAATACGTCGATCGCGATCGACCGGTCGATCGCGGCGACCTGCCAGTCGATCGCGGCGTTGTATGGTAGTTCGCATGATATTAAAAAAAATTGGCCCGCCCCCCTGTCACTTTCTCTATGGCGCCACATTACAGCAGCAGCATGTCATTTATGTCTCTACGTGTCGCGTTAACAGTCCTCTGCCCGCCGTCTCGTGCACCGCGGAGCTCCGACACCGGTTTGCGCGCATCGGGACGGAGCAAAATAAAAGTCTAGCACCCCCCGTCAACAATCCTTCAAGGCTCGCGCGCGACTCTCACTAGCACCCCCCCCCGTCGGTCGATCGCCTTGACTCGGTCACATAATAAGTAGCTCGCATGCTGAAAAAGTGTGAGCACCCCTGATTTACAGGTAGGCTACTAGTAATCTTTCATCATTCAGATTATTTTGTGTGTAATTTTAATGCATCACCGAGATAATTTTCCTCCTATTAGAAAACAGATGTTGGAATAACTAAGCGGTGGTATTTGAGATCTGTCCCTATTTAGACTGTAGGCCTGCAGCAGTTAGTGTTCAGCTGATAAGTGTTATGCTCATGTCTCTTTGAATTGTTTGTAAATTCTCATTTCTTTTGTTGATGAGGACCTCTGGGCACAGAGATGAAGATGGTGGCCTTGTTCCCAGTGGTCTTCTTGCAATAAACTGATTTACATCCACAAATCACTCCCCCATGTCTTTGTGGGCTCAGCACTGAAACAGCAAGTTGTATAGCAATAAAGTGAGACACATACCTTTTTCATACATCTGAAATCAACGCACTTCTTCTCCTTGCACTAAAAGGTAAGAATCATCATTTTGAGCATATTTTCTCCACTTGGGAGGGGGGGGGGGGGGGGGGGGGGCTGCGAAGCACTATGCTGTGGACAGGTCCTGGAGCTGCAACTGCATGGACACCCGGTGATATGGTGTGTTGCTGGTGAAAATCACTGAAAACTGAACAGGTGGAGAGGAGGTTAAGTCAAAGAGACGTCCAATGAAACGGACGCACACACACACACACAAGCCACCACCTTGTGTGAGCGGCACATCCACACCGTCTTGTATTAATACTTCTGCAAATGCATTTTTGAATATATCCACGATTAAAAAGGAATACAAATGCATTCAAAAAGACAACGCACTTGAACACGTTTTTAATTTCTTTATGTAAGAAATTAATTTCATTTTTGTTTCTCTTTTATCTTTTGGACCTTGGCGATTCGAGAATCGCCTTCCCACCCCACCCACCCTTTCTGTGAATCTCACAGAGCCCCACACCCCATTACCTCTCTTACCACACGTCGTGGTGGGGGTTTCTGCCAATTCACAGAACAAATTCCTGCTGGAAGTCACTTCTAGATAGACTCTGGTTCGGTGCGCCGTGACGTCACTAGCGACGTCACAGAGCCAGAGAACAAACATGTCATGTGACAATGTTTCCATGGTGACCTCGTCGGTCCGTGTAGGTTTTGTTCGTCTGTTTTTTCGTTTCATTCAAAATACGGAATAAGGAAATAACGTGGTTTCTTCGTTTACCGTTTGAAACCAAAAACGAAAAAACACTTGTGTATTCCGTTTCTGTCTGGAACCAAACACGATAGAACGGAAGTGCTTAAAATGAAAGTCAAAATAAAAGCCTGTGATATATTTATTCGTATTTACAGTGTTCTATGACGCAAACACATAGCAGGGTAACGTTAGAAGAATATAAATAATAATAAATAAACCTGGATATGTTAGCGACAATGTTGACTGCAGGAAGCTTAATATGCATATATATATAATATATATATATATATATATATATGATGGACCACGATCCAGACCTCCGTGATCCATCATGCAGATGGAGGTAGAGAGGAGGAGTGGGCGGGGCATCAGTAGGGCCATGGTTTCAGACCCAGCCATGTCCAATGGACCCTATAAGACGTGAAGTCACAAGGACTCCGGGGAGGAAGCAGAGTTAATAATGTGCAACGGAGAGATGAAAATTCATCCATAAGTAGAGAGAGAAGAAAGAGGTGCAGTGTATCATAAAACGTCCCCCAGCAGCCTATACAATGTGTCTCATGTTTCCGGTCACTCCCCCCCCCCCCTCCCCGCCCCCCCTCCCCCTTTTTTGGATGTTATGAGAATTATTTATTATTTAGCCATTGGTTGTCCTTTTAAGAGAACCTATGTTACCTTTAGTTCATCAGCCCACATCTCTCACATACATTGTCAAGTGTATTCATTTTGTGATGGACATCATGTATATGTTCAATATTATACTGTAACGTGTCTACATATCAAACGGTCCTCGCAGTGATACCTGGAGTGTGACCACCATGAACATCTGGACAACATGTTAAGAAAAGGTGAAATCTCGTCACCAGTTCCTCAGCCAATCAGGCAGAGGCGTCATGTTACTGTGGCCTCCCCCCCCCCCGCACATCTGGGTCTCTCTCGGTCCTGCTACTCAGGACCCAGCGTCTCGGTCTGTCTGTACGCCGTTAAACATGTAACCGGGCGGGTCCGGGGGACAGCCAGGCTCCTCGGTGTCACGACGAACCCGAACCCAACGGCGGCGGTGCGGCGCGGGCGGCGCGCACTGGAAAGGTGAGTCAAGTCTTTTTGCAACGGGACTCTGGAGGACTCTAACCAGCAAGGAAGTGAATCTATGTACACTGATAACAAAGGGAATGGTAGTTTTTACTCGAGAGGAAAACGTCCCTGATCATTGTGTCTTTGGAAGAGTTAAAAAACGGAGGTCCTGTGCGCAGTGAGCGCGCGCACTGATGGAACCGAGAGCTCAAAGTGTCCGAGCTGCTGCTCGGTCCTCGGTCCTCTCCGAGCAGCACTGTGTTTGGATGCAGGAGACATCAGAGAGTTTACCAAAGATCCAAACTCAGTGTGGCTCTGAGTGGAGCTGAAGTCTCAGAAGCCTTACATGATTAGTGATACAGATTTATATTTTGTATTATTATTTTTTATCTGTGGCTCTTATCTATTTATTTCATGCTTGCACACTTTTCTCCTGCAGAAGCACACGCTGCATGTGATCGCAGGTTCGGGAAGGTCACGTGCTCCTTTCCTGACCATAACAAACGTTACACAGGGAAACAACAAAGACTGCAGTTCTACATCAAGCTACACCGTTTCACTTTTAACAAGCCCTTCCTGACGTTATTATAATACCTTTAATAATAACTGAAATGGTCAATCCCTCTTAAATCCTAGTATTTGAATGGAATATTAATTTCTACCAATTCTCACATTGGTATTAAACCCTGACAGAATGCTGACCAATCCCAATGTTGACCATAACCTTTTCCCACTGGATAAAACCCACCAGCGTGTGGCTTTTGTCTCCAAAGGTTCAGCATTGATATCCCGGTGTGGTTCATTCATCCAACCAGCAGCGATTGAAACTTCATACACTCATTTCAGCCCCGGGGTCTTCTCGGCGCCATGCTATGTGACGCACAGTGAAGTGAGAAGGGATTTGGACGATTATTCTAAGTTATCCACAAAGAAAACATACAATCAATATGCAACATCCTTAAAGCCACCAGACTGCAGTCAGACTCATTGACTAAATAAACCTCATCAAAACCCAACCGTCACCAACTCTTGTTTAAGAGAAAAGAGCGACTGAATAAGTGAGATCCAGAAAAGGAGCAGCGTAACATCATCAATGATTCATAACTCTGTTTTCAACTGTGTGGTTGAACGTGACGCGCCAGAGAAAAAGCAGACCATTGCTTTCCTTGGGTTTTCCCATATGTAAAAAAACCTGCATATTTATTGGATTCATTTTGGTGGAAAAAGAGTGAAATACTAAGTTAGAGACACTGAAGGTATAGGAGTCTTTCTGGGGCTGCTGAGGGAATGTGGATTTAAAATAACACGGGTTATGAAATGAGTAACATCTAAATCTGTGCTGAAAATGAATGCATATACATAAGACATCCTTCCCTGCTCTCTCAACGTGCAGAGGTCTCCTTCCCCGCCCTCTGGGGAAGGAAGTCTCTCACTTGTTTATTTCATAAGGAATTATTCTGCTGCCAAGTTATTGGAGCGTATGAACGTCTGTCTTGGCAACGTGTTGCAACACCTCCACATGATCTGTGAGACCCGTCTGAACGGATCTCTTCGTGAGCAGTGAGCTGATGCCCATCCAGGTAGTGAAGGGACACTTTCCTCTTTTAAGCTGCTTCGGAATCTGCTGGAGAGATTAGCTTCTCTGAGACTTTTCAGGCTTTTGAGGCCGACGGAACCCGAGTTGCATGGAAGTGAATCAGCTGCAAGGTATTTTAACGACTCCGGACTCGTCGGCATTTGATCGTGTGGTGGAGCCGATGGTGTTTGTGTCTGCTGGGCTTAAAAGGACAGTTGCTGTTGTTGTAATGGTCGAGAGAGAGATCGTTCTGCTTTGTCTGTGATTTCTGTGTATTTACATTTTTAAACTGGTCAAACCACTTCTCTGCTAGTTGAAGGCCGAACCGAGAGCCTGGCTGGTTTATGAAAGCAGCAGCCGGTGTGAGAGTAAACTGTGAACACTGGAAGCTTCCACAGGAGCGAACTGCCACCGGGACTGAGTATCAGCTTCCAGCATTGATTCACATCCTGAAATATAGCTTCTTCCATCCCTCCATTGGAACAACAATTACAGGCTTTGGGGGATAAAAGAAATACGTATTATGGGTATAAGTTTGCTTTAGGTTACACCTTGAGCATCGCGTTTGTTTATTGTTTAGACCGATGAAAGTCTGATTGTTAATGATTATTAGAAAAGATCTGAAGCTGTAAGAGGCATATTTTTTCTGTGAATTCGAGGTGGATTTATTGATGTTTATGTGTGGATCATGTTAAAAAGGCCGCTGCAGAGATATTCCGTTACCAGCTTCCAACATGTGGAGGTGTTGCATCCTGGGAAATAGGTTAAAACTATTCTTTGTTGGACAGAATCCAGCAGATCATTTTGAGATCTCCCTGCATGCTTTTCCTTCATAAAATGAAGGCTCATCTCTGACCTGAATCAAACGGGGGCAGGCGGCCATTTCAGCTTTGAGTTCATTGGAGTTCATTTTGTGCTTCAGTGGTGCACATTCTCAGGGAAATATACAATAACAAAAAATCCCAATTTCAAGTTGCCCCCGGGGCCCCTGAGGGTCTGGGGTTGCAGTACGGGCTTGGGCCGAAGTCATTAAAATGTTTACCTTTTGTCTGTCTTTCATTACTCAACCACAACAAGCGCTGCTATGATGGAGGTATTGCAGTATTATCTGGTCATTGGGAGGCTCCCACCCTATCTGCTCATCTGCTCTCCTCCCCCTTTTCCTTTCTACATCTCAAAAACAGGAGTTACGTGGAGATATTGCCCACCTCCTTCCTCGGCTCACCCAGGGTTCCTGGTACTCATTTAAAGGGAATGTCCCAGAGAAAACCGCCAGGGCTTTTCTTCGTCGACCTTTTGGAAAGTTGCGGCTGGGCGGGTCTGGTGTCTGCTTTTCTTACCATTTTTATATGAAGTTTCATCGGTGTTCGCATGTTGCCATTGCAAGCCTGCTGAATCTATAATTAGAGGTTAGGCTGTTGGTCAGGCTGGTGTTTGACTGACAGAACGTCCATAAACAGTTCATGGAAAAAGCTGTGAGCGATCAGACTCCTTCCTGGTGGAGCTGTTTTTAAGGAATAGTCTTTCTAATTGAAGTAAGTAAGTAAAGTAAACGGCCAAGTCAGTGTATTTAAATCAAACTCTTTCCATTCCTCCCTGTCCTGTGAACACACACACACACACACACACCAGCATCTGGTTGGCCTTGGGGCGATAACATGACCCAGGTTTGGGAGTTCTTTTCTGCCCCTCTGACAGCAGCATGTAGCTCAGTGAGCCTGAAACCTTGTTGAAAGAAGCAATTGTAATGAATTGTAAACTCATACCTCATACTAGATATTTATGGATCTAATGTATTGCCTTGATACAATCCACATATTATAACAATAACACATGTATTGTAAAAAAATGAAGGTAAGCAATTTGATTTGTCTAGAATAAATATTCATTCATTGTTACTCACTGTTCTATGATTTCCCACTATTAAAGCATATCAAAATGTCTGTATAACATCCTGAGACATATTCATTAAATTAATAGGTAATTTTACTTCCTAATTCAAGCTATTTGCTTTTATCAGTATTAACGGTGGTTAGGTCTGAACAGCCCTACGCCTTCAGCACGCTTAGTAACAAAGATCCAGAGGTGCACGACCAGCACCGTGATAACTGTGTAGTCGTCACACTTTCAGTTAAATATTCGATGATGTCATTCTCTACGTCCAACGGGGGAACTACGGCGACCATAAAAATGTAGTTCCATAGGTCTGGATGTTGGCAACATTGACGGGACCCTCTGGAGGAAAGAGGCTCAGGACATGGGGGCAAATGGACTTGAGTGCTAGCAAGCCAGGGTGAAGGATGGTGGCTGACAGGCTGCTTCCTTGGGAAGCAGGCTAAGAGTTACGATTAGGACTCGGATTGGGCACTTTTCAGAAAATGGTTGCCTCTCATCTAGGTGGGGAAAAAACAGACTCCCCCATAACCTCTCCTCCTGGTCAGCAGCGTAGTACGCTCATGTGAGAGAGCAGTAATTAGAGTTGATGCAGTCCATCAAAGTCCATAACCTTTTGTGAAAAAAGTGTCTCTCTGCTGGCTCCATATTTTGGATCGGTTCTTACTTTCCCGGTTTAGGATAGATAAAAGGACTCACAGGAAGGGAGTCCAAAGGCAGGCAGAGCAATGGAGGGTAAAATGTGAGAGAGACAGGAAACAAGAGAGACAGATAATGAGAGGACAGAGGCTACGGATTAATACAGTTGTCTGAGATCAAGGGGTGATGGAAAAGGGAAACAAAGAGGGAGAAGGCAGGAGGATGAAAGGAAAAGAAGAGAAGTGAAGGGGGTGGGGAGTCCATAGAACTGTCTGTGGCTAAAGCAGGAATGTCCTCTGGTTGCACCACAGCTGAAGTGTCTGGACTGAAGCGTTCTTCTGACCCACAGAGCTGCAGACCCAGGCGTAAGAGTTCCTCGGTCGGTCCTGTGGACAGGAAGACAACATGGCCTCCAGCTCTCCGCCCAGGAACGCCCTGAGTGGCCTCACAGACAGGAGCGGGAGCTTCTTTAAGGTGAGGACTGATGGATGGTTCATGTGACTGACTTTGAAGAATACAATCCTGTTGAAATATAAAACACAACACTTTCTGTGTTCCAAATGTGCTTTTTGGGAAAGGCTGACTAAACACTTGTTTGTTATGAGCAGAACAACCCAAACCTAAAAGACGAGACTACATCTGGTTACAATGTAGTTAAACCTTCTCTGTTTTACCCCCATAAAGAAATGTATCATTTACATGTACAGCATATAACAAGTGCTGGCTGGTGAGATAGACACACCTAGCTTTGGCTGAAGTAAAGGCAACTTAAAGTGTTCCACTTGGTGGTTCTTGGCGACCCCTGTGGACAAAAGTGTCCATGCTTTCCTGGAACGAAGACTACATTTCCCATGAGCACCACTGATAATAAGTTCATTCACTGTTCGCACAGTCCATACCTAGGAAAAGTAACACGGCAAGTTTGTCTATGACTCTCTGCATTGTGAGCCGTGACATACAGGAGGCGAAAGAAGCCGGGAGATACATGAAGGCTGTACTCTAGGTTGAAATGCACTTATTGTAAGTCGCTTTGGATAAAAGCGTCTGCTAAATGACATGTAATGTAATGTAATGTAATATTTTAAACATTTAAAAAGCTCAGGGTGGATATAGTTTATACTGATGTAACGGTGTAGGCTGAAGCCTTAGCTTATTACACCTTTCACAAACTTCTCATTGAATATAAACACTCAATAGATTACAAAATATATAAAAAGTAAGATGATTAAAGCCAGGGTAGGAAAATAAACATGATATATTTGTTGAAATTCTAATTACATCCTGAGTGCAATCAATGAAACAAATGCTCTGACAAAAAATAGGAAGAAGATCTGCTCTTGCTGCCATGAGGGTGTGTATATTTTTACCAGTGTTGCTACAGCAGCGTCATCAGAACTTCTTAGTTCATTCAGGTTGTTTGTCTCTCGCTTTTAACTGACGTTTCTTCCATCCTCACGAACACTAAACGCGTCTGTCAAAACCAAACATAGTTTCCCGGTGACTCCATTCATCGCTTTACCAGAAGTCCATGCAGAGAATCACTTACCTCCACAGACACACACACACACATACACACACACACACACACACACACAAGTTTAAAGGAGCTGAATGAATAACTCTCTGGTGTGCGTTTATGTTTGAAGCCACTCAGCAACATACGTGTTCACCTTCATTTTCTAGATCAGGAGTTTCCATGTCTTCTGCTATGGCTCCTTCCCCATTTTCATTTTCTCCACTGGCACATTCATATCTCTCGCTGCGGAGCTCCTCCTACCCCGTGCTTCCCCTTTGTATACAGCATTCCTGTGCTGGAATTGAGGTGGGACCAGTTTCCATTGTTTTTTGTTGTTTCACCTGAGCTTTAAGGAGATACAGTAATATCAAATCCATAATATTGAATAAGAATTAGTGTTTGAATATGTAACAAATAGATTGAAATAGAACTATTGCAACAACTTCATGATTTGTTCATCCAACCAGGCAAATCCCAAAACTTTTTTTTCAAAATAATACAATCAGATTCGCACTTTGTAACCTCAAAACTGATCTCAGTCGGCAGCTTGTAGTTCTGCTAGTTTAAACGGACAACTGCAGCTTGTCATTATGCTCAGGTGTCTCCTCCCAGTGAGGATGTGAGAGAGATGCGAGGAGGGAGGAGCCACATGAGCAATCCTTGGTTCCATAACGTCCGTTACTGATGACGTGCCGAAGCTGTCAGAGCCACCGGTGTGCACAACCTCTTATTTAGGAACAATTTCTGTATTTTCTGCAGCACAGTTCTAGGGTGCATCTGTGTTTCCATGCTCCAAGCTCCTCCTCGTCTCCTTGAGGTGCATTTCAGGGATTTGAATTGCATTTCCGTGATGGTGGAGGGGGAGTGAGGTCCGTGTCCCCGGAGGAGAGAGATGACACGAGGAATAAGCACGAGTCAGCAACTTTGTCTGTTTGTAGCTTGTAGCTTTTGGGTTCTCACTGCTTTTGACAGCACATGTATGAGAGAGCTGGCTGTCCCTCTACAGGGCTGTCCCTGTCTTCACCAGGGCTCTCGTTGAGCGTCCTCACTTTGGGTTTGAAGTGGACAGCGCTCAGGGCTCAAGCGGAACGGTGTGAGACTCTAGCAGGGCTGGTTCCACTTAGTCGCACGAGGGGGGAGTCAGAGGGGACGGTGGTTGCTGTGGTCTGGAGCCCAGCTGGACAAGGAGGCCTCCTCCTGGTTGAAATGTAAAGTGTTCCTACATGGTGCATTGTGTTTGCACGACATAGGGTAAGCTTACCTAAAGAAGTCTGACACGATGACACTGACATGCCTCACATTTCCGGTCTTCATTATATTGCGCTCTGCAGACAGGAATCGTGAGGCTGCTGAGGACACAAGAACTGTTTGACCCAGATCATCAGGGTACAGCAGCCAAACGTCAACATCTGCTCGGATGTGTTTTGAGGAGGTTCTGCAATGTAGAATGAGGGAATGTGGACTTGAGGTTGAAAAAAGAAAACAACAACTTGAGGAACAATTAGTTGAATGCAGCTGAGCAGTTTTTCCATTCTATTTTTAAAATGTTTCGAGCGGGAGTTGGGGGATTTATAATAGCGTGCTGAATTAAATTCTGTCAGGACGTATTGTAATATCTTTCATTTCTTTACACCAGAGGTTTTCAAATGGTAGGGGAGATGAAGCGGGGGTCAGAAAGGCAAAGATGCTTCATTAGGTAAAGAGGACGGGTGCATGCAGGCGTTCCAGAGAAAACAGGAAGTTAGTTTTGGTAGTCTGTCCCACTGATTGGTCCATTTTATCAACACGGGCAGCGCAACATCGCTTATGAGAAAATAAAATACTTTTACCCGATGGCAGCAATCTCTGTCAAATATCGTAATTCTTTTCATTACTCAGTCACACCCGACACGATCCACGTATTCAATGCGACTTCATTCAGGTCCCGAGGTCGCCGTTATCTCGAATGCATCCACTGCACATTATCATCCATGAGACACCAGAGAACTCCTAGAAAAAATAAAACGCTGCTCATAAATTGTCAACAAGTGTTAATTGAACAAACAGGGCTGAAGTTATCGCCCGCATTGTAACTCACTGAACGGCTACATTCCACTTCCTGTTTGCCTTCTCCGTGGCCACTGGGCAGCAGACCACAAGAGTTCTAGATATGCTTTGTGTCAGCGATCGTTGATCACATATCTGCCACCAGTCGTCAGAACTCATGCCAAAACTAAACGCAGTACAAGGACATGATCCTACATGCCGTTATTATATCATCTGTTGACTGATTCGTGCTCAACAGAGATTACGTGATCAACACATTATCTCCTGAAACAGTCCTGCATGGCGCGGGAGGAGCATTCAGTCAAGTCGTCCTGCCAGAGTTCTGCATGTGTTTGCACACGGTACCTTTCAGTCTGGGTGTCGATGCGGGTCGGTTCTTTGTCTTTGTGTTTTCCTTCCTGGAGGAAATGAGGTCCGCACACAGGAAACGGTTACTCTGCCCTTTGTTCTAGAAGTGACCAGCACAGTCTCCCGCTTTCTAATTTATGTTTGAGCAATGCTGTCGGTGTCCTTCACTGCTGTCCCCTCTCCTCTTCTCCGTCTTGTCCCCCCTCTCATTCTGTCTCCTTCCAGCTGATTGATACATTTGCATTGGAGATTGGGGAGCTGAAGAGAGAGATGGTCCAGACCTCTCCGACAGCCAACAGAGAGCCCATGGATCTACGAGGGTAAGGCGCCACTTGGTCTTATCTTCAGTCTGACTCGTCTTCTGTTTTCCATGCCTGAAAATCTTTGTCTCGCTAAGCCACACCGTGTTTCAGCATCAGCTGGCTCTGCGTTCTTTCCAAATCGTATTTCCCTCACCAGTGTTTGAGAATGCATCCACACATTGGTTCGAGTCGTCACCAGCAGATGGCAAAAGAGTTTCACTCTCTGTGTCTCTCCCTTTCTGTGTGTTTCTCTGCCAGGCTGGAGGGTGAGGTGAGCGGCGTTTACCTGCAGTCCCCCCACTGTGGCGGACAGGGGGGCGAGAGGGATTCGGGATACGACTCTTTGCGAAGGAGGATGAGCGTGTTGGACAGGCTGAGTCAAACCCATCCGGTGTGGCTGCTGCTGGCTGTCAGTGAAGAGGAGGCCAGTCGCATTCTGCTCCGGCAGCCCCCTGGGGTGAGGGGCCGCCGTCGGGATACAAGATGCGAATGTGTCTTATTCGATTATTGCCTAACATGGAATACTTCATGACTTACAGGTTTTCCTGGTCAGGAAATCAGCTGCGCTGCAGAGAAAGGTTCTGTCTGTGCGTGTGAAGGAGGATCCGTCGGGAACTCCCATCAGCCACTTCCCCGTCAGAGAGAGCCAGTACAGTGAGGAACATCACATTGTTACACATCTCAAAATCATTGCTGTTCGCGACGTAATCTGGCTGTGTCCAGAAGAGGTTCCACGGTTCAATCGCTGGCCATGCCTTGTTTGCTCGGAAAAGTAAATTCATATTGACTCAGAAGTTGTCATGGTTGGATCGTTGGATCAGAGCTCCAGTTGTGGTCTTTCCATTTTCCTGGTCAGCTCCTCTGATTGTGTCTAGTTCCACTACAACCACCTCAAGGTCAGAGAGTTCAAGTAGATTGCTGCTGGCAATGAGCTGTTCTTCGTCTGTGTGGTCATTTGTTTGCACTGCCTCAGCAGTGACATTGAACAGGTACCATACGGTCGCTCAGCAGCTGTGTGGATGTGTAACTTCAGGAACACTTGACGAAAGTCAAGATATTGACATAGGATGCCACACGGGAAAATCAACCGCATTCTTTAGGTCGACTATTGGGATCGT
This sequence comes from Pseudoliparis swirei, assembly GCF_029220125.1. Classification (NCBI taxonomy): domain Eukaryota; kingdom Metazoa; phylum Chordata; class Actinopteri; order Perciformes; family Liparidae; genus Pseudoliparis; species Pseudoliparis swirei. Next base: position 14,843,935 of record NC_079411.1, read on the forward strand.
AACCCACAAAAACAGTCATTGTCATTTCAGTTGTATCTGTGCCTATCACTTCCAATAATTAGTCATTCGACATTGTTCTGTGCTTCAGTTTATGGAGCTGTGATGGTGCCAACGTGTGATGACACACCAGCTGTTGATTTCCCCCGCTGAAATGACAGCAACCATGGGAGGGGCAAGGGGATAGCATGGCTGTGCTTTTGGCCTGGTTTGTCTTTTAGAAGTGGGTCAGCTGCTTTCCAGTTGGCCTCTTGCACGGCCTGTTGCTTTAAGTTAGCCACGCACCGACGGTTTAAACTTCACTCTGAACCAATGCAAATCCCCAGTCCTTTTAGGGCACACTGCTCCTTAACCAGCACAGCAGTGCTTACATATCACATTGGGAAGGGTACATGTTGTCCTTGGAGGTCTCAGATTAGCCAGCTCCAAAGCAACGGAACGGTCACTTGTTGGTTCTGTACAGTAAAAAGCAGATGTAGGAGTACCTTGATGAAACAGGGGGTGGGGGCTGAAAAGGGATTTGAACTCTGCTTCTAATGTCTGTACCAAATTCCACTGCTCCTCTTGGAACCATCATCTGTGCCAAATGTTGTGTCAATCACTATAGATGTGGAGATGCAGTATCTTGGAGGATGATTGAAGACTTTGGCCTGCTAGTGGTACTCAATAAAAAGTCAGCCGTTCAACAAATTCATCAGAATCCCTTGAAACCCTGAATATATCCACCAAATGTCACCAAATCCATTCCATACTGGCATAGACATAAAAAAAGGTCTACTAAAAGAAAAGACAGGGATCCCTAAAGTCATTAGGGTTGAACATCTGCTGGACCACCAAAGGCCTCCCTTTGTAGAGCATCCCCTCTCGTGACAGAAGCTCCAAATGCAAAGGCCTTGTAAGCGACTACAACTGCTCATGTCTTCGCATTTATTAAGTTTGTAAACATTTCATTTGCTTGCAGCCTTTTCACTCGAGGAATCTGGGATCAGCTTTGCAGATCTGTTTCGCCTGGTGGCCTTCTACTGTATTAGCAGGTAAACCATCCACCCGTCACTTCCCCAGCTTCTCTTTGTTTTCTTCTGTCTCAACGTACACATATATATTTTAAAGTATAGATTAAAAAACAATCGGTAAGGTATGACAACACTTGCTGAAGTGCATCAACATTTTCTCATTCTTTCACCAAGGGATGTCCTGCCTTTCACACTCAAACTCCCAGAGGCCATTGCGTCGGCTAAGACTCAGAAAGAACTGGAGGAGGTGTCTCAGCTGGGAGCAGGTAGCCTCATTGATTATTGTGTAACAATCCATATGGGTGGTTTTGCAAGTTTTTACTATAAATCAGCTTCAGTTCAGCATGTTTTTAAAGAGTTTGACAGTTTTTAGATTTATTTCTCACCATTCGTATCATTCATTTCACAAAAACAAAACTTAGCCTTAGCCTAGCTTAGCATGAAGTCTTGAAGCAGGGGAAGACAGCCAGCTTGGTTCCCTAAAGGGGCATTACTAGCACTTGTAAAGCTCGTATTAACACATGTGTGTGTTAGTTAATACATGTCAGTGGCGGGCCGTGGGCCTGGGGCCTGTGCCTTCAGTGAGGTCCTACACAGTCCCACCCGAATTAATCAACCTCTTACTATCCCTTATGATGCCCCTAGACCAGACCAGGCTCTGCTCATCGTCGGATCGGTATTGGTAGTATTGAGATCGCATGACAAAAAAAAATTGGCCGCCCCGCATTTTCTTCTGCACGTCTTTGTTCATTTATTAAACTAAACTAAACAGCCTGATGTTGATTATCTCTAACAGCATGTCATCTCTCTCATCTCCGTCTCGCTGCGAGAATCGGCGCTTCGGGGAACGAGAAAAAAGAAAAGAAAAAAAAAACTAACTGCACTCGTTTGTTCACTAAGCAGGCATTGGTAACTTTCAAAGCAGATTCAAGTATATCCTCGACCAATCGACTTCTTCATCTCCTCTCCGCCATCCGCCATTGAAAAAAAAAAACATTTTTGTAGTCATCAAATAATTCCTTTATTCAATTCAGTTTCTTTTAGCTGAGGTTAGGCCCTACATCCAATAGGCAATATCCAATCAAATTGGTAATCCAATCAAAAGCTGCAGCATTCCCTTCTAGCTGCCCGCTGGAAGGCCTGGGCCTGCCAGCCTACCAGAAGGGAGTGTGAATAACAGACACATGGTTGACCATTGATTGTCATTCCCTTTGACTTGAATACCAGCCCGCCCAGGGCTGTGATTCTGCAGGCCTGAGGGCAGATGTTAGCCCCCTGCAGATAAGAAATGCTGAATATGATTTGATAAAACCAATAATCAAAAGACCAGCCCCTCAACGCAACCAAAATACTTAAGCAAACTAAAAATGAGAAGCTAATAACTCTTAAAAAATAATATAACTTATATATTTGAAAAATAATATATAAAAAATATATATTCTGATGATGTTTAGGCCAGCAGAGAAGGCCTTGCTGGCCCTGACGGCCCGCCACTGATACATGTACATTCATTTTTAATGAACATTTGGGGTGTTAAGTTGAGTTAGTGAGTGTGACTATTTGTTGAAAAACAACAGCTGCCATGTTTTGTACCAGTGTGTCTGTACAGAGCCTCATACTGAAACCTCCAGACATGGACCTCATCTGGCAACCCACACTGTAAGAGACTGTGAAAAGATATGCTGGGCAGATTAATAAACTCTTCTTCTACTGTTTGAATAGTTACCAATTGTACTTGTTCTACATTTCTGTTTGTATACAAATGAATTCAATTGAATTCATCTGTCTTCCCCAAAATCACAAATTTGCCTCAGAGGGCTTTACGACCCGTCCAACATACGACATCCTCTGTCCCAGGACCCTCACATCAAAACAGGAAAAACTCCCCACAAAAAACCTTTACAGGGAAGACAAATTGAAAAACTTCAGGGAGAGCAACAGAGCATGGGTCAATCTCTCTGGATGTACAGAAGTCTGATAGACAAATTAGATACTTCTTGTCAATTATTAATCTTCACGGCTGCTGGTCGAGGGATTTTTAAAAACTTAATACAGAGCTGAGCCTGTTTCCCCTGCTTCCAGTCTTTATGCTAACTAGGCTCCATGCACAACAGCAGATTTGTACTTTAGTACCGTACATTGTTTTTAACCTCAGGGGGCGTGTCTGAGTGCTACACCTGCGATGAGAAGCAGGCAATCCGAGATAAAGCAGCCAGTATGTGTATTTCCCTTTGCGGAGCATTCAGGGCTGGTTTCACAGCCGATTGAGTCACTTCATCTCTGGAAGTTATTCCAGGCTTGGCTCTGTGAATCTGCGGTGACTCAGCCTCCTACAGTAAAAGCCTTCGACATAGCTCAGAGTGTGGGGGAGGAGGGAGTGGCGAGTGGAAAGCTACATTCAGTGTGAGTGCTGACATAATGTGTCTCATGGATGCAGACAAACATGAAGAGCTGCTCACCTGTGCATGGCGGGTGGGTGTGATGTCTGATTTGTACATTGGGGTGAGGGGTTCACATCTCGACACGCCCGCCACGCAGAGAGCTGCAGGGGATTCTTTGCCATTTCTTTTAATATTTGGACCCGTGGTGTTCGATGGCCGTGATTCAGAAGTCCCATATAAGTTTGTCCCAACACAAACCCATGGCCTGATGACAGCCTGTAGCTGGAATGAATAATGTTGTTGTTGTTGCTGTTGTGACAGGATGTGAGGTAGTTGTTCGGAAATCCACACGTCACATTGTTCAGGAGTTGAGTCTTTGCAGCTCTCCAGGAGTTCACAGGCCAACTCCGCAGGAGCTTTTCCACAGACGAGTAGACCAGGCTCCAGCCTGCACTGGTGAGGCTTTCTGCTGCTCGTCCATTTTGATGGGCAGGAGGTCGACCCGGTCTGTGAGCCTCTCTGAGCAAACTCATACAACCATTTAGGGAAACTCCCTCCTCCACTGGAACGCTTCTATTTAAAGGCAGACTGTCATATTATATGTTGGTGAATCTGGGCATGCACATGTGAAACACAAACACACGTTACAAACGGAGACATTTGAATATTGCAGTGACTTTGTAGCTGATTTTCAGCGACGTCATTTGAGGGACTTATTAACTGCTGTTGTTCATTAAACAATATCTATTTCTCATGAGAGCAGGACTTTACTTTGTTTGTAGTCAAACTAGCATTGGGTCTTTCCGGGTGGCAATGTTGAGTCGGTCCACCATTTTGATCCGGACTGACAGTGAATCTCTTCATGTTCGTGTCTGCTCGGGACGTATCGGAACTGTTCTAGCGCAGTCATCAGGTCACCAGTTGAATTAGCCACAGAGTGGACATTGGCTCATGACTAAATGCAAAACTAATGGAATTCCCATCAGCGTCAGCTGGACATAAGGTAATTAGCTCATGTTAGCATGCTTGGAACTTAAACCAAGGTGAAAGTGACATCAGTGCGTGTTAGCGTTCTAATGTTGCATTTACTGCAGGGCTCACATCGTTGTTAGCATGGTAGCATGATGCAGTATAATGGCCCTTTCACAAAGCACGTGGCAACGTGCCACAGCGCTATGAAACCACTCTGAGCCACAAGGGCCCGCGCAGAAGGGTGAGTTGGAACAATAAAGAGAACGAGAGAACGGCTAAGCGTCTCGGCGCTCCTGTTCTTCCTGCATGTATTTAGCAGCATACATTTGGTCTGTGCAAATGAGCCTCATTGCAAAAACAATCCAATTCCCAAAGATCAGCGCTAACAGACACAGCGGAACATTTTTGGAACTGAAGTTCCTTTGTAAGGGAAGTCACTCGTTGCTCTCTTGTTCTGGCAACTGTGTTCTGGGTTCAAACGCAACATTTCTACTTTGCCACCTTTTTGCAATCGCTGTAATATATTATTAGTGAATCAGACATTAATATATATATATACACGACCGTTCAAAAGTTTGGGGTCACTTAGAAATGTCTTTATTTTTCAAAGAAAAGCACTGTTTTTTCAATAAAGATAACATTAATCCAAAATACACACTATACATTGTTAATGTGGTAAATGACTATTCTAGGTGGAAATGTCTGGTTTCTAATGAAATATCTCCATAGGTGTATAGAGGCCCATTTCCATCAACGATCACTCCAGTGTTCTAATGGTACATTGTGTTTGCTAATCGCCTTAGAAGACTAATATCTGATTAGAAAACCCTTGTGCAATTATGTTAGCACAGCTGAAAACAGTTATGCTGGTGATATAAGCTATACAACTGGCCTTCCTTTGAGCTTGAAGTTTGAAGAACAAAATTAATACTTCAAATATGAATCATTATTTCTGACCTTGTCAATGTCTTGACTATATTTTCTATTCAATTTTCAATTCATTTGATAAATAAAAGTGAGTTTTCATGGAAGACACGAAATTGTCTGGATGACCTCAAACTTGAACGGTAGTGTATATAAATATAAATATAAAAATATATATATATATATATATACAGGGCTCTCAAGTGTCACGCATTGAGCGTGACACTCACGCATTTCGGTCTTAAGTCACGCACTCCCGCCACACATCGTATTTCTCACGCTGAAAAAAACTCTCGGCTATTTAATCTTTTAATGTGCCGCAGCGCGCCAACATGAGCTGGCCGCGCTGCCCTCACCGTGAAGGAATCAAGCGCTTCCCTGGAGTTCTGCTGTGAGGAGCCACTTATCAGCCAATCAAAAAAAAGAAATGGGCTACACAATAGCCAATCAGATTAAAAAACGTATCCGTTGTATCTGGGTAAGCAACCAATGAAAATAAAGCATCCTGGAATTGGTCACGATTGACTGAGGGGGGGGGGGGGGGTGGAAATGTCACTCTTGCCTGTCTTCAAAACTTGAGAGCCCTTTATATATATATATATATATTCAAAGTCTACTCTTAAATGTTGTGACTGTGTCTGCCTCCCGGACTGAAGGCGGAAGCTGGTTCCAAAGAAGAGGAGCTTGATAACTGAAGGCTCTGGCTCCTATCCTACTTTTTAGGATTCTAGGAAGAACAGTAGCCCCACATTTAGTGAGCGCAGCTCTCTAGTGGGGCAATATGGTACTACAAGCTCCTTAAGATGTGATGGAGCATCACCAATCAAGGCTTTGTAGGTTAAGAGAAGAATTTTAAATGTGATTCCTGACTTTACGGGGAGCCAGTTTAGAGCAGCTAGTGCAGGAGTGATGTGATCTCTTTTCTTAGTTTTAGTGAGAACACGAGCTGCAGCATTCTGGATTAATTGGAGGTACCTAAGAGACTTATTAGAGCAGCCTGATAAATCATAATAAGGAGTTGGGGTTAGGGTTAGTCCAGTCTAGAAGTAACAAACGCGTGAACCAGTTTTACTTCATCGCTTTGAGACATGATGTTCCTGATTTTTTAAATGTTACGTAGATGAAAAAATGCAGTCCTTGAGATTTGCTTCACATTGGAGGTAAAGGACAAGTCGCCATCAAAGATAACGCTGATTCTTTACAGTGGTGTTGGATGCTAGGGCAATGCCGTCTACAGAAACCACATCACCAGATAATTGATCTCGGAGGTGTTCAGGGCCGAGTAAAATAACTTCAGTTCTGTCTATGTTTAACATCAAAGAAGTTGCAGGTCATCCATGTTTTTATGTCTTTGAGACATGCTTGAATTTTAGCGAGCTGGTATAGTTTTATGTTGTATATATACATTTGTTTGTATGTATGTATAAATACATATATGTATGTATATGTGTATATATGCATATATGTCTATGTTTATATATACAGTATGTATATGTTTGTTGATATGCATATGTGTATATATACAGTATATATATATATATAGAGAGAGAGAGAGTCTGTGTGTACATATATATGTATATACTGTATGTGTACATATGTATATATATTTGTACATATTTTCTATATATGTATTATGTATATATATTTGTGTATATGTATATATCACACATATGGATTAGTTCTTCCAGCTTATGAGTGACCAGTCTATATTTAGAAAGCATATTTATTGAGACTCAGCCAGCTTTGATCTGACTCCACAGTGTCAGGTAGTCATTGGTCACATGGACGAGTATGAAGACTACGGGCAGGTTTCAGTCTCCAGACGCTGAGGTATTAACGCAGATATGAATACCAGCTTCTTTATGGCCACAGGCTATTTTTAGCCTGTGGAAATTGTCACCACTGGGCTTATGCTGAAAGCCCTGCATGGATATTTTGGAATCATTTTGTTGTACATACATCTGTATGATAGGATATAGCATGTATTTCTTTTCAAGTTGTTATCAAAGCTCAGAGTGTTAGTATGAAGTCTGGTTTGCCAAATAGCTGAAAACAATGGATGGGTTCAGTGGGACAGCATCCACCAGAATGAGAGCGCATGTCTTCCATTTGTTCTGTCGAAATAGAAAATGAAAAGCAGAGCATCAGGTTAGGTTTGCTGGTAACACTAGCTTCATTTAACAACCTAACATTGGACTACAACTACTCAGGAGCACGTAGAAGTAAGAGAGAGGAAAACCAAGCAGGAAGAAGGAGTGGAGGAACTGGAGTCGTGTGCCGTGTGTGTCGTGCCCTCCCACTCTGGGATTAGCATGAGCGACTCCCTCTCTGTCTCTGGGTGTGTGCCGGCTCCCGTGAATCTGAGCCAAGAGACACAGGCTGAGCTCATTGCACTTCTTCCACCAGCAAGAGCAAAGACCGGCAAGGAGAAAAACTTAGGGAAACTTTGAGGAAAAGCCTGAGCTGTTGGTGAGAAGTAGTTGAGAATGCTGTCTTCTGTTCCCTTTGACTGATCTTTTTTAATTTGAACACTCTGACCTGGAATTAGTCAGAGTGGAGAAATGTGTCTAACTTACAGATAGTTAATGTGCCTGTGTCTCTATTGCAGGCTTCTGGGACTCTGCCCTGTGCAGTCAGCGGCGCCCTTCCCCCCGTCCCTGTCGCCCTCTGAGCCGTACCCTCAGCCCCCAGCGGACTAACAGGAACAGGGAGGTCGAGGCGTCACGGCTATGGCACACCGGGGCTCACTGCGACAGTGCACCTCCGACCCTGAGGTCCAGCGCTCCTCCACCCACCTTTCATCTTGAGAGAAGACATTCCAGTGGTCCCCTGTGCTTTGTCAACCCCCTGTTTCTCCAGACTCACCGCCACCACCACCGGCGTGAGGACGACTCGCCTTCACATGCTGTCAAGTCCGATAGCAAACTAGAGAATGCGGAGAGATCGCCTGTGAAGCCGCTTAGCAGCGGTCAAGGGAGCGAGCAGCACGTGGACGACACCAAACTGAGCGCCAAATCGCGGCCACCTCCCCCACGCCCTCCTCCCCCACGCTCGATGCCGCGCCGGCGCCCTGCCCCACCACCACCTGGACCTCCAGTTGCAACCAGCAGACTCAAGAGCATGCCAGAGGCCGTGGTTGTGTCCACAAAACAGCAACCGTCCAGCAGCAAGCGCCGGGCTCCCGCTCGACCTTCAATGGGTGCCAAGCATAGCAGCCCTTCCAAAACTACCAGCTCACCAGTACCTGTGCCCTCAAACCCCCCACCTCCAAGGCCAAAGAAGCCTGATCTGGAAGCTCACCGCTGCCACATTGCCCTGGATGATGAGACCATTGCCAAGGCTTTGTCCCAGGCCAAGCTTCCACCCTGCCAGCCTCCACCGGCTGCCCCTGCTGGTGTGCTGCTGGAGAAGAACGCTGGGACTCCAAGACGCCAGCGGCTCAGTGACATGAGCATGTCCACTTCCTCCTCGGACTCACTGGACTATACTCAGTCTCCAGGGTTCTCCATGGGACTGGCCCCTAGTCCATCCCGACACCTCACTCATCAAGACCCAGTGGAGGACAGCAGTGAAGACGATGAGGACAAGGAAGAAGACGAGGAGGAAGACTACGGCGTCGGTCTGGAGACAGACCTAGAAATGCGCCACCGTCCTTCCTTCAAAGCACGAAAACGAATGGTCGGCGTTAGTCTGAGCGGTGGCTCCTTCATCCTCCCAAGGGCTCTGAAGGGACGCTTCCTTCAGGTGAGCGGCATGCTCAGCTCCCTCATGACCCCCGAGAGACGGGCGGTGAAAAGGATCGCTGAACTGTCCAGGGACAAAAGCTCATATTTTGGCTCCCTGGTCCAGGACTACATTAGCTTTGTTCAGGAGAACCGAGGCTGTCACACCACAGGAATGGATTTTCTGCAGACTCTCAGGCAGTTTATGACACAGATGAAGGCTTACCTGCACCAGAGCTCCGAACTGGACCCCCCTATCGAGTCACTCATACCGGAGGACCAGATTGGTAAGTTGGCCAAAAAGGCTGCGAATCTTTAAAACCATTTGAGATTTATTGTTTGCTTGGCGGAATCGTGGTTCTTGACTTGGTGAAACTTGTGCGTCTGCATGCATGGGCACTTGTGTAATGTTTTGGATATCCCATCTCTGACAGCATGCACCTCTCTTCGTCTTTTCCTTCCAGTATCATTTGAGAAGGAGACCGCCTTCAGCGTCAGTGAGTGCCCGGGCTTGTCATTGCCTTACGCTTCCCATATTAGCCTTCCTCACTACTGGTGTTGAGTTTCGGAAAATGCCAGTGTGCTGTGCCCCAACGAGTACAACTTGGCTCCTGTTGGTTGCCATAAGCTCACAGAGCAGTTGAGGCTCATTAAAACAAGAAACAAGCAGACATTTTCATTAGGCCTGCTTGGTATTCCACCTAATTATGGTCCTCACTGAAATGTGTGAGCGGCAATGAGTACTGTAAACTGGCACATATGCGGACTGATCATTAAAGCAAAATGCATTGAACATTCGTGATCATTGGCTTCTTTAGTTGCTTGGAAAAAGAAACCCAATACTTGGTATTAGGACTACATCCTTCTTTCTAATTTCCTTGTGTCAAAGTTGTGGATTCCTTCCATTGAAGTCATGGTGATTGTAAAAATAAGTTTGCTGGCGTGAGCAGCTCTATCAAAGGGATGTTTCATTCCAATCAGATTATTGTGCCCTTGACTATTTGCATGAATATGTAAGTATGCCTTTGCACTCATCTCTTTTCCCTTGTTCATTGTAAACAATAACAGCAAAGCCTTGTTCAGAGACAGAGCAGTGATCCATTCTGGTTATGCTAACAGACCACAGATACGCACACTCAGTGTCTCACGCACACAAACGTTTCCATTGGAGAGGGCAATGTCAAAAAATGTAAACCTTTTACTTATAATAAGACTCTGACAATTAGAATCAAGTTTTGCAATAACAGTTTCGGCTGTCAGGCCTAATTGTTAGGTGGTGATAAATGTGTCACAATTACGGCTATTTATTTTTCCATGAAAAATCAAAACAAATCTGTGAGCTCAAGTCTGACGTCGACTACAATCCTACACAATAGGTTCAAAAGAAAGGAGAAGTGGAGAGTGGAGCTGACGTCTGGGCTCTGAGTGTTTACAGAAAGATTACGGCTGAAAGTCTGACATTGGGGGAAAGAAATGCTGTGTTTGTTGTGGAAGGGGGCGCTGGAAGTCCAGACTTTTGAGTGTTTGTTCTAACTGTAATACTTCAGGTCAAGCTAGAAGGATCAACCATTGGGTTTCTGTAAAGGGAGGCTGTACACCTGTCCGAACACGCACTAACTCATGGCCATGCAGGCTGGGAAGGAAAGGGAAAGCCGCCATTTGTGGGACATCAGAAAACCACACAATTCTGTGTTTGTTACATTGCTTTTTCTCTCTCTCAGTGCCTGCTGGTGTTTATGTCGTTGTGCGTCTGTGCACATGTTTATCACAGGGTCTCCTCAAGTTTATTGAAGTCGAGGAACACTTTGAACAGGCTGGAGTCAAGAACGAGCCCAATAACAAACGTTGCTTAACATACAGGAAATGAGCCTTTCTGGGGGGGAATCAGGAAGTCCACACTCAGAAAGTGTGTGTGTGTGTGTGTGTGTGTGTGTGTCCTTTAGCAGCCTCTGTGCTGCTCCTTGTGCACACATGGGGATCAGTGGAATCTCTCCGGCCTCTGTAAACACCTTGGGCGCTCCCTTTGTTCTTCACTTCCGATGCACTGGTCTGAGCAGGCGCAGTAAAGAACTACAGATCCCTTACCCCGGGCGAGCCACAAGGCATATGCTGTGGTGTAAGTGCAGCACATTCTCCCCCTGACTCACCATAAAGACATCCGATTCTCCACGAGGACAGGAGTCTTGTTTGTGCACGCTGGCCGTTCATGCACTTGGTTCTGTGTAGCTCATTGCATGAAGTCCGCCTAGAAGCCGGTGATGATTTGTGCGTGAAAGCTGCGTCACTGCTGCCAGGGAACAACAATGCAACATGCTGTACATAGCTGAGGTAGGCAGGAGAGCTTTTGAAGCCAATGTGTGTAGGTGGGAGGTACAGATAGAGTCATTGTGGAGGTTGAATGAATGCGAAACTTTTATAGTTCCAAGTTGGATTGTTCACGGTCAGACTCGAGCTGAGACCCAATAACCCTGACTCTCTTTAACTCTCCAAAGAAATATGTAATCTATGGTAAAACCTGACTTGAGATTCGTTACTTCATCACTCTTCTTGCCTTAAAGGCCCAGTGTGTAGCTATTCGGGGTATTTATTGGTAGATTTGTGTTATACTATTCATAACTGTTTTCATTTGTCTATAACTGAATCTTAAACTAAGAGTCCTCATGCATTCGTTAGCTTGAATGAGCCGTCTATATTTACATCTGGAGCGCGTCCTCCATGTTTCTACAGAGGCCCAGAAGGGACAAACCAGACACTGGCCTCAGAGAGAGACATGATTTATAAGTTGAAGGGGCAGCTTAAACTTGGTGGCATGGATGCTCTGTGAATTCCCCCTAGAGGCCCCTGTAGGCGGGGGGGGGGGGGGGGGCGGAGTATACTGTACAGTCACCACTAAATCCTTCACACTGGTCCTTTAAGATTGTTTCAAACCAGAAAGTAACTAGAATGGGCACTCGGTAGAGCGCATACCTTCGCATATCACAAGATTGGGCATTGAATTATGAACATTTTGGCATTAGTTGCATGCCAATTGAACAAAAATGTATCGTGCTATGGTAAAAAAAGAGTTTGACCTTTCCATGACCTTGACCTTGACCTTTGACCCGATTGATCCCAAAATCTAATCAAATGGTCCCCGGATAATAACCAATCATCCCACCAAATTTCATGCGATTCGATCCCAAAATCTAGTCAACTGGTCCCGGATAATAAACAATCATCCCACCAAATTTCATGCGATTCAGTTCAATACTTTTGAGTTCTGCGAAAGATTTTGACCTGTTCATGACCTTTGACCTTTGACGATCGATCCCAAAATCTAATCAACTGGTCCCGGATAATAAACAATCATCCCACCAAATTTCATGCGATTCGGTTCAATACTTTTGAGTTCTGCGAAGATTTTGACCTGTTCATGACCTTTGACCTTTGATCCGATCGATCCCAAAATCTAGTCAACTGGTCCCGGATAATAAACAATCATCCCACCAAATTTCATGCGATTCGGTTCAATACTTTTTGAGTTCTGCGAAAGATTTTGACCTGTTCATGACCTTTGACCTTTGACCCGATCGATCCCAAAATCTAATCAACTGGTCCCCGGATAATAAACAATCATCCCACCAAATTTCATGCGATTCGGTTCAATACTTTTTGAGATTTGCGAATAACACGCATACAAATAAATAAATACACGCGATCAAAACATAACCTTCCGGCATTTTCAATGCGAAGGTAAAAATGGTCACATTTGCTTTACTACATTTTTATGATTTCTTTCTTGCTTGTGTGTGGATTTATATACCTTTCCTGAAACAGAAGCTACTGGCTTATTGTTGTTTTTTAATCAAATGAAACTATTTGGGACCCCCTTCAAAGGATTCACATGTCCAGCAGGAATGACGAGGCCAGAGCCTGAGGGACACGGACAGGGCTGAGAAGTCAGAAAATAGCAGTAGGTTGTTAGTTACCTTCGCATTGAAAATGCCGGAAGGTTATGTTTTGATCGCCGTGTATTTATTTATTTATTTATTTATTTGTATGCGTGTTATTCGCAAAACTCAAAAAGTATTGAACCGAATCGCATGAAATTTGGTGGGATGATTGTTTATTATCCGGGGACCAGTTGATTAGATTTTGGGATCGATCGGGTCAAAGGTCAAGGTCAAAGGTCATGAACAGGTCAAAATGTTCTTGAATCGCATGAAATTTGGTGGGATGATTGGTTATTATCCGGGGACCATTTGATTAGATTTTGGGATCAATCGGGTCAAAGGTCAAGGTCATGGAAAGGTCAAACTCTTTTTTTACCATAGCACGATACATTTTTGTCCAATTGGCATGCAACTAATGCCAAAATGTTCATAATTCAATGCCCAATCTTGTGATATGCGAAGGTATGCATTCTACCGAGTGCCCATTCTAGTTGTTGGTGTTTTCATGGTAATTTAGTTGACAATAATAAATATATGAATGAAAGACAGTCTTCTCCTGCAACAAGCCCACGGCCTCATCACTGTGATGCTCTGCAGCTGTCCTACAGACGAACATTAGGACGTGTTTGGTGAATGTACTAAACACACACTCGCCCCGGCTCCCAGAGTTTACATCATCGGCTGAGGAAATAGTTTTCTCCGAGCTGTCACATGACACTGTAATGGCATATTGAATCTCCTTTTGTGTGTGTGTATATATATATATATGCGATACGGCTTCTAACTTTTATAGAAGCTGTGGGATGTGTCCTGTCCTTGGTCTCACACAAGTTTATTTTCATCCTTAATGATTTCTTGATCTGTTGGTTTGCTGTAACGTGGCCTGTGTGCATGTGTATGTGTGTGTGTGTGTGTTTGTGCGTGTATGTATGTGTGTGTGTGTGTGTGTGTTACTGTCATCTTCTGCAGACCAGGTGCTAGAGAAGGCCATGCACAAGTGTGTCCTAAAGCCTCTGAGGAGTGTAATCGAAATGGTTTTACAGGACTTCCAGGTAAGAGAGGAGTAGAATCTTGTTATAATATCATGAATTCCATAGTTCCCACTCATAAGAAAATAATATGTTCTTTGAAAGAGAATAATCACATCCCCAAAAGAGGAGATAAGATAAATACATTTTAAAAAGCTGGTCTTTACTGGACGACTGGGTAAAGTTACCATCGCGGCTCACTTGGTCTGTGGTTCTCTGCAGGTGAGCAGCGGCGCTTTGCAGCAGCTGAGGGAGAACCTGGCCCTGGCTAAGGCTAAGAGGCCGCAGGAGTTAGGGGTGGACGGAGCCGTGCCTCCTGACCCCGAGGCTATCGAGAAGATCCGCCACAAGTTCCTGAACATGAGGAAGATGTACTCCCCTGAGAAAAAGGTGTCATTGCTGCTGCGTGTGTGTAAAATCATCTACACCATCATGCAGGATAACTCAGGTATGGAGAAGTTTTCCCCTGCGTATGACAGAAAGCGTAAGAATAAAACGATGAAGCCAATACATACTTTTTTAAACATTTGTTGTCCAATAGTATTAGCAAAGATTAGGAAGAGCAAGCCCTCCCTGTAGTTTAAGCCTCTGTAGGAGCTCTATATGTACTCTTGCCATTCCATATAAATGAGATGGAAAGCTTTGTAAATACATAAAAAAATATATTTAGTAAGGTAGAGTGGAAGTCATTGAAACAGGTAAAGCTATTAAGTTATTTTGAACTCAATCTAATTTATTTGTATAGCCCAACATCAGCGTTTACACTCTGCACAGCATACGACATGCTCTCTGCTCTGACCCTAACATCGGAACAGGGGACAACACAATAAGAAACCTCAGTGAGAGCAACAGAGGAAGTCTCCTCTTCTGTTTGGGATATCAAATGCTTTGTGAACCAGATTCTGTTTACAGCGATGCCCTTTGTCAGACCTGTGTGGCCAGCACATCTCCCTCCCTCACTGCTCTGCGTCTGCTTCCTTACAGGGAGGATGTTCGGTGCCGACGACTTCCTGCCCATGCTGACTTATGTGGTGGCTCAGTGTGACATGCCTCAGCTGGATACAGAGATCCAGTACATGATGGAGCTGCTGGACCCGGCACTGCTGCAAGGAGAGGGTAGGTCCTGCTGTACTTTGTCTGCTCCATGTCTCATACATGACCTTCTTGGTATATAACACACAAACACACCATGAGAGGAGGGGACATGGCCAAATGATGTGAGAATGTGCATTTAGTACGGGGCTGGGCATCTTTAACCTAGCATAGAGACTGTACTCCAGGGGAGACAGCAAACAAACTACAATTATACGTTATTACTGTTGGGTGTGATACATGCTATATCTCTATTAGTTGAGTGTATTACATACATGTGGAGGGCTGGAATAATTTTGCCAAGTAGCTCCCACCAAAACTGCAATTTGTCAATTTTTTCCAAACACACAAGAGACAACCTGTTAATCAGTGATCTTCAGGTGTTGGAAGCATGAGCAGAGGAGGATAAGTCGACATGACAGGAACAACACATGTGTGTGTTGTTAGCGTGCATCAGAATTGGTTGCCTGGTAGAGCTTTCATAAAAATTCAGCCAACGACCTTCTCTAGTTCTCTCCTTTTCCACAGGGGAATTTATTCTCTGATCACACATGAAATACAAGCTTACATGCGATTGCAGTCACAGCAGGAGTCCTCTCTCCACAACACAGATTGAACCCACAAAACGACTCTCTCCCCCAAGCCAACTACGGCCCTCTAAGCACCCACATTTTCGTGACATCATCCTGACCTCGGATTGGCGCTCGTCTGCTCCATCTCCCCACCCCTTCTCACATGACGGGCCCCTCAAACGGCCTCCGTCCCCCTCTCTAACTATAACAATATGATAACAAGTCTGAATGTTACATTTGTGGAAACTTTGAGGAGCAGACATACTATTTCTTATCAGTCACATATTCCATCTGCTATGTGATGTTATTCTGAATTTGCAGGAACTGGAACACAACAGCCCCTTCAATAATTCAGATTTATATGAGCAGTGTTTGGTTCGTTGCTGCTCCAATTGTAGTACTAATTTGTATGAGGTGGTTGTAGGAACCTTTGTGGCGGTTTTGCTTTTCCATATTCGTGTTGGGTCTTGGTAGACGTTGCATGTTTTGTTGCAGCCTCGAATATGGCCTCCACGAAGCTGCTCCAACCACACCATCAAATCCCCCAACAAACTCCGAGGGGATCTGCTCTAAACCTGACAGGGACAGAACCGCACTTCTTCCTGTGTGTAGAGGGCCACCCAAGAAAAAAAAGATGACAGAAACACACTCATGAACAATAAGCAGTACAGCTGCTCACACTAACCAACAACAGTAAAACTAGTCCACTCACCACACTCGTCCATGTCTCCCAAACAACCAGACTGCACATTTCAGTCACCAAACAAGATGCACATAAAGCCAATTACAACCAGCAGAGTAACTCCATGGTGCCAATCGTAACCTGGATAAAGATAAATCAAGATCGGACAAGCCCCCGTATGCTACATCCCAGCTCAAAGGCTGCAACATGAATGAGAGACTGGACGAGTGTAAAAAAATAGATCAATTAAACAATCATATAGAGCCAGTAATCGGTACTGTCAGCATTTGTGAAAATGTCTGAAACAAATCAGCGTCCGTGTCAGACAAGGAAGAGACCGTCAATGTTCAGGTGGAGAGGCTTTAAAGCTGAAACCTCATCAGGAACAGGTGTGTCCTTTTAGCTGATGGTCAACATCCTGAAGGACAGACAGGAGCCAGCAAACAGGACACAGACTGCTAGTGGAAGGGAGGGGTCGTCACGCTCAGGAGGTCTTGCGGGTCACAGCGTGGTGTGAGGTCGATGTGTGTCGTATAGTCCTGTGAACGCTTTACGGCGTGTCAACAGGAGGATCTTTACAGTTAAATGCTTGGAAATGTGACTAGAAATATCCGAAGTCTTAACTGTCACAATGAGCCGGTTAATGTGGTCATCAACACAAAGTAAAGTGAGGTAGATGATGGACGGAATGCCTCCTCTTCTTCCTAAATTTGCTCTCATTAATATGTTTTTGATAAATAGTGGATTAAAGTATGACACTTTTCTATAATTTAGTAATTTTAGACGCCTGGGTTGTGTCAACAGTCTTCACAGGAACAAACTGTGGGCACTGGTTATGTCCTTGCTTGGTGGCTTGAGTTTAACTGTGTGACCTTTGCTCCCGAATCAACAACTGCAGTACAGTGCAAACAAGACTGTTACTACTGCAGTATCATCAGCTCCAGCGACATCCTCCGACTCATCAGACCTTTCTATGATCACATGAGGCGGAAATACATGTACTAGTTGTTAAAGACATTTGTCTTGTGGTAGAGGAAGCATTTTCTACATGTTTTTTTAAGTTTTTGAATCTTACTTGTAATAGCATTCTAACATACAGTAGTAGGTCTTGTACCGGGGCCTCGGAAGGAAAAGTCAATTTGACATGGGCAGGAAATTCCAGTTTGTGTTTGATTTGAATGGGCTGGAGCAGGTTCAGAGGGAAAAGGAGGCTGACCCCTGCCAGAATGAAATATTTTCCTATCAGCATCAACCTGTCTGGCACGTACAGTAGGCGCATTGTAGAATTTATCAAATGTATGTTGTGTGTGTCCTTGAGCTTCAGTTCATTATGTTATGAAATGGATTAATTTATATTTCGAAGGAGGAAGTGTTCCCCTCTTGCCCATGTCATGACCGCTGGTTTCATTTCTACAGAACTAGCTCCGTTGGGTTTCCTTTTCTCTTCCATCCTCAAAACAGCTGTTGCTCCTTTCTCCCTCCCCAGGGGGCTACTACCTGACCAGTGCCTATGGAGCCATGGCCCTCATCAAGAACTTCCAGGAGGAGCAGGCAGCACGGGTGCTGAGCTCTGAGGCCAGGAACACTCTGCACCAGTGGCACAGACGGCGCACCACCCAGCGGTCAGCGTCGTCTGTGGACGATTTTCAGGTATCGCGCCTGACCTGAACCCAACTTGAACACCCAGGCAGTGAGTCCAAGTTGTACCGAAAAATAAATAAATCCAAACCAGCATGAAAACGAGCCGTGTTTCGGCCCTCATCAGTGAGAAGGAATACATCGTTCTACTAATATCACTGCATGAGGACCTGGAGCCACGGTTCAGTTGTTTGTTTGGGTAGAGAGCACCCTCTCGTGGAACATGAAACGACTGCATGGGATTTTTTATTTATTTTTCTCTGGCTATCACTGCACGTCTTTTTTCTGCCTGCGCTCTTGACTTTTGACCTTCATTCATTGTGGAGATTTCCATCACTGTCAATTGTTAACACAGGAATTTTTGTTCCTTTTCTCTAGAACTTTCTCCGTGTAGCTCTGGAGGAAGAGGACACATGCTGCACGGCCAAAACTCTGATCGTCCATCCGTACACAACCACGGAGGAGATGTGCTCACTTTGCGCTGACAAGTTAAAGATCCCGGATCCTGACACCTTCGCACTGTTTCTGGTCACCAAGGACAGTAGCCAGCAGCTGGCCCCGGACACACACCCTCAGCGGATCAAAGCCGAGCTCCACTGCCGGCCCCGGGCCCAGGTCTTCCGCTTTATCTACAAGAGGATACCGAACCTCAACCTCTGTGTGCCTGCCATCATGCAAAATGGAAACTGCCTTCAAATTGAATAGAGCTAGAGATTGTCACAGCGTGCTGCGCTTGATCCGAAGCAATACTTTTGTGGTATTATGGTGGCGTATGTAGATTTTGTAGAAAGTTGTTACGGCGTCCCAATAGAAAGAGAAACCAAGCTGTATATTGGCACATTGATGCAGGTATAAAACTTCAAATATGATGCAAGGCAAATAATTTGGTTTAATTTATGAAGAACCACCGAGGGGAAGGAGCAAGACTGTGGCTCACTTCGGGTCAAAAAGAATGTTAAGTAGGTCAGGTGGTGTCAGGTAGAGGCTGGTTTGCAGGATTTTGAGCATGTTAAGTATTATAATGGCGGCGAAAGATTTCTTGAACATGTATGCTGTCCTTAAAGCAGTGTTCATACAGTTTAATATTGCATTTTATGTAACTAACTTTTGCCTTTACTGCTGTTGTCCCGGGTGCCTTCAAAAGGAATCAAACATACTCCAGTATGTTGCAACTGAAAGCTTTTAGCCATCATCCAGGGATTATTCAGCTTTCATCAAAATGACCGAGTTGGTTTAATAAGTCAAATTAACTATTGGAAAAGTTATTGTTTTTTATTGTTCTTGTGTATATTTTCTGCAATTGCTGGTCAATTGTAACTTCTATGTTCATGTAAAAATATTTTTATATTCAAATTTTCCATCGCTAAAGATTTGTATTCTGATTTAATATTTCTGTACAGGACTTTACAGTGGACTTGGATTTATGCCAGTTATATTTAAAAAGTCAATTTAAAATGACACTGTTTCTATAACTGTTTATGGAGAGCTCAAAGCTGACTGGAAATATATACAATCTTCTACAAACATTATATTTTATTTTTAATAATTTGTGAGGAAGTGTCCATTTTGGACAGCACAGGAACAATAGGATTTGGGTGGATCTTTAGGACGTAATCCACATGGAAACATACTTCCATAAATCACACAAATTTCCATCCACAAATACACAGGAAACTGATTTCAAATGATTTGCAGAGCTACAGGGCTCTAAATCAAAGTTTTTAACTTAAGGGACTATTTTGGAGCGTCTTTGTGGTTTGATGTATAAAGTCAAATGAACCATTTGTCATTGTGTTTATTTTCTTCTTGACACTCAATGTTCTTCTGTACAGAAATGCAGAAGCAAAAAAACTTAATTGCGCCTAAATAATCTACAGAAGCTCTGAGAGGCAAGTGAGAAAATATATATAAGCAATTAATTTTCTGAGCTAATTAGTATTTTCTCACTGTGTCTGTGGCTTGAGAACAGGTGAAAGAAAAGCTTGTGCTCCGATAATCCTTCTAATTTCACCCTAATTGGGGGGCACGAGGCTTACGGTACTTTCATTTTGAGTTGATTTTGGCGGTGCCTGTGGACTAAAGTGGTAGTGTTTGTGAGCACCAGAGTCCCTTAGAACAGGGGTCCCCAACCCCCGGGCCGCGGCCCGGTACCGGTCCACGGCTTGGTTGGAACCGGGCCGCGGAAAAAAAGTGAATAAAAAAAGTTATAAATTTTTTTTTTTTAATCAGTCGGAAAAATATATTATTTTGAAAAAGGACCGGATACACCCGTGTGTACGTCTGAGCCGCGTTCAGGAGTCTTAAAGTTCGGGTCTATCGCTGCAGGCGAGTCTCACGCGGCGAACCCTCTGCTGGCGGCACATTTCAGTGACAAAGAATCTTAAAACATATTCAACCTGCTCAATGAATTCTGTCACTTCAGGGAAATGACAACTGTTTTCAAGTTGACCGGGTGGAAGAGGCTTTTAAAAGAGTTTGAGCGGTACTCCAACCACAAAAGACCCGACTGCAAAAGAATAGACCTGCAACCCATTTGTAAACAAACCCACCCGGTGAATTGAGCCCGTCTGAGCTAGAAGAAAATGTGTTGGAGATGCAAATGACGGTGGCCTTAAGGGACATTTCACACAACAACTCTGCCGGTGTTCTAATGACAGCGACCAGAACTCGGTTAGGAGCAGCGGACCAAACACACGTCTGTGTCGCCGTCTCCATTAGCGGCTCGTTGCAGGTAAACAAGTGCACGGCTCACACTAATTCGGCGTAATGATGAGTTGTAGTTTTGGCACTTTATGCCCTTCGTATAATTGTATGACGTCATATTTATTACGTCATTTAGATTGCCGGTCCGTGAAAATAATTTCTGACACGGAACCGGTCCGTGGCTCAAAAAAGGTTGGGGACCGCTGCCTTAGAACACCTCTCATTGTTCAGCAGCAGAGACCTGACGGTCTGCCCAGGACCAGGACTGCCCACTCCCACTGCCCACATGGACAGAGTCTCCGTGACGTCACCCAGAGGCGTTGCCAAGTGGGTGTCTCCGGCCATCGCAATCTAGGCAGTGACGACACAGAATGAAGACTAGTTATTCTCCCACTTCTAACACCACTGAGGTAGTGTTCACAAAAGGGGGACTAACACCTGTGGCAGGGAGTGAAACAAAAAGACGAGTAAAACCTTGTAGTTGATTATTGATGAAGCAGCTTCGTTGAATATGCGCGAGACCTCATTTCTTACTGCTGACTTAAGAACTTCAGCTATCCGGCAAACAGTGAGACGCCACATGATCTCACAACCAGGAACTCAGTAAGGAACACCCAAAGACCCTGTCGTGTATTTTGCATTACAGCTCTTAAAGATTCCAGAGGCCCACAAGGTGTCCATGGTATAGAATACCATTGCTTAGAGCTGGACCAGATGGTTTACATTAGGTAGCATGAGATCATAGTAGGGGGGGCTAGAAGCCCGCTCGAAACCATTGCCAGCCCATAGATTCGAACATGACGCCTCCTCTTTCCTCTGTCTATATAACCCGTGACAACATGATAAACCATTGAACTTTCTCATCCGGACCCCGAAAGTTTCCAGTCATTCTAGATGTCTGTCTTCGGCCTGTACCTTGTAGAATAAACTTTGTGTTCTTATCAAGTACCGTGTCGCTCGAAACTTCTTCTCCATCATCTCAAGGGACATGAAATAACCCACATATTTGGCATCACGATTACCAACAACCCCAAGAGAAAGTGTCTTCCCCCCACGTGGGTTTATTTGCATCACACAGAGTACAAGCGAACCAAGTCCACAATAGAAATAAACACCACTTTATACCCGGGGTCTGTTGGACGTAACTATTCCGACCTCGGGGGTTCCTGATTCCCTGCCTGTAGTCTCCAGTGAGTGAACTAGTCTCCAGTCCAACCGTTTTCCTTTGTTTCCTACCGGAGGTCATAGCATTATCATGCTGCTAACCCCAGGCTGCTACGAGAAATTCCTCAGAAAACACATTCCTGATATTCTTTGATACCATTTTGGGATGAGTTGTGCATGAACGTAGGCCTCTGGTAGCTGTTTTAGAAATGATCCAGTGCTAGTCATCCAAACCCCCCTTTCTCCTAAACGTCCTGGCCCCTTCTTGGTGGAGACTCCACTATTGTCTGACAACTCCCTTTTCCGTGCCTGGCTCGACATCCTGTTTCTCACGCACACTCCGTGCACACACTCAGAGCTGTTGTCTCTCCATGAAGTGACATTTTATTTCTCTTTGCTTCAGAATTATACAATGACTCATAAGTACAGAAACGTAATGTTGGTGATTGGGTAACATACTTGGACAGTGAAGACATAGATCCTAATAATGATATGAATACATAAGGTTACTTACATCTTCCTCCCACAAACTCGAGCAAAGAAGGAGGAGGTCGTTCAGAAGTAAGGACAACACAACGAGTGTCCGTCACAGTTCACGTGGACATGAGGATGGATCAGTTTAACTACGAAATTTAGCTGCTACTGCTGTAAGATATTGCAATATATACACGCCGACATTACAAGTAGTAAGCTGTGTTATTGAGGTATGTTGGTGCATTATATGTATGCCAACATTACCAGTAGTTAGATATGTTCTTGAGGTTATTGAGGTACATTATACACCAACATTACAAGTAGTAAGATGTGTTATTGAGGTTATTAAGGTTCATTATGCGTTTGCCAACATTAGAAGTAGTAAGATTCGTTATTGAGGTTATTAAGGTACATTATAAACCAATATTACAAGTAGTAAGATGTGCTATCTATCTATATCTATCAATCTATATATTAATATGGATACACAGCGCTGTGGTTGTGATTCACATGAATGTATGCTGCATTGTCATAGTTACAATCCATGCATGACCCAATGATACAAACATTTACCAGTTAGCCATTTAATAACAGGTGATTATAATAAACATATCTCATACTAATTACGTGCTGCCGTCAGGTGACTTCTGGCAGCGTGGCCCCTAGCTACTTCGTAAATGTTTAACTTGGACTTTGGGTGAAAACATGTGTACACCTAGCTAATAAATACGTTTCTCTGAATGGAACATCCATGTTCTAGAACAGTGGTTCTCAAAT
The DNA here is from genome assembly GCF_029220125.1 of Pseudoliparis swirei. Classification (NCBI taxonomy): domain Eukaryota; kingdom Metazoa; phylum Chordata; class Actinopteri; order Perciformes; family Liparidae; genus Pseudoliparis; species Pseudoliparis swirei. The sequence continues at coordinate 14,867,006 of NC_079411.1, forward strand.
GGGGGTCCGCGTACCCCTGGGGGTACGTGAAGGCACTCCAGGGGGTACGTGAGATTTTTTTAAAATCTATTTAAAATTAGCATCCATTCAAAAATCCTTTAAAAATAGTTATTTAATAAATATTCAATAAAACACAAGTGTAAGTTCATAAACTGAATTGTATATTAAGTAGGCAATTTAATTTAATTATCCTAAAAACCCAGAGTCTCTCCCATATCAGGATGGTTTGATCCAACGTGGCACACGCTAACGGTCATGACCCGTCTATCACTGCCGAATTGCATTGGATGAAGGGCAAAGGGACTGTTTTTCAAATGGCAGATCATTTGCTCAGCTACCAACTTCTCTGCAACCTTTGATATTGTTGGCAGGATACTGATGGGTCTATAATTAGAGGTAGAAAGGTGATCTCCTTCTTTGAATACTGGAACAACAGAAGCTGACTTCCAAACACTGGGAAACATGTTCTGAAAGATTGAGAGGTTGATGATATTGCTGATGGGATTTATTAGTGTTTTGCTAATAACTTTGAGCATAACGGCATCCATACCAAATGTATCCTTAGTTTTGGATGGTTTAAGAGAACTGATTATTCTTGCGACGTCTGAATGAGTGACATTTCTTATGATGAAAGTCGGCTCCAATGTATTTACTGTACAGACAGGTCTAATCTCAGAGTGAGGTCGAAATAGATCGTAAGTTAAGTCCATAACTATGGATCTATGAGACCGAAGGATGACCGTCACCATCTCTTGTCGCTCAGAACGGGCTGAGGCGTTCCAGGCAGGAGGAAGAGGCATGGTTTTCCGGTTGCTTTATAACCTACGGCCAGCCTCTTAAGGTCAGTCACATGACTTTGTTGATATTATGGTCTCACAGATAGGAAGAAGAATGGCTTCATTCAAGGTGAAGACCGTGGTGACGGTCATCCTTCGGTCTCATAGATCCATAGTTATGGACAACGTACGTTGGACTGCTGAAGCATTCTAATTCATAACAACAGATTGTACACGTAAGTGTGAGTTTGAGAACATGGCCTCTGCAGCCGTTCAAACAATAATTATGAAACAAAGATAGATGTTGTACTTTTTAAATATCAGCATGTTACAGACTTCGAGATGTTTTTGTAATAGTGATTATTTATTGCTTATTTAGGTTATATTTTTATGTTAGAGTTGTTTCTTATGATAGTTGTAGTTTAGTTTAATACATTATGATTGTTGTTTAAATATATCTAGTTTTAGGTTCACTGATTGGGTAACACTGGGCCACCTGTGGTTATATGTAGATGAGGGAAGGCACGGGACCAGCATGCACCAGGGTGGCCTATGGTTTTTTAGCAGCACAGAGAGGAAGTGTCAGCATTTTGTTTGTTCTTTTTCTTTGTTTAGGAAATAAATTATCAGAATCATAATGAACAAACGAAAATAATAATCATCGTTTGGCTCTCTCCGAAGGCGGTCGCATTTTTCCCTCCCTCTCCTCCCCATGACCTTCCCTGCTTGGCTCCTATCGTCATGTCTTGTCTGTCTTATACTTGAGAGGCTCTCTCCTCATCGCTCTTCGAACTAAAAACCTCTAGGGGCATAATCTGGTTTTTTTTCTTCTTTTTCTCTCCTCTCTTCCCTCATGTTATCCTGTAATCTTCCAGTATCTGCCTGTAATTTCCCGCTTGCGGGATCAATAAAGTATACATCTATATATCTATAATATACCGAAATGGACAGTACTTTCTTTTTGGCTGCGTCAACTCCGAAACCCACGGTGGGTCAATGGCAATTTGATTTATAGTTTTATTTTATTTCTAAAGACAAATGGCCACTACACTTCATTTAATCGGCGCTCCGTCAAAAGGTTTTCAGGAACTAGAACCAGATGAATTGGACGACAATACCCAGCTCTGTTTGGGTGTATTCTCAACTAAGTTACGAGGGAAACATATTGTTCCCAGATCATGTTTGTGGTTTCAAACATGTGATTACATTTGTAAATTAAACAAAACCCAAAAAAGCAACATAAGTAATTGGTTATGTTTTAGCAACCAAACTCCAGGGATAAGTGGAAACACTCCCTCCTCCCCCCCCCCTCCCTCCCTCTCTCTCTCTGTGCACTGTAATAGTATAGTGCGATTGTATAAATAGTGCACAGTATGTTCACCCGGTCAAGGAAAATGTACTTTGTTTCTACTCCGGTCTCCTTTGGCTCAAATGAAGCTTTATTACAATCTTAAAAACCAGCATTATTACACAATCACGTTAACATTATAAACATTACAATAAACTCAACCATGACCTTGCAATGGAACCAGTCCAAAGACGTTCCATGCGTTCACATCCTAACACCAGATCGCTTAATTGATTGACATTTTAAAAATCACATCACAACTGAAGCTAGTGGCCCTCTCTGGTTTTAAGGTTACACAAACAGAGAGAGATTTAACCCCCCCCCACAAAAAAATACACCCAACTAGCATCATGATGACTATCTAATATGAATACATGTTCAACGGTAAAAAAGGAATGGCATCTCTGCTTTTTTTAAACATTTGTTTAGTTCTCACCCCTCGGAGACATGCAATGAGATGTCCCCAACACTCTGAATGTCAACATCTGAAGCTCTCCATCTTTGACTTTAATACATTGTTTATGGTCTTGCTTTGCTTAATTACTAGACACTTACCAGTGTTTCATTGGACATGTCTTATAATAGAAAATGATATCATGCTTGGAAAACCAACATTTTAAAACATCACATTTTAAAGCCACATTGATAACGTGCTCATCACATCATTGATATGACAACAAACACAAAGGCAGACTGGTTTAATATCGGAGTCTGTATCGGAACTGAATCTCCCTATTGGGCTGCATTGATCCGAGCCCCCAACGCCTGTTATCCATTTCGGGAATCTCCTCGTCGGGATTCGTCAGCTCAAACTCAAAATACACCAACATGAGGAAAACAAATTGTTTCAGCTCATTGGTGGCAAAGAAACGCCCCGGGCACATGGAGACCCCAGCACCCCAGGGCATGTTGTAGTACTTCACCTTCTTCCCTGCTTTGTAAAAATCGGTTTTCTTGCTCCCATCTGGGTTGAGAAAGCGGTCGTATTTGAATGACAGCGGGTCAGGGTGGATCTCCGGGTCAACGTGAACGGCGGTGTAAGGAAAGACTGCTATTCTGTCGCCCTGGCGTATGGGGTATTGACGCCCGTCCGCCATCTTGAGCATCATATCCTGAAGCACCGCTCTGGTGAGGAGGGGCGCGGCAGTGAGGCGGAGGGTCTCCTCCACGGCGCTGTCCAAGACTGGCGTTTTCATCAGCATTTTGCGGGTCAGGTCGATCAAAGGACCCCCGGGTCGGACCTCTTGTCCAAACTCCTTCAGAACTTTAAAGACCTCCTCCTTCACTGCTGCAATGGCCTCCGGGTGTTTCATCAGAAAGAAGAGCAGCCAGAATGAAGATGGCCCTGTGTTGCCCTGAGAGACCCAAAGAAGCATAAGCATAAACTTGCTTATCATCGACTCCTTCAATCCCAACTCCACCTTGGCCTGCTGGACGTCCCAAATCCAGGGACTGATGTTGTCTTTGTTCATCATCTTCTTCACTGACAGACAATTCTAGAAGTATTCCTTGAGCCTCTTTGCTTCCAACCTTTTCATTGGTGTCAGGATCCCATAAGCCAGGTTGGGAAAGAGTTGATCATATTTATGAAACTCGCCAAATAACGCTTCTGACTCGACTCGGTCCTTCTCTTTGGCTTTCTCCTCACTTCCGGCTGATTTGTGCGGCTCAGTGCCGAACAGAGACAAGTAGCCCGCCCTAAAAACAATATTGTAGCAGTACTTGAACAGTCCCTCCTCAATCCAGGCCTGTTGGCCCGCAGAGGAGTCGAGTTTGTGCAGCATTAGGTTCTGCAAATTACCCATCATGGATTGTGTAATCACCTCCAAGCCATCCCCCTTCAGGTGCTTGCTGTTGGCATTATGGAGACTAGAGTGTTCGTCCAAAGACGCTGAATAACCAAACACTCTGTGCACAAACTGCACGGCAAACTTTCTGAAGTCCAGTTTCTCTCGACTCTCCTTGACAACAGAACCGAACGACTGCGGGTCCTGAAGGAAGGTGGTGTAATACCCTCCCAATTGTATTGTGAACACGTCGCCGTGCTTTTGCTTCATCCTCTCTAAGAACTTTTGCGCGTTGCGGCAAAACTCAAAGACATGACCCAGCCAAGGAATGGGGCCCTTATCCAAAGGGGGTTCTCCCTGTCGCCGCTGTCGAAACACTCCGAGGAGGTAGAGTCCTCCAATCACAGCGGCCAGAAAGCCGAGAATGATCGGGAGCAGCAGTCCCATGTCTGACTCCTCTGATGGTCAGACAGTGATTCTGAATCAAGGTACACATCCAGCGCGGTACTTAAACAGACCTTCGCTCCTCCCTTTATGGGATTGGTTTGGACATTCCCGGAACTGCCAACCATGCCTTATATTAGAGGCAAAAAATGGTGAAATGGTTTAAGAGAAGAAACCTGAGTAACCAGTTTCTGCATGAAACTAAATGAATTTAAAAAAACGACAATGCAATTTATATCTAGATTTTTACAATGTACCTAAATAAATAGCTTAGACATGTATTTTTCATTAAAACAAATGAGTTGTGCTAATTGAATAGATCTATGGAGGGGTGAATAACTATTCCAATAAAAACTTGAATTGTTAGTCATGGTGTTGAGGTACAAACTATAGTTATTAGGATTTTTTGGTTTCTGACAACTTTTGGATGATTCAATATTCACATCCAGCGTGGTACTGAAACAGACCTTCGCTCCTCCCTTTATGGGATTGGTTTGGACATTTCCGGAACTGCCTACCCATGCCATATATTGGAAGCAGAAAATGGTGAAATGGTTTAACCCTCCTGTTACCTTTCGGGTCAATTTGACCCCATTCAATGTTTAATGTCGGTGTTCCTTGGGGTCAATTTGACCCCAGGCTGTTTTTCACTGTGTCAAACATAAGAAATATCAACTTTTTTTTAAAGGGCTATTTAGGTAGTCAACAAACAAACATAAAGTACCTCACACTTAAACTTGGGAAACAATATTGATTCTAATAATTTTCTGGAGGTTTTAAATGCTGGGGTCAAATTGACCCCGAGGGTAAAACATGTTAGTAAATGTAAAGGTAACAGGAGGGTTAATGTCATGCGCAGTCCAGGTTGTCGCAACGAGAGAGGACCCAAACGCCGACATTATTGCACAAAAACAATCTTTACTCCAAGAAACCAGAACGACAAAACACACGGACCAAACAGTAGAAGCACACTGGGAATGAGACGAACAGGGTTTACATACACAGGCAAGGTGAGAGGATTGGACAACGGGGAACGAGACACAGGTGGACACAATGAGGGCGGGGCCAGCAATCACAGAAGGAAACAATCAGGGCCAGGGCAGACAATCACAGGAGACAAACAAAACAAGAACTTCCAAACAAGACAAAAAACTAACACAAACTCCAGATCATGACAGTACCCCCTCAAGGGACGATTCCAGGACGCCCTGCCCACCACAAGGGTGGGTGGAGGAGGGTCCAAGGCTGCAGAAGCAGTCCGAAGTCCCAGGGGTACCGGTCTGGGGATGGGGGCTCTGTGGGACCAGGACCAGGCGGCGAGACATGGGGAACCAGGGCTGGACGGGACGTCACAGGAACCCGGGGACGGGACGGAAGGGGAACTGTAACTGACCGACGGCGGGGATGAGGAGAACCAGGGGACTGGGGACTGGAACACGGGGACTGGAACTGGAACATCGTGGACTGGAACCGTGGGGTGGAACTCCGACTGGAACCGGAACCTCGTGGACTGGACCCGCGAGAACACCGGGACTGGAACCAGAACATCGTGGACTGGAACCTCAGGGTCCGGAGCCTGTGGACTGGAACCTCGGGGTCTGGAGCCTGTGAACCGAACATTGTGGACTGGAACCTCGGGGTCTGGAGCCTGTGGCGGAACATCGGGGACTGGAGCACAGGGCCAAGGGCCCGGAGGGACTCCCACATGTTGTGGAGATGCAGCTCATGGAAGGCTGGCCAGACCAGAACCGCGGCGCGACGGAACACCGGGACTGGAACATCGTGGACTGGAACCTCGGGGTCTGGAGCCTGTGTTGGAACAGACTGGAGCCGCACAGGACCACGGGCCCGGAGGGACTCCACATCTCCTCCAGAAGTACCTGAAACTTAGTTGGCCCGCAGGAACCGTGCAGTGGAAACTGAAGGCTGGGTCCATTCTTGGTGGCTTGCTCTGTCATCGCGGTCCAGGTGTCATAACGAGAGGGAGAGGACCCACATTATTGCACAAAACAATCTTTACTCCAAGAAACCAGAACAGGACGACAAAACACACGGACCAAACAGTACGAAGCCACACTGGGAATGAGACGAACAGGGTTTACATACACAGGCAAGGTGAGAGGATTGGACAACGGGGAACGAGACACAGGTGGACACAATGAGGGCGGGGCCAGCAATCACAGAAGGAAACAATCAGGGCCAGGGCAGACAATCACAGGGAGACAGACGACACAAGGACTTCCAAACAAGACACAAAACTAACACAAACTCCAGATCATGACAGTTAAGAGAAGAGAAGAAACCTGAGTAACCAGTTTCTGCATGAAACTAAATGAATTGAAAAAAACGGCAATGCAATTTATATCTAGATTTTTACAATGTACCTAAAAAAAATAGCTTGAACATGTATTTTTCATTAAAACAAGTGAGTTGTGCTAATTGAATAGATCTATGGAGGGGTGAATAACTCTATTCCAATAAAAACTTGAATTGTTAGTAATGGTGTTGGTGATGAGGTACAAACTATAGTTATTAGGATTCTTTGTGTTTTGACAACTTTTGGATGATTCAACATTCACCGGGTCACATTGACCCGGAACATCACGGCTCTACCTTAGAAACAAACTTAACAGGAGGGTTAAGAGAAGAGAAGAAACATGAGCAACCAGTTTCTGCATGAAACTATATTTGATAATAGCTATTTTTCAAACCACGTAACTTGTTTTCTCCTAATTTGTTGCAGAAGCTGTTGAGACAAAAAAAGAAAAGTGACGATGCTGTACCCCAGACATGAAGAATAAACAATACATGTTGTGTGGCGTTTGTGTATTTATATGTTGAAAACACCAAACTATAAATAACTTATTCACTTTAGTGAACGATTTTAGGTCTGTTTGTTCTTTAGCTGGGGAAGGATCTTCAAAATAAATTGTGCCACACCGCGTGTTACATCCCCTGACTTAAGGTGCGTTCACACCAAAAGCGAAACTATTATTTCACGCGACCGAATCCCATGAAAAGTCAACGTACAGACGCGTGTGGCTGCGATAGACGCGATATTTTTCCGGGCGGCGGGTTTGGGGCTTTTGGGGCAACGCGATGTGGGCGACGCGTTTACAGCGGCGCAATTTTCGCCCCAAGTTGAAATATTTCAACTTTGAGGCGGTCATCTCGCAACTCGGGCCAATCAGCTCTTGAGTTCCGCTCTCGTAGCGCTGGAAGCGGAAGTCTTTGAGACGTAACAGTAACTTCATCGGTGAAAGTGACCGAGCTGAGTGAGCCTACGGGTGATGTCATGAACCCAAACACGAGGGCGTTAGTGTGTGGGATGTCCACAACAAGTATAAAGCAGAACTAGTGGTTAGTTATTCTGGTGGATGAAGGAAATAATAACGGTCTTTACGGAGACGAGACACGGAGATAAGCCCCGCCGACTCGCGGAGAGTCTCGACGCTTATGACCTGAACACGGTGAATGGTCGAGCGAGTAAACTCACGCGTTTTGGGCGACGCGAAAAATAGTTTCGCTTTTGGTGTGAACGCACCAGTGGCGTCCCTCGGCTAAAAAACCCGGGGCTAAAGCCCCGGATGTTTCTTAATTAGCCCCGAATGTTAATTTCAACAACAACAACAAAAAGATTTGGCACACAAGTGCTTAACACCTCCAGGTCACACGTGACGTCATTCACCCAAAACAGCGGAGTCAAGCTTTGTAGGGGTTCTCTGCCATTCTTGTTGTCTGTTTTCTCCTGTTTTGTGGTAAGACAGGGAGCTCAGTATTGTTTTTCATTTCACTATAGTAGTTCAGTGTGACGTTTTATTTTCTAGTTAGCATTGGGGTTTTGTTTTATTGTGTTGGACTTGGAGACCCTGATGACTTTTTGCTTCTGTTTTAGTCTACCTTCGTTTACCTTTACCTTTTCGCCTACCTTTGCTTAACATAGTTCACCTTATTGTTCGCCTCCTTTGTTCCCCACTTGGCTGTATCCCTTCTTATTTGTATGTTACGGCCTGTGCTCCCCTTGGGCCTAGGGGAGCACAGGCGTTTGGAGATGGCGTTCAAGCTTGCTTGGCACCATGGCGCTGTTGGATAGCTTCTCACCACACACACCAAGCACAGAGGAGTCGGTGCCGTTGCATCCCCGGTAAATCCAAATGAAAGATAGCTTTCTCTGTATTGCCTCGAGCTCACCTTCTTGTCTTTTTTCTTTTGTCGACCCTTCATACTAGGGCCTTCATCTGGGTCAGAATTTTGTCCAGGGCCCTGTTCGGCATTTGCATTTTCCCTTCTCAAAAACTTCTCCATCACTGTCACTTGCTTGTAGTGCCCAAACTGTCACTGTCATGTGTCAGGCAGCACTAACTCTATTGTCTATAGCCCTCTGCTGCCACCCACTCAAATAAAAGTGTATTACATTATCTGCCACACTTTATTACAGCACAGACACTCGACAATGGTTAATTAGGTGATATTAGATAATTTCCCACGGCACACCTGACGATCTCTCACGGCACACTAGTGTGCCGCGGCACACTGGTTGAAAATCACTGCTCTGGACTCTATGACCATTGAATGGTCACGGGTCATGCCGTCCGGGCCATGGCGTGGGACCTCCTCGCCCTTTTCCCACATCTCCTGAACCCACCCCCTATACCCTATCCCCAGAATCAACCTCCACCTACCCATCCCCCTCCCAATCCTTACATCACCCATCTCCTGGTAACCTCAAGCCGGATTTCAGTGGACCTGGCCCACCTCCTGGCCAAAATAAACTATTACCGGCACACATAAGGTCAGAAGGAATATCACCACGGCCAGGTTACACGTGATTGAGGAAGCGGAGGACCGAGCTGCGAGCCCAAGACACCGGTCCGGCATCCACTTCCTCCACCCTGTCTGCCGGCTCCCGCCCCAGCTGAAGAAGATCACTGTCCCTTGAGGCTACTTCAGCCACCAGCTCTGGACTTTCCATCGCTGGTCCCTCAGACCGCTCTGACCCTCGTGTGCCTCCCGCGGTCCCGGCTGCCTGCCAGCACATTATCGCTGCAGAACCTGCCAGCTGAGCAACTCCGCGACCTTCCCCCGTCTCCTGGTCAGCGCACACTTATTTTGCATTTGAATTCACACATAAATCTGAATGTATGTGTGAAGCATAGACATTAATGAGTACCGTATGTATTTTAGTATTGTTATAATACAATATAATTATTATTTTAGAGTCTTTTTAGGCAGCGGGATGTGGCCTCCAAAGTCGTTGCTCTCACTCCCACTAAATGCTTTATGTAACCTGAAAAAACAATATTATAACATGATGGTGACATTAGTCATGATTAAGACTAAACAATATATGGTTATGCTTTTTCATACAGCCTCAAAACCTGGGTCCAGTGTGATGGCTGGGATGAGGAGCTGGATGAGGAGGAGGATATTTTATGTTATTTGTGTCCAGAATAATTTTGTTTTTGTCTCTAAATGTGTATCATGTTTTCAAAGAGTCATTTGTCTTTTGCTTTAACAATATAGCTTTTCAATCATGAATACTTGTGTTTATAGTTGTAATATAACTCTTACTCTACACTGTGAAGTATGATAGTAATTGTTATTTTCAACACATGTGTGCATAATTGTTAAAGTTCATGCATGAGCTGGTGTTTTTCAAGTGATTGACATGAGAAGAGTAACAAAACATCCAACAGGTGGTGTTATACACTCAAATGGAAATTACGGAGCTTGTATTGCATAGTTTGGAGTTGTTGAAAAGTGATATGTTATTGTGAAGAACAGAACTTCGGTCCAATATGTTGACAACATGTTGGTGACCAGCAAATGGCTAATTTACCGGCATTATAGTCCATTAGAGTACTGGCTCTAGTAAAGGCAAAGCTGACTCTAATAATTAAAACTATATTTAGCTCAAAAGGTAAGGAATAGTAGTTCAACACCATTAAATCAGCTGAAAACGTAATCAATGTTTTAAGTGACATGTTATTGGAATGTTAGCTAAAAACTGTCCAGGATTGAACACAATTCCATTACATGAAGCTATCAAAACGCCCATTTCGCCAAAAAAACTCCAGAGTTTTGTTAATGTTTCAAACTTTCAATCATTAATGAAATGAATATGAAATTAGGAGTACAACCAGTGTGGTTGTCACACACGGATTTTATCCTTGTTGTACACCGAACTAGGCGTGGTGAAGTAAGCTCAAGTCCGGTCTTACCTTCCCTGTGCACCTGAGGTCATGTTCAGGATGAGTTTACTCACCAGACTATGTGTGGTTTATCCGTGTCATTCGGTTTATTCGCTTCATTCGTGCGAGATGTGTTAATGAGAAGAGTGAGATAATTGGGACAAAAATAATGTGTTTATTGGCATAATAGACTCTAAATAAAGTCTTCTCAGTGCAACCTCTTTCGTGAGGTATTCACCATAAAATCAAACTGATGTACTAAACCCACATGTCTGTGGGTTCTGAGGACGTGTGTTGGGCCTATATATGTATAACATTTAAAAAAATCATTTTAAATGTGATCTAACCAACTGTTAATAGTAGTTTCTTTCAAACTGTCATTACAGAACGGACATAAAACATAATACACGAGATGCATTTGAAATGTTCATAGACTAATAACTTTGGTTTAAGTTTAATCTTAATCGACGGAAACTAGTATATTTTTTATTAATTCCATCAGTGAGCTGTTTTTAATGTTTATATTAATGTTTTAATGTGTGGCCTACATCAGCTATCGTTTAATATCAGTGTGCGTCGCAAATGACGGTCATATCTTAACGTCTTTGAGCGTTGTTGTTTATATGAATGTTCATGTTCAGTGACCAGCAGGGGGCGGCACAGAGGCGCGTGGTCAACAGTGGTGGTGAAGTGACAGAACCAGCCCGCCCCCCTCCGTCTTCCTGAGAATTAACGTTTAGATAGTCAACTAGTTAACGCAAGTCACCTCCGCAGCTCGGAGTCCTGTTCCCAGTGTGTTTTTACTTCAAGACGCCCCACTGATGCTCACGTCCACGACGCCGCCCGCTCGTCTCGGTAAGCAAGGCTGGGTTACAAAAAAGCAACATTAGTCGCTTCGTGTGCTGCTCAGCTGGAGCGGCACAAACGGACTGAACCCGCCGGGACTCCCGCGAGAAACCCCGGCGAACTGTTCAGGTCCGGTCGCTACTTTCGTTTTCCTCGAGTCTGGTGGGAAATGTCGCAGTAAGTTTACAATCACAACGTCGTTTAACTCTATTTAAAATCTAAGGTTAATCCCGGAAGTAACGTCGCGCCACAGCCTTCTCCTCCAGACACTAAACCAACAGCAGGGAGGACCTGTGACGTGAGGAGGAAACGCTGGAGAGCAAGACTTCTATTGTTTCTGGGTTGAATATACTGTGTATTTGTATACAGACACCAAGGCTACAGCTCTTATGATTGTCGCTCCACTCTTTCTGCTTTTGTTTTTACCACAAAGAAAAGTTTAAAAAAAGTAAACTGTTCTCCTAAGTCGTGACTTGATTAATGATGAGTGATCAGAGGCAGGTGAGCGAACAGGTTAAGGGAGTTCGACTGGCGAGGTGGGAGTGACTGGAAAATAGTGTGGAGGGTGTGGAGCTGAACTGTGACATGCAGCTCAAGTAAATTAAATTCAGTTTATTTTGTATAGCGGCTATACAAAAATAAACTGAATTTAATTTAATTTTAATTTGTGATATCGGGCTATACTATAGCTCGATATCACAAATTACAAATTTGCCTCAGGGGGCTTTGCAATATGTACACATACGACATCCCTGTCCCAGAACCTCACATTGGATCAAGAGAAACTCACAAGAATTAGAAAAAAACCTTTCACGGTGAAAAAAAGGAAGAAAACTTCAGGAGAGCCACAGAGGATGGATCCCTCTCCAGGATGGACAGATGCAATATATGCAGGGATGCACATAACTGGTACGCAGGTACGCATCGGCGAAGATAATTAACAATGCGTAATGCCACTTGTGTAACTTCGCGCCTTCGGTCAAGTGCGTACTTATCAAAATCTTACACATGTTGCTTGTCAACTACTCTCAGAAATGTCCAAAAAGCAACAGACCTTAAGCAGCTTCTTTGGCGTTTCGCCACCGACAAAGAAACACCAACTGGAGCCAGAGTAGAAGAAAAGACTTATCGGAAAAGCGGCTCCAAGATGTGCAGTGGCTTGAAGCGAACGATGAGCGCACTGAAAGGTGTTGCAAGACTTGCCGCTCACATCCACATCTAGCAGACAAAACGGGTGCGTTTTATAAAGGCTCAAAGAATTTCAACCAGCCTTTATTTGACAAACATGAAAAGAGCAAGGAGCACATGAATGTGGCGCAAAGCCATTGCTAATAAACAAGCTAGCCGAGAAGAAATGTCCAGTCGGAGGTGCATATCATTCACGTGAAGGTGGCATACGGATCATGCAGAGAACATGGCTGTGTCTACTACCGCGCACTTAACGAAGTACACTGCAATGCAGTGCACTGCAATTCAGTGCACTGCATTGCAGTGCAGTGCGTCGCTGATGAGTCTGTCTCAAATGGAACACTTAACCGTTAACCACTTGGCGGAAGTGACGGACGCAAATCTGTTCACGGCACCCGCGAAATTAAGCCGGGAGTGACATATGCAAATCTGCTTGCGATACCCGAACCCTTAAACTGACAACATGAATGCACTTCTTGCCCTCTTGTTGCCCCTTGTTTACCCCTTTCTCCACCCCATGTGGAAACTGCGATACCTCCACAATCGCGGCAGGAGACTCCGCCTTCTGGCTGAAGTCGAGATGGTATATGTAAATTTAATTGTGATTTTGCCTTACCTTCACAGCATAGCTTCATGTAGTAGTTGCAATTAAATTCTCCTCGCTAGGTATGCTAAATTCTCAATTATCTTTGTCAGAAGTAGCCTTCTTCTTTGCAATCCAAACACACCATATGGAAATAAAACATGACAACTCTGTACATGTTTGTCCCTAGATTCCAATTAGTTTTAAGAATTATCCACTGAAATGATAGGCATCATCTGCTTGAATTCACACAGTAATAGGCCTACTTTGACTGACTGTACTTTTATACACATCTCTGTTGTAGTGAAGTTTACCCTGATACAGGAATCAATGAGCAATTGAACACACAGGCATATTAATTATTGTTACAAACATGCATCAATTCTAATATAAATCAGAAAACGCAATAAAAGACTACAAAACCTCAATGACAACATTTTATTGATAAAATGACTTACATATTAATATAATCTTCCCTTCCCCTCCCCACACTCTACAGCAGCCACCCAGTCCCAGGCGGCGCTGCCGTATCAATGTTGCAATGCCACTGCTGGCGTTGTATTTTGATGGCCACAGTGACATGAGGGTGGACTTCAGGCTCACCCGAGAGTCATTCAACGCCCTCATGGCTGTGCTGGGCACTGACTGACCACGGTTGGGGCCCCGAGATCTCCTGTCTAGTTTTTATTTTTTGGCTTGCCACCTCCTATCGGGTGGTGGCCAGGGCCTTAGACAGGCCCCGGGCTCAGAGCATGATGCCAGGGTCCTGAATAACAGCCCCATCTTCTATGAGCAGTCATACCCTCCACCAGGATACTGTATCCTTGGGGATGGTGGCTACCCCTGCCTGTCTGGCTACCCCTGCCTGTCCCAACCCATCTGTACGAATTGTATAGCCGAATGTCGTCTTTCAACCGCTGGCTGTCGAGGTGGTGCCCAGCGAATAATGTGGGCTACGTAGACAACTGGAAGACTTTCTGGGAAAACCTGATCTGATGAGGAGGCGGCATTCATCCCACGTTGGACGAGCGTCTCATTTCTGCGAATATGACCAAGTTGATCACCGGACTTAATCTATGACAACCCAGGGTTCAGATCAGGAACCGGGAGCAGAGTTGTAGTTTAACACCCTTCTCTGCTCTTCCATTCGAGCAGTTACCCACCCTTGACTTTAGAGTAGAGACTGTGTCTGTCCCACGGCCACTTCAATTAAATAAATCAAAAGTAAGCAGAAGAGACAATAACCTTATACAAGTTAACACAATTATTTCAGCAGTGCAACAAAATAGGTCTATTAAATGTGGTCTCCTAAATATTCGATCTCTGTCATCTAAAGCTGTGTTACTGAATGATTTAATATCAGATAATCACATTGATTTATGTTGCCTAACTGAAACCTGGCTGAGCCATGAAGAATATGTCTGCCTGAATGAATCGACTCCTCCAAGTCATATTAATACTCACATTCCTCGAGGCACCGGTCGAGGAGGTGGAGTAGCAGCCATCTTTGAATCGAGCCTATTAATTAATCCTCAACCAAAATTACACTACACCTCATTTGAAAGCCTTGTTCTTAGTCTTTCACATCCAACCTGGAAAACACTACAGCCAATTCGATTTGTGATTCTGTACCGCCACCAGGTCCATATTCAGAGTTTATATCTGAATTCTCAGAATTTATATCAAGTTTGGTTCTTAAAACCGATAAAGTTATTATTGTTGGAGATTTTAATATCCATGTGGATGTTGATAATGATTGCCTTAGTGCTGCATTCATCTCCTTGTTGGACTCGATTGGCTTCTGTCAGAGTACAGAAACCCACTCACAGCTTTGGCCACACGCTTGATCTTGTTCTTACTTATGGCGTTGACATTGAGCATTTGAACGTCTTCCCACAGAATCCTCTTCTGTCAGACCACAACCTCATAACTTTTGAATTTATACTACCAGTGTACTCCGTTAGTCAAAAGTTTCTACACTAGATGTCTAACTGATAGTGCTGTAGCTAAATTTAAAGCGATTCCTTCTGTATTTGATTCGATACCACGTCTCAATATAACAGAGGACTCCTGGTTTAACTTTAGTCCGTCCCAGATTGATCATCTTGTTGACAGTGCCATAGGCTCTCTGAGAATGACACTGGACTCGATAGCCCTCTGAAGAAGAAGACAGTGAGGAAGAGGAGGTTTGCTCCTGGTATAACCCTCAGACCCGCAAACTGAAGCAAAGCGTCACGAAAGCTTGAGCATATGGCGTTCAACTAATCTCGAAGAATCCCGCTTAGTTTGGCGAGATAGTCTTAAAACATATAAGAAGGCCCTCCGTAATGCCAGAGCAGCCTATTACTCATCAATAATAGAAAAATAAAACAACCCCAGGTTTCTCTTCAGCACTGTAGCCAGGCTGACAGAGAGTCACAGCTCTGTGGGCCGAGCATTCCTATAAACCTTAGTGGTAATGACTTTATGAACTTCTTTAATGAAAAGATTTTAACTATTAGGGACAAGATTAATAATCTCTTGCCCATAACCAGTGCCAATCTGTCCTCAAGTGGAATGGCCTTGAAACCGCTGTATGCCCTGGTGTATATTTGGAGGATTTTCTCCTATCAACCGTGACCAATTATTTTCAACGGTTTCTACTTGAACACGTCTACCTGTCTCTTGGACCCCATCCCGACGAGGCTGCTTAAAGACGTTTTGCCTTTAATTGCTCTCTATTAGATATTATCAATGTGTCTCTGCTAACAGGCCACGCACTCCTTCAAGGTGGCTGTTATTAAACCTCTCCTGAAGAAGCCCACTCTGGATCCAGGGTGTTGGCTAACTACAGACCGATCTCTAACCTTCCTCTCCAAGATCCTTGAGAAAGTGGTAATCAGTTGTCGACTTTCTACATCATAATAGTTTATTTGAGAAATTTCAATCAGGATTTAAAACACCACAGCACCGAGACATGAAAAACAAATGACCTCTTAATGGCAGCAGATAAAGGACTCCTCTCTGTCCTGGTCTTGTTAGACCTTAGTGCTGCATTCGACACCATTGACCATGACATCCTGTTACAGAGACTGGAGCAGTCGATTGGCATTTCAGGCACGGCACTAATTTGGTTTAAATCCTATTTATCAGATCGATCTCAGTTTGTATTTGTAAATGACGCCTCGATAACCACCAACGTTAATCACGGAGTTCCACAAGGTTCTGTGCTTGGACCAATTTTATTTACCTTATACATGCTTCCTTTGGGCAATATTATCAGGAAACACTCCATAAACTTTCATTGTTATGCAGATGACACTCAACTATATTTATCGATAAAACCAGAGGAGTGCAACCAACTCTGTAAAATTCAAGCATGTCTTAAAGACATAAAACATGGATGACCTGCAACTTCTTGATGTTAAACTCAGACAAAACCGAGTAATCCTGAGCACCTCAGAGATCAATTATCTGGTGATGTGGATTCATTGCCCTGGCATCCAACACCACTGTAAAGAATCTTGGCGTTATCTTTGATCGGGACTTGTCCTTTAACTCCCACGTAAAGCAAATCTCAAGGACTGCATTCTTTCATCTAAAAAATCAGGCACATCTTGTCTCAAAAGATGCAGAAAAATTTGAGACTGGATTACTGCAACTCCTTATTAGCAGGCTGCTCTAATAAATCTTAGGTCCCTCCAGTTGATCCAGAATGCTGCAGCGTGTTCTCACTAAAACTAAGAAAGAGATCACATCACTCCTGCACTAGCTGCTCTGCACTGGCTCCCAGTAAAATCAAGAATCACTTTTAAAATTCTCTTAACCTACAAAGCCTTGATTGGTGATGCTCCATCATATCTTAAGGAGCTTGTCGTACCATATTGCCCCACTCTAAATGCGGACTACTTGTAGTTCCTAGAGTCTTAAAAGTAGAATGGGAGCCAGTATGGAACCAGCTTCCATTTCAGTCCGCAGACACAGTCACCTCGTAGTAGACTTAAGACCTTCCTCTTTGACAGAGTTTATGTTGCCCTGGTCCAGCCCTTGATATGCTTTTTCTCTCCTTAAGGATGAATTTTCATCTCAAACTAACTCTGCTTTCTCCCGGAAGTCTTTGACTTTACGTCTCATGGGGTCATCCCCTATGATCTGCCTGATGGATCGTCTGGGTGCCACTGTCCTGTTGAGACTCCACCTCCTCCTCCCCCGCCATCTGCCTGATGGATCGTCTCCATCGTGGAATATGCCTACTATGAACTATTCATACACTCTGTCATATTCATTGAATGTATTTTAACTCTAAATCTGTCCTTCTGTACACATTACATCTATTGCATCTGTCCATCCTAGGAGAGGGATCCTCCTCTGTTGCTCTCCTGCAGGTTTCTTCCCTTTTTTTCCCCCCTGAAGGGTTATTTGGGAGTTTTCCGATGTCTATGTACAGATTGTAAAGTTTGTAATTTGTGAAATTGGGCTATACAAATAAACTGAATTGAATTGAATCTGCCTCATGACCCCTTCAGGCAGCCTGTCCGCAACCACCTCCAAGCTACAACTGCTGCCTGTCAAAGGCGAGGTGTGTTGTGGAGAGGTCCTTCGGGATACTGAAGACGCGATGGCGGTCCATCTTCTTAAAGGCCCTGGAGGTGGATGTGAGGTTTGTGCCAGAGGTCATTGGAGCCAGATGTCGGGAGGGCAGCAGAGGACCAGCACCAGCACCTCCAGGAAACGTCTCTGGGGCAGGAAACAGAAATAGGATAGCCATTCAGTGCTCTGTCCCAGACCACGATTACATTTAAATTAATACATACACCAAAACAACACAAACGATGATTTGAAAGCAATTATTTCAAGAGAAGGAAGCTTAGATAGCTATCGTGCGGTATTAATTATCGGGCGGCGTGTTGGTAAGCGTTATGTGTCATGTTAACCCGTTATTAAACTGAGCATATCCATTGTTAATCCATTATTAAAATTGCTATTTCGATTGTTTAACAGAACAGCCGTTGTTTAACACTGTCCGATGACCTACTATCTATGTCGGACTTGCCGCTGGAGCAAGCGCTGAGCCGACCTTCGCTCGTCAAGCAGAAAAGTGTCCGATAAAAGTGCACCTTCGTCGGACTGGCAAGAGGACCGGGTGGTGGATTACCCAGCTAGCTTATCATAACTGCCATGCAGATCCAATGGCATCTAATGCTACCTAGGTATGCTAACTAATCTGAGAATGGCATGTTAGTAGTATGTTAGTAGTACATTGTAATACCAGTACAATGTGTAACTACCGCTGATACTTACATGTACGGTCTGTAGCTTCGTGGTCTACCGCTTGAGCTGTCCGCCATTGTTTTTGAAATAAAATGAAAAGCTGGCGAAATGGCTCCTCCTCTTCCGCTACGTCGCCAAGATGGCGGCCGCTTAGGGCGAGTAGTGTCCATCGTTTTACACTACATTTTTTGCCCGTTTGCAGTGCACCATCCGGGTACTTTCAGTGCACTGAATTCTGCTGGTTTTTTCAGTGGCGCACTTCGAACACTGAAAGTCAGTGCTCGAAGTGCTCAAGTGCGCGGTAGTAGACACAGCCCATGTGTCAAACTCGCTGCCCGCGGGCAACATCCGGCCCGCCACGTCATTTTATGTGGCCCGCGACTGCATGCAATAGAAATGATGCCTTTTCTTAAAAAAGGGGGAAAAAATAAATCCTGTGCTAATTTTGAAGGTCATTTTTTCTGCAGCGGCGTGCGGTCTGTTCACGCTCCTTCATGCTGCGTTCACGCCAGAGGAGAGGGGAACTCCTGCGAAGCTTTACTAAATGTACTCGCGTGAGTTCACTCGCCTGACTGTTTGTGATTGTTTTCTTCACTCGCGCCGGAGAGGGGGCGTGGCTTATCGTGGCATATAACAGTTCGTTACCACCGTCCACCACGGAAGAAATAAACAATATTTGTACGTGTTGAGGAAGTCCCTCAAACGTCGGACCATCAAGCCCTCGGGTCTGTTTCATAATATTATTAGTTCATAATATTCATATATCATTTTATATTATCGATATTATTGACTTTGTAATAATCAAACATCCCCAGTTCTCCCATTATGAATTCCTCCATCAGGTCTATGTCAGTGGTCACTAAGGTTCAAGTGAGTGCTGCTTCATGTTTTTCAGTATTTATAATATAATCAGAAGAAAATTTAATGTTGAATATGTGAATCTTTTTTAATTATACTTTTTGTTTAATTTATTTAGAGTTCGTGTATAAAAGCTGCTCCTCAAGACTCTGACCATGTAGAGCAGCATATAAGTACACTTAAATAAACCAATGCAAACACAGTTATTTAACAATATATTCTGGAGTAGTTAGAATTATACCGCGTTAGTTACAACCGGCCCTTTGAGGGCAGCCATGAGGCTGATGTGGCCCACAATGAAAATGAGTTTGACACCCCTGATGCAGAGCATCGCTCACACCATCAGCGGGGAGTTGAATAGATGTCATGTGTACAGAATGAATCATTCCAGAGTAACCACACATTCAATGAGTATGACAAAGTGTATGAATAGTTGGTAGTAGGCACGGACCACGATCCAGACCTCCGTTATCCATCAAGCAGAAGGAGGTAGAGAGGAAGAGTGGGCGGAGCATCAGCAGGGCCATGGCATCAGACCCGGTCAGGAAGCAGAGTTAATAATGTGCAATGGAGAGAGTAGAGAAAGAAGAAAGAGGTGCTCAGTGTATCCTAAATGTCCCCCGGCAGCTATAAGCCTATAGCAGCATCTCTAGGGGCTGGACCAGGTGAACCTGATTCAGCCCCAACTATAAGCACTATCAAAGAGGAAAGTCTTGAGTCTGCTCTTAAATGAGGTGTTATATATTATATTTGTATGTGTTCTTATATTCTTTATTCTTATGCTTGTTAAACCTAAGCTCTCATCGGCTTTGTCCTGCAGGAAGCTCATGATTATAAAAACAAAAAACTGTGTTCAGTTTTGGGTCAGACAGGTGATTTATCTAGGAGAGAGAGAGAGGTTACATTGTAGCGAGTATACGACCTCCACTCATGTCGCGGTTGAAACTGAATCTTTTGTTGGCACAATGAGTACCTTTTGAATAACTAAATTACTGTTGCTATCTAACGCACATATTTAAACGAGACGGCAGCAAGATGATAGGCTAGTCATGTCATTGTTTCCATGTGCTTATTGGCTAGAGGGGACCAGGTGATCTAAGCAGCTGGTGTCATGATTGACGGCAACGACAGCAAGTAAATAATGAGTGAGCATGTGTGAGAAATGATTGGCAGACGTATGAGGAATTCATGGCAGGCTTGTGAGGGTATGGTCTTCCAACTGAACTTGCGCTCTAGCTTCACTTGTTCCGGGATCCACTAACTGCACAAAGGACATGCACTAAAAACAGTCCAACTCTGGCCTCGGCTTGGTAACTTATCGACCCCCAGGGACCTCCTCGGCTCCTCTCTCCCACCGGTGTACTTTTCCTGACCAGACGTCAGGACCCAAATTACTTACTCGTCTATTTATCAAATTGGAATAAGTCCAGGTTGACAATTTTCTATTTCTTGAGGGGGCATGAGAACAGATGCTGGGTCTCCAGCAAGTTCTGCTCTGGCCGCGAGACACTCGTCGAGACCAGATACAACTTTGCACATATTCACAAACGGGTCCAGTCATAGATTTGTGAGCCTGGAGTGAGCGAGATCTTTTACATTATTGTCAACCAATACACTTATCGTAGTTTTTCATGATCAAGTGCATATGTATGTGATTTTCCTCACACATGGAACTCACATTTTTTGTGATGTGCGCTCCCATAAATCCCTCCCCCACTGTTGTCTCTTTGCTGCAGACACACTTTAACTGTCTTTTGATAACAAAATCGCTTTCGTTTTTTTACACTCACCATCTGCTCATCTTTTCAGGAACCACTGCCTCTGTGATGGATCTCCAAAGCTGTCTGAAAACCACCCTGAAGAAGAAATATCAGAAACTAAATGAGGACTCCTCAGAAAAGTTTTTATTTCCATCAAGACTTTGCAATCGAAAGCTCAAGCACGACTACCTGCTATCCAATTTGCACCAGCACGAGTTTAGATATGTTGACAATTCTGACCTTCATAGTTGGGCTTTTTATGAAACCGTCCCGCTCGCCGATATTTTATCGTGCGAGTGCAAACATAACAGCAGCCAAAAAACGGTCGTCACCTTAGGAGTGTGCGGAGTTGGCAAAACCACAACAGTGCGGAGCTGTGCTCTGGAGTGGGCCGAGGGGAAAGGTTACCGCGACATCAAGCTCCTGTTTCCTCTCACGTTCTGGGAGCTGAACTTGCTAAGAAGTAAATTGAGCCTCATTGAACTCCTCCACACGTTTTATCCTGAATTGAAGGAGCTCGACTTCTCCTGCCTGAATGAAAACAACGTGTGGTTTGTCCTCGATGGACTGGATGAGTATCATCGCCCGCTAAACTTCTGCTGTCCAACTGTGACTGATGCTTCTGAGGTATCCACAGTGGATAATATAGTGACCAGTTTGATCAGGGGGAACTTACTTCCCAGTGCTCATATATGGATAACGAGCCGAGTTGCAGCGATGAATCAAATCCCCAGTTGCCATGTCCTTAAAGTGACTGCGGTTCAAGGGTTCAGTCATGAACAGAAGGAGCAGCTCTTCGGGAGAGTGATGGGTAATGAGGATCTGGCCAATAAAGCCTTCAACCACGTGAAAATATCGAGGAGTCTGAACTTTCTCTGTCAGATACCTGCGATCTGCATGATCATGGCAAACGTGCTGAAGGATCATTTAAAACCAGAGACTGGGTATACAATCAATCCCCTTAATTTAACCCAGATGTACACAAATCTGGTCAAAGCATCGAACCCGGACATTGTTGCCAAGCTGAAAAAGCTGGCACTGCGTCGCTTGGGAACGGCTCATGTCATGTACGAGTCTGAGTTTCGAGAGAGTGACCTCAGTGTTGAGGAAGCGTCCACTTTCTCCAAGGAGTGTCCTCTGGCGTTGAGAGAAGAGACGGGGCTCCGTAACACCACAGTGTTTCGCTT
Organism: Pseudoliparis swirei; assembly: GCF_029220125.1. Taxonomy (NCBI): domain Eukaryota; kingdom Metazoa; phylum Chordata; class Actinopteri; order Perciformes; family Liparidae; genus Pseudoliparis; species Pseudoliparis swirei. The sequence continues at coordinate 14,889,224 of NC_079411.1, forward strand.
CGGTCACTCGAGCATTGAGGAGTTCTTGGCTGCGTCTGCTGAACTGGATCGTTTTGAAACGGGTCCGGCCTACTCTAACCATTGTCTGGGTCTGGTGGACCAGGTGGTGCAGCATGCTGATGGAAAGAAGGATGTCTTCCTGCGCTTCATCTTTGGCCTCCTTAAGGAACGTGGCATGCTGGAGCCCACTGATCCGCTGTTTGAGCAAACCAAAAAGAAGATCCTGCAGAACATTCTGTCCTACAGCGGTGTGACCTTGTTCCACTGTCTGAGGGAGTACGACAGCCAGGCTTTACTGGGAGAGGTCAAGTTCTACCTGAACAACGGCTTCTCTCCGTTCCATGAGTTCTCGGAAACACATTGGAATTATATGATGCAGAGGACCAGCCTTTTTGAAGGGATGAGGGAGAGTTTTGAGATGAAGTTGTCCACGAGATGTGATGAGAGACTCCTCAAGCACCTGACGGATATTTTGAAGTCCAAGAAAGCCATGTATGTTTGCATTTACACCCATTGGGCCAACAGTGAATTCCTACACAGAAGAAAAATTAGTACAAGTATAAAAAGTGTGCTTCCAATATGTACATGTTTCACATATGGATACCTAACATTCTTAAACGCCCCTAAAACTAAACCGTATCTTACATCTCTGATTTGTTCTTGTGTTTTTATTACCCATTGATTGCTGGGATCCACCAGTGTTTTCCACATTTTACAAGATCACTCCTACCAAGATGTTATTATATATTTTAAAGTAATTCATCTTCAGTTTCTGTACTGTTTTTAGATACTTGTTGATGTTACTGTGTATCTCCATTTCACTTAATCTGAACTTCTTCTGCTCACAGCCATTTGATTCCTTTTCACACAACAGAACAACTGCCCTTATATGGTGTTTATGGGGCGTTACCTATGCTAAAGACAATATTGATAATCTGCCATACGCATTCAATTTGTTATCACATAGATACATCATTCAGCGGATATGGTCTGTCTGGAATTTAAGAGATAATATTAGAAATTGAAGAGTGTTTATTGAGGCCTTTTGTTGAGGCCTATTGATTTATATATATATATTGATTTATATATACATACATTTATTAATATACATATTTATGTATATATATATTCTCTATCATTTTATATGGGCATGAGGACTGAAGAAAAGATTATGAGTGTTTATACTCTGAAGGAGTGCACTGTACATCCAAGAACAAGTCAGTTAAATAATGAATTTCTTATGTGCTATAATTGGTGTTGTGTTTTGTTTATTTTTCTCAATTCAATCCATCCCATAAAGTCCCATCTCCTTGCAGGCTGCGATTCTCCAACCTGACCGATAAATGTTGTCCAGCCTTAGCGGCAATCTTGAGCACAAAAGAGTCCTACCTGAGGGAGCTGGACCTCGGATACAACACCATCAGTGACGATGGAGTCAAGGAGCTTGTGGAGGGGCTGAGTGACCAAAACTGCCGGCTGAAGATCGTAAGGCTGCCGGGCTGTGGAATAACCTCGCATGCCTGTGAATTCCTGGCCACGGCCCTGAGACGGTCCCTGAAACTCCAAGAGTTGGATCTCAGCGTGAATGAAATAGGAGATGACGGAATGAAACATCTGGCAGATGGTTTGAGATCTCCTGAATGCAAGATAGAAACACTGAGGTAAGAGTAACTCAAACTTAATGTGTTGATTATAGACAGTTGGCTTTAACAATGTTCTGCGCATGTAGCATTTCTGTTTTGTTGTTTGATCATTTTTCTCACAGACTATCACAGTGCAACATTGAGCAAAAGGGCTGCTATCATCTGGCCTCAGCTCTGCAGAAGAACTCCACCAACCTGAAAGTGTTGGATCTGAGCATCAACATGGTCGGAGACAAAGGCGCCATTGAACTCTTTAAGAAATGTGATATATCGAAGCTTACAAAGCTGGAGTGAGTGTGACCTCAGAAATGCATCCCCTTCATCTTGCCAACATGCATGAATACACGTCCAATTAACATGTGTCTTTGGCAGGATGTACCACTGCGGCCTCACTGTGTTAAGCTGCAGAGGAATCGGCGAAGCTCTGAAGTTCGAAAACAGCAACCTGGCTGAGCTCAATTTGAGCAACAACAACTTGAAAGACGCAGGTTTTGAGCTCATCTGCAAGGGCATGTACGCGTGGTGTAGTTTGGAAAAACTCAAGTGAGAATGCCTTGCTCCAATATTTCTCCTTTGATTACTTGCTGACTGAAATAAAAATGTTTGGATAGAAGAATAAAATGTGTCACTCCTAAATTCAAATGAAAGACTTCATTCGATGCTCATGTCCTGATAACTTTAAAATGTTTTCTTTATTTCCCTTCAGTGTGTCGAGATGTGGAATCACTGGACAGGGTTGCAGTTATCTGGCGACTGTGCTGTGTTCAGTCTCCCAGCTCTACAGGGGGTCGTTGAGAAAAACCGACTGGCAAGCAGTGGAGCTGGAACACCTGGACCTCAGCATGAACTGCCTCAGAGACAACGGAGCCAAAGAAATCTCATCTGGACTGAAGAATCCACTGAGTCATCTGAAAACGCTCAAGTAAATCTTTTTGCTTTATTGGGGACCAATAAGTTGCGTTTAGTTGTGTACTTATTCCACCGCTTAGCTGTGTAGAAAACAAGAGAAGGAACAGAAGCGATTGTTGTGTTATGGTGTGAACAGCCATGCTACTGCTCCCTCTTGACATGGGTTTGTGTCCAGTGTGAACCCGACTGAAGCTCCTCCAGCCAAAACATTCCTAACTATCTGATATCCTCCAATGAAAACTTCCCCTGGAATGCAACCGGGATATCCGTGTCGGTGTGTTATGTTATCTCTCTGTACTCTCAATCCTTTTTTAGAGCCTCTGAAAGGGTTGGAGAAGGAAACTAACTACTTACTTGCAGGGTTCGTACGGTCATGGAAAACCTGGAAAAGTCATGGAATTTAAAAATGCCCATTTCCAGGCCCGGAAAAGTCATGTAAAAAACTTAAATCATAAAAGTTTTGGAAAAGTCATGGAAATTTGTTATAATCACATGTTTATTTACGCCGAGTTTGAAATAATTAATGTTTTTTAAAGAAAGACGCTCAAAATATAAGCCGGCATACGCTCTCAATATGCAACATTTTCTAAAATGTTCATGTATATACCGAGATTTCAGTTTGGTCATGGAAATTTGGTTAAAAGTCATGGAAATCCATTGGTCAAAATGTGTAAGAACCCTGTACTTGACTGTTTGCCCTCCTTGAAGCGGTACAGCAGGGGGTCAGCCAAGAGAACTTGTGAAGAGTCAACAGCCTCCTGGTCAGGAGCACCACAGAGCTACATCCCTTCTTGCTGAACATTTTGACAGTGGGCACAAAGTTGCTTGTTTCCATGGACTTAACTGGTCCATTAAGGCAGATGATCTTAAAACACGACAAACATTTTCTGTTGAACAACATATTCCTCCCCCAGCTGTGTCTGCAGTTGCTTTAACACATCTCCGAGAAAGATTGTTATACTGGACAACTTTTAATGCTTACTGTCTGGAACATGTTGCTCGATGCTGCCAGTAATACAGAAGTCCCCAATTTAATTATTTTTAAACGTTAGTCTTCATTACACAAATGTTGAAATAATGGAGCAGTATGCTAGAGTGTGATTTCTGTCCCGTTTCAGCCTGAGCGACTGCAGCCTGACTGAGGACTGTTGTCCAGAGCTCGCGTCAGGGCTCGCTTCAAAGGAGAGCGTTATCGGGGAGCTGGACCTGTCGGGCAATAACCTTCAAGATAAGGGAGTGAAGAAACTCTGTGTGGGACTCAGAAGCCCTCAATGTAAACTTGAGAAGTTGTCGTAAGTTTTTGTTCATTCAGTTCTTTTCAAAGAAGTCCCAAATATTTAGGTTTGTATACCTCTAAAAGACGTTTTGTGAAATTGCAGCATATTTAATTTGTCTTCTCACCAGATTTCTCCATGCTTAGATCTTTTTCGGTTACCGTATTTATAATACTATATATAGTTGGGTTATTACTACATTATAAGCGGTGTGGTGGCTGTCAGGCTTTGATGCATGCTATGGAGATGTACAGTAAGCTGGAGGCTTCTCTATGGAGAGGCCCGCTCTGAAGCCCCGCCAGATGGATCGGTGTGTTCGAAAGGCTCTATCACCGTATAGTCCATATTTTGATCCTTATTGTCAGGTTAACTAAACAATGGTTAATTATGCAACGACCACATGATACATTGCCTATGATGGGTCATTTCTAAATGGCGTAGGGGGTAAAGTGGTTCTGTTTTTCTTCAGGCTGAGCACCTGTGGCCTGACCTCGAAGAGCATTCCGTTCCTGACCGCTGCCCTGAAGTCAAACCCCAAACATCTGGCGGAGCTGCATCTGATGGGCAACAATCTGGAAGACTCGGGAATCAGAGTGCTTCTGGAACTAACAACGAACCAGAAATACTGCCTCAATACAATAGAGTGAGTACGGTTATCGTTGATCTGCGTTATCAATAATAATTCACAGGGTAGATTTAATGTCTCACTTATGAAGCAGTAAAATAAGCTAATATTTGCATCTGTGTGCTCGTAGTAATAATAATAATACATTTATTTTATACGGCGCCTTTCAAGGCACTCAAGGTCGCCGTACAACACATTCAAACAGTTACAGTTCAGACAACCGGAAACATCTGCTCTGAGTTCTCCTCTGCTCTTGGATTCAATGAGTCTCGCTCTAAAATTGAAGAACATGTATGCCCTGGTGTATATTTGGAGGGCTTTTCTCCCATCAACCGTGACCAATTATTTTCAACGGTTTCTACTTCTAACACGTCTACCCTCTGGACCCCATCCCGACCCGAGGCTGCTTTTAAGACGCTTTTTTAATTATTGGCTATTTATCATTTAGTCTTATGCTATGTCTGGGCCACACACCACACTCCTTCAAGTGCTGTTATTTAAACACTCCCCTCCTCTGGATCAGAAGGGATCAGATCATAATAGTTTATTTGAGAAATTTCAATCAGGATTTAGAAAACACCACTCTCTGTCCTGGTCTTGTTAGACCCATCCTGTTACAGAGACTGGGCACTAATTTGGTTTAAATTATCAGATCGATCTCAGTTTGTATTTGTGTTCCACAAGGTTCTGTGGACCAATTTTATTTACCTTATACATGCTTCCTTTGAACTTTCATTGTTATGCAGATGACACTCAACTATATTTATCGATAAAACCAAACATGGATGACCGATCAATTATCTGGTGATGTGGATTCTGTAGACGGCATTGCCCTGGCATCCAACACCACTGTAAAGAATCTTAGGACTGCATTCTTTCATCTACGTAATATTTCAAAAATCAGGCATCTTGTCTCAAAAGATGCAGAAAATTGGTTGACTGGATTACTGCAACCAGTTGATCCAGAATGCTGCAGCTCGTGTTCTCACTAAAACTAAGAAAAGAGATCACATCACTCCTGCACTAGCTGCTCTGCACTGGCTCCCAGTAAAATCAAGAATCACTTTTAAAATTCTTCTCTTAACCTACAAAGCCTTGATTGGTGATGCTCCATCATATCTTAAGGAGCTTGTAAAGTAGAATAGTAGACTTAAGACCTTCCTCTTTGACAGAGCTTATAGTTACCTTGATATGCTGCTATAGGCTTATAGCTGTTTTTCTCTCCTTAAGGATGAATTTTCATCTCTCAATCACACGTTACTAACTCTGCTTTCTCCCTATCTGCCTGATGGATCACTGTCCTGTTGAGACTCCTCCCCACCGCCATCTGCCTGATGGATCGAATATGCCTACTATGAACTATTCATACACTCTGTCATATTCATTGAATGTATTTTAACTCTAAATCTGTCCTTCTGTACACATTACATCTATTGCATCTGTCCATCCTAGGAGAGGGATCCTCCTCTGTTGCTCTCCTCCAGGTTTCTTCCCTTTTTTTCCCCCTGAAGGGTTATTTGGGAGTTTTTCCTGGTCCGATGTGAGGTTTTGGGGCAGGGATGTCGTATGTGTACAGATTGTAAAGCACTCCGAGACAAATTTGTAATTTGTGAAATTGGGCTATACAAATAAACTGAATTGAATTGAATAGAGCTATACATTTTTTTTTTCACAACTGACAATTGTTTGGCTGTAACTCAAGAACTATTGTACCAATTTCACACAAATGTATAAAAAATGTGACGTGAGGACATTTTGGACAGATGTCCACTACATGCTAACAAGAAGCCATACACACGTGAGGCTGTGATGGTTGAGTTCTGACGACAGGAAGTGTTTCTCACTTTCAGACCCGGAGGCATTCATGTGCTCCGTTTTGTTTTCTTATCTTTCAGTGTCTCGGCAGACTGAGGAGAGAACAGGACACACGGTCACGCTTTCTCAAACCTTCTCAAAGTATTTCAAGTGCCTCATGTTCTCTGTTTAAAAGAGACATTATACACCCAAAATGTAATTCCAAAAATGTAATCCGTAATATTACTTTGTGATGATTTATTGTTTTTTATTATATTTGTTGTCTTTTTTCTAAACTTGCTTACATGTGCTTTCCTAGGATGCAGCGCATAGATGCTTAAGATCATCTGAGAAAAGTGATTCAAAAATGTCTGATGAATGTTTTCAAAACTGTCCAAAACTAAGTTTTAAATACAAAGTTGTCATAAGCGGAACACTACACAGCCACCTCTCAGCTTATACAGGACTGTCTCAGAAAATTAGAATATTGTGATAGTTCTTTATTTTCTGTAATGCAATTAAAAAAACAAAAATGTCATGCATTCTGGATTCATTACAAATCAACTGAAATATTGCAAGCCTTTTATTCTTTTAATATTGCTGATTATGGCTTACAGCTTAAGAAAACTCTAAAATCCTATCTCATAAAATTTGAATATTTCCTCAGACCAAGTAAAAAAAAGATTTATAACAGCAAAACAAAATCAAACATTTGAAAATGTGTTTCCAGGTGTTTCGAGTTAATTAGACGATTCAAGTGATTTGTTTAATACCCTACTAGTATACTTTTTCATGATATTCTAATATTTAGAGATAGGATATTTGAGTTTTCTTAAGCTGTAAGCCATAATCAGCAATATTAAAAGAATAAAAGGCTTGCAATATTTCAGTTGATTTGTAATGAATCCAGAATGCATGACATTTTTGTTTTTTTAATTGCATTACAGAAAATAAAGAACTTTATCACAATATTCTAATTTTCTGAGATAGTCCTGTATATGGTGGTATGTTGGCGCAGTTCAGGCCATCACATTGCTTAAGAAATGTACAAAAACAATAACATTGTTGCAGTAATGCAACATGTGTCAAAGAGGATTCAAATGCATAAGAAAGTATGCAAAAAGACTCCATTAAACCCGATGGTGCTCAAGATTTTGAAATGTAAAATGTAAGTAGTTGCACTGTAAGTAATACTATTACCATAAAACTTTGTACACATTCTCATCTCCACACGCCATTAATTGTCTATGTATGTTTCCTACAATGTATTCGATAAGAAGTATGAGAAATAGATGAACATAAATTGAATTTAGAAAAAAAATCCCCCTTCCATATCTTTATTTATATCTCAGGAAGTCCGACTCCAGATTAACATTCGTTTCTACTTTTGGGATGCTTGGTCTTCTTTAGTAGTAATGCTTGGATTCATACCTCAACAATGTAATTCACAATTGTGTTATTTCATTGTTGGCAAGATGAAGATGAAGACATGCATTCAGATTTGGGCAACCAGTGGGCAGTCGTCTATTTTCCTGTTTAAGAATACAATGTTAAAACGGCTCCAAAGAATCAAAATCCCTCAGTCTGACTTGTATACCTCCCTTGGTGCAACTTTTCCACCCATCAGATTTTAGCAAGTGGACCCGGACACATCTGATTGGATGTTTACTGACAGATTCTCGCTTTACTTTTCTGGGTAAGGTTGACTTCTTGGCCGGACTCACCATGTTTGTACAATGATGATATTCTCTTTTTCTGATCTCATGCCTATCCTGATGACATCACAGAAGGTCACATGCACTTCTTCTTCCACCGGATCTTTTTTTTTCTCAAAACAAACGTGAAAAAAAGGGGATGGTGGAGGTCGTTTCTGGGAATGGGAGAAGAGGCATCAGCCGCAGCCCAGGAAAATGGCGATTGGGTTGGCTGATGTAGTGAGGAGGTCCCACGTGGCCCGATATAGGCATAACCCCCGTCAGCCAGTCTATGGTAGAGTCCACACCTCCTGAACCCAACCACCACTACTCTCCAATCCTTCACCTTCTGGTGGGGTCTCTTAGGACCCTTGACAACTCCTTCCCAGAAACCAAGAAGGAGCATCTCAGTGCCCACAGATCTCCTGTAACACCTGCGATACATCAGGCCTGCACTATCCCTAAATATATTTAAATCACAGCCAAAGTGCTGTTCATGAGTGGCTGCCTATAATCCATACCATAGCATCATGTTCTGTATAATAACATGTTAAATACATATTTATGCAGAAGGTTCAGGTTCCTATCATTGGGTCTCCCCTGGATAACATCTGAGTTTATGATATTACTATTTCTTTGGCTTTCGCAGGTTCACAGAGGAGGTGTATAGTATTGTAACGGACTGAGGGACATGTTATGTTATAAGTGTTATGTTTCCGGGAAGAAGTTTTTCTAGATAAGATTAGTTATGACAATTACTGAGTTCAGGAGGTCAGTGAAGGTCTCATGACCTCTGTGAGACTGTGAAACCTGTCAATCATCCTGGATGCCTATCAGGTGGTTGGGACACGAGTGTACTTGCGATTGAGCGAGTGAAGTGGGATGTTGTTGTTTGTGTTACTTGCCTGCGGAGAGTTAGAGACGAAGTATAATGTTTAACGGAGTTGACTGTTTGGCGTAGGCTCCGTCCACAGTAGCTTGTGTACTGGCCCTGAATAAACGGCAAGACAACGTCTCGTAGCGTTCCTGGCCCAGGGTCGCTACATTATGTTATATTCATTTACATTATAATGCATTGGACTAATCCATTGTGGAGATGAAATGAAAGTATAAAATATATTGACTATATCTGGAAATATTCTAGTGTACAGGTGATGCTGATTAACTCAAAGAATGGGGTCCCTGTCGCCGCTGTCGAAACACTCCGAGGAGGCAGAGTCCTCCAATCACAGCGGCCAGAAAGCCGAGAATGATCGGGAGCAGCAGTCCCATGTCTGACTCCTCTGATGGTCAGACAGTGATTCTGAATCAAGGCACAAATCCAGAGTGGTACTGAAACAGACCTTCGCTCCTCCCTTTATGGGATTGGTTTGGACATTCCCGGAACTGCCTACCCATGCCTTATATTGGAAGCAGAAAATGGTGAAATGGTTTAAAAGAGAAGAAACCTGAGTAACCAGTTTCTGCATGAAACTAAATGAAAACTATTTTCACCTTATTTTTGTGAAATTAGAATATTGACATTGAGAAGTAAAATAACTTCTTTACAACCCTACTGTTATGTTGTGGGGCAAGTTTGAAAGTACTTTTTATGTATAAAACTTCTACTTACCTTATTTAGTGTAATCAAAGTAAAAAAAACTATAAAAAGATCAGGTATTTGCAACCCCCCCTGCTTGTTTATATAACAGAGATGATGGTGGGGTCAATTTGACCCCTCAGTGAAAGTGGAGGCTATAATTGGTCAGAAGTGTCACGTTTAGACCATTTCTTTCTTTGTAAATGTGAGAAGTCTTTCTTACTCCCTCCCACGATCTCTCTCACATGACTGAGTGAGCGGGTGGGTCAAAATGACCCTGAACAGCACAAGTGTCTCATCTCTATTTACTACATCAATCCATAAAAATAAAAAAGTTGAAAATGCTAATAAAATTGAGGAGAAAATGCATGTTATGTTAGATTGATACAATTTATATCTCGATTTTTACAATATACATAAAAAATAGGTTGAACATGTATTTTTCATTAAAACGAGTGAGTTGTGCTAATTGAATAGATCTATGTAGGGGTGAATAACTATATAATAAAAAAAACTTAAATAGTTAGTAATGGTGTTGAGGTACAAACTATAGTTATTAGGATTGTTTGGGTTTTGACAACTTTTGGATGATTCAACATGCACCGGGTCACATTGACCCGGAACATCACGGCTCTACCTTAGAAACAAACTTAACAGGGGGGGTTAAGAGAAGAGAACATGATAAACCAGTTTCTGTTATGGTTTGTCTTCGACAGCAAGTGCACGACAACAGACAGTGTTAATGCTTAGCCGAAAAACACGGCGTAGTTTATTTAAACAACACTCTCGAATAATCCACGGGAAAAAAGTCACCGGTAAACCACACGAAACAAAAAAAACTCACTCTTCAATAATCCATGGAAAAAAGTTAATCAACTGTAATCGACACGAAACAAAGCTCAGACACAAAAATACTCCAGGGGACGAACGATCTCCCTTCTTGAGATTCTGGAACGAACTCGCAGCGAGCTACGGGCAGTCCTGCTACTTAACTCCCGGTGTAACGAGCTACGAGGTGCAGCTGTGACATGTGTAGAGTGGCTTCAGGTGTGCACCAGAGCGCGCCCGGCTCGTCCCTGTCGCCAGGTGCGCAACTCTCTGGCAGCGCACTCCGAGGTACCAGGTGTCTCAGTGCGATCGGGCTGAGGTGGGACCCCGGCTGGCTGAGTCCTAACAGTTTCTGCATGAAACTAAATTTGATAATAGCTATTTTTCAAACCACGTAACTTGTTTTCTCCTAATTTGTTGCAGAAGCTGTTGACACAAAAAAAGAAAAGTGACGATGCCGTACCCCGGACATGAAGAATAAACAATACATATTGTTAATCAGTCATAACTTTCCAAATAAGGTCAGTCAAAAAGAAACGTGGATGATTGAAATGGAAGTTTCCTAAAATCCCAAACTGATAAAGCAAACAGACAGCGTGTTCCTTGTGTGGTGCTCGGAGATGGAACGTGCTGTTCTAAGTGGTGTTTGTGTATTTATATGTTGAAAATGCCAAATTATAAATAACTTATTCACTTTAGTGAATGCTTTTAGGTCTGTTTGTTCTTTAGCTGGGATAGGAGGACCTAGGGGGTCTAGGCAATTTTTTGCTATAAGAAACAAGCAAATTCATATATGATATATCAATGTTGCACATCAAATTAAACAACAGGGCCTTGGCTAAAAGAATCAGTTAGCCATTTTTTAAACTCCACCAAAAAAATAAAAGTCATAAATATGTCATTATCAAAATTGAGCCCACTCAACATGTTTCCAGAACCAGCGACCCTGAGCTGGGTGCTACCAGACAAAGCCTGATAGTAATAAGCACGACCATTCCACTCTGACTCCACACGTCTTCCACATATGCCTCTACACCAAAGCACCAGCCAGATATGAGCCAAAGAACACAGAAACATAATGTTGTTTGTTTATTTAACTTCTCTGGCAATTAATTAAATCTGAAGTGTCGACCTACAATTGCAATATTTAGCTTGGCATTGTGAGAAGCTTTCTTTGTTTCATTGCGAAACAGACGACACGCCTATCTATCACACGTTTGTTTCGTCTTTGATTTTGTGAGTGACTCGAACAACTGATGCTGCGTTCAAGACACATCGGAAGTATTACAACCAATCGTCGCACTTCTGGTTAATCAAACCCGGCGCTAACGATAACAGCGCCCATGTTATGCTGGCAGAGTGAACGTTATGTTACGTGATTTACACGTTTGCTTTTATGATTGTTGTTTAAATATATTTAGTTTTGGGTTCACTGATTGGGTAACACTGGGCCACCTGTGGTTATATGTAGATGAGGGTAGGCACGGGACCAGCATGCACCAGGGTGGCCTATGGTTTTTTAGCAGCACAGAGAGGAAGTGTCAGCATTTTGTTTGTTCTTTTTGTTTGTTTAGGAAATAAATCATCAAAATCATAACATACCGAAATGGACAGTACTTTCTTTTTAGCTGCGTCAACTCCGAAACCCACGGTGGGTCAATGGCAATTTGATTTATAGTTTTATTTTATTTCTAAAGACAAATGGCCACTACACTTCATTTAATCGGCGCTCCGTCAAAAGGTTTTCAGGAACTAGAACCAGATGAATTGGACGACAATACCCAGCTCTGTTTGGGTGTATTCTCAACTAAGTTACGAGGGAAACATATTGTTCCCAGATCATGTTTGTGGTTTCAAACATGTGATTACATTTGTAAATTAAACAAAACCAAAAAAAGCAACATAAATAATTGGTTATGTTTTAAGCAACCAAACTCCAGGGATAAGTGGAAACACTCCCTCCTCCCCCCCCCCCCTCTCCCTCCCTCTCTCTCTCTCTGTGCGCTGTAATAGTATAGTGCGATTGTAAAAAAAAAAATGTTATTAATAAACCACTAAATAGAGCACAGTATGTTCACCCGGTCAAGGACAATGTACTTTGCTTCTACTCCGGTCTCCTTTGGCTCAAATAAAGCTTTATTACAATCTTAAAAAACAGCATTATTACACAATCACGTTAACATTATAAACATTACAATAAACTCAACCATGACCTTGCAATGGAACCAGTCCAAAGACGTTCCATGCGTTCACATCCTAACACCAGATCGCTTAATTGATTGACATTTTAAAAACCACATCACAACTGAAGCTAGTGGCCCTCTCTGGTTTTAAGGTTACACAAACAGAGAGAGATTTAAACCCCGCCCCCCCACAAAAAAATACACCCAACTAGCATCATGATGACTATCTAATATGAATACATGTTCAACGGTAACAAAGGAATGGCATCTCTGCTTTTTTTTAAACATTTGTTTAGTTCTCACCCCTCGGAGACATGCAATGAGATGTCCCCAACACTCTGATTGTCAACATCTGAAGCTCTCCATCTTTGACTTTAGTACATTGTTTATGGTCTTGCTTTGATTAATTACTAGACACTTACCAGTGTTTCATTGGACATGTCTTATAATAGAAAATGATATCATGCTTGGAAAACCAACATTTTAAAACATCACATTTTAAAGCCACATTGATAACGTGCTCATCACATCATTGATATGACAACAAACACAAAGGCAGACTGGTTTAATATCGGAGTCTGTATCGGAACTGAATCTCCCTATTGGGCTGCATTGATCCGAGCCCCCAACGCCTGTTATCCATTTCGGGAATCTCCTCGTCGGGATTCGTCAGCTCAAACTCAAAATACACCAACATGAGGAAAACAAATTGTTTCAGCTCATTGGTGGCAAAGAAACGCCCCGGGCACATGGAGACCCCAGCACCCCAGGGCATGTTGTAGTACTTCACCTTCTTCCCTGCTTTGTAAAAATCGGTTTTCTTGCTCCCATCTGGGTTGAGAAAGCGGTCGTATTTGAATGACAGCGGGTCAGGGTGGATCTCCGGGTCAACGTGAACGGCGCTGTAAGGAAAGACTGCTATTCTGTCGCCCTGGCGTATGGGGTATTGACGCCCGTCCGCCATCTTGAGCATCATATCCTGAAGCACCGCTCTGGTGAGGAGGGGCGCGGCAGTGAGGCGGAGGGTCTCCTCCACGGCGCTGTCCAAGACTGGCGTTTTCATCAGCATTTTGCGGGTCAGGTCGATCAAAGGACCCCCGGGTCGGACCTCTTGTCCAAACTCCTTCAGAACTTTAAAGACCTCCTCCTTCACTGCTGCGATGGCCTCCGGGTGTTTCATCAGAAAGAAGAGCAGCCAGAATGAAGATGGCCCTGTGTTGCCCTGAGAGACCCAAAGAAGCATAAGCATAAACTTGCTTATCATCGACTCCTTCATTCCCAACTCCACCTTGGCCTGCTGGACGTCACAAATCCAGCGACTGATGTTGTCTTTGTTCATCATCTTCTTCACTGACAGACAATTCCAGAAGTATTCCTTGAGCCTCGTTGCTTCCAACCTTTTCATTGGTGTCAGGATCCCATAAGCCAGGTTGGGAAAGAGTTGATCATATTTACGAAACTCGCCAAATAACGCTTCTGACTCGACTCGGTCCTTCTCTTTGGCTTTCTCCTCACTTCCGGCTGATTTGTGCGGCTCAGTGCCGAACAGAGACAAGTAGCCCGCCCTAAAAACAATATTGTAGCAGTACTTGAACAGTCCCTCCTCAATCCAGGCCTGTTGGCCCGCAGAGGAGTCGAGTTTGTGCAGCATTAGGTTCTGCAAATTACCCATCATGGATTGTGTAATCACCTCCAAGCCATCCCCCTTCAGGTGCTTGCTGTTGGCATTATGGAGACTAGAGTGTTCGTCCAAAGACGCTGAATAACCAAACACTCTGTGCACAAACTGCACGGCGAACTTTCTGAAGTCCAGTTTCTCTCGACTCTCCTTGACAACAGAACCGAACGACTGCGGGTCCTGAAGGAAGGTGGTGTAATACCCTCCCAATTGTATTGTGAACACGTCGCCGTGCTTTTGCTTCATCCTGTCTAAGAACTTTTGCGCGTTGCGGCAAAACTCAAAGACATGACCCAGCCAAGGAATGGGGCCCTTATCCAAAGGGGGTTCTCCCTGTCGCCGCTGTCGAAACACTCCGAGGAGGTAGAGTCCTCCAATCACAGCGGCCAGAAAGCCGAGAATGATCGGGAGCAGCAGTCCCATGTCTGACTCCTCTGATGGTCAGACAGTGATTCTGAATCAAGGTACACATCCAGCGTGGTACTTAAACAGACCTTCGCTCCTCCCTTTATGGGATTGGTTTGGACATTCCCGGAACTGCCAACCATGCCTTATATTAGAGGCAGAAAATGGTGAAATGGTTTAAGAGAAGAAACCTGAGTAACCAGTTTCTGCATGAAACTAAATGAATTTAAAAAAACGACAATGCAATTTATATCTAGATTTTTACAATGTACCTAAATAAATAGCTTAGACATGTATTTTTCATTAAAACAAATGAGTTGTGCTAATTGAATAGATCTATGGAGGGGTGAATAACTCTATTCCAATAAAAACTTGAATTGTTAGTCATGGTGTTGGTGTTGAGGTACAAACTATAGTTATTAGGATTTTTTGGTTTCTGACAACTTTTGGATGATTCAATATTCACATTGACATTGACCCGGAACATCACGGCTCTACCTTAGAAACAAACTTAACAGGAGCGTTAAGAGAAGAGAAGAAACATGATCAACCAGTTTATGCATGAAACTAAAATTGATAATAGGTACCCCGGACATGAAGAATAAACAATACATACTGTTAATCAGTCACAACTCTCCAAATAAGCTCAGTCAAAAAGAAACGTGGATGATTGAAATGGAACTTTCCTAAAATCCTAAACTGATAAAACAAATAGACAGCGTGTTCCTTTTGTGGTGCTCGGAGATGGAACGTGCTGTTCTAAGTGGTGTTTGTGTATTTATATGTTGAAAACACCAAATTATAAATAACTTATTCACTTTAGTCAACGATTTTAGGTCTGTTTGTTCTTTCGCTGGGGAAGGATCTTCAAAATTCATTGTGCCACACCGCGTGTTACATCCTCTGACTTAGAAAGCCCTCTTCCACGAAGAGGGTGGATGTGACAGGATTGTAGCCGTCACCAGTAGGTTCCCTTCATCCACTGGATCGGATCTGAGGCACCTTTCCGGGTCAGGTCAGTCAAGGGGCAGGTCACCTCTGTAAAGTTCGGGATGAACCGCCTGTAATAGCCCGCCAGCCCCAAAAACCTCATTTTTAGTCTTGGGCAGGCTGCGATGGCGGCGGTCTTGTCCACCTGAGGGCGCACCTGCCCGGCGCCCAAGTGGTACCCCAGATACCGTACCTCCCTCCGTCCAACTGCACACTTCCCCGGGTTGGCCGTAAGCCCCGCCTGCCTCAGGGACTCCAGCACCGCGCCCAACCGCTGCACATGCTCCGCCCAGGTGGTGCTGTGTATGATCACATCATCCAAGTAGGCGGCAGCATATGCAGCGTGCGGACGCAGCACCCGGTCCATGAGGCGTTGAAAGGTGGCCGGGGCCCCGAACAACCCAAAGGGAAGCGTGGTGAATTGGTATAACCAAAACGGAGTGGAGAAGGCCGTTTTTTCCTCAGACTCTTGCGACAGAGGAATCTACAGTAGCCCTTGGTTAAATCCAGTGTCGTAAAGAAACACGCAGTGCCCAGTCGGTCCAGGAGCTCGTCGACCCGGGGCATTGGGTAAGCATCGAACCGTGACACCTCATTCACCCTGCGATAGTCCACGCAGAACCGTATAGACCAGGGGTGGGCAAACTTTTTGACTTGCGGGCCACAATCGGTTCTTAAATTTGACAGAGGGGCCGGGCCAGGAGCATTTGGACACGCAATGTAATTTATTAAACCTGGAGATTGCGTCTGATTTTTATACATTTCAATTGAAGGTGCGAAGTTAAAGAAATTGACATTTACTGGAAAAAGATCAATGGAATCACTTTCAACATCGAAACATTTTTACCCAAAGAAATAATCAAGCTCAATAATTTCTAATTTTTTAAAACCCCACAAAATAATGGATGGATTGTCTCAGCACTCTATATAATGAGGCACAATTGTCCTCAGGTACAAGTGGAAAGAGAAATATGGCCCTAAAGCTGAAAATTGAAGTTCGATTTAAAAAAATTCTTCATATCTCTTCTGAAAACACACCTTTAATCATGTGGACGAACTGTTTTGGTGTTTGAAATTGGTTTACCAAAGGTCATAGGTTCACAAAAGCAGTGAAATATCTGAATACAATGCTAGATACATGTAAATAAATGTGGAAAACTAAATTTGTTATCGTTTTTTGAGTAAAAATTATGTGGTCCGTCACACATTCACCAAAATGATAAAGATGGGACTGAGAAATTACTTCATATTGCAGATAAATCTTCATGGTGTGTGTGCAAATAAAAAATGACCATTAATTTTTTTTTTCTTCAAATAAATATGTATTGTACATAAATAAATAAATAAAACTACATTATATACATGTTGAGAAATAGAAAACAGAACACAACTATTGGCACAGACTATTTACAATATGGCTTCACTATAATAACATCATGTAATCGTGTCATGCTGGTGGTCCTCCGGGGCACGAGACCTCTTTGCTGGCCGAGCAGGTGGAGCTGCAGGTGGAGCTGCAGGCGCTGGTGAATCCTCTCTGTAAAATACAATACTAGTCAGCACCGTGCACACGTTACGGACACCGTGACGGGACACGTAACGATGTAAAGACTCTTACCCGGTCCAAGTGGATCTCTTCTGGCTGCGTGTTCCTCCTCGTGGCTCCGCAGCTCCTCCAGGCTCCGCGCTGCTCGCCAAAATCACTGCGGCTGTTTCTAAATGAGCTTCACCTGTGTGGTGGGCGGGTCCTTTGTGATTTACTGAGTGTTCATTGGTTGTTTTTTTCGCAAAATGCTGACAGACAAACGGATTAACAAATCATGGTGAAGGGTTTCGTGTGACGAGTACTTTCCGCGCCAACGCACACCGGAAGATAGATAGATAGATAGATAGATATATACTTTATTAATCCCCAAGGGGAAATTTGTCGTGACAGTAGCAGCAACACACAAGAATAAAAAACAAAACACAAAATATAAGAAACAGGGATGAAAGATATAGAAGTATACAAGTAAAATAAAGTAAAATACAAAACAAAATATATATGTAAATATACAACACACATGCATACACAACACACAACAACACTGACAAATCAAATACAAAAATATTAAATATAGACAGAGTGCAAAAAGCAAAGTGTGTGTATGAGTGCAGAGCAAATGAAATGAAATGTGTGTGTGTATGTGTAGTGCAAACAAATGAGATGTGTGAAGTGCAGATCAACATAGTGTAAGTATTCAGTTATTGCACTATGATCTGGCAAGAGGTGATCTGTTATAGAGCCTCATAGCCGTCGGCAGGAATGTTCTCCTGTATCTGTCCTTGTGGCAGCGGAGCGTGAGGAGACGCCTGGAGAAAGTACTCCTCTGTCCCTGTAGGAGGTGGTGGAGAGGGTGGTCCGGGTTGTCCAATATGGACACAAGTTTCTTCAACGTCCTCCTCTCCACCACCTGTTCCAGGTGCTCCAGCTGGCAGCCGATGATGGAGCCAGCCTTCTTAACCAGTTTGTTAAGACGGCTGGTGTCACCGGCTCGATGCTGCTCCCCAGCAGACAATGGCAAAGTGCAGCACACTGGCGACAACCGACTGGTAGAATAACTCCAGCATCTTGCTGCACACGTTGAAGGATCAAGCTTTCTCAGGAAAAGAGTCGACTCATCCCCTTCTTGTACACAGCGTTGATGTTGGCCTTCCAGTTCAGTCGGCTGTCGATGGAGACGCCCAGGTACTTGTACTCCTCCACCATGTCCACGTCCACTCCCAGGACACTCAGAGGTGTAGGAGCTGTCGCCTTCCTCCTGAAGTCCACCACCATCTCTCTGGTCTTGGCCACGTTCATCCGCAGGTGGTTCTCATCGGCCCACTTTACAAAGTCACTCACCACTGCCCTGTACTCCTCCTCCCGTCCATCCCTAATACACCCGACCATTGCAGAGTCATCAGAGTACTTCTGCAGATGGCATGACTCCGTGTTGTACTGGAAGTCACTGGTGTACAGGGTGAAGAGGATGGGAGACAGAACAGTTCCTGTGGGGCTCCAACATCACTGACCACCGTTCCAGACAGCACACGGCCCATTCTGACAAACTGTGGTCTGCCTGTGAAGTAGTCAGTGATCCAGGAGATGGTGGACGCGCGTCCACACCGCCACCGCAGCTTCTCACTCAGCAGCAGTGGCTGGATGGTGTTAAATGCACTGGAGAAGTCAAAGAAAGTGACTCTCACAGAGACACCAGTTCCATCCAGGTGCGACTGAGCTCGTTGCAGCAGGTAGATGATGGCGTCGTCCACTCCCACATGAGGCTGGTAAGCAAATTGCAGAGGGTCCAGCGACGATTTCACCTGCGGCCGGAGGTGGGCCAAGACCAGCCTCTCCAGCACCTTCATCACATGGGAGGTGAGGGCGACCGGTCGGTAGTCGTTGAGGCCAGATGGTGTTGACTTCTTTGGGACAGGGACCAGGCACGATGTCTTCCACAGCACCGGGACTTCCCCCTGCCTCAGGCTGAGGTTGAAGAGGCGCTGCAGGACACCAGACAGCTGGGTGGCGCAGGTCTTTAGGACCCTGGGGCTGATGCCATCAGGACCTTCAGCTCTGCGCTGGAGTAGTTTCTCCAGCTGTCTTCTCACCTGGTCAGTCGTCACAGAGAGAGGGGGGAGGGTGGAGGAGCCCATTGTTATTGAGGGCTCGGTGGATGTGCAGCTCAGCTGGGGGGACAGAGGGGGAGGAGGTGTGATGTGTGGAGGAGACAGGAGAGGGCTGTGAACTGAACCTATTGAAAAAACAGTTCAGCTCGTTGGCCCTCTCCAGGGAGCCCCCTGGCTGTCTACCTTCCACCTTGAAGCCAGTTATCTGCTTCATCCCAGACCACACCTCCTTTGTGTTGTTCAGCTGGAGTTTGGCCTCCAGCTTCCTCCTGTAGGAGTCCTTGCCCTCCCTGAGCTTCACCTTTAGGTTGTGCTGGACTCTCCTCAGCTCATCCCTGTCTCCAGACCTGAAAGCAGCTTTCTTCTTGTTAAGAAGCGCCTTCAGGTCCCTGGTGATCCAGGGCTTGTTGTTGGGGAAGCAGCGCACAGTCCGTGATGGGATGGTGGTGTGTTCACAGAACTTGATGTATTCCGTGATGCAGTCGGTCATCCTGTTGATGTCCTCCCCATGCGGTCCACACAACACATCCCAGTCCGTTGACTCGAAGCAGTCCTGTAGAGCGTCGTTAGCCTCCAGAGACCACCTCCTCACAGTCCTAGTGGTCACCGGCAGCCTCTTCACCAGAAGAACATACCTGGGTGTCAGCCGGACCAGGTCATGATCAGACCTGCCGAGGGGGGGAAGGGCAGTGGCACTGTATGCATCCTTAGTATTAGCATACAGCAAGTCCAGAGTTTTATTGTTCCTTGTTGGGCAGTCTATGTATTGATGGAAGGTTGGCAGAGCTTTATCCAATGTGGTGTGGTTAAAGTCACCAGTGATAGCCATGAATGCTCCAGGCTGATGATTCAGCAGTGCAGACAGTGGAGTGGATGGTGTCCACAGCTTCCTCAGCGTCAGCTGATGGTGGCACGTACACGACAACCACAATGGCGGACGTGAACTCTCTCGGCAAATAGTACGGGCGCATCCCCACGGCCAACAGTTCAATGTTCGGGCTACAGAAGCGCTCCTTCACGCACACATGGTCGGGATTACACCACCGTTCATTCACATAAACAGCGATCCCGCCCCCCCTCTTCTTACCGCTCTGTGTAGCGTCTCTATCAGCCCGAACAGTCCTGAAGCCGGGTACAGACGCGCTGTGATCCGGAAAGTCCGCGTGCAGCCACGTCTCAGTAAAACACAAGAGACTGCTCTCGCGGAAGATCCTCTCAGTCATTACCAGCGCGCCGAGCTCATCCGTCTTATTCGCCAAAGACCTCACGTTCCCCATTATGATCGACGGTACCGAGGGTTTGTATCTCCTCATTTTAGCCCTCCGCTTGACACTCGATCTGCAGCCGCGAGCCCTTCTCCGTAGCTCCAGCGGGATCACAGGTCTGTCTCCAGGCAGAAGCAGCGGTCTGCACAGCGCGATCAGCTGAGCACGCGAGTAGACGACGGTCCCCGTCATTGTTTTGCTGTGGCTCTCCGATACACACGACAAAGTGAACAAAAGCCACAGTAGAAGTTACGAAAAAAGTAGTTATGGTCCAGTGTCCGACCGTAACTAAGACAAACGTGAAAGAAAAGAAAAAGAAAGAGAGGAAAAGTGCAAAAAAAGACAATAAAATAAAAGCAAAACGCCACTACTGAAACAAGCAGCCGTTGGCACGGCGCCATTTTAAACAAAGTAAACAAAGCTGCGATTTGGACAAGTTCGGCGGGCCGGATTAAAAAGCCTAACGGGCCGGATGTGGCCCGCGGGCCGTAGTTTGCCCATGTCTGGTATAGACCCATCCTTCTTGACCACAAGAACAATGGGGCTACACCAGGCACTGTGGGACTCTTCTATTACCCCCATCTCCAGCATTGCAGCCAATTCCCGCTGAACCACCTTTCTCTTGTGTTCAGGTAACCTGTAGGGTCGTGAACGCAACCGTCACGCCCGGAGGAGTCTCAATCTCGTGCTCTATGAGGTTTGTGCGTCCTGGAAGGAGAGAGAACACATCAGCAAACTGCTTTTGCAACCGGGCAATGTCTGTTTTCTGGGTCCCGGAGAGACGGTCTTCAGAAAGGAGCGAGGCCGGATTAGTGGATTTTGGGACCTCAGGCCCCAGCTCCTCTCTCTCAGATACCGAGGACACCAGAGAAACAGACTCCGCCTCCCTCCATGCTTTTAGGATGTTGAGGTGGTAAATCTGTGTTGCTCCGCCCCTGTCAGAACGCACCACCTCATAGTCGACATCCCCCACTCGCCGTGTGACCACAAAGGGCCCTTGCCACTTGGCGAGGAGTTTAGAGCTGGAAGAAGGAAGCAATACAAGTACCTTCTCTCCCGGTGTGAATTGTCTCAGCCTGGCACCTCTGTTGTACAGCCGCTGCTGACGCTCCTGGGCCTGGAGCAAATTCTCACGTGACATCCTACCCAGTGTGTGGAGCTTTGCTCACAGGTCCAGGACGTGTTGGATCTCGTTTTTACTGGTGCTCGGCCCCTCCTCCCAGTTTTCTTTAATGAGGTCGAGCACCCCTCGTGGAGTCCTGCCGAACAACAGTTCAAAGGGAGAAAATCCCGTGGAGGCCTGGGGAACCTCCCGTACTGCAAACAACAGAGAGTCAAGCCATTTATCCCAATTACGTTCATCGTCATTAATACATTTACGGATCATGGACTTCAAAGTCTTATTCAGACGCTCCACCAGACCGTCGGTCTGTGGGTGGTACACACTGGTCCGGATAGACTTGATGCCCAGTAACCCGTAAAGTTCTCTCCGTGTTCTTGACATGAACTGGGTGCCCTGGTCAGTCAGAATCTCTTTCGGGATTCCGACTCGGGAGATGACCTGAAACAGCGCCTGCGCGACACTCTTTGCAGAAATGTTGCGCAAGGGCACCGCCTCCGGATATCGTGTTGCGTAATCCACGAAGACTAACACAAAGCGATATCCGCGTGCATTCCGGTGAAATGGCCCGATGAGGTCCATAGCGATTCGCTCGAATGGAACCTCCATTAATGGCAGAGGACGCAAAAGCGCCCTCGGAATGGCCGGAGGGTTTACCAATTGACACTCCGAGCAGGATGAACACCAACGGCGCCCGGATGCCCGGCCAATAAAATCGGGTCATTATCCGGCCCAGAGTTTTGTCATATCCCATGTGACCAGCCATCGGGTTATAGTGAGCCGCCTGAAAAATCATTTCCCGGCAGCTCTTCGGCACCAGCAACTGGGTGCTTTTCTGCCCTGTGTGAGTGTCACGACTCACTCTGTACAGTCTGTCCCTGATCAATGTGAAGTGCGGATATGTCTGCGCTGCGTCAGGGCGCACCAGCTGACCATCAATTCGTATCACTTGGTCAAAGGCTGAGCGTAAAGTATCTTCCCGAGACTGCTCGAGTGAAACTCGGGAGCCGGAGGAGTCTCCATCGGAGGCTCCGCTAGTTCCCCTTCCCCGTCTGCAGTGTCGGACAATCTCGCGTCACCGCTGAGCACGGCACACACATCTGCCATGAACGCACCCCCGCAGCCTTCCCCATTAATTTATCAAGCCAATCGGTTCCCAAGATTACGAGGTGCGTAAGGCGGGAGCTAACCGCAACCTTCACGTTATGCAGACCGTAGAGACGAGGTAGTCAGATTCGAGAAAACAAAAAGTTATTTACTGGCAAACATTTAGAGACGAACCGACACAGACAAGAGGTCGACACAGACTAAATACACAGGGGAATGAGGCACAGGTGGAAACAATGAGGGCGGGGTCTTTAATCACACAGGAGGGCGGCACACAAGGAGGGAGGAGTCTGAAACGAGAGACAATGTGAGTGACAGCCAACACACCAGAAACAGACAGTGAAAACAGAACTACCCAGAGGGTCTGGGTGTAACAGTCTGCTCCTCTGCCTGGGCTAGGAGCGTCCACCGTATCTGCCGGTCTGCCTCCGCCTGGTCATTCAGCATTGCTGCCATACAACCCAGCATCTGCCCCAGTGCCATCACGTGCTGGGTTGGCAGATCGATGCCAAAAAAATAAATCTTCATTTAAAAAAAAAAAAAGAGGTCCCACGTTTGGCTCCAGTGTGACAGGATTGTAACCGTCACCAGTAGATTCTAGTGTTGTTACGAGATGTGCCGACGCTTCGAAGCGTGTGTCGAGTAATGGAGGGGGCGTTTCCTCGAAGCGCGTATCGAGGCTTGCTTCATTTAGGGGAGGAGCTAAAAATGATGACGTCCGAAGCCTCGCTGCCCGGCTGTACCACGTGACTGCTTCCGGAAGTGGTTCAGATATTGCCGGGAGGTTTGAAAGCAATATAAACCCCTCAGGCTCCATTCAAAATGTGGGTTGTTGGTTGAGAGTTTGGAGAGTTTAGAGAGAGAGAGATAGTTTGGAGAGTTAGGAGAGTGAGGAGAGAAGGATAGGTGATAAGATGGAACTGTTGAGAAACTGTTATTTCTGAATAAAAATGAATAAAATGTCCCCTGTCCTGTACATCACTGTCCAAGTTACACAAGCATATTCAGTCCCCTCTTCCTAGTTACACACACACACTTCCACTGTCCTCTGCCTGCTTAAGCCCATGCCATTTTCCGAAAGGGACATAATAACATTATTACACAACCTGCCATATCATATGATACTATGATCCTGGCATTATTCCTGGACCTTTCTAAAGCTTTTGACACGATCGATCACTCAATACTTAAAAAAAAACAGCCATTATGGTGTCAGAGGTACGGCACTCGAGTGGTTTAAAAGTTATCTTCGTGGTCGAAAACAATATGTGAAATACAAGGGGTTTAAATCAAAATCATATGACATAACTTGTGGAGTACCACAGGGCTCTGTATTAGGACCCCTGCTCTTTATATTGTACACAAATGACCTTCCAAAAGTCTTAAAACGTGTTAAAAGCATCCTCTTTGCTGACGACACAACTATCTATATTTCATCAAAGGACCACGATAACTTATATCGAACTTCAAATGAAGAGCTAACAATCGTATCGGATTGGTTCAAAGCGAACAAGTTATCTCTAAATGCACAGAAAACTATATGCTAATAAATAAATCAAATAATCTCCCAGATCAAGATTTTAGGCTTGAGATTGACGGGGCTAATGTCGAGAAAGTCCAGTGCACCAAGTTCCTTGGTGTCTATATTGACGACAATTTGCGCTGGCATCAACATATTGACAGTTGTCGGAAGCGTATACGAAGCGGCACATTTGCCTTGCGCTCCGCAAAAAACATATTTTCAACAGAAAATCTGCGTTTGTTGTACCACAGCCTTGTCCATCCGCACCTCTTGTATTGCAATATGCTCTAGGGATCCGCAGCTAAAACTCAGGTTAAATGTATCGAGATTTTACAAAAAAGGGCTGTGCGGATCATCTGCAACGTGAAGAATAATGAACATACTGAGCCGCTTTTTAAGCGATTGGGCATTCTGAGATTTACAGATCTACATTTGTGTCAGACAGGAATTTTTATGTACAGATTTATGAACAATAATCTGCCCCACAATCTGTTACGTATGTTCACAAGGAACACAAATGTCTACAACCATAACACGCGGCTGCGTGGTGGCATACATATAAATAAACATACAGTCGACATTGTATTTAAAAGCTTCATCTGTAAAGGTCCAAAGCTCTGAAGCCAAATTCAGCATCCACCACCAAGGCATTTGGTTCTCGCCTTAAACGCCATCTCACTTCATTTTGAAAGTTATTAATATTGATATACAGCCTGGCGGCACAGTACAATAGAGGAAAGATATTTAAAATAAAATGTATATACATAATTTGATGTTTGTGATATTATAATTTTTTTCTAATTTATCAGTAGTTCACATTTGCCTTTTATTATTATTTTTACTATGTCTCTTTCTTTTTCGTTTTCTTTTGGTTTTCTTTTTCTTTTTCCTGTTCTGGTTTTGTTGTTGTTGTTGTTGCTTGTACGACATTTTATGTTTTGATCCATATGTGTGTGTACTGTTTGTGTGCCTGTAGTAGTTGGGGGGGGGTTAAAGGGTTAGGGGAGGGGCCGTCCAACTCCTCATCTCAGAGGAGCCTACAGACCTCGGTCTTTGGACGGTC
This sequence comes from Pseudoliparis swirei, assembly GCF_029220125.1. Classification (NCBI taxonomy): domain Eukaryota; kingdom Metazoa; phylum Chordata; class Actinopteri; order Perciformes; family Liparidae; genus Pseudoliparis; species Pseudoliparis swirei. The sequence continues at coordinate 14,914,554 of NC_079411.1, forward strand.
CTCCATTCGTACATTTTTTCTGTTAGTCTGTCAGTATGTACACGTTATGTATGTACTTATGGAAAATAAATTACTTACTTACCATTTTGGGAACATTTACACACACAGAATACATTCAAAAAATATTTTATTATGCACATATGTGATAATTTATGTACAGAAATGATTTGGTCATACATTTTTGTAATTCATAGTCATTCCCCAACAGCCATAACAGACACACAAATTCACTGCATCACATTATGCGGTTCAGATACAGCTGCCTGTGATTATACACTTGGCCAGTAGGTGGTTTCGTGAGCACATGAAGCTTCGAGAAATGAACCCTTTCTCGAACCAATTGGCTGAAGTGGTTCGATGCCTCATGAGGCTTCATCTCACCATCACTAGTAGATTCCCTCCCCTAAGCACCAAGGAAATGCGCAACCAGAGGGATATTTGGTAATAAGTTGTATTACGACGCTCGGACCGCAGACTGTGTCTCTGCTCACTGCTCTCTCGTCTTCAGTCTGTCCAGCTCCTTTAAAGAGAAAGCCTCGCAGATACACAAACACAGATTGTCATCAGCTGGACCGATTACCCATCACTCCAGCTGATAACAATCAGACACCGTTTTTGCCTTGGTTCCATCAACCAATTTTGAGGGTGAATAGAAATGCCAGAAACAACTGTTCATCTTCTACCGAGAAACTGCATGATGGCAACACTGCTGCAATGTGCGAGGTGATTGGCACACATTTGAAAACCCTTGAGGAGAAGTTGTCATTTTATTTCTCTTCAGCCTTCACAGAATGCATTGACTGGGTTAGGGACCCATACAGCTCAGGATCCATTCCTAGGAAGGACATGACTTTAAAGGAGCAAGAGGAACTCATTGAACTGAAACAAGATCGTGGTTTAAAGCTAAACTTTGCTGATCTTCCTTTGTACAGTTTTTGGTTATCTGTTGCCAAGGAGTTCCCCATTCTGGCCAACAAAGCTATTTTGACATTGCTCCTGTTTTCAACCGCAGATCTGTGTGAGCTGAGCTTCTCAAGCTTGACTGCGATAAAAACTAAAATCAGAGAGACAGAGCTGTTGAGGAAGAGCTTTGTGTGTCTTTCTACCATTACTGCCAGGATATCCATGTTGTGTTCATCGAAACAGGCCCAGGTTTCACACTAAGTGAGTATAAATACATTTATAAACTATATACGGAGAACAATTGTCCCTCTCTCCCTCCCCACATTCCAGTGTCTCTGTTCTTTAAATCAATTCACAAGTGTAAATATATTTTTACCATTACAGTATATAAATGAAAAGCTTGAATAAAGGATCTGATGCAACAACTCATACAAGGAGTTGTTGGAAACCCTGTCTGAAACTAAAACAAACCTTTCATTTATTTCACATATAAGCCTGATAACTTTATATGTGTGCTGCTGTAGGTTGCAGCAGATAATCTGATAAATATGCTGTTGCACCGAGCCCGCACCGAATACACCAGTTTCTAATAATGGTCATTATATGATGATAAACTTAAAAGCAGGCGCTCGCATATGAATGTGTGGCAAAAATAAATATTAGCTTACTGTTAAGTGTAAAGATAATTGAATGATTCAATTTAATATCCCCCTTTTTTTGCAGTCTACTTTGGCATTTACAGTAAATGGGAAACTGAGCACTCTCACCTCGCTACTGGTGAGCTAACTCCCCACTGGGTGGAGATGTTCTCTTTATTTAAAACATGACTGCATGCTTAAAAAAAGTTAAAAGTTAAAAGGTGCTCAGAATTTCAATGGAGATGACTGACCAGAAAGGTGGACCTTCCCCTGTTAAGGCTTCTCTAGAAAAACCTGGGAAACTGTTGGATTCCATAGTCACATGTCTACGACAAGCACGAGATTCCCTACGACTTGACCAGAAGATTATGCCGAAAGAGTAAGAATTGCGGCCGTAGTGACGACATACAAAAATAATTTCCGCTTGATCATGACGCAGCTGTCGCCTCCAGCTCTAGACTTCCCCACACACACCCATTGAAAACTCCAGGAGGAGCGGAAAAACACATAACTAAAACGGGGACAGTTAAATAACTATAAGTGCTTTAAAAAAAAAGAGCTGAATCATAAAGATATAGCTAACAATTTTTTAAACATTTTAAAGGTGGAATGGTGTATTTAGCTGAAGGGATGCCGACATTGTAACTTTAGAAGTTGAAAAAGTTTAGCGGATTTGAAGCTTTGCTCCATAGGAACCCATCCATTTTGTATTCCATAAATAAAGAAATCATTTAAAAATTTAAAAAGATACAAAATATTTGAAAATATACAGTAAAAGTTGAAGGTTATCTCAACATTTAAACAAAAAAATATTGAATTGATTGAAAGTAAGATCTTAGAAGCTTTTAAAGTTGAAGACTTTCTCCATTGGGATCCCATTCAAATTAATAACCATAACATATTTATAATATGAACAGTTGAGTTAGAAACATGAAAAGTCATAGCAATCATGTGCTGAAGGAGCTGAATATTTTAATATTTTAACAGTTTCTGTAGCTTAATATATGAAGGAGGAGATAACATCCAAAATACGTACGGAAGAAATAGAAGAACTGTCATGATCTGAAGTTCTGTGTTTTGTTTTGTGTCTTATTTTTAAGTCCCTGTCTCTCTTGTCCTCTGTTTCCCTGCATTTCCTGTCCCTGTGATTGTCTGCCCCGGTCCTGATTGTTTCCTTCTGTGTGATTGCGTGTCATTGTGTCCACCTGTGTCTCGTTCCCCAGTGTCCAATCACCTGCACCTCCCTGTGTATTTAAACCCTGTTTGTCTCATTCTGCAGTGTGGCTTCTTACCGTGTAGTTTGTGTTGTCGTACTTGTCCTGTGTGTGTAACCTGTTTAGAGTAGAATTAAATCCTTGTTTCGAAGAATTGTTGGCATGTGGGTTCTCGCTCTCGCTACGACATCCCGTAAAAAGAAGAAGAAGAAGTTGATTAAAGATTTGAAGAACAATAGTTGGACTGCTGAAGCATTCCAACTAAATATACCTCAAAAGGGTTAAACAGGAAGACTTGATGGCCCATTATGAACATCTGCTTACATCCAGACTGAGTTGAGCAAAAAGTAAATACATTTCCCCTGCCTACCGCAACCTCAAGCTGCTCTAAAGGTCCCACGAGGGATGAGGTGGTGTGGTCATCTGGACACAGAGGCCAACAGGAGAAGCATGCTCCCCTTCTTCTCCCTTATTGTGTCCTTATTTTTAACATTCACTAACATCACCCTCCACCGACCCATGTAGAGTTGTCGTGAATGTTCAGGGTGTACTTCAGGGTGGCTGAGCCGATCCAGATGTTTAGAGCCACCTTGTGTCCTCCCTGGTGAGGGGATCTGCCATGAAACACACCAGTACGTTTACTCGAGCTTTATTTTCTTTTAGTCGTTGACTCTGTTACCATAAATTTAAACTTAATGTTGCGCAGGCCCGCCCAGTCAAATATTCAGAAAGTAAAGAAATAATAGATTTGTTTTGTTTCAGTAAATCATACTTGTGTGAATGTATTTGTAAATTAATATTGTAATAAAGTCGTAGCCTAACATGCCGAAAATATTCATGAAAAAGTGATACTTTAATCATATTATAGTATGCTCAAAAAAGTCATGGAAAAGCTCAGTACAATATGCTTGAGAGGTTATAAAAGTCATAACCTCTTATAAAAGTCTTAATATATGTTGAGAAGTCATAGAAAGCTATATTATAGTATGACAAAAGTTATTTAAGTTATAGTATCATGTGTTAAAGAGAACTAAGTGCATTAGTAAAGTATGTTCGGTAGTCATAAAAAGGTCATTGTTAAAGAAAATCATCACTTGTGCTCATTAATACACTTCTCGCTGGGTTGCAACTCTAAATCAACTTTTCCTCTCATCATTTTGCCTCAACAATAGGCAGGACTGTGTACAGCACTATTGCTTTGTATCACTATTTTAACATACTGTAGCATGTTAAAATAGTCATAAAAAGTCATCGTCCAGTATGTTATAATAGGATTGTATTTTTAACAAAGGGCTCAAAAGTATCTGTACTTTAAAGTGACCAGGCCCTCTAGCAGCAGTAGTAATTATGACTGGAAGCAAACAAAAAGGTGTTGATATTCATATACATAACTTCAGAGTTTAAAAAGGTGATTTCAGTCAATGAAGGTTATTTTTAGCCATGATCATCGTGATTCCTGAACCTTAACCAAGTGGGTATTATTATTGTAGCCATGAAGGTCCCCAAATGTCACCCAAAACATGAAGTTTCCAGTTAGTTTGTTGTGTGTTGTCGCATCATAAAACAGATTTATTTCAGACTATTCTTAAGACATACAAATGATAAGTCCCGCTGACATCCGATTAGATACAATTCAATGTCTTGTTCTTTTATATATATTTTTTTATTTTCATTTGGGAACAGAGAAATCGGGTCTACAGCTATGGACGAGCAGAGGTGTTGGAAAGGGACAAGTACATCGGAACAGTTTGACAAGAACGAGATGAAAACGTGACAAAGCACCAGCAGTGTCGACCTTTCCTGGGGTAGCTGAACTTATTGGAGGTGAGTAATAACATGTTAGAGATCTTCAACTTCATCATAGACGGTTTTATTTCTGGTTACCGTGGAGAAGCAACCTTCAGATAGCCAGCACAACGCTCCATGATCCATCACACATCTGGTTCAGGGCCTTCAGGTGGCTCACCTCTCACCGAGGTACAGAACAAGGAGTCTTTCTGGACTAACCCTTTCAATTATTTACTTTTTGTATTCTATGTTTTTTGCAGAATTTTGGATATAATATTGGATTATTATTATTATTCCCAAGGATTATTATAGGGAGCACTCAGTTTGATACGAGCAGCTGGTTTGGTTTTCTCTCCATCATATCCATCTCTAAATGCCTGAGGGGGCATATTCTCAACCTCGGAGAGAGACCACCCTGACCGACTCTTATTTGAGTGATGAAACTGTTTTTAGTGCCTCAAGAGGAGCCCTCCATAGTTTGTGGGTGGTGTGGCTTCTACAGATGACAGTTTGTGGTTTTTAATTCTACCCAGACACGACATGTAGAGCAGATATCTACATAATAGCCACAACTTTTCACGGCCCTGAGTGCCGGAGCTGAGATGCTGCTGTGAAATAGTTACAAATTCAGAGGTTTGAAAGTGTATCAGCTCTTAACCGGAGAGCTTCTTGTTGATGTCAAGATGTCTGGTGAACCTGGCCCCTAGCTGTGCTACAAAGGGTTTAAAAAGTGTGTAAAATGTCCGAACTCAGAAAAAAGAGAACAAATGAAAGTGTTTATCATTTTCTAACTCCTAACCTCCAGACAGCTTCCATTTGAATATAATTATAACCATAATTCACTTGTTACTTTTGAGCACAGATTTGAGCTTAAATTCAGCTCGGCCTGTGCATGGATCAGCACATGATCTCGACCTCGTCCTCTGTATTGTTCGCCTTCTGCTGCTGCTTTATCTCGTCGTCACCTTCTCTCTTCTCCCTTTCCTCTTCGGCCCTTGTACCTCCCTCTAGTTCTTCTTCTGTTTCCTTCTCCATCGTTGTCCTTCTTCTGTCTCGAAGGACACAGGGCAGACAGTTTACCAGGAAGAGGACAGCAGAGAGACAGAGCAGAGAGAGGACAACACCCACACCCACCTCCAGCTCTCTCGCTCCTCGCCCTTCCACTTCCTCCTCCCACTTTCCGTCCTTCTCCTGGCTAGGGGAGAAGTGCACAGCGCCCTCCTCCTGGCTGGGCATCAGCACAGCTCTTTCCAAATTGTTCCGACTGACCATCTCACCGTACCCCAGCTGGTTCCAGTGTCTTTCAGGCCTATTCCCACTGATTTTTTCATAGTAGTCAATGCTTATATTCTCACTTTCGTCCTCGTCAAAGTTCGATGCATAGATGTCGCTGTCTGATTCAGCCAGCGTGCCCGAGATGTCGAGATTAAACTTATCCCCCTCATCATTCTTTTCCCCTACTGGCTGCAGGAAGCCCAAGTCCAGGTTGACTCTTATCCAACCAGATCCCCTCGCCAGCCTCCTGGCCCCGCCTCCTCCTCCGGTGTCCGTCCAGTCCCTCAGTCCCTGGTTCCTTCACTGATCGAGTTGGAGGTGATTGGCTGGTCAGTGCAGGTTGAAACCAGAAGTTATGCAGGCAGTAGAGGTCCGCCTCCATCTCCCTGGGCAAATATGCGTGGGCTGGAACCGGGCATCACAACAGCTACAGTCTCAGCCAATGAGGAAAGACGTAGGAAAAAGGGAACGTCGCTAAAGGAGGAGAGGAGGGAGGCGGTGTCGTCACTGAACTGGAGCCAGACACTGATGGAGGCCTCCTGGAGAGACACAACAGGATGTGAATGGAAATACAATTTGGTTTACAAGTCCCATTTCACACTGTTACTTTAAATAAATATAATTTAGCTCTGTGTTTTCAACTAACTAACCGCATGCAAATTCTTATATAATGGCCTTAATTCAGAGGACCAAGCATTTATTAATAATTGTCTCTGTTTTTATAAGCATTTTTTGTCATTTAGAAGCTTCTACGCTTTAAAATGTAGTTAATTAATACACTTCTCTTAATATAAACAAACCTTGTCATCAGTAAACATTTAAGACGGTCCTTGATTCAAATTTACCTTCAGTGCTAAGCTACTGTGAATGAGACAACACTTCCTGCACAGATGTTTCATATTAATGGTCTTCCACTGGCTATAAAGGTATGATCCTTGCCATTCCATGGAGTTGTTTCATGTGTTATTCATGTATTATTGACATTAGCTCAAAGCTTTAAACTTAGTCTTTGTCTAATCACATCTACATAGAACGTGGAAATGTCTTAATGCCCATCAGGACAAAGTAAACATTAATTCCATAATGTATACAGAGCCTTTAAAATCTGATTGACAGTTGACTATCTATCTTTGAGCCACAGCCGCCCCACCCAATCATCATAATCGGCTTTCATTCACCTGGTGATGGTTGTATAGGATGTTGTAGGCAGTTACTGTGGTTGTTACTATGGAAGGGTTGGTTGGGTTGGCCGTGACTGACATGCCAAGGCCGCTGATCACTTGCACAGATAGGTCCCACGGTGTAACAGGGTCAGAGGTCACAGTGATGTCACATCTGCCCAGCACGCCATCCCACTGCTCAGAGACGACCTGAGAGAAAGAAACGTGGGTGATGATGATGATAATGACCAGGAAGTGAAGATGTTCAAAATAATTTCTGTACAACTATCACCTACATGCAGTGATGTCTTTCCTGGTTGTAAACCAATCAGGTTGTTGTGGGCGCCAAGGGAAGCCACCCGAGGGTCCTCTACTCTCATCCAATTACGGACCAGCTCTGTAACATCCACGAACCAATCGCATGAGCCCAGAAGGTGTGTGGTTCTGCTCTGAGAATCCTGAGCTATGAACTGAGTCAGAACCTGAATGGAGGAGCGTTGATACACTGGTACACACCTGAGAGAAACGGGACACACATGAAGAACTTAAAGCCTTAATTTAAGTGTGTCTGAGAGATAATACACAGATGCATAGGGTCATGCTTGTGTCAACAAGCCATCAGAAAATACATCAAGTCAAACATCCTAAACTTGGATCTCAGACTCAGGTTCAAAGGCTCAAAATGGTCGTATTTGGAGGATAATTATTGTGTATCTGGCAACACTGAGATCGGTCGACCAATGACAGTCAGAGCTTGCGCATGAAGGTGGAACGTAAGGGCGATACCATTTCCAAAACTTGTAAGGGGTAATAACTAGTTTGTGAAAGACAAAGAGAAACACAAATATCCGACGAAGCAAAATCCCGGACGTTTTTGGAATCCCTGCCGGACGCATTTTTTAGGTCTGGAAAAGAGGACATGTCCGGGGGAAAGAGGACGTCTGGTCACCCTAGAGGTGAATGGAGCTAAATCCTGGTAGCATACAGCCAAAGCTTCATGTAACTTTTCCACATTTTTTCAGCAGCTGGATAGCTAGACATATTGGTTAACCCCCAAATAGTATCACCAGTGCAGTGCTACATTACACACAATCTTACTTAGCCTAGGCTACTTATGATCAATTAAGTTGTGCCAACACTTGCTCTTTTCTGTAAATGGTCTGCCATGTTAGTTGTTCAGTTCGGAAGAAAGAACCTGATGCCTAACCCTGCGAGTGGTGGGCCCACAGGGCGATTTTGGTAAGTACTAAATGTAAACATAACTTCAATTCGTTTCCAAGAAAGAACGCCACAGAGAATCTTTAAGAGCCCGAGCTGTCAGACTGATATTGGCACCCAAAAAAAAAAATGTGCGGTCATAAGATTAGGTCCGCAGACTGTGTGGAGTATCTTGTCTATTTACAGCAAAACTGTATTGGCAGTCTTGGTCTCTTAGAAATAAACACATCACAACGGTGATAACAGAGTATTAATTCAGCACACTCACCACAGGACCACAACATAATAAAGAAGAGACAACAACATTCTATACACAGTTCCAGCTTTAGATAACACTGTCGTCTCGACGGCTTAGTGCCATGGCTGTTCCTTTATATCTATTTGTGATGGCTTTTCTTTTAAACCCTCTTTGGAGAAAAGTTGCAAAAACTGATTGCTTTGTTGCATAAACCATAGACAGGCTCAATAAACCACAGTGTAGACACACTGGCGCTGTCTCCTACCCAGTCTTTGTGAAGTGGCTCCAGCCATCGATGGCGTTGAGAACAGGGTCTGCCAAGGACACTCGCAGAGGCACTGAAGGAGCCCACACCTCCACGCACACAGAGCCTCGAAGTGCACCCAGTAGAAACTCCACCACTGCACAGGTGTTACCCACCCCTGATTCGCTGCCGTCCACAAAGAGAGTTGAGCAATCGCTGGACACCTGTGATTATGAAGAACGCATACAGAAGACTCCCATTAAACTGGGAATTAAAGGACATTAGTGCATTATGTACATTAAACATACATGTTGTGTTAAAATGTAGCGATATCACTTGCGCGCAGTAATCAATATCATCATATCATCAATTGTGTAATGTGAATGTTGCTTGTCGTGGCAAACCCACAGAGAATTATCACCAATCTGTAGTTCCTATCGCCTCAACAGTGTTTTTTAAAACCTCTCTCGGCTTATTGTTTTGGTTTTAGAGATTAAAATGTACTGTCTTGCACCTTGACAGTGTTCTCGTTGGTAGAGTGGCACGTGACTGCAGAGGTGACATCTGACACCTTCCCATTATGGTTTATGGCCAGCACAATGACAGGAAGTGACACTGGCTGGTTGGTCAGTATGGCTGTGTTGATGATCATGTTACTCTGAGGATAGAGGATTAGAACAAAATATCTTCAAACAGATCAGATTCTATGAGTCTTAAACAATGTGGAAGATTATAAACATTATGATCCCTGGATTAGGATTAAAGGAATGACCAAATAGATGAAGTACCTCTGTGATGGGAGCGATGCTAAAGATATGCGGATCGGCAAATGAGAAGATGCTGACTGCTGCTCCATGTGGCGATAGGGGTTGTATATGCCCAGAGTACTCCACCCACCAGTTAGCAGACACTGCCATGGCAACACCGAAGCTCTGCCTCAGGCCGTGGACTGACAGACACACCACCTGTTGTAGTAAAGTGGGACTGCAGGGCAACAGAGTGAGCTGCTAGTACAGGTATTCCATGTTCCAAACCCAAAACCTTCCTGTGTCATGATTTGGAATTTGTGTCCCGTTTTGTGTCTTGTTTTGAAGTCCTTGTGTCATCTGTCTCTCTGTGATTGTCTGCCCTGGTCCTGATTGTTTCCTTCTGAGTGATTGCTGGCCCCGCCCTCATTGTGTCCACCTGTGTCTCGTTCCCCGTTGTCCAATCCTCTCACATTGCCTGTGTATTTAAACCCTGTTCGTCTCATTCCCAGTGTGGCTTCGTTCCGTTTGGTTCGCGTGTTCTCGGCCTGTCAAGTTTGTTGGATTAAATATTGGTTTTTGCAGAAGTTATGTCGGCATTTGGGTCCTCTCTCGTTGCGACATCGGTGACACCCCTTGACATCCTGACAGGGTGAAGTACGAACTGACCAATTATGAACCCAGCTCATTGATTGGGAGTACAACGAGGCAGCTCTTAGAACGGCACATTGGAAGGTTACTTCAAAGCCATGGTTCAGGATTTTTCTTTTTTGAGGTTTGGAGATTTTTTTAACAACCCTGGTTCCCAGTCTGCTAGTTCCCAGTCTGCTTCCTCTTATAGCCTCCACCCAGCCCGACTCCACTCAATCAATCTTGGGATCCAGAGACATCTGAGCAATGCCCAAAGGGGTGTACTAAGAAGCCAAGCTGTTTGTGTTTGCTGGCTTAACAAAACCTAAATGCCCAATCAGTGATAATGGTGGTTATCAAATGTCTTTAATAAACAAGTTATTTTCATCGGGCTGTGTGTCTGCTGGCTACGGTGATTGACTGTCAACCTACTTGTGTGTGTGCTTGTGTGTGATGTGTTTGCGGCACAGGATAGACACCACGTCGTGTTTGGAGCCTTGGCTTCTCTCCAGGGTCACTGCCCACAAGTCAGTGGTCAGAGTTTTCTGGGCCACCATCGACACCAAGCCTTTCTTCACCTTCAGCCTGAAGACACACACACATTTTGAATGTAAAACTATAAGTGTCTGGTAGCTAGTGATACAAAACAACATTTTAAGAATGTGAAAGAAGTGTTTACTACTGATATCATTTTGTGTTTACCTTATGATAACAAGCTCACCACTGAAGTTCGCCCTCAGATTCAAAGAAACTCTGATTGGCTGTCCTACCAGGACCGGGCCTCTGTGATAGCGAATCGTGACATGGGGTCTACGCTAAGCTCCTCCTCTTCTTCCCCGTTGGTCCTGCTCTGCTCTCTCTGTTCCTCCTTCAGTGTCACTGCTTTTTTCTGATGCAAAAATATGAAAATATTTGGCATTAAATATTATCATCCAGTAGAAACATTTAACAGGTGTGCAGTATATATAACGTATATTTCCCTAACACTAGTCACACTTTATTCAACTGAGACACAGGTCTTCATCAGCAGTTCAGAGCTACATTTTTAAGCCAATATGAAAATAAGTCCTCAAAATAATAAACATTAGAACATCTACAGTTGAGATGAACAGTTGAGCAAATTTCTCTGTGATATGGTCAAAGCTCCAGAACCAGCACGTAAATGTGACATTAATGTTACATCGTAGCTTCTAAGCGAGATGAGTCAGCATGTGACACAATGATGGAGGATCAACAGATAACATGGTTACAGTTGTGGTTGGATGTAGTCGGTGCCGCCGCTCCCATAACACACACTACGCGCTGTTCGTAGGGCACCAAGTCCTGAGGGGGCACCAAAAAATAGGCAACTAAAAAAATCATCATAGTTATAATTATAATGCCAATATTATTTCAGTCTAGAAATATTAGGCACCTTTAAGGCATGTATATTACAAAACAGGCAGAACAAGAGATATATTTAATTGCTCAAAAAAAGTTACGATGGTTTGGCATGAAGGTCAGGGACAGTGCCTGTGGAGTGGCATACTGGGATTGTGGTTCCCATAGATCCAGGAGGACTAATGTTGATGCGGGTCCGACCTTGAACAGTTGACCGGCATGGGAGGTTTCCCATTCAGTCTACATGTGTTGTGCAGATTTTGACCGTGTCCTCCAGCGATTCCTGTGGGGGGTACTGTGGGAATATGGTGTACCAGAGTTGTTGCTATAAGAGGCGCCCAGTCCTTGTAGAAGTGAAACCTGTGTCCTTAAACCTGGCACTTAGTCAAACACGTTTCCAGTGTTTGTTGGCCTCCACCAGTGTTGATGGACAAACTTCCCCAACGGGTCATGCGCTTTAGGTAGTGACCAAAATAATGAGATCACTAATACAAGCAGCCAAAATAAGCTTCCTTAGGATCTGACTTAGGGTGAGGAGTTCTTAAATGTAGAGGGAGCTCAGAAAAAAATCACTCAAAATGATCAGGGTACCTCCTGGATGCCTCCCTTAAGAGGTTTTCTTAGCATGTCACACTGATAAGAGGCACATAGTTAGACCCAGAACCCGCTGGAGGGACTACATATCTCTTATGGAGGGATTAAATATCTCGTATGGCCTGGGAAAGCCTTAGAGTTTCCCAGGCAGAGCTGAAAAGTGTGAAGGAAGAGGGACATTAGGAATAACCTTCTAAGCCTGCTGAACCCGCAACCTGGCCCCGGATAAGCGGAGAGTAAATGGATGGATGGATTTGGATGATTTATTTCATTAAAAGAAAATAATAATAATATTAAAAGTAAGTTCATGATATTTACACAATTTGTTCAGCAAGATAACCCTGTACTTAATAATTAATTTTTACTTTAACTCTCAAGTAAATATCATAAATAGCTCATAAGCACCTTGCCTGGGAGGCGCCGCCCTCGCTGTATGAATGAGAGAACAGAAGGAAAGTCGTGTGTTGGTGGGAGACTCCTAAGTAAATATAGTTCCACAGTTCAAATGAAATAAATGAAATGCACCACTGTTGCATGAATTTGAGTATACACAACAAGGCTGTGAAGGCAAGGCACTTGTTCGCAACAGTCTTCTTTTCAAAGAAGACAAAAAAAAAAGAATGAGATATATATATATATGCGCATTTGTATGAACTAAACGTTAAAACATTTTAAGCTTGCTTCGGTTAACAGTCTCATTTAACTATACTGCGTTGGACACGAGGACCTGAAGGGGAGGTGAAGCTAAATCATTTTCCTGTCCCCCAACACCATGTTGTCAATATCTGAGAAACTATGTCCCCCAAATTCCCTATCTCCTCCTATAGACTTAACAAATGAATACAATGCACTCCCTGTATATTCTCAGTTTGCCAACTTTTGTAGTATACCAAAAGGTATTTGAAACCTTTACTAGTTTTAACATGGGTGAACATGGCCATCTCAAAACTCTCAAATTGCAGTTTTACGTATTAAAGTGAATGCACAAGAAGACAACATGACTGACGGTTTGGTCTTAGCACTTAGTGCTGGGGGCTGACTAAAAAAAAACCATGTGGGTCATCAACAGTCCTCATTTTATCATTATCAGAGACCATTTCTTTTAGAGTGCAATTTTGGTGTAGTTTTTGATCGTTAATCACAAAATGTTATTTTTTTTTCCATGTCAACTATGTCCTAATGTAGGCCTTCCTCCTGTGAAAATTGACAAATAATGCAAAGGAAGTGAGAAAAAAAAGAAGAAACGAGGTCTTCGTTTGGGCTTGCTCGAAAGACACACACACACACACACACACATAGACACACATACACACATATACACACACACACACACTCTCACACATATAGTAATACAGATCAGTTGGATGGAACTGGGTTGTATTCAGCTGTTCTGAACAAGATGAAAGACCAAACAGCAGAAAATAGAGTCAATACACTACCGTTCAAAAGTTTGGGATCACTTAGAAATGACTTTATTTTTCAAAGAAAAGCACTGTTATTTCAATAAAGATAACATTTGAAAACACATGTTATGACTCTAAGCGGCACAACTGGCTCAAATGTGCTTGAGTCTCTGGTAAAGTATTTCTTCCAGGCAGGCAGATAGAGAAGGCGCGCCGGAGCTTACTCCACCAAAACTCTAGTGTTCTCAATGCTTGTGTGGTTAAAACATTAGAGCGCATATTAAATCCACTTTTGGAGTTATAGGATTATGTTAGCACAGCTGAAAACAGTTATACTGGTTATAAGCGCATTGTTTATCAACCCACTTGGTTCAACAATTTTGGGCACGTAGCTTTTTCTTTGGGCCGGCTAAGGCAGTGGTAATGTTATTTTTTTGACAACTCTAGTGATCATAATGTCTAATGCCAGTTGGCCGCTAGCTAGGTCTACCTGCTAGCGAGCTAAATCTGTTAATGCATTAGGTAACAAAGTAAGATTAATTACTGCAGATTAATCACTGTATTTGGAGGATTGTTAATGGTTAGTGGTTATCTTTCAAATGAATTTCATTTTGGATGCCTATTTTTAATGGTTGACTTCAGGCTGCTTTGGATTCAGGATACCCTGAGGCAGCCAGCAGTTTTTGACAACTTGGAGGGATCATAGGAGGTGTTGACTGTAAGGCTGCTCACTCGTTGGTAAACAGGTTAAACTCAGTAAGATCCAGTTGGTTTTAGACACCTGCAAAAGATCTCAGATTATTACCATGAGGGGTGAGGCTCCAGGCTGCTTACTAGTGTGAGTTAGCTCCTCAGGCAGCCATCAATTCTGAGGCCTGTGGAAAATTTGACGACCTGACTTTAATTGACCAGTGGCCGGCCAAGGACCTGTGCTCCTCCGTCGGTGCTCTGGCTGCCAGGAGCATCGAATTTAAAGAAGTGGCCATGCTGCCGGCATCAGACCCCACTGTGGCCACAGGGAGAGCCACGGAGTTCAAGTAATTTGCAATATTCCACATCCTATATCTGGGCTCTGACAGGTTTAATAGACATTATTTATCCTGAATTTATGTTTTTATCTTTTCCTCCAGACAACAGCTCCAGCACCTCGCCAACCAGGTGAGGTCAAATGAGCAATTTGACCTCCTCACGCACACCTTGGGGCCAGGAATGGTAGAGGTGGTGGTGGATATTTTTTTAAAGTGTGTTGACACACACATTGAAAATATTAACAATTAGCAATTTGTTGTTTGTTGTGTTCATTAATTAAATATCTTCATGTTCTACATCACTGTGTATGTGTTGTGAATTGGAAGTGTATTGAACTTGGCATCTTGATTTAACTAGTCTGATAATTTAGCTAGCTGGGCCTGAAATCGCATGGTGTAAATTACAGATCCGACATGTTAGGCATGTGGATTAAGGCAAATAGTCATGGTAACACAATATGTCAACACTAATTTCTACAGCTTCACATAAGGGTTTATTCCAGTAGAGTGTTACAAGTTAATGAAACCCCAACTTACATTAATTATTTTTTACAAATGTATCGTCAGAGGACACACACATGATGGAGGAGAGACATGACTGATGGGTGTGACATATTCTTTATTGAAAATAAAGGCCAAATACAACCCTCATACACACAGTAAAATGGTAAAAACAAAATTTCACACGCAAACAGCTTAGTTTACTAAGCACTAAGGATGGCAGAATTTAATACACTATAAATATTATCTAAATATTTTATTGGGGCAGTGTGGGACAGGTCGGAAAACTGGGGAAAGACTAGTTACGGGTTCGCTGTCTTCGCCTGCGCTTAAATGCCCGTCGTGATGGACAGTTTGTATCTGCCGCTTGTTGTGGTCTGTCTTTGAATAGTTTGCAATCAGGTGGAGCAGTCCTCCTCCTGATCTCCTCCACCGTTATCTGGTATCTTTGTAAAAATAATTTCTGAGTCACACTCAAAGAAGGTTTCAATGTTTCAACAATATTATTCGTAATAATATTAGGATTTCATCTTCTTTACATACAGTACAGTATTGTACACATGTAATGTCTGTACATAGCCCTTCTGTCTTTACTGCCATCCCAACAGATGTTCCTATAACCCAAAACTGTGATGGGCTCTGGGGAAACCAGTCACATGGTGAAAAGGGACATTTTTGAGATTAGAGTGAAAATACTAGTAGGTCGAAACTCAGTATTTTGGTGAAATTGGGTTTTGATTCAATTATTATTCTATAACATGTCTATCATCCCTAAACATATCTACTTGTTTTTCATTAATTGAATGTGTTAAAATGTGCTTTATTCAACCAGCCAGTCTATTTAGAACCCCTCTCTTTAAAGTTGTTTTTGTCAAAATTCTATTCCATGAAATCTAACTGATCAGCTGACTGGGCAATCATAACATTTGAAACAGACAAATAATGAAAACATATTTGAAACAAGCTTGAAGTCAGCTTCCAAAAGGTCAAATTTCACCATGTGACTGGTTTTCCCAGATCCCATCACAAATGGTCTCAGCACTGTTACTACCACACTACCACTAAAAATATAAACCTGTCTTGAAGAAACCTATGCCTAGCTGTGCACTTCACCTTTTGCTCCGATGCCCTGAGCATGTCCTCAAAAGGCTGTGGACATTCTGAAATGCCGGCTGGGATGGGGCAGTAGGGCTTGGTGGAGCAGCAGGGCCGGATGGGGCAGGAAGGGTGGATGGAGCAGCAGGGCTAGATGGGGTTGGGGCTGGGGCGGAGGCTCCACCAACCAGTGGTGACTGGTGGAAAATTGCGATCTTTGCAGATGGTCCTATAAAGTAACAAGAAGTAACCAAATTTGCTTTATGAGGAGATGAACTAGTGTTGTAGTACTCGAGTCCAGATGGCAAGATAAAGAATAACTTACCACCTTTTGACACCTGCAGGGCCTTCCGCTTCCGTCCTACTGTATAAAGACATTGCAAGGAACTAATAAGTATTTTTGGGGGAATTATTGAAGTCATTGTTAAATGTCAGTGTGTGAAAGAGACTTTTTTTGGGTCTAGGTTGAACCTTACCCTTCCTGGGCACCATTTCTTCATGAACTGAAAGAGAAACGCAATATGAGTGTGATTAGTATTATCACATAATGTTAGGCATATGCAATGTTAAAAATAATCTGGCAGATTTATTCAATAGGCCTATCTGTATGAGGAGGCATGAGGACAATTTAACTAAGGGATATCAGTCTACAGTCAACCAGTCTCAACATCAAGTGCCTCACAGGCATCCAAAGCTAATTGGCTGCCTGAGAGCTAACCAGTGTTAGTAAGCAGCCTGGGAGTCAGCCCCTCTTAATGTCCGTCTAGATGCCTTACAGGTATCTAAAACCAACTGGATGCCTGTGAGTTAACCTGTATACCAACGACTAGGCAGCCTGGCAGTCAACACTACCTATGATGCCTCAGAGTTATCCAACAACTGGTGGCTGCCTCAGAGGTATCCTTATTCCAAAGCAGCCTGGAAGTCAACCAGTCTCAACGTCAAGTGCCTCACAGGCATCATTTGAAAGATAACCACTAACCATTAACAATCACTCAAATACAGTGATTAATCTGCAGTAATTAATCTTACTTTGTTACCTAATGTTTTAACCAGATTTAGCTCGCTAGCAGGTAGAAATGACATTACCACAGCTAAGATTAGCATCATCTATCTGCTAGCTAGCAGGTTGAAATAACATTACCACAACATTAGCCGCCCAAAAATAGCTACGCCTTTGAAATTGTTGAACCAAGTGGGTTAAATGCGCCCAAATGCGCCCAAGTGGGTTTGGCTCCAAATGCGCGGGTTTCAATATGCAATGCGCTCCAAAAGTGGATTTGAATATGCGCTCCGCTCCAAGTGGGGGTAGCGCATTGATTGGATCAGAGTTTTGGGGGGCGGGACCACCTTCCGGCGCCTTCCAGGCAGCCGCTGCCTGGAAGGCGTCGGTGAGGGCTCAAAACACCATCGAGCATACAACTGGCCTTCCTTTGAGCTTGAAGTTTGTAGAACAAAATTAATATTTCAAATATTAATCATTATTTCTAACCTTGTCAATGTCTTGACTATATTTTATATTCATTTGAAAAATAAAAGTGTGATTTTTCATGGAAGACATGAAATTGTCTGGGTGATCCCAAACTTTTGAACGGTAGTGTATGTCACATGTGTGAGTTATGCTCCCAGAAGACAATAATCACCGTTAACAGATCAGATCATACAATACTGTTCTAAATAACATACACACACATATAAACCACACACACACACTCTATACCTACTTGTATCTGTCTCTCAACTCCAGATTACATCTTTTCCTCGAGGCATTTGTGCAGCAGGTGGCTCCCTTTGTCTTCGCTCAGAGGCGCATCTTACGAACAGGAATAAGAAAACAAATTTCCACAAAAATAACTCATCTCTTAAAAAAATGTAAATGACTTCAACTCAACAGTTATATGTCATTTCTGTCTCTCTCGCTGTTATTTGATGGTCTGTTGATGCTATAAACCTCTCTCTCTCTCTCACTCTCTCTCACTCTGCCCTCCTTCACTGACAGATTTACACAATACAGATTCATTTGTTTCAAACGGTAAGTAATCCTCTCGCTCTCTGTTATGTCTTTTTCCCCTCCCCTTATATACGCATCTCGTTTTTTCCCTTCTTCCTATAGGTTTGTCCCGCTCTCTGATCCCTCTGTCGTCCCTCCGTCCCTCAGCTTCAAACTGCCAAAGACAAGGTCAATCTGATGAAATTAAATGATTTTCCAAACACTTCACTGTGTGTGTGTGTGCCTGTATTACACTGGATAATGTGGCTTTCACCATCACACGCCGACTTTAATCCCACATAAACACGACATGCAGCTGTTATTAGGGACAAAATGCATCTTTATGACTCAGACATTGTGCCTGTGCATTTACATTATAATGTGACATTCAAAGCTTAGTGGTTAAAGCCAAGTGCCTGCCAGAGCAGTCCACTGTAAATACTCAACAAACACTACAAATCCCATCACTGTCAGCAAGACAGTGACGAGCGTGACGGCTCACCGTTCTGCTTTATTTCATTGATTGTTACATGAATGCAGGTGTGTGACTCTTTTCTCAATTAGGTTTTGAGGAAAACACATTATCCTCAAAGAGTGGTTAATAGGAATTAAAACAAAAATACAATAAATCTACTTGGTTATATTTTGTAAAAGATCATGATTTGGTGGCCGATCATGAAGTTTGTTTATTGCGTAACTGAAGTTACATAGGTCACGTTTATCATTCAACGTAACATTAAAATACTTTGATGTGGGACATGATTACACAAATGTATATTTATAAATAATACATCACTGGAAGTTTGTTAAAATGCATTGACCTCTGTTCATGTTTTCTTCTGTTGTCTTCCAGGAGCAAGAGCCACAGTTACAACCCATTGTTATTGCGTGTCAAGACCTCATAAAGAAGTAGAGATGTATTTATATTTTCCTCCAACACAGGTGCACAGAGACCTTTTTTTTTTTTTTGGACAAATAGCTTCATGAAGCCTTGTAACCACTAGTTATTATGTACTCCGATGATGTTCCAGTACAGCTGCTTTTGGCAAATATACAGTAGTCAACAGTTTTACTTCATATCCACTGAAAGAAAATGACAAACAGTCAATAAATGCAGCTCTTTATTTCTGAAAGCCACAGGATACCGACGGAACTAGAACATCATAAATCATGAGGTAGGCTGTATAATTCACTGTGATAAATGTCACATTCATGTAATTGATAAAAACCTCTCTCTCTCTCTCTCTCTCTCTATATATACAGTATATATAAAAAAATATTTAAAATATATATATATAGTAT